>NC_056738.1:347939748-348637248 GCF_019279795.1 Protopterus annectens | reverse complement strand
CACCTAAATCCCCTCACTCCTCTTCTTCTCAGCTACCATCTCTACAATTTTTCTGTACATATACATATCTAACTATCCACTACCCTTTCTCTAAATACCCCTTCTCTTATTTCTAAAGTATCCTAGCTCCTCTTAATACTTCTTCCTAATATCTCTTATATTCCTAGCTCCTCTCCCCCCCCCAACATAGCTTCCTTACAAAACCTACTCTGAATCCCTCTTTCTATACATCCTTACAGTTGACTTTCTTTAAACCTCCCTATACTCTTCCCACATCTCTTAACAATGTTTCTCTGTCTCCCTTCTAAATAGACTGGCCAGCCTTTGGCACCAGTCTTTTCTCCAATATTACTAGCTGTATGCTATTGTATCTGCGCCTACATAGTGTATTATATAATATACAATGTATATGCTGCTCAACAATATATCCTAGTATCAAATCACATATACAACTGCATTGTAATATCCATTATTCTATGTATGATGATAAACTACCTACCCTCTGAATAAGTGAAGAAGTAGTGATGTGTATGTACATAGATGTCTGATTGTAATAACTTTAACTGTTAAGTCTGGAGCATTTCTCCCTGGGCCTCTACTGAAATTGTATACTTTTGACCCAGACAGACTTATACAGTAAACAAATATCAAATAAAATAAAATAAAATAAGATAAATAACTATCTAAGTCAGGAATTCAGTTTACAAAATCTACCTTTAAATCATATTGTAGACTTTTAGTCTACAAGACAGCATTTGAAGTGCAAAGCAGCAGATGTGATCAGCTAAAAATAAAATAAATTGAATATACATTGCAAACCAAACATCCTTAATAAGTATTCAACTGAAAAGTCAACAAACTTACTTTCAAATTGAAACATCAAGCTTATCTCACTTGAAAATGTTGAATAACCCAGCTCCCAATTCACAACGCCTTTCCTTCTACCTCAGAGTTGCTAATCCTAAACTCAGGCTTAACTATATAAAAGAAAAATGTATGTTAAGAAACAGTGCATTAACAATATCAACTAGTTTGCATTGCAATTCAAGTATGATAAAACAAGAGCATCATGTACACACACACACACACACACACACACACACACACACACACACACACACACACACACACACACACACATACACACACACACCGTAGCCACAGTATATAAGGAATACTAAAGAACGTGGAGAAATAGATAAGCCACAATCGAAAGGTTTTCCTACAGTTACAGTACAGACTGAGAATTTTCTATGATAACCATAATATGCACTAAGTACTGTGTGAAGGTTGAGGAGAGAAATTAAATATAGCAGCTGTGGGACCTGGGACAAATGTGAAAGGATGGAAGAAGCTGGAAGGATGGAGAGATACAAGGACAGTGCTGTCATACTTAACTTGGTACAATCTGCAAGTCTGTGGGTACAATGATGAACTTTATGAGAGGAATGAATTAGTAAATAGAGAATGGCTGAGAATGGAAATATGTTTGTAAATGGATTTATGGAGGGAAGATGACACTGGTCTTATTACGGAGATAAGAGAAAGCAACTTACCTGACAATGGTGATTTTGAGATTTTGACAATTATTCATGAGTGAGAGGAATCACAGTGAAAAGGAAGAAAGAGAACAAAGGTGGACATGCATTCATAAAGACGATGCAGATGCAGTGGACCACAGTTTGGTTGCCCATTTAATGTAGCATTACACACATACATACACACACACATACATCCTACATACATATATACATACAAACATACACGCATACACACACACACACACACACACACATACATACATATATATATATATATATATATATATATATATATATATATACATACATGCATACACACATACATACACACATACATACACATATATGTACATACATACATACATACACACACACACACACACACACACACACATACATACATACGTACACATATACATGCATACATACATATATACAAATATTTCAAGCATGAGCAATAATGCCCTTCTAGCCTGCCAATATAGCAAAATAGTTTTTTTCGCATAATAAGTGTCCAGGTTGCTCTTAAAATATCTAAACTAGCGCTTGCTGTAATGTAATTTGGTAGTCTACTCCATGCATCAGCTACTCTCTCTGAGAACAGGTTAGTACACTTTTCATTCCTATAGAATCTTCTACATAGGTTGTCTGATGATTCTCTAGTACATTTTGTTAACCCCAAACATTCCCAGAGGTAGTCGTCTCTAAATGTCTTATGTAACTGAATAAGGTCTCCTCGTAAGTATTTATATGTGACACTGTACAAGTTCAGATATTTTAGTCTTTCATAATAACATACATTTTCACATCCATTGGTATATATCTGCTGTACTCTTTCCAGTTTACTCATGTTTGTCTTTTATAATGTTTCCCTATTGTTATTCCATACTTAAGTTTGGGTTTGATATAACTAAGAAACAATGACTTCATCACTTCTGATTTCCTAGACTTTATAAGTCTTTTTATGCAACCTATAGTTCTATAACTATCATTAACCAATAGGTTGATATGATTAGAAAAACTCAAAGCTGGATCTACCCATATACCCAGATCCTTAAATGAATCTGCAGTTTCAATCCCTGTGAGCTGTATTAAGTATTCACATTTCAGTCTATGTCTCCCAAATCCCATATACTTAGTTTTTGATGTATTTATCAGGACATTATTCTCATGTGCCCAAATAGTCAATTTAGTCAAGTTCTTTTGCAGACATGCCTATCTGTAACACATGAAATCAGTTTACCCATTTTTAAATCATCTGCATACAGACTGCAGGACACCTCCAATGAAAAAGATAGATCTGAATGACAAGTCTAAACAAGTATGGGCCTAGGACAGAGCCCTATTGGACTCTTTGACTGCAACCTCAAATTTCACCTATCCAGTTGCTGTATAATAGTTGCCACTTCCTATTTGTAAGTCATGCAGCTAACCTTTTTATCAAGAGTACACCAATACCTAGTTGTTCTAATTTATTGATCAGTGAAACCCTACAACTGATAACTCTATACCTACAAAGCATCAGAAACAAAATCACAAGCTTCCATGCTTGGATTTCCCAACCCAACCTGATATAGTTGCTACTACTGAAACCTGGCTCAAACCTTACATAAAAGACACTGAATTTATCCCACCAGGCTACAACTGTCTTCGATCTGACAGGTCACGTAAAAAAGGAGGTGGCATTGCCATACTCTATTCCAGCTACCTCAACATTGTCCCCCACTCTAGCCCCATACCTCAATTTGAATCTGCAGAAATTCTCATTGGGTATCTCCAATTAAATAACACTAAAAAAATCTTTATAGTCAATCTCTACATTCCTCCCGGAAATAACATTCCTATACTAGAAAAAATCCTCGCTTGGACATCTAAAACCATTCAAAATGAAACAACCATCCTAGGTGACATTAACATTGATTGGTTAGAACTTACCAAAAAACAGTCCACCTCCAACATAAACTTGTTCTCCTACACCCAAGTAGTAACAGACATTACCAGACCAAACAACACCAAAAACAATGTCTCTACACTAGATTGGAGTCTAGTGTCTGACCTGAGTAAAATTTCAGCCACAGGCACATTACCTCAAACCATAAGTGATCATCTGGTTTACCTTCGTTTTGTCGCACATGGTATGTGCGTTCATCCTGTTGTGCGACCCATATTGCCAAAATATGGAGAACATCGAGGGATCAAATGTTGAAAATGGCTTGCTGGAAAGCCATTTCTGACATTTGATCCATGTGTTTGAATGGCAAAAAAAATTTGCTTATTTGCCATTCAAACACATGGTGAATCGGCATTGTAGTTTTTGCAGCCATACTTTTGCTGTTATGCACGTCAGACACACGGTGTATGACAAAACAAAGGTAAACCTGATCACCTACCTGTTTATATCCTTCGAAAATACTCCCCCACCCACAATACCCACCAGAATAAACTAACCAGGAATCTATCCAAATTCGGTCCCGAAACTTTAAACAAAACCCTCCGACAAACAGACTGGAGTGCCCTAAAAGTGCTACCCTTAGACGAGGCAGTTGAACTCTTCAATACTATATCTTTAAATATTGTAAATAACTTAGCTCCTCTGTGAGTAAAATGAATCAAAAACAGTCAAGCTAACTGGCTAACTAGAGCCACAAAAGAACTTATGACAAACAGAGCTAGAGCATGGAAATTCTGGCATAAAACCAAAAATCCTGCTCACCTCCTAGAATTTAAACAACTCCGAAATCAAGCCAAACACTTCATAATCAGAGATAAGAAAAACTTCTACCTCACATCCCAAAACCAAAACAGAAAACACGCCAAGAAATTTTTGGGTACCATCTCTAGTTTACTGCATCCAGGTAGCAAAAATAACCCATGCCCACATCCAGACAATTCACCCAATGTAATAGCATCCCTCTTCAACACACAGTTCATAGACACCATCTCAAAACTCTCTGCCACTTTCCCTTAAACAAATTCTAAAGCTAGCAAACACACACTCATGCAGCCTTCACACAACCACCCAATGCTTGCTTTTCCTTCTCCCCATCCCCACAGCTACCATTCGTAAATTACTACTCAAACTAAAACCATGTACAACTGCTCCAGACAATCTACTCCCAGATTACTTACAAATGTCAGCCAAATCTATAGCCTACCCCATTAGCATATTAATTAACAGATCCCTCCAAGAGTCTCATGTACCTGTAGTCTGGAAAAAATGCTACATACTCCCATTTCATAAAGGTGGCCTTAACATAGATTTCACCAATTTCTAGCTAATTGCAATACTCTCCTCACTATCCGTAATCATGGAGAAATGCATCCACACTCAGCTCCTAAATTTCCTAACAGAAAATAAGATATTATCCCCATCCCAACATGGGGTCTGCCCATATCACAGTACCACCACCGCACACCTATCATTCAGGACACTGTGACCCAAGCAAGGGACACTGGAAAAATTGTCTCCTCTCTCTTTCTGGATCTTTCCAAAGCCTTCGACACCATATCCCACCCCTTATTCCTGGCAAAGCTATCCAATCTGAGAATGTCACCACCCTCTCTTAACTGTTTATCTGATTATCTAACTAATAGACAGCAAGCCACTAAATGGCTCCATTATTTCGAACCATTACTCAATATACATACAGAAGTTCTCCAAGGGTCCATATTGAGACCTCTCCTTTTTAGCATATTCATTAATGACTTTGAATCCACCCTCCCCCTAAATCCTATAATACAGTACACAGGCGACTCAACCATTATCTGCATTGCTGACTCGGCTGACGAACTCCTAGCTAGGACCCAACATGCTTTCTCAATCACTGAGGAATAGATGAATAACAACCATCTAGCCCTTAACCCCAGCAAAACTAACCTGCTTCTATCCACCCCAAAAAATCAACCCCCCCCCCCTAAATGGAGCAGATTTTAATATCTATTCACAAAACAAAACATGCATTAGAGCAGTATCACAAACTAAACGTCTAGGAGTTATAATAGATGAACACTTAACCTTCGGTCTACACATCCAAAACTGCATCAAAAAACCCATCAGAAACTAGGCACCCTCTATAAGCATAAATAGTGCCTCACAACCACCGCTAGACAAACTCTTGCACTATCCTATTTGCTTCCTTCACTTTTATACAGTTCCCATTTGTTCACTAACATTCAAAGCTCCTTAAAATCCAAGATCAAGTCATGTTATAACAAGGTTGCAGGTTCACTCCCAACGAAACTTAATCCTCCCAACATTGCATCTCCCTGCACAAACTAAAATGTCTTGAACTTCCCCATCATCTAATCTACTTGCAGTTCACCACAGCTCACAATATCAGTACCAAATGTCCATCCCTCACCTCCCTGTTTACTCCATAAGCCCTCCCAACAACTCAGATCTGAAAATCAATTCCTTCTAAAAGTGCAGTCTAGCAGTTGGTCAATCTCTCTACTCATGTACCATTTCTAAAACTTGGAATTCCCTACCGAGCTCTGTCAGAACTATTTCCAAAAACATATCCTTCAAAAAGTCTCTAAAACAGCATCTCTTAGCCCTATGGCAATGTACATGTGGCTACGACTACAGAGCATCTTCCCCCACCTGATCTCACTAAATTTTTTCTCCCCTCTGCTTAACAGTTATGCAACTATCTCTTGCTGTCTTCACTCTACAGTATCCAAAGCAGATGATATATTGTACTTTGTATATTTTGTATATATTGTATACTGCCTTTGTTATTCTAGCTAGAAATTTATAATAAGATTGTATGTGTTTTTTTAAGTTATCTCTCTATGTATGTAGAAAATGTGATTGTATTTAAATTTATTTTGTATGCAGAGTTTTTCTCCTGGGCCTCCACTGAAAATGGGCACTTTTTGGCCCAGTGGACCATCCCGGTAAACAAATGCAAATAAATAATAATAAATAAATAAATTCTGAAGTTAAATCTATATAAACTACATCACAGAGCAATTTTTAATTCATAGCTGTTATTATATTATTATAAAACATCATGTTACAGGTGTGAAGATATGTGGAGGCTGCCAGCCTAGCTAAATAGAATTTTGTAGATAATTCTATGTCATTCTAAATATGAATATAATCCACAGGCTTGTCCTCTTAAATGTAAGAAAACTGTATTAAATGTTGAACTTCAAAAATGTAACCATAGTCCACTCTGCTGGAAGAAAGCTGATAAGTTAAGCATTGTATGACTGATCTCAAAGCTCAGCGACATAATGCCTGGACTGAGGAATTCCTTCTATTGTTTTGAGACCAGAGTTAATTGCAAGGTTTTACATGTATAATGTATTTTATTGCTATGGCTTCCTGGCCAGGTGCAAGCTTACTAAGAAAACTAAGAAATGTTAATTTAGAGTTTCTGGTAGCCTGGAAACCAGAGAAGTGTCAATAATGATGTAATGTAAAGCGAGTCAGCAGTGATGTATTAGCAATTTAAGAGATCTCAGAGAGAAAGAAATATGATTTTGTCTGAAGAACAACCACTCGCCAGTACTCTGCCTTTGCTCTATATGTAAGTTTATTTAGAACTGTGATTGCTCTTAGAGTTAGTCAGGAATTTAGTCAGATTTAGTCTAGCTATTTTCTGTATTTATGTCAGACTATTTTACAGTATTATTTATTTTTCTGTGATTTCTGAACTCTTGACTAGCACTGTGTTGAATTGAGAAGATTTGTCTTGTGTTTTTATTATTTATTATTAAATATTTTTAAACCTTTCAACTGTGGCTGTTTTGTCTAGAGATAATTTAAGCTCTAGAGTACTTGCATGTATTTGGTAATATTGTAGAAAGCCACTCCAATAAGCCTTGCTGTTCGTCCACTTACTAATTGGATAACAATATTGCACAGTATAATTGGACACCTTTTGGAAAGGGCCTTTTTAGTAGTTGGTGGCAGTGATTACTACCTTATAGCCTGGTAGGAGGGGGAATAGCTGGAGAACCTGTGCCAGCCTTCCCCAGTAGTGTCTGTGTGTTTGTATATAAACCAAATCTCAAAGTATGTGTGTTTCAGATACTTGGGCAGGGACACAAAGCACTGGTTGGACAGAGAGGGCACTGCTGGTTCTGGCTTGACTACTCGGCTGAGATCTGTACCCTATAGCTGTGCCAGTGGGGAGTCTTATTGGGGATCTGGAGAGAAAGGGAGAAACCAGCCCCAGACTGACTGCGATCTCTGTGTTTATTTAAAGGAAATTGTACTTTAATGTGAGTATACTTGTTATCCCTCCCAGTGTGGACACCCCTCACTGGTGCTAGTGGTGAGGATTGAGGCTCCTTGATTACTGAATCAGTGCACGGACATCACATATTAATTGGTTGGCAGTGGTGGGATAGCCACACCACATGTTAATTGGTTGGCAATTGGCTTGTAGTGGTGTGGATAATGAATTCCTATAGCTTGTGTACAGTGATCACTGAAGGTGTTTTTGTATTCTAAATCAGCTATGCCATGAATATTCAAAGTTTAGATCACAACTGTTTTATTTCTTTTGTTAGCTTAGTTAGTCAGGGAGAGCAGGCAAGCATGTCAGCAGAGGAGTATGGCAAGCTGACAAGGAGCCAGTTGGCTGAGATGAGCCAGGCTAAGGGACTGGTGCATGGAAACCTGACTAAGGCAGACATGATTCCAGCTTTGAGCACAGCTGCATAAGAAAACAGCAATCAAGAGGACGATCAGACTGGCCACGGAGATGTACAACACTCAGAGAATGGACAGCTCATCCTTTCTGCAGAGAACTTAAAAATCCATCTGGAGCTAAAGAGGCTTGAGTTGGAGGCCAGGAGTTTGAAAACAGAAGCAGCAGAGAGAGTGAGATGTCAACAGGCTGAGTAGAATGAGAAACTGCTATGCCTGGAAGCTGAGGAGAAGGAGAGGCAGTGTTCTCAGGGTCATTGTTACTAACTCTGTATCCTCCCTGTGCTTTGTTTGGATCCAGTTTGGCTCTTTTTCAATATAAAATAACCTAATCTGATTTCAGTATCTGAGTTTACCTGGATATCACTGGGACAATTTATCACCCCCTTTGTGGAGCCAAACCACTTTGTGTAAGATTTTGTAAACATATCTATAACTTTTTGTGTTTGAGAATAAATTAGAGTATCTACACACAGTGTTATTACCACATCTTATGTATCTATAAAATGATTTCCTATTTTGCTCAATAACTTTATTTAAATTTTCAACAGATTTTTCTGGATCTTGTCTCATACTATGTTTAATTTGTCTGTCTATCTTTTTCAAAAACACGGTGTATGACAAAACAAAGGTAAACCTGATCACCTACCTGTTTATATCCTTCGGAAATACTCCCCCACCCACAATACCCACCAGAATAAACTAACCAGGAATCTATCCAAATTCGGTCCGGAAACTTTAAACAAAACCCTCCGACAAACAGACTGGAGTGCCCTAAAAGTGCTACCCTTAGACGAGGCAGTTGAACTCTTCAATACTATATCTTTAAATATTGTAAATAACTTAGCTCCTCTGTGAGTAAAATGAATCAAAAACAGTCAAGCTAACTGGCTAACTAGAGCCACAAAACAACTTATGACAAACAGAGCTAGAGCATGGAAATTCTGGCATAAAACCAAAAATCCTGCTCACCTCCTAGAATTTAAACAACTCCGAAATCAAGCCAAACACTTCATAATCAGAGATAAGAAAAACTTCTACCTCACATCCCAAAACCAAAACAGAAAACACGCCAAGAAATTTTTGGGTACCATCTCTAGTTTACTGCATCCAGGTAGCAAAAATAACCCATGCCCACATCCAGACAATTCACCCAATGTAATAGCAACCCTCTTCAACACACAGTTCATAGACACCATCTCAAAGCTCTCTGCCACTTTCCCTTAAACAAATTCTAAAGCTAGCAAACACACACTCATGCAGCCTTCACACAACCACCCAATGCTTGCTTTTCCTTCTCCCCATCCCCACAGCTACCATTCGTAAATTACTACTCAAACTAAAACCATGTACAACTGCTCCAGACAATCTACTCCCAGATTACTTACAAATGTCAGCCAAATCTATAGCCTACCCCATTAGCATATTAATCAACAGATCCCTCCAAGAGTCTCATGTACCTGTAGTCTGGAAAAAAGGCTACATACTCCCATTTCATAAAGGTGGCCTTAACATAGATTTCACCAATTTCTAGCTAATTGCAATACTCTCCTCACTATCCGTAATCATGGAGAAATGCATCCACACTCAGCTCCTAAATTTCCTAACAGAAAATAAGATATTATCCCCATCCCAACATGGGGTCTGCCCATATCACAGTACCACCACCGCACACCTATCATTCAGGACACTGTGACCCAAGCAAGGGACACTGGAAAAATTGTCTCCTCTCTCTTTCTGGATCTTTCCAAAGCCTTCGACACCATATCCCACCCCTTATTCCTGGCAAAGCTATCCAATCTGAGAATGTCACCACCCTCTCTTAACTGTTTATCTGATTATCTAACTAATAGACAGCAAGCCACTAAATGGCTCCATTATTTCGAACCATTACTCAATATACATACAGAAGTTCTCCAAGGGTCCATATTGAGACCTCTCCTTTTTAGCATATTCATTAATGACTTTGAATCCACCCTCCCCCTAAATCCTATAATACAGTACACAGGCGACTCAACCATTATCTGCATTGCTGACTCGGCTGACGAACTCCTAGCTAGGACCCAACATGCTTTCTCAATCACTGAGGAATAGATGAATAACAACCATCTAGCCCTTAACCCCAGCAAAACTAACCTGCTTCTATTCACCCCAAAAAATCAACCCCCCCCCCTAAATGGAGCAGATTTTAATATCTATTCACAAAACAAAACATGCATTAGAGCAGTATCACAAACTAAACGTCTAGGAGTTATAATAGATGAACACTTAACCTTCGGTCTACACATCCAAAACTGCATCAAAAAACCCATCAGAAACTAGGCACCCTCTATAAGCATAAATAGTGCCTCACAACCACCGCTAGACAAACTCTTGCACTATCCTATTTGCTTCCTTCACTTTTATACAGTTCCCATTTGTTCACTAACATTCAAAGCTCCTTAAAATCCAAGATCAAGTCATGTTATAACAAGGTTGCAGGTTCACTCCCAACGAAACTTAATCCTCCCATCATTGCATCTCCCTGCACAAACTAAAATGTCTTGAACTTCCCCATCATCTAATCTACTTGCAGTTCACCACAGCTCACAATATCAGTACCAAATGTCCATCCCTCACCTCCCTGTTTACTCCATAAGCCCTCCCAACAACTCAGATCTGAAAATCAATTCCTTCTAAAAGTGCAGTCTAGCAGTTGGTCAATCTCTCTACTCATGTACCATTTCTAAAACTTGGAATTCCCTACCGAGCTCTGTCAGAACTATTTCCAAAAACATATCCTTCAAAAAGTCTCTAAAACAGCATCTCTTAGCCCTATGGCAATGTACATGTGGCTACGACTACAGAGCATCTTCCCCCACCTGATCTCACTAAATTTTTTCTCCCCTCTGCTTAACAGTTATGCAACTATCTCTTGCTGTCTTCACTCTACAGTATCCAAAGCAGATGATATATTGTACTTTGTATATTTTGTATATATTGTATACTGCCTTTGTTATTCTAGCTAGAAATTTATAATAAGATTGTATGTGTTTTTTTAAGTTATCTCTCTATGTATGTAGAAAATGTGATTGTATTTAAATTTATTTTGTATGCAGAGTTTTTCTCCCTGGGCCTCCACTGAAAATGGGCACTTTTTGGCCCAGTGGACCATCCCGGTAAACAAATGCAAATAAATAATAATAAATAAATAAATTCTGAAGTTAAATCTATATAAACTACATCACAGAACAATTTTTAATTCATAGCTGTTATTATATTATTATAAAACATCATGTTACAGGTGTGAAGATATGTGGAGGCTGCCAGCCTAGCTGAATAGAATTTTGTAGATAATTCTATGTCATTCTAAATATGAATATAATCCACAGGCTTGTCCTCTTAAATGTAAGAAAACTGTATTAAATGTTGAACTTCAAAAATGTAACCATAGTCCACTCTGCTGGAAGAAAGCTGATAAGTTAAGCATTGTATGACTGATCTCAAAGCTCAGCGACATAATGCCTGGACTGAGGAATTCCTTCTATTGTTTTGAGACCAGAGTTAATTGCAAGGTTTTACATGTATAATGTATTTTATTGCTATGGCTTCCTGGCCAGGTGCAAGCTTACTAAGAAAACTAAGAAATGTTAATTTAGAGTTTCTGGTAGCCTGGAAACCAGAGAAGTGTCAATAATGATGTAATGTAAAGCGAGTCAGCAGTGATGTATTAGCAATTTAAGAGATCTCAGAGAGAAAGAAATATGATTTTGTCTGAAGAACAACCACTCGCCAGTACTCTGCCTTTGCTCTATATGTAAGTTTATTTAGAACTGTGATTGCTCTTAGAGTTAGTCAGGAATTTAGTCAGATTTAGTCTAGCTATTTTCTGTATTTATGTCAGACTATTTTACAGTATTATTTATTTTTCTGTGATTTCTGAACTCTTGACTAGCACTGTGTTGAATTGAGAAGATTTGTCTTGTGTTTTTATTATTTATTATTAAATATTTTTAAACCTTTCAACTGTGGCTGTTTTGTCTAGAGATAATTTAAGCTCTAGAGTACTTGCATGTATTTGGTAATATTGTAGAAAGCCACTCCAATAAGCCTTGCTGTTCGTCCACTTACTAATTGGATAACAATATTGCACAGTATAATTGGACACCTTTTGGAAAGGGCCTTTTTAGTAGTTGGTGGCAGTGATTACTACCTTATAGCCTGGTAGGAGGGGGAATAGCTGGAGAACCTGTGCCAGCCTTCCCCAGTAGTGTCTGTGTGTTTGTATATAAACCAAATCTCAAAGTATGTGTGTTTCAGATACTTGGGCAGGGACACAAAGCACTGGTTGGACAGAGAGGGCACTGCTGGTTCTGGCTTGACTACTCGGCTGAGATCTGTACCCTATAGCTGTGCCAGTGGGGAGTCTTATTGGGGATCTGGAGAGAAAGGGAGAAACCAGCCCCAGACTGACTGCGATCTCTGTGTTTATTTAAAGGAAATTGTACTTTAATGTGAGTATACTTGTTATCCCTCCCAGTGTGGACACCCCTCACTGGTGCTAGTGGTGAGGATTGAGGCTCCTTGATTACTGAATCAGTGCACGGACATCACATATTAATTGGTTGGCAGTGGTGGGATAGCCACACCACATGTTAATTGGTTGGCAATTGGCTTGTAGTGGTGTGGATAATGAATTCCTATAGCTTGTGTACAGTGATCACTGAAGGTGTTTTTGTATTCTAAATCAGCTATGCCATGAATATTCAAAGTTTAGATCACAACTGTTTTATTTCTTTTGTTAGCTTAGTTAGTCAGGGAGAGCAGGCAAGCATGTCAGCAGAGGAGTATGGCAAGCTGACAAGGAGCCAGTTGGCTGAGATGAGCCAGGCTAAGGGACTGGTGCATGGAAACCTGACTAAGGCAGACATGATTCCAGCTTTGAGCACAGCTGCATAAGAAAACAGCAATCAAGAGGACGATCAGACTGGCCACGGAGATGTACAACACTCAGAGAATGGACAGCTCATCCTTTCTGCAGAGAACTTAAAAATCCATCTGGAGCTAAAGAGGCTTGAGTTGGAGGCCAGGAGTTTGAAAACAGAAGCAGCAGAGAGAGTGAGATGTCAACAGGCTGAGTAGAATGAGAAACTGCTATGCCTGGAAGCTGAGGAGAAGGAGAGGCAGTGTTCTCAGGGTCATTGTTACTAACTCTGTATCCTCCCTGTGCTTTGTTTGGATCCAGTTTGGCTCTTTTTCAATATAAAATAACCTAATCTGATTTCAGTATCTGAGTTTACCTGGATATCACTGGGACAATTTATCACCCCCTTTGTGGAGCCAAACCACTTTGTGTAAGATTTTGTAAACATATCTATAACCTTTTGTGTTTGAGAATAAATTAGAGTATCTACACACAGTGTTATTACCACATCTTATGTATCTATAAAATGATTTCCTATTTTGCTCAATAACTTTATTTAAATTTTCAACAGATTTTTCTGGATCTTGTCTCATACTATGTTTAATTTGTCTGTCTATCTTGCTTATTTCAGTTTTCAAAGTTGTAATTTGAGCTTGTTTCCATTTCTTATATTTTCGGTCTCTCATTTTAATCAACTATCTTATTCTTATAGAAATGCATCCTGTTGATGTTGTGTACCTAGATCCTGAATGTTACACAATTCTTTTTTCATTTTTTGCATTCAAACAATTTTTCTTTCAAGACTTTCTACAGTCCTTCTGCAGTTTTTCCACTGAATCTGCATCACTCCAATTAATTTTACATAGTGACTGTTTTGTTTCTATATAATTTGTTATTAATTTTCTGTGCATTGGTTTAGATTTCAGTTTGGCAGAATTATCTTGCATCAAATTAACATTTATAACCTCATGATCAGTGCATAACAATGTATGTTCCTTTACCCAGAAGACCTTTTTTTTGTAGTACCTGAACTTATGTTGTAGTTTCCTTACTAATGAGTTAATATTATTCTAGTTTGCTTCTGGTAAATTTAAGTCTATAGCCACTATTATTCTTCCTTCTTGTGTTTCATGAAAGAAATGTATGAATCCCTCTGTGTCATCAGCACTTGACTTTGGTGGTCTATACACTCCAACAATTGTTATATGTTCCAGGGTTGTCTTTATTGTCACAGTTACACACTATAGTATTGGTGTTATCACTGAACATGTAATAATCACAGGTCTTATAACTATCTTTAATCCCTATCACAACACCTCCACCCGATTTTTTTGTTAAAATGTCTGTTACAGTAAAAACATTTATACCCTGACAGAACTGATTTCGCATCATTCTTCTTTAACCATATTTCACAAACAACATCAATTTCATCAGAACATAGCAAATTTTCCAATAAAAACACATTATTATTAATGTTCCTAACATTAACAACCATCAGAGATGCATCAAATGCCGCTATTGTAAAATGTAAAAGTTTTTGGCCTTGCAAAAATTCTGACTTGTGTTTGTCAAATATTGCAAAATATCTGCTGCAAAAAAAAATATCTTCCCTGATATTGACAAATGCATGTCATTAGAGACAATGGGGCCTAGGGAAAGGGGAAAGAATAATGCTAAAAAGACAATACTGTGCTTGTGTGTGTGTGTGTGTGTGTGTGTGTGTGTGTGTGTGTGTGTGTGTGTGTGTGTGTGTGTGTGTGTGTGTGTGGATCTGTGTGTGTGTCTGTGTGTTTGTGTGGAAGGAGTTGTAGCAGAAGTCATGGATCAAAGCTACGTGTGAATCCTGTTTTCTCAGGATTTCACCAAAATTCAGGTGACATACAGAGGCCTCAGCAAGGGTGAAATGTCCCTTTCTTTTTTCTCTCTCTTTTTTTACAGCATATACCAGTCATGGAGATGATTATCCTTTTTAAAGTAACAGTGACCATAACCAGCTGCAGAGGACTACATGGAGCTCCCCCAGTCAGAAAATTATATTTAACTTTCAGCTAATGTCACTTCACAGATTTATTTAAGCAGCATTCTCCAAACTGTATTGGGGCAGGAACAGTTGGGAGCAAAAATGTGATAACTAGCATCAAGTCTGGCAAGGAAAGTTCTGGAACAGTGTCACACAATATATTCTCCCATTCAGGCCAGGAGGTTCTTTGTAAACTTCCAACTACTGGTTTTCAATTGGATGCAGGCATAGTTCCTGTCTACCATCCAATATTTTGTTGTACATTTTTTAGATTTTTATTTACCAAGTATGATATCTTGCCAATGAGTACACCCAGTTCTTTTCAAAGTAAGTAATTTTATTGGCAGACTGTAAAATATAAGTTCATAGGTTCATAGGTAAGTACTAACCTAGCTGCCGTTGCTTGCCATTTTAAGCCTATCCAATTTCCTTTTTTGTCCTTGAAATAACCTATTTCATTTGGTTATAGATTGGCCTTATCCATCCCATGGTCGATAATTATATATTACCTGTAAGGAGAATAATACCATAGAAAATTTGAGGGGACTCATGCATGGGATAAAGCATTTAGGAGCTGCCTCTGTCCTTAAGTGCTACAGGGGGCAGTCATGGGGTAAATGTTTCTGTTTCCCATCTATAGATCAAAGTTGTACTTGAAAATGGACAGGGATGAACTTTGTTTTATCTGGATGGGGAGTCTGTTCCACAGCAGTGATATCTTCTGTGAAATATAACTGCCTCTCCAAAATTTTCATTTGATGTTGCAGAAGAAGTTTATATTCATAAACTGAGGGTCTACATCAGAACATCGAAGTTTCAAAACTTCAAATGTTCTAATATCGACCCCTATTCAGCGAAAGCTGAAAATATCAAAGCAACAGAAAACCAAATTTTTTCCTAGGGTAAGAATTTGGTTGTCCGTTTCTGTTGCTTCTGTATTTTCAGTGCTGTGGTGGAAAGTTGCGGGTCGGGTTCAGGTAAGTGTGCGACTGAGTGCAGGTTAGGTTATTTAGGGTTAGGGTGCAGGTTAGGTATGTGTGCGATTGTGTGGATGTGAGGGTTAGGGCAGGTTAGGTGAGTTAGGGTTAGGGCACGGGTCAGGTAAGTGTGTGATTGTGTGGACGTGAGGGTTAGGGCGGGGTAGGTGAGTTAGGGTTAGGGCTCGGGTGAGTGTGCGATAGTGACGGACCTTAGGGTTTGGGTTAAGGTAAGTGAATAGTTAGTGGTGTGTGCATAGTTTAGTGTAGGGTTAGGTGTAAGATTTTAGGTGTATATGTGTGGATTGCTGTTTGTTTGGTGTGCTTGTGTTGTGTGTATGTGTTTTGGAACAGCAAATTTTTTCCCTAGGAAAAAATTTGCTATTCCTGTATGTTCGATGCTTTCAGCTTTCGCTGAATAGGGGTCGATATTAGAACATTCAAAGTTTTGAAACTTTGTTGTTCTAATATAGACCCTAAACTGAGTAATTCTGATGGCATTTGACTTGCAGATGTGCAGTAAATCCATTAGTAATGAAACAGAGGATGCCTTGTATGCCAGACACAGGTCACGCCTTAGCAGTCTGTTGGATACTGAGTATAGTGATAGGGCTTTGAGTCGGTCCATGTAGGACATGTTAATTAGGCCTTGTATCCTTTTAGTAAGGTATCTCTGTGAACATTCCAGCTGTTGCATGTGTCTGGACAGATACATACCAAAGGGAGCATTATAGTGATTGCTGGGGACAATGATATCCCTAGACCTAGACATAATCCCTTTGTTTATAAGCTGTGCAACATAAAAACAGCTTTCTTATAACAATTGACAGTTGCTGGTCAAAAGTTAAGTCACTGTCCACATAAGTTCCCAAATGGTGAACTCTTTGGGCATATTATCAATGTGGTATTTCCCTGGGGTAGATGACTTCCCAAAGGATACGATATTGCATTTTTGGCAATACGTTTCAGGCCATGATTTTGACACTAGTTATTTACCTGAGACAAGCCTTTCTGTAGGATGACTAAGTCATTTGGGGATTCAATGACTGCTCCTAGAGTGCAGTCATCTGCAGACATAGTCAGCCAGAGCCCTTTTATATTGGCTATTACTTCACAAAAATAGATGCCAAACAGGACAGGTCCCAGCAAGGAACCCTGGGGGACTCCACTGGTGACTGGTCTCTTTGTGCAGATAACTTCCCTTATTTTGATTAGCTGCATCCTATTTGTGAGCCAGTTTGCAATCCAGCAGATGACATAGGGATTTATTCCTCATTTATTTAGCTTTTTTATCTTACTGAGTGGGGAATTGTGTCAAAAGCTTTGGTTAGGTTGAGGCATGCTGTGTGCACCATTTTGCCTTCATCCATTGCTTTGGTGAACTTTTCAAACTAAATCCATCAGGCTGAGTAAGCAAGACCTGCACTTGACAAATCTAAACTGAACCAATATGAAATGAAACAAATTCATTATGCTTAATTTTTAACAGAAGAGGTTTAGATCCCTATCTAAAAAATCTACACCAAAATATTGGATGGTAGGCAGGAACTATGCTTGGCAGCTGCGGTGGTGCAGTGGTTATCATTCTTGCCACACAGCAAGAGGTTCCCCGGTTCAATTCTCAGCTGGGGTGCCTTCTGTGTGTAGTCTGCATGTCCTCCCTGTGGTCGCGTGCGTTTCCTCCGGGTGCTCCGGTTTCCTCCCACATCCCAAAGACATGCTGTAGGTGGATTGGTCCTAGGCATGATTGTGTGTGTCTGTGTCTGTGTCTGTGTCTGTGTCTGTGTGTGTGTGTGCGTGTATGTGTGTTTGCCTTCTGTGGAAGGTTGTGTGCCGGGCTGGCAACTCAACACCATAAAACTCCTCTGCCAATCATGAGCAGACAGGTGATCTGCTGTGGCGACCCCTAACTGGGAAAAAAACGAAAGAAGAAGAAGGCAGGAACTATGCTTGCATCCAATTTAAAACCAGTAGATGGCTGTGCCAAATCTATTCTGCCTCTGTGAGGCTTGTCTTACCTGCTGGGCTGGTGCCTAGTAGAGCCATCACACCATGTTACACAACCAGGTAGAACCACTGCTTTATGTTACAAAAAGAAAATGAAGAAGTTCATTTAGTAAAACAATAAAGGACCACATAAAGCATCCTCTTCTGACTTTGCTGCACAGCAAGCATCAAGAATAACCCCTGCTGGAATGCTAAGGGCAAGAACTGTGATCCTGGGAGCAATGAGATTGTAAGTGCAAATATGGGGGATATATATTAAGTCACAGTATCTTATAAATAGCAGAGATGTGAGGGTGAGACAGTCAGCTCTCTCAGGATATGCACTTTTATAGCATTACAGCAACTTTTGACATTTTCCCTATTTTTATGCAGCTGATCTTTGTTTTTGACTATTGTGGATTCCGAGTTACAAGTCTCATACTTCTGATAGGGATTATGCCTTTTCATCAATGCCGTCCATGAGGCATAGCCCATGCTAAAAATATTCTTTGTGTGTCTCAGATTAACTGCACATATTACTGACATATTCTGAACAATTTTCTTACTGTCATGGGTTCTTCTTCAATGACATTGATGCCATTTTACTGGCTGAGAATAAGACATATGCATCTATGGTCCAGATGATTTCTGTCTAGTGCCAAATATCATAGAGACGTCTATAAAATTCACAGACACTCACAGTTTTTAAGTGCTGTTTGAGCTCTTCAAGTAAGTAACCTTTGCTAAACAGTGATTTTGTTCACCTCTCCTTCAAGTATCTGAGAGCTACACTGCAACATAGGTTCATGGGTAGGTACTAGGCTATCGGCCCTTGGGCCTGTACAAGCCTAGCCATAAAGATTCCCTGGCTTTCACCACCTAAAAATTATTTTCCTGTGCCCCTGTCAAGCAGAGCCACAGAAGTGATCCCCGGGATGAATTTCCTATTTCCCATCCAATCGTCAAGATTTTTCTTAAAGAGAGTTAATGAAGTTCTCTGCTTGACATAAATGGGCAGTCTGTTCCAAAGTATGGGGAGTCTCTGGGACAGGAACCTTTCCCTCCACCAGTGACAAGGTTTAGGTCCCTGGAGCATGTGGCTTGGAGGGATTTTGATTTCTGTAAGTGTAGCATGTCCAACAGCTCAGGGTTTGACATGGCTTTGTATGTTAGGCAGAGATCGCCTCCGAGAAGGTAATATGTGACGGAGTAGAGCTGGAGTTTTTTGTGACAGTCTGCATAGGGCATCTGTTTGAGGCCAGTGATCCTCTTTATGAGGTATTTCTGCATCCTTTCCAGTTGTTGTAGATGTCTTGTGAGGTACATACCAAAAGGGGCGTTGTACTCTATAATGGGTCTAATGAGTGATGAGTAGAGAGGAACAATGACTTCCTTTTTTCTGGATGAGAAACCTTTTGTGATGAGGTGTGCCACATAGAAGGATTTCCTGATTACTGTGATGATGTGGTTATCAAAGGAAAGACTACTGTCTGCTTGTGTCCCTAGGTCTCTTATCACACTTTCGGTGTTAAGTGGACTACTGCCTATGTGGTAGTTCATGGGCACAGGGTTTTTCCCAAAGGGGATGACTATGCATTTCTTGGCAGTGAGCTTGGCTATGACACCAGGCATCTGTCTCAGTGAGGCCCTTTTGTAGAATGTCCATATAATTTGGGGCTTCAATAATGGCTCCCAGTTTGCAGTCGTCTGTAAACTTTGTTAGCCATAGACCATCTGTGCTGGTCTGAACTTCAGAGAGGTAGATGCCGAACAGGAGTGGACCCAGGACTGAACCCTGTGGTACTCCACTTGTAACTGGTCTGGAGTCAGATTTGGAATCGGCTACTTTCACGGTGTGGCATCTGTCAGTGAGCCAGCTGGCAACCCATCGTGTGACATAGGGATTTATGCCCAGTTTAGTGAGTGTATCCATGATACCAGAGTGGGGGATGGTGTTGAAGGCTTTGGTGAGGTCCAGATAGGCTGTGTGAACCACTTTACCCTCCTCCACGGCTCTGGGGACTGCTTCAAAGAAGTCAATCAGGTTTAGGAGACATGCTCTGCCTTTCACAAACCCAAACTTGGTGGGGTCCAAAGTCTGAAGGTTATCCTGTGTCTTTGTTTATAAGTTCCATAATGATATGTTCCATGGCTTTACAGATCAGGCTTGTCAGGCTAATGGGGCGGTAGTTCCCAGGGTCCATGGTGGATCCCCCTTGTGGAATGGGATAACTGTAGCTGTGCACTATTCAGTAGGCACAAAACCAGTAGTGAGGCTATGACTGAACATGATACTTCGGTGGGGTGCAAGTTTGCTTTGTAGTTCATGCAGAATACAGCCTGGGATGTTGTCTGGTCCCATGGATGCTGTATTCTTGGCTTTGGAGAGTGCATTTTTTACCTGTGCGGCTGTGATTACCGGTACTTGGTATTCTTCTGGTATTGAGATGGGTCCTTTAGGGGGTGGGGGGGTGAAGTTTTCACTGAACCTATCTGCCAGGATGTTGGCAATATCAGTTGGTTCTGTATATTTAGTGCCATTGTGCTGTAACTCAAAGAAGATCTGAGTATTGCCATTGAGATTCTTGACATAACTATAGAATGCCTTGTGGTTGTCTTTCGAATCTGTGGCAATTTTGTTTTCGTAACTAGCTTTGGATGATCTTATGAGGGATCTCAGCTTCTTACTGAGGCTGACAAGGGAGTTTTTCCAATCTTGGGATTTTACTCTTTTTTTTGCATCAGTTTCTTCCTTTTGTTGTAGAGTTTTTTTATGGCAGGGGACCACCAAATTGGCTTCCTTTTTTTGGAGGAGAGTGTCTTGGTTCTATTTAGGATGGCATAGTCCATGCACTCATGTATGTGTTCATATAGTGCATTGGTGTAAAATTCAGCAGTCGTACTTCTACTTTCCGTCTGCATGGGCGTCGTGACATTTGCCACTCCTGTCTTGAGAAGCATGAAGTTAGCTTTGGAGAAGCTTTTTACGGTAGTTACCTTAATGGGGCTGGGGTGGGGGGGATGAGGACATCTAGGGTGACTAGCTTATGGTCGGATCTGACCAACGAGGAGCTGACCTCTGGTGTGGAGCATTGGTCGCCCATGTTGGTAATGACCAGGTCCAGGATACAGGTGCCCCTGGTGGGGGTATGGATAAGTTGATCTAAGAGACTGGAATTTATAAATTCCAAAAATCATCGGGTAAATGTGTTGGCACATGAGTAGTTTTCCTAGTTAATGGAGGGGTAGTTGAAGTCGCCCAGGTTTAGGGTATTTGGTTGTACCTTAATACCTTCCAGTATGTTAAGAAAAGTGGAGTGGGAATCATGGGGCATGGTGGGGGATCTGTAGCAAGCTACAATTTGGATTGCAGTCTTGCCTAGTGTTAGTTGCACCTGGAGAATCTCGAATGCATTATGTTGGGCAACTAGCCTGGAGGTGCGGATATCCTTGGTGAATATGGACACACCTCCGCCTTTAGTGTTTTGGTCAGGTTAGGTGGCCGAAAGGTGGGGTATGAATTGTAGCCTGGTATTTCAGGGATGCTCTCTGGAGCCTTGAACCAGGTCTCTGTCACTGCACAGATGTCGATGTTCTCCATTTTGAGGAGAGCCTTGAGTGAGTGCATTTTGAGGTTTAGACTTCTATCATTGAGTCGCATTACCCTCAGTGTTTGCTTGCTTGTACCTGTTACGGTGGTAATTCTGTCATTTGAACTCTGCCTAAAAAAGGCACTTTAGGGGTGGCAAGAGCCTTTGCCAGTATCCGGAATCCCAGGGGCAACAGGTGCAGGCCATCTCTGGCAAAGCATCATGGTCTGTCAATCATGTCATCCTAGGCAGACAGATACTGGATCCCCTTCAAATGACACCAGAAGCTTAGCCAATTGTTGAAGTCATTATTTCATACTGTACATTTCTCTGAAGCAATGACAAATTTCAGTTGACTGTCAGTCACCTTAGATAACCCTGGAGGTGTGATATGTGGTGGGCTGCTGACACATTGAAAAACCTACAAGTTATATGAACATGAATGTGACTTGTTGTTAGTGTTTTTCTGGCCAAGAGCTTTGCTGCACCACTCCTGATCATACCTTTCAACTGTACAGATTTTTGCAGAATGTCCAGGTTTTTGCATCATATTTTTGGTCTGCTTCTCATAAAATTGTGGTTTTCTGGCAGGCATTTGAATTTCAGAAGTCATACCCTTCAGAAAATTCATGCTAATGCAACCCTTTTATTCTACCAACTTTCTAAGTTTGTAAGAGCAATATTTAAAAAGTACCCTATTTTTGGATCTTTGCCCCACCCCATTAGTTATGGTTTTAGTCCAGATTTCTTGCTCTGAGAGGTATGGTCCTGATGTTTGCTACTGTGAATTATGAATCACAATGAACCTACATAGCAGTGTCCTACTACTAACCCTTTCCCTCTTAAAATGATTCACATCTCATATAAACAGGGGGTAAATTAATGCCTTTCTATACGAGTGATCACCTTCACTGTTCAGCTATTTTGGACATGCAGTGGAGACTGCCTGAACCTGCTGTGAGTGGTGTAGTGTCTTACATCATTAGTGGTAAGCCAATCAGCTTTCAAATTCACCAGCACTAATACCAGTATATTGATATGGGCCTCTACTAAAAAGTATTTTCTTGTAGTATAGCGAGCCATGAACATGGCAAAACTCCAGAAAAGCTGAAACATAAATGCCATTGCTTGGAATGAGCTTCACTTAGTATTATATACATTTTATTTTGTGTACTTTCTAGAGCACTTGCTAAAATTCAGTTTGAATTAATAATTAATTTACTTTTGCTGCCTGTTTACACTTTGTACCCTAACCTTAGTTTTTGAATCACAAAGTTGCTGCTATGGAAGTGATGATAGTGCCATGACAATATGTTATGGTATCATGTGGATAAACAACAGGAAAATATAAAGTCCAAAGGATCATATTTGTAACAAATGTCGTTATCTATATTAAGAACATAAAACAAGCTACAGTAGCATCAGAATGGAAACAGCACTTAATTTGCATATTCCCTGCATCTCCTTGTCTAGGTTCCGCTAACTGCTGTTGCTTTCTTCAGTTGTGCTGCTCCTTAACTGTCTGATACTGTGGCAGTGATTACAGCTATCCTTAGTGTATGATGTTGCACTTACTCCCAAGTATGGCTGTGTTTTACCTTACATCGATCCGTTGTACTTCTGCTGTTAAGCAAACCACAATTTTTCTAAAGTCTAAGTCACTTTTATTCTTTTGTTCATTTAAATTTTATATGCTTTATTAACTTGTAGAAAACAAATACAACAACCAATATATTCCACTGATAATCAAGAAATACACTTTATTAACTATTCACAGAGAACTGAAAACAAAAACCAGTAAAGTCCAATTGCATTTCAGGACAATATTAAATGCACATTCTTACATATATGCAAAAAATGGTGTGACTGCCAACCCTCTTCTCCTACTATAGTAATCCCTCCCATATGACGTAGTATAACAGGGCAAGGTACAAACAGCAACTAATGATAAGCTGTCAGCTTACTGATACAGAGCTAATATATATTTTTGACCTTGGGCTGTAGGAACTTTGCAACTTATGATAACACTGGCTTATTAGTATTGCTATAGTTTTCAATCAGGGATTCCATTTAGCTATGTCACATTTACAACAATTGTAGACTTGTTTTTAATATACTATTCACCAAACTAGGATAGACACACTAGTTATTACCATATCTTGAGATTAATAAATATAAGCCTGAAAATAAGCTGAGCCACCACAATGATCCACTATGCACAATAAAATATTACATAGTGTGCATGTGTGTGTGTGTGTGTGTGCGTGTGTGTGTGTGTGTGCGTGTGTGTGTGTGTGTGTGTGTGTGTGTGTGTGCGCATCAGACAGTGAAGTTAAATTTTTAACTTTAAGAGTTCATCCCAAGGACTTGATGCAATAAGAAAGACCCCCATTCTAAGATGATGGCAACAGACAGAATCACAGTGCATGACAGAGTTCATAAACATTAAAGAATTGTTTTTTGACCTTTAGTGAGAGATTAAGTTTAAGCCTTGCTCTGATTAAGAAAATGCAGCAGGTGACCCCCATGGAGGTGTGCAGTGCATCACTTCAGGTTTAGCAAAAGTCTGAAGTCTGCATGTAAAACAGACAGGATGCATATCTTCTTAATCACTGCCTGTCATACAGAGCATTAGAATGATGTGGTTTGTAAATACAACTACAGCTTTCAGGTATTGCAGTATGTTTAATACCAATTAAAAGAGGTTTCTGTGCAAGTGTGAGATGCAAACAAGAATTGTAATAAATACTTTGACATTCTTCTATGACTTTGAATGATTGACATCATGCAGAATATTATTTTGAAAGTTTAGACTTACCTGGTTGTGTTTATCAAAACTAATAATGGGAACGTAATGAGTGAAATGGTTGTTCTTTACTGTTAAAATATTCTAAGAAAGGAAATTAGCTATGAATAGAGTTTGAATTTGATATACAATGTTAAAATCTAATGTTTGAAGATTCAGATTTAAATAATCAAGTTGACTGCAAAGTATATGATACCAAAAATTGCTTCAGTGCTCTTGTTTAGTGATTAGGGATGACAGACCCCCCCCTCCCCCTGGATTAGAATAAAGTTAAGAAATAAACCTGGGCTTGTGAATGACTGTTTTATCACTTAGTTTGTTTGATGCCTGTTCTACAAATTAGCATTATTATTTTGCCTACTTTGAGTAAATAATATGCAAAATATGTATGGAGGATGCCCTAATTGTTGCTATATGGTGTTTTAAAGAAGGAATGGTCTGTGATTCCCAGCATCCAACAATGGTGGTAATGCATGGTCATGTAGTCTTCTTTCCTTGGGTCTTCAGTACTGGAAATTATCTGGTTCTGTGCTTACTCCACTGAGATATGAATTTTCTCATATTTATAGGTTTTAGATGTATTGGACTGATTTGATCAGTGTTGTGTCCTTTTCACTTTTGGAAGCTCATGTTGCCTTTTTCTTAGCAGATTTCTCATGAAAGTTTCATTTAAATTTGTTACTAGCATGTTAAGAAATAGTTATTTCTGGGATACAATCCAATCCTTGCAGAGGAGATTGGGTGGAGTGGTCAAGGTCCCCAATCTGATGAGAAATTGTTTTGATTTATTATTATTTTGCAGTGGGTTGCCTGATTCTCTTAGAAACCAGTGTATGTTTATGTGAGATGGGTGACTGAAAGGTGAGATGTTGCCAAAACAGAGCTTTACTGAACCCTGAGCTGGATACATCCAGCTAATAGTCTGAGAGTGTGAACTGGCGGGGGTTGTTAGATGAATGCACTCTGGGTGTTATTTTTGTTTAGATATTTACAGAGCAGGTCCTCTCTCTATCCTAGATAGAGAGGGAAAGAAATGGACTATATTAATAGTATTAGAGAGAACTGGTAACAAGACCAATGATCATTACTAAATATGACATATTTTCGATACATTATTTGTAAAACTTTAGATCTTTTTCTTGTCACTTTTATTATATAATGCAAGCAAGTTATGAATAACATTTTATAGTTTAATTCTGGAATTAATTTCCTTGTTAGTCACTTACATCATTTTTTTATGGAGAGTGCATGGCTTGGTGCATGGAAAAAAATCCCAGCAATGTAATTATCATTTAATAATACATCAGACTTTGATAGTTTTTTGGCTGGGTATGGGAAGATGGAATTTGCTGATGGGACTTGTGATTAATGAATTGCTTCCCCCATGGGTAAATTAATATTTGAACTATAGATAGAATGTTGGGGTTACTATAGTATTAAATATTTTTTACTATAAATGATGGCATATACATAGGACTATTTGATATAAGGTAATCTGAATGCAAAGTGCATTTTCATAGTGATTTATCATATATATATATATATATATATATATATATATATATATATATATATAGTTTACTGTCATTTTACTGACTCACGCTCAGTCGATTCCAACTTGAGTGGTCTAAAACCAGAACATTGAAAATGCAGAGCACCAATATTTCTGACTGAAAATATCTCACCCGCTTCTCGACCCATGTTAACACTTGTTCCTAAGTCCAGATCGGTAGGGAATTTTTAATTCAGTAATTATTTTGGGTTTACCGGAATTCGGAATTATGACTTTTCATAGAAGTGAGTAAATGACACTATGACTTGACTGAGTGTGAGTCAGTAAAATGATAATAAACCTACACACACACACACACACACACACACACACACACACACACACACATATATATATATATATATATATATATATATATATATATATATGATGAAGCAGCAGCAGTCTCAAAGTGTTTGCTGATTTGCTAACATTTGTGTTTAATGAGTGTTTACCCAGATGTGTCAATGCATGTTTTCTTTTTACTTTTGTTTTATTTTTAAACTTTTGATTCTGATACAATGATAGTACTCAGTTACAATGTTTTATGATAGCAAGTCAAGTAGTTATTTAGTTACAATGAATTGCCCTATGTCACAAATGTGTTGTTGATAGATATATATATATATATATATATATATATATATATATATATTAAATAGGAATCTAAATCAAAGGACCATCAGCAGATTTCATTAAAAAGAAGGCTAATGGAGTGTTGTTTGAAGTGACTTGGGTAGCAGGAAAGCAGGTTACTGTAGCAGTTTATGGCAGGTGAGTAACTAGCTTAATTCTGTAACAAATGGTGGTCACATGTTTGCTTTAGTTCAGAATGGAAAGTGTCTTATGCAGTAGCTTGTAGGATGAAAAAGTCCTTGTCTACTGTCTTAATGTTATTTATCACAGTCTTTAGATGAGCACCCTCATTATCAAAGGATTTTAGGTTATGTCTCTGACAGGCAATGGTAAAGGTATAGTACCTCGAATATAGTCCAGATTAGAGCTGTTTCCTTGACAAGTAACTAATCTGCACTTTTTGAGGGTGTTGCAGAAATGGCATATTTATAGGTATTGATTCCTAGCCCCCTAAAATAGATTTGCTTAATCCTAAACGCATGAAAGTATCTGCTCAATTATATAATGGATAACTTCTTCAGTACTCAAGCAAAACAAGTTTCAGTGGAACTACATAATAACAATCATAAAGGAAATGTTTGTCCCTCCCCATATCACTCATGTGGGGCTTCACCTTCCACATCCCTTACTTTATTACTATCATTTTATATTACTGCAACTTGGAGAAAAAATTATAATGGTAAACAATTACCTGCTGTTTCTCCAAGTAGCTATGATCTTGGAGAAGAATCGATGTAACAAGGTGAGAAATAAATATTGCTACAACGTGCAGTGAACAAATAGGCACAAGCAAAATTCATCTTTTAGCATCCAAGCTCAAGCAACTACAAAGTAGACATCACAGTCCTGAATACATGAAGGTAAACAAGATAAAACAACATATTTTATTTACTAGTACCTGAAGAACATGCTAGTTCCTGTCAGAAGAGTCAGTCAATAGACATAGGTTACAATCTACGAGCGGTAACAGAACATTAAACATATCAGTAGTATACATCACTATACTATCTAATACATAAATATTTGAAGAATCTATACCCAGTGTTATATGAATTAGCTAAAGAGTGACTTTCGTTATAATTAGTGACTTCAGCACCAACTTCTCTGGATTAAACAAAACTCACTAAGTAGGATCATCTCCATAAATAACCTAATATAATGCATTACAACAAGTAAAAGACCCAGTTCAAAACAGGAAAACCCAAATTCTTAGGTTTCCTAATAATTAACATTATTCACAGATATAAACTAATTAGAATAATGCCAGGGACAAAAAGGTTCACTGCATCATTTACCCTTATTCTTATTTAAAACCACAAAAATATCCCCTACTATTTTCATAACAAGGCCTATCATCTGACTCCAAAGAAAATCAGCTACTCACTGAACATAATGTATTTGAATGGACACCTATAATCTACCACAAAGACCTTTCTAAGGCTCTAAATATATTTAACTCAAGAATGTGCAATATTTTAGATAAAATCTATCCTACTACACAAAAAGGAAAACAGAAAAAACTTGTCTCTATATTACAATGGAACCGAGACTAACAGATCAAAGGCTTTCCAAGATGTATGCACACTGATCAACAGCTTAATTTCAGCTCTGCCAAGGTGAAAAAAGAAACTGATAGATAAGAGCCAGTAATTCTGCCTGTTTTAAAGAAGAAACTTAGAGAGCCTGAAAGAGAATCAATGAGAAAAGATGAAGAGAAAACACTGACTGGGAACAACCCTGCAGCTGTTCAGCAAAAAGGAGTTCAAGTTTCTGCTTTGGTACAATAGATGGCTTCCACTACTTTAGAAGAAAAATAAGGCAAATGTCCTCAGAGCTCATTAAAATAAATGAAACATCTAAGGAGTATATCAACTCAAACAATAAAAAAGGCTGGAAAAATGGAAGAAACATTGATTAGCTATTCAGATGAACTGATAAAACTGCAAAGTTTACTGGTTGAAATATGAAAAAGGCTGGCTGAGTATGAGACTGGTCAAGAAGACCCATTTCAAAAAAATGGTACAGTTAAAGGACACAGCACACAGAGAAAACCCTGAACTTTTCTGCTTATCAGAGAAACTTGAAAGAACTGACTGTATTTTTCTGCTGTATCAGAGAAACTTGAAGGAACCAACTGTATTAATTTTATGAATGCACAAATAAGTAGCTGAACTGGTATTCCACAGCAGGATTTGATAATTGAAAGGGTACATCATGTCTATTCTCCAAACAAGACTTGTATTAGTAAAGATGCAATCATACCAGCAGAAAGATTTGATCCTGACAAAACTGTGGGCAGAAGGGCAAAATATTAAAAACTGGAACACGTAGAGTGTTTCTGAGAAATGATTATTCACTGTACACCAAGCAGAAATGAAACAAATTTATCACAGCAATTAGGAATGTCAAGAGGCAGGTATGAGATTAAAGCTGCTGTATCCAGCTGACTTCAGAATATTTTTTTCTGGAAAATCAAAATCATTTTTATGCAGAACAAGCTAAGGAAGAAACACAAAAGTTTGTCCAACCAAGAAGTGATCCATCAAACACTCTGCTTCTCATTCTTCTGATAATAAAAGTCACAGAGAGACTTTAACAGTGAAATCTTTTTTCCATGTTCCAAAGGAAAATGCATGACAGACAGAAAAAAGCACAGGAGTTGACTAGAAGAATCGAGTACATTGGGCTTGAACCAGAGTCTGGGGTTGGGAGATGGAGATGAACAGAAAGAAGATCATCGAGACAGAAATTAGTGAATAAGTGTGACTATAAAACATCAACCACTTTTGTGGAATGTAGCTTTACAAAAAAGGGCTAAGTAAAACTGTATTTTTGATGACTTTGTTAAACTTGTGGGGGACTGACAGGCATGTGCCCCAGTTCATGTCATTGATGTTTGGGAGAACACTAAGAAAAAAAGAAAAATATAAAGTAGGCATAAGTAAAACAATTTTTTGTTCTTTAAAGTATTTGTATAAAGCATTTCAAGATACATATTACATGTTATAAAGTAAAGTATCTTCATGTTGTGCATGATGAAAATACTAAAGTAAACAAGTACTTGTTTCTTTCTTAGTTTTAAGAAATGTAAGCATTACAATGTAAAAAGAGAAGAAAGATGGCACAAAAGCACATTTGAGTTACTGGTCTGCAATTCTGGAATGTTAAGGTGGGGTGCAAAAATGCACTGAATATAATATAATATAATATAATATAATATAATATAATATAATATAATATAATATAATATAATATAATATGATATATGTAGAGCTGAAATGTTTTCTTTTACTTTTCCATAGGTGAATGTCTGGATTACTAACCTTGACATTCTAATTATATGTTTTGTGTAAGCATTTTTTTCCAGTGAGAGACCACAATGTTATGAATAGTTTTCCTTTAGCAAATAAATGTTCAGTGTTAGTAGATCTGTCATATGCTTCCATAGAAACCAGCTGACTAAAGGTGAAGGCAATAAATTGAGAACAATGGACATTGTTTACTGAAAGAAACATAAAATTAAAAGGTGCAAGGACAAGCAGCTCAGTCAAAAATTGAAATTATTGAAAGTACATAAAAGATTGCAGACTTAATACTTTAATGCATTTACTATAACAATGTATCATTTACTTTTATTAAAATATGTATGTGTATATATATATATATATATATATATATATATATATATGTGTGTGTGTGTGTGTATATATATATATATATATATATATATATATATATATACACACACACACACACACACACACACACACACACACATTATAAATGGTTTACTATTCAATTAACGAAACTGCATCAGTCGACCGATCACAATGTCAACCCAAAATGTTGAATCCGTACTGTCAAAAAGGCAGCCAAGTCAAACTGAATACATCGACATCCATAGTTAAATGTATTCCACATAGCAGGAGGTGACGTCAGTCATCTATGTTATGCAGCTTAACATACCGTGACATTCCACAGTCAACTGTACATGTATTTTACTCCACATCCACTGAAAATTATATATACCAACTTCAAGATCGACTACAGTGAGGAAATGGGTTAATTCTCTTTTTCTCACTGAACCTCGCATCTCTGTTCACAGTGCCAAACTCAGATAATCGACCTACACTACCCATATGCTGTAGTGTAGTGCAGTTTTCTGTTTCAGCATTCTACCTACTGGAAAACTGCCTTTTGACCACATGCTGGTCAAGCACAGGCACTTTGCCAATTCAATAGTAAACTATTATAAATGTATAATTTAGTTTTATTTAAAGATAGCCAGTACACTTTTTCTTAAGGCTTAAAGTTAAGGTTTTCTGATGGCATAAAAGCTGTTTCTCACATCTGGGAGGAGAATAAAGATAATACAAGAACAGACAGTAATTAGTGTAAGTAGGAGTACCAGCTGTAACATACACTTTAGCATGCATAACCTTACTTTTAGGTTAGTTAATACTTGCATATGCAGCTGTCAATTTTGGGAGAATTGTTCTTATCAGGTGGGTTAAACTTCATTATTTAAAGATGTTCATAGTTTTCTGCTTTTGTTTTAAGATAATGGGTTATAGGAGTGTTCTTTTGGAATGGGAATAGTCTCACAGGTATATACAAAGTGGTAAGCGCGTTGAATTATATTAGGAAATGTAGAGTGCAAATATTACTGCTACAGGAGACACATTTGGAAAGAGGCGATTGTGTGAATTTGATAAATAAAGGATTTCATGATGGATATTCAGCAGAATCAGGGGAAAAGGGGAGTAATTTTTCTAATTGCTTCAGGAACTGCAATAGTGATAGAAGAGGGGGAAAAATAGTAAGTAGATATGTGGTAGTAAGGGGCTACTAGCATGGGAACAGGATTATACTGCCGTGTATTTATATATTCCACCTAAAACTACTATTATGGAGCTTAAGAAAATTTTGGGAGAAATAACCAGCTTTCAATAGGGAATATTACTCATAGGTGGAGACTGTAACTTGATTTGCAGCAGTGAGAATGTATCTGGGTGACCTAGAAGGGAAATATAACAAAAGATGGTAGATTTCTGAAGAAATTTATGAAAATATTTGGTATGAAAGATATGAATTTAGTAGTAAGAACTTGGAGAGAATTTAAATATTATTCCCCAAGGTACAACTGGGCTAGACTAGACAGATGTTATATTTCACAGGAACACATTCATTTAATTGAAAGCTTCACCACATATCCAATAACTATTTCAGACCACATGCCAATAACAACTAGAATAAAAATGTAGGGTAATGAAGTAGAAATGAGACATTGGTGCTTCCCCATCTAAGTCTTCAAAATGGAGTAATTTAAGGAAGGAATATTGGAAATTATTTGAGAGTTATTAGAAACTATATAAATTTCTTCAAAAGTTATACATAGTGAGTGGGATAAAATGAAAGTGGAGTTTAAAAGAAAAAAGAGATATGTTTAAGTAATAATAATTATTTAGAGTATTGCAGAATAAGAGAGAGCTCACAGAATGAGAAGAGGGACAGGAAGTATCTGGATAATATGCTTGAGCTTAGAAAGATTGCTTTTAAGCAACTGTTTGTTGACAATAACTCCAGAGCATAAAAACGTTTAGCACAAAGACTTAGCCAATATAAAGTAGAAAGGGTTGCTGTCATACTTAGGGAGCCTATAACAATAAAAATAACAAGAAATTCTGTAGAGGTACTAGAGATTTAATTTTGTATAAAGCAGAGAATGTGGAAATCAAGAAAAAGCACAAACTGAAATATTTATGGAAGGTTTGCTGAGGTTACAGATAGATAAGATTCAACAAATAACAGTTAAGCTAGAAGGAGAAGAGGTAAACTAGTGATGCATAATCAGTTTGCAGGAAAATCTCCAAGAATAGATGTCATTCCTGTGGAAGTTTGAAAGCTAGGAAAGAATAACGTGTTAAAGATCTGGAAAGCTTTGTTTAACAGTATTTTAAAAGGAGGGAAAGCACCAACATCCTGGAAGAAGGCTGTGGTGGCTGTAATACCTAAATATGCTAATGGCCCATCAGACCCAGCTCAATATAGGCACATTTAAATTTTAAATCATAATTATAAAGTGTTTATGTCTATAATAGCTAAAAGAATGGCAAAGGTATTGCCAAAATCGATAGCTATGGATATATATGGTTTTGTGGGGAGGAGGCAAACATTTAGCAACATTAATAGAATGATAATGATCCAAAGGGAAGCGGAATATAAAAAAATACTATTGTTGTTGATGAGTCTTGATGCAGATAAAGCATTCGAAAGAGTAAGCTAGGATTTTATGAACAGAGCAATGGAAACATTTGCATTCCCTGATCCAATCTTCTTCTTTCAGCTTTTCCCGGTTAGGGGTCGCCACAGCAGATCAGCTATCTGCTCATGATTGGCAGTGGGGTTTTACAGTGTCAAGTTGCCAGCCCAGCGCCCAACCTTCCACAGAAGGCACATGCACACACTCACACCTAGGGCCAATTTAGAGTGTCCAATCCACCTACTGCATGTCTTTAGGATGTGGGAGGAAACCGGATCACCCAGAGAAAACCCACGCAACCACAGGGAGGACATGCAGACTCCACACAGAAGGCACCCCAGCTGAGAATTGAAGCAGAGAACCTCTTGCTGTGAGGCGGCAACGCTAACCGCTGCACCACCGTGGCTGCCCTCATTCCCTGATACAATAAAAAGGTTAATTAGGAGGATGTATGAGGGATCAGATTAAAGTGGGAGGGCTCTTTCCTTATAAATTGTGTCTGAACAGAGGAACAAAGCAAGCTTGTGATCTTTTCCCTTTGTTATTTGTGATATATTTAGAGCCTTTGACTAATAAAATAAGGGACTCAGAAATTCAAGGACATAATTGATATGGTAATCATGAAAACTTGGCTTTATTTGTAGAGTATATTATTTTGTACCTGATAAAACAAGATAAGGACATCTCAGTGTTAGGGAACATTCTGAGGTAATTTCAAGTCTTTTGGGAATATAAAATTAATGAAAACAAAACCAAAGCTATAGCTGTAAGCCATGTACCCATGTATGAATTGGTTCATCAATACCCATATTTATGGGGGCATGATAAAATGAAGTATTTAGGAGTATGGGTTAAAACCTATTCTGTTATGGCAGCTAAGAATATGTAAGAAAACATTAAAGAAATGATAATACAAAAACTGAGAAACTGGAAGCTCTCATTTATGGATATGGATAGCAAGATACAAGCAGTAAAAGTATTTTAGTCCCTTTAATTTTATATAAAGGTCAGTCATATTTTCATCAACAATAGGAGAAAATGTGGACAGTAATAAAAAGGACTGAAGGATCTTATCTGGGAAGGGAAAAGGGCAAAGGTCAAGTGGGACAAGTTGATTCTTCCAATCAAGGGGGTGGTTATGATTACCTGATTTGAAGGGATACTTTACAGCTGCACAGTTAAGGCTCATGTGTATAACATCAACAGAAAACTATAATTCAAAGTGAAAAGGGAAGCTGATGAAGCAGGGAGGAAATTCAGGAGAGAGAGTGGGATTTTGGATACAGATAAAAAAAAAAACAACAGACATACAGAATATTATATTCATAATATAGCAGAAAGTATTCTGAGAACTAAGCCAACGTAAGAATGGGCAAAGGAGATTCTGCCAATAGGTATGGCTGTAATCAGAAGTACAAAGAATAGATCATAAGGGCCTGGAATTTACTTGAGAAAATTGGGAAGGAACCAAGATGTTGTAAGCAAATAGCTAGAGAGGGAAAGGTAATAGAATGGAAAGAGGCCAAGAAGATATTGAGATTACAGGCTAGAGGCTGACTTTCTTATCAGAGTCTAAAATCAGAATTTAGGCAAAGAGAAATGGGCAGAGGAATCCTAAGGGAAAAACCTGTTCTGGTAAAGTTTTTCATTGAATGTAGAACAAAAGTTGCTGTTAAAAAGGGTTAATTTGTAGGGCATATAAAATATTGCATGATAAGTATAGGAATCAATCAGAGGACAATAGAAACGATTGGGAAATGAGACTGGATAAGCAATTCACAAGGAAACAATGAGAGGACATATGTGTGGCTCCCAAATATGCAACAAGTCCAGAAGATTTGGGATTTTTGTTTGAAAGTATTTGCATAGGTATTTTTATACCCCAAGCAGAATCCAAAGAATTTTCCCTGAAGTAAATGGTAAATGTTGGAGGTGTGATATGGAAGAAAGAGGTAACTGGGAACATGGAGTGTAATAAATTGCCAGACTGAGCACTTTATCAAAAAATTGGGTGAGCAAATGGTTGTAATTAAGGAAATGATTTTTTTGAAGATTGATACAGGACCTGAATTGCCTAGACATAGTAAAGCCTTCCTAAGTTTAATTCTGGTGACAGTCAAAGCAATTACTAGAAAAAGGAAATCAAATTTTAAACCAATTGTATCTGAAGAAGTGAATATTGTAACAGAAATAAAAGAACTGGAACTGAGATCTTTAGAAATGTGTGGGAGCACATTACATACAAAAAAAATGGAAAATATGTGCACAATAATGTGTTGGAGGAGAAGTGAGGTTTAAGGGAAGGCAAGAATTGATCAATTTATGTAATGTTGGATTACTGTTAATTATTTAAAAGAATATATGTGATGTATCATGTTTGTAACTGTGAAGATGTCAAACATTATTTGTTTTCTTTTATATAAATGTAGGTTTACCTCTGTCTTAACTGATTGCTCAATAAAGATGTTAAAAAACTAAGAGATCACAATATCTTTCTTTGACTAGCAAAAACTTTCAGTGAACAACCAAAGTAGGAAAAACTGCCTACCTATATTACATGTTGACAAGCACTATTATATATTGTCAGCCTAAAATATTCTTTAACATTATTAAATATATTGCTAATCAACATTCAAACAATTCCAGCTCTCAAAACAGCCTTATTGCTCTGAATCAAAATAATGTTTTTCTGAAAAATGTTATTATACCTCTGAATATAATAATATCATATATGGCTGCACCATATGATAATTCCTCATTGCTTGGTTACAACCCTACATTTATTATACCTCTGAATATAATAATATCATATAAGGCTGCAGCATTTGACAATTCCTCATTGCTTGGTTACAACCCTATGTTTATCATACCTCTGAATATAATAATATCATATATGGCTGCAGCATATGATAATTCCTCATTGCTTGGTTACAACCCTACATTTATCATACCTCTGAATATAATAATATCATATAAGGATGCAGCATATGACAATTCCTAATTGCTTGGTTACAGCCCTATGTTTATCATACCTCTGAATATAATAATATCATATATGGCTGCAACATATGACAATTCCTCATTGCTTGGTTACAACCCTACATTTATCATACCTCTGAATATAATAATATCATATAAGGATGCAGCATATGACAATTCCTAATTGCTTGGTTACAGCCCTATGTTTATCATACCTCTGAATATAATAATATCATATATGGCTGCAACATATGACAATTCCTCATTGCTTGGTTACAACCCTATGTTTATCATACCTCTGAATATAATAATGTCATATAAGGCTGCAGCATATGATAATTCCTCATTGCTTGGTTACAACCCTATGTTTATCATACCTCTGAATATAATAATATCATATAAGGCTGCAGCATATGATAATTCCTCATTGCTTGGTTACAACCCTATGTTTATCATACCTCCGAATATAATAATATCATATATGGCTGCAACATATGACAATTCCTCATTGCTTGGTTACAACCCTATGTTTATCATACCTCTGAATATAATAATATCATATAAGGCTGCAGCATATGATAATTCCTCATTGCTTGGTTACAACCCTATGTTTATCATACCTCTGAATATAATAATATCATATATGGCTGCAACATATGACAATTCCTCATTGCTTGGTTACAACCCTATGTTTATCATACCTCTGAATATAATAATGTCATATAAGGCTGCAGCATATGATAATTCCACATTGCTTGGTTACAACCCTATGTTTATCATACCTCTGAATATAATAATATATATGGCTGCAGCATATGATAATTCCTCATTGCTTGGTTACAACCCTATGTTTATCATACCTCTGAATATAATAATATCATATATGGCTGCAGCATATGACAATTCCACATTGCTTGGTTACAACCCTATGTTTATCATACCTCTGAATATAATAATATCATATAAGGCTGCAGCATATGATAATTCCTCATTGCTTGGTTACAACCCTATGTTTATCATACCTCTGAATATAATAATATCATATATGGCTGCAACATATGACAATTCCTCATTGCTTGGTTGCAACCCTATGTTTATCATACCTCTGAATATAATAATGTCATATAAGGCTGCAACATATGACAATTCCTCATTGCTTGGTTACAACCCTATGTTTTACTTTAGGACAATCCCCACAAGCACAATATTCAAGCACAACGAAAACTTCCAAAACAGGCAAGTCAAACCCCCTGAACTATTCATCATTCCCTCCTTTCCCCTTCACATGATTGCATGTACTATCTGTAAACTTCTAATTTGTATCTCTAACTTATCATTAACAGCATGACTTCTACCTAACCAGTTTAAGAGTACTACTATAATACTCATTCAAAAACAGCTAGGCCATCTACTCCTCAGCCAAATCATTTCTCATATGTGTCTTATAACAAAATTATTTTGAGTAGTAGGAAGCAAACTATTAATAACTGTTAAAAGATTTGTTAACTTGCTCTTTGGGACTCAGAAAAAGTTTAAATTCACAGATCCTATTAGGAGCCTTGATTCACTAGGAAAACAGCTAGATAAATTTGACACTTATAAATACCCAAGGCTTCTTTTAAGTCAAATCTATAATTAAAGAACATGCAGAGCTAATGATATATAATATGAGTCAGCTTAAAATATTGTTATACTGTGTATAATCTCACATTGTATTCCAAAACATAAAGAGTGAAGAGATATATTGGTATCTAAATTCATGTATAGCTTTCTAAATTCAGTCAATATATTCAGCCTCTTCAGATCACTAATAAAATCTGCAGATTCTCCCTTTAGCTCCAGAAAATGAGCATTACTGATTTAAATCACAGAATGCAAACTGGCTACCTATTACAGTTTGAGCAAATCTTCATTTAAAAATACTGACTCATAATCTCATTTATAACAGGTAATCCCCCTTCTGAGGCACAGGCTAAATATAAGGACTTTTTCCTATGATATAAGAATTTATGCAAAAAAATCCCTGATGTTGCATAGACTATCTCTCACATTAACAATAGAGTAGAAGAGTTTTGGGAAAGTTGACCCAGCAAACTGGTATAATTTAGCAACAGGTAACAGAAGTGAAATTGACTACTCTGTCTTTAGGACTAAGTCATAGACCATCTGAAGAACACAACGAAATGTCTCTCTCTCTCTCTTTTTTAGAGATGACATATTTAAAATAAATACAAGTTCCATTAGTGGGCACCTTTTCTAGATTATGAGTTTTCAGGATACAGTTTACAGATGATGCTAAACTAGCAACCTCCACAGTTATTTTATAGCTGATATGACTTTTCAATCTACTGTCATGCAATGCCTGCTATGCTTGACTTTTTCTGTGACCCCCCCCCACTCCTGACTAGACAGCATACACTCCTTAGAAAGCTCTCACCTTCCACGTTCTTATTGAAAAATTGCAATCCACAGCCTCCCCCATGTTGAAGCTCTTGCAAGATATCTCTGCCATTTCAATCCCCAGAAAGAGGTGAGTTGATGTTCACTGCTCATACTCATCTTTTTCCAGTTCACTCCTTCAGTACAAATTAACGCAAAGGCCTGTAGGATATACCCGGCATAAAACCTCTATGCCACCAAGCTAGCCTTTTTGTTTTACCAATTAAGACTTAGAAAAAAAAAATAACATAGTTAAATAATCCCAGGCATGGTCCCTGTGTACATCTAACTGTATATAGGGTATGGAGAAGTAACAAATGGTTGACCAAGGCAAGATCTCAACTCAGTTCATTAAAATAGCTGCAGTGGGTTTGCTTTCATGGCTATGAAGACATATGATCAGTTATAAATCATACATTAGAAATGGTGCTGCATCCAGTTTGGAAACCATATTGATACCTCCTATGAATACCATACTTGTACTTGTTAATAAATTTGGTGAACTAGTAAGAAACAGCCTTTTCAACAAGTGTGCCTACACATAGAAGAAGATAGACCTGAAATGAAATGGGCAGCACAGGTTAGAAATTTTAGGAACTGGTGCACTAGCTGAGAATTTCCAAGGGGAAGGAATGAAGAAATAATAAATGGACATGGATGTATACTTAAGTAACAGACATTCTAGTGTTAGGCCCATGTATCCTTAGGAAGTGGTTGTATATATATTGTCAGGGAAAGTAAAACCATATTTGGGAATCCCGGAGAGCACATTTTTGTATATCACAGGAAGAGGAAGCTTGAAAAGAAAAAGAGGAGCAAAGGAATTTTGGAAGTGGGACATTGTAAGTGGTGGCACGCACATCAAAGGACAGAAAGAAACTAAAATTATTCAAGAACCGAGTTACTGGGTGCGGAAAGCAAAAGTTAGCCTCAGCTTCTTTCTAAAGTCATACAATTGATACTTTTTTGTCATTCAGCATTTTTAATTCCTTTTAGAAATGTCATGCATTAAAGAGTAGAATTGGTGTTTGTATAAGAAAGCTGATTGTGTGCTATTTTCTTGCTATTATATATAGACGTTTCCACGGATCATCCTCTACTTATCAAAAGGCTGCAATTTTTGGAGATGACTCTGCGTATTGCCCACCTTTTATACATTTGTCTTGATTGGCACTAAGTTTATCAGTTAAAGATAAGTGAAGCTAATGTCATTATTGCCAAGACTGAAAGAACCATTGAAGGAATCAGGTTCTTTAGTCAGTAAAAGTTGTGTCTTGGGACTGAAAAGCCTAGTGGTGATACCATATATAGTTAAGTAAGGTTGTTTCCTTGCTCGGTTAAATATAATGAAGGCATAATCTCTAAGAGAAGATAGTAGTACAATTATATTTTAATCCCATTGTCTTACATGCTCCTGCTTCTCCAAGTGAGGATTATGGCATCAACAGACTAAGCAGGGCAGACCAAAGTTCCATTCCCTTCTCAAGCTACTGATTCGAGCTCATCTTGAGGGATCTCTGAGCATTCTTAGATCAGCTGAAAGATAGAATTTCTTCGGAATATCTTGGGCCTTCCCTAGGGCCTCTTCCTGGTGGAGCATGCCTGAAACAGCTTGAGTGACAGCTGCCTGTCAGGCCCTTATATGACACCAAACCCCCTCAAGTCCTACTTGTTGTTGTTGCCATCAAACTATTGTACACAGAACAAGTTCAGGTTCTATTTGCAGTGAAGGTTCCATTTTTATGCATTCCTAAGCTTTGTGTGATACAATAAGCCACGGCTGTGACTTCATTGTCAGTGCGGCAGAATCACAGATGAGATATTCCATGACATTCAATCATGCTGTTTTAAATATCTGTACTTGCAAAGTGTTACTTTGGATTTCATTGTATCACAGAGTATACTGTCACCAGAATTGTGATTTCAAACTGTGTACTGCAAACTTTGAGTGAATGCATGCACTAAATTTATATCCTTGACAGTTCAATGAACCTTTGTAATCTAAGTACCAAGGCAATTATCTCTTAAAAAACAGAGCAGCATGTTACCTTACGCCAACAAAGTTTATAGAAACCTTTCAATTAGATTCTGGCCTTCAGCAGAAGCTCTTTGGAGTCAGTTTCATTCTTAGCTGTCTTGGAGCTAGCTATAAACCTGTTGAAATGTGTGATAAGACACTGCTTAGGTGTATCACATGAAGTTTTATAGTGTCATATGCTTTTTATTACTTTATAAGACTCAGTCCTTTTTATCACCATTAATGTACAGTTTTGTTTCACATTTGAAAGAATTCTATGTAATGTTTCAAAGTTTAAATACAGCTATGACTTTGGTCGACAGCCATGTTTTTCGCATCTAGTTGTGCATTATTGTTTTTATAAAGTCAAAACGCCAACAATTACTACACCACTCCAGTAAAATCAACAATATTTATTTAGCACTTTCTTTCCATCATTCAAAACTTCTTCAAAATAGTAAACATTCAAACTGTTTCCCTTAAAAAGCAACAGCATTGGTCATATGACTAGAATATAATTGTGTGTGTGTGTGTGTGTGTGTGTGTGTGTGTGTGTGTGTGTGTGTGTGTGTGTGTGTGTGTGTGTGTGTGTGCGTGCGTGCGTGCGTGTGTGTGTGCGTGCGTGTGATTTTACTGGATATCCCATTACATTAACAAAGCCTGAATATTTTAGGTACACCTTTTAGCATGCATACAATCTCACTTTCCCATTAGACCACCAGAATTTAATTGTCTATGTTACTGATTTGAAAATATTTTCATTGTATCGGCTTTGCCCACTCCGCAAACTTTAATTATGCTTTCTCCAAGGTTGTACCAACTTATCAAAAAGAGAAAACACTTCCTCTCTTTTCTTCAGTTTGGTGTAACCCTGGAGGTGACATATTTAGATGCTAGGGGCTGTGGTTGCAAAAAATAGTTCTGTAATTCTAATTAAATATTTATCCTGTGTCTAACAAGTGACAGTAATGTAGTCTGCAGCAGTACAGGTAGAGGATAGTTAGCTTTTGTAGGCTGATGTAGACCAATTTTACCCCAGAGCTGCACATGCTCTCATTTCTTAATGGGTTTGCCCAGAGACAGACTTACTCATCATACAGGAAAGCATGCTTCATCTCCAGTAATGCTGTGTCCTGTTGATCCATGGAAGTGTGCAGTAAGCACATTAGCATGGCAGTGGAAATGCCTATTAATGAACAGTGTTCCTCATTTATTCTGTTGACCGGCCCAGATGGTGGCCTAGAAAAGCTTGATTCCTATTCCTGAAGTCTCTAGAAGTAAGTGGTCCTATTCACTTAATTTCCATTCTTCTCTTGTTCTCTATGAAGAATTCAAATTTCCATTTAACATTTGATATTTTAAACAAACACGGTCTCCTTCTTGACATTTCATATTGGAGTGTCTCAGATTTTGATTGCAGCCACAAAGCATTCTTCTTACCTTGGTTATGATACAAATTTTTCCATCTGAGTTCTAGAACAACATCTGGATCACCTCTCATCCAGTATTCGCCAGAACTTTCTGTGCTTGTACTAGAACAGGGCTCTACAAAGCCATCTCTGAGCAGGTGAGCTTAGAAAATATTAGTGATAGTCTGAAAAGGACAGTCATGAGCATTTTAAATATTTAAAACATTCATTTCTCATGTCAAGAATTAATACTCTGTCATTATTTTGACAAAAATTGTTATCCTTAGATCTGCAATAGAGTAACAGAATCTAAGCTGATTGATTCCTAGAGAGATATCAAAAGTGACAAGATATGTTTTTGTAGTTGTCAGATGAGATAATAGGAAAGACTGCCTTGCATCATAAAGCCAGTATTATTGTTATCATTGTCATTAGTTAACATAATTTTTGTTATGGCACAGTTGTCATACTGACAATATATTTAGGGGATACTGTTGGCTTTATCTTCCCCTCTGATGTCCTATATTTAGTATGGCTTGATTAGTCTATCACAACTACAACAAAAAGTGTTAAGGTTATAATTACAACATCAGTTACTATTGCTTCTGTTGTTTATTTTTTTTCATGTCATTCTGGTCTGACTGCTTCTGCTTGTGTTTAGTGTTTGCTAGTGATAGGTTATAATTGATGAGGCTCTCCATTACCATGGGACCTTCTTTTGGCTCTTTGTCTGTTGATACATCTGTTTCCTTTAAGTTTAGGACACTAGGGAAGATGAACGTACACAAAGATGGGGCTAAGTGGTGCATCTTCACTGCATGCTTTGACCATGCTGGCTGCACTGGGTTAGGGTTATTCAGCACCACCCAAGGCAAAATGCCACTGGGACCAGGAACTTACCTGCTTCATGTCAGCACCTCAGGTTTGCCATCTCCAAACAATGAGCAGGGCCTGTCCCTTCACTATATCTAGGGCTGTGTTATGTAATGTGAGGCTGAAAGGGAATAAGGCAGGTATTATATCAGACTTGTTTATTTATGGTTAACCTTCATTCTTCATGAAGCCAGGGGTATAAAAATGGTCAGCATCTTGTTTGGGCTTTTGTATTTCACCAGGTCACCTGTGTGATTTGCAGCCCCAGAAAAGGCAATTCTTCTATGGAAGTTGCTATTTGTTATTCATTAGGCTTAGAAATGAGAAAGGTTCAGGTCAGAAGATCTAATGTCTTTGAATACGTCCAAAAGGCAGGAGTAAAATGCAGATTCATCCTTGTGTACTATTCACCAGTTTATCTTGGAGCATTTTTGCAAGTTTTCAAATCTCCTCATCATGCTATTTCATAACTCCCCTAAATGGTTTTATTCTTCGCGATTTTAATGCCTGGTTAATGATAAGACTTGCAAACTTGTCATGCATCTATGGGGTTTATTGGGGAGTTTCAGCTACACTTAGGTTGTTTCCACTGCAAGTTCAAGTTTGGAAATGCATTAGACTTAATCTTTCAGCATGATCTTGAAACTGGTGAATTGGTATTCAAACCTATGTCTTGATCTAACAATTATGTAGTTCACTTCAAGCTTGGCCTTCCCCTGCCTCAAATCTCCTGGTATAAAAAGAACTGGTTAAATGCAAAGATCTTAAGGCTGCTAATGCCATTATCTTACACCTGATCCTCTACCAGTCCCTTGAGAAGGTCACTGCAGAAGATCCTGATTCAGTGGTTTTGGTGGAACACGGTAATACCATTACTGGTGCACTGGATCTGATTACCCCAGGCAGTGTATGCCATAGGGATGTAGTTCAACAAAAACCATGGTTTTGTTTGATCTCGGGTGGAGGCTGAAACATAGATGAAATTAAACATTCTCTCATGTGAATAAACTTATTCTGGATGAACATTATACTTCATATCAGACAAATCATTTAAAAGAAGGCCACATCTGTATCTAACACAATCACTATGACATCTAAACATCCAGCTATACTGTTGTGGATATTGTAGATCAGCCCATCTGACCTCCTACAAAGTTTTTCATCTAATGATTATAAGAAAGCTCCATGATTTTCTGCAGATAACATTTCTTACATAAGGCTATCATTTCCCTAGGATTCACCCAAGGAACATGAATGTCTCTGGTGGGTGATTGGGACTGATCCTGAGTAGCCTTTGAGAATGCAGATTATGACAGTGTTATGGATATTGTTTCAGTTATTCATCTGACCAACTTCACATTGAATCATGATCCCAAGAGGCTGGTAAGAGTTTGTCTTGACTCACTAGTGCCAAGTATTCTCCAGACTGTTTGCATTTCATTAAGTACTGTGCAGACTCTATCCTTATTAAAAGTGGCCTTCATTACTGTGCTCCTAGTGAACCATCAGTGAATGCAAAGTCATTGTAAATTATTGCTCTATCTCAAATCTATGAAGGTTGTCTATGTGCGACTGTGGTCACATTTGATATCAAATAGCTTGTTAGATACTTCTCTGCCTGGGTTTCAGTTCAAGCACAGTATAAAGACATTCTTAATTAAACTGGTTACTGACCTAATAGTGAGGGATTAAAGAAAAAAAATGGTGCTGCCTTATTATAGTGGCCTTGGCAAATGTAAAACGGCCTTGGTGAAATCGGTAGAGTGATACAGTTGAGGGATTATGGATGTTATGTATATTTTATCCACTTCAGATATTCACTATTATCTGCAAAGGATGGTGGTATTACTTTCAACACATTATTTAGCAATGGCATTAAATTTCACATGCTTTCAAGAGAATGGTTTCAGCATAATACAGTATCTTTCCCCCATGCATACAAACTAGACAAACAACTGTTGTTCAAATTACAAGTTTGGATTTTGTACAAAACACAAGCTGCCTTTCCTACTGGCAGACAATGGCAATTTGCATTCCTTATGTAACATATCATCCCCTTTGTGCACCTCATCTACAGCTTTATTTTCTTCATACTATTGCTTCAGGAACTTACTGTCTGTACGACTTTCCTAACTCTATTTATAGACCCCCTGAAATTGCTGTTTCCTCTTCCCTACATGTTTAGGACTGTTAGTCCTCATTATCTAATCTGTCATCCAAGTACTGCATATGTATGCATATACTGTAAGAAATGTAGTACTTCATAGTGTTTATGATGTTTATGTATTTATGTTAATTTATGTGAGCTCCGACTGTTCATGGATATCGCCGTCTTTACTCTTTATGTAACTATTTTGCTTTATTCTTTATGTAAGTATATCGCAAAGGCCTCTATAATAAGGAAGCACCAAAAAAACTGTGCTTTGGTCCGACTTGATGTGTTGGTGGTCTTTGACACTACAGACCATGGGACTCTAATTGAACATCTGAAGATGCAGTGCAACCTATCAAGCACTATTATTGATGTGTTTGCTTCTTATATGTTTGGATGCACTCAAAACTGGGGGTCTGTTCAGAATTCATCAGTCTCCTACTCACTAGATTCAGTTATACTTCACTGGTCAGTTTTGGCTTCCTTGTAACTCACTGCGTACATGCTGCCACTAAGGGAGATCATTTCTGGGAGAAGTATTTATCATCAGTCATATGTGAATAATGCCAGTTGTACCTCTCCTTTCCAGAGTGTGTACCAGATATTTCAGAGCTACAAGCCTGCTTGGATTCAGTCTTTGAGTGAATTACTCATAATTGTTTGAAGCTTAATCTGGCTAAGACCAAAGCAATTCTGATGCATGCTACTACCCATCCATGGAATGTTTTTCTACTCTGTCAGCTGACTTCTTATGGCAAGAACCAGTTTGAATTTATATCTCATGTTCATGATCTAGGCATTCCTATTGATGATAGGCTGATGGAGACCATGTGGGCTATCATCAAGGCATATTATTTCCATATAAAGAATATAGCTCAGGTCAAACACTTTGATCTTTCTCATGGCCTTAAGACAGTGATAAATGTTCTGGTTTGACTCTACCTTGAATAATGCAATGATCTTTACCTTGGATTTTCAGGCAGTGATATGGCCTACTTGTAACAGATACAGAACTCCACAGGCCAGGTAATGACTTGCACTCCAAGGATGCATCACATTATACCTGCACTGCAGGACCTGTACTGTCTGCCAGTTGCTCCCAAAGGTGTATTTAAGTTTTTTCCCCCTCACCTACAATGCCATACATGTCTCAGGTTCTGTTTATTTGAAAGAGCTGTTCATATCTTAAGTCCCTGCTAGGTTGTAAGGTGAGAGGCTGCTAAGTGTTCTGAGGTCCTGGTGTTATTCCTCTGTCAGAATTTAATTTATGTATCTTGCCCTGGTCTTCTGGAATCAGCTACCTTTCTTGGTTCAAGCATGACAGTCAGAGTTCTCCTTTAGGAGTTCCCTGAGATACCATCTTTTCTAGAAGGATGTACTTTTACTGTGAGCCTAGCAGGCATATTCATTCCAATTTTAGAAATTTAAACTTTTAAAATAGGTTTTCAATTAATTATTAATTGACACGATCACTTGATTTTATACCGACAGATTTCAACACTCGTTACTAATTACAGATGAAATGCTTAGGATTAAACATTTTAATTGCATTAAATAAATAAATGAAAATATGTAAATAAAAGACCAGGGACCCAATGAAGACTTAATATAGAGAAGAAGTCAAGATATTGGGGTAGAAGTTCAGAAGGAGTAAGAGTAAAGTACAGGAGAGAGAGAACAGCAGGACAATAAGTGTGGACCCTTAGCTCAATCAGTAAATCAAGATTTTTATTTTTATGCTAAACTGTAGGAACAGTACGTTATTTAAAAATTATGATACTGAATGCATGCTTTTCCCGGACTCCCTGGCCTCTAGTATGAGCAAGTCAGCATCTCCAGTCTTACTCTGTTGACCCTGACCAAACCTGCCCCAGATAATACACTGCAATGGCTGCATAAGAGTTGTCACTGTCCAGAAACTGACACCTAAGCCAAAGACCATCCTTGAAAGGACCAAAAGTGTGCACTCAAAGTAGATGTAAATCCCTACTTCTATTCTGCTGAGTATGATCAACCCAGCCCAAGATAATACACTGCACAGTTGCTAGGCAGTACAAGAATTATCACTGTCTAGCAACTGACACCCGATCCTGAAGTCCATCCCTTAAAGGACTAAAAATATGCAGTCAAAGTACTGTAGACATGCATGTATAATCAAGTAATATAAACATAAGTTAAGACTTATAGCTTCTAGAATCTGAGTATAGGGACAGCTGATTGTCCGTGACACAGTCATCTGAACTAGGTAGCTGTATGTCTCTGTACTCAAGAACATGGCTCCATAGAACTCCCAACAACACCTTGATTCTCTATACAATTGGTATATATCACAGCCCATAATAATGGACAATAAGGTTAAAAGGTTTTTGTAATGTCCATAGTAACAGTCAATACATTTTCAGACTACTGCCTTCTTCTTTTCTCCCTCTTTTACAGTATCTTGTAGCTAATATACTATATACTTAACCACATATGTAAATTTCTGCTTAATCTTCCTGGGATTGTGCACTTTTCTCTATAATTTTCTTTTTTCCCTCTCAGTTTCTGTTTTTCACTGGCTGACTAGTACAATTGTTTACTATCTTTGGATACCTTCTTACCTTATAACATAGCCAAAGCTTTACTGCCTGCTTTTTCTCAACACTGCTGCATTGCTGATTCAGTGGGTGGCGCCCCGCTCCAATTGCCTACCCTTCCCCCATTTCCCACCCACTCATCCAACTCTATGTTTAAATTATCCTATCTCTACCCCTGCACTTCTCCAAACCTATCTCTACAGCTAAACAATAAGAACATAACCTAAAGCAGTTGCCTGCAGTTAGCATCTCTAAAACTCAGTTTGTCCTTTTAGATGTTAAAATGCTGTAGCTATTACTAAGGCTTATTTATTTATTACTAAGTTAATTTATGTATTACTAAGGCTCTTGCCTTAGTAACATTTTACAGTGCAAACTAATATCGTCAAGCAAAATCTATCTTACGTGTCATACAAAATGACTCTGACTCAAACCCTACTAGTGTGCCTCATCAGCATATTAGCAGTCTTTACCAACTACCATATTTCTCATCTAAATATAATTAACAGTCTTACAAATCCACACTCACTACACCAACATTTACCAAGTCTTTCAATCACCACAGCACTTGCACTCTACCAACAAACCTTCACTGTATACTTATTTAAGTACAGGTATCTTAAAAATCTAATAAAATGAAAACACAATTGCATTCAGCTACATATTTTCCTTCATAGAAATGTCTATCCAAAAAATCAGTGGAGACATTCACCCAAACTCCAGCCCACACAACAGCAAAAAAAAAACAAAAAAAACACTGACAACACAGCATTAAATATACCATTCTCTTTTCCTCCCCATCCCCCACCCCCAATTCCAGCCTTCTCCTAAATATCAGTCTTAGAAGCATAGGCAACAGAATGAAAGGCATGTATGCTTGCATTGCCACATATTCCCCATAGGCATAGCTATAGAAATCTGACTCAAAAAAGCACATACATGTCAATGAAAGTACCCCACCTGGTTTCAATAAAATGAGGCTTGACAGGATAAATTTATTTATTTATTTAACATTTGTTTACCGGGAAAGTCTGACTAGGAATGAAGCCAGTTTTCAGTGGAGGCCTGGGGAGAAAAGAAGCATGTCTTTGTAACATGGGATGAAATGAGCACTCAGAGGAAGCCAACCCAGGCACAGGAAGAACATGCAGACTCTACACAGAAGGCACCCCAGCCGACAATCGAACCAGAGAACCTCTTGCTGTGAGGCGACAACGCAACCACTTCACCACGGTGCAGTCCAATAAATGGGCATATGAAATTGCCATCATCAAGAATCCCCTAACATAATCACATATGCACAGCAAATGTCACAATTTAATACTGCAGAACGACTTATATCACAATTCATAATCAATAAGAGGAAAATTGTTTAGCAGCCATATATATCCCACCACGTAAAAACATTATCACTGTGGAAAATATTCTATACAAGATGTCCCACCATATAAAATATGAAACAATAATACTAGGAGATCTAAACATAGACTGGTAGCTTAGCCATAGCAATGCCCCATCGGATTCCATAAACCTGTATGGCTTTACACAGTTAATTGCATTGGTAACTGGAGTCCACAATAGCACTGGTAGGCAATCAACTTTAAACTGGATTCTACTAGCAGACCTAACAAAATCAGGACAGCTGGTTACAATATCCAGGATAAACATATAATTTACAACCAAGTTCATAACTCAAAAAAACTTTGACAAAGACAATTTTATCAAAACTTTAACAGAATATAACTGGAAAATACTAACATATATGCCCCTAAACTCTGTTGTCATATGCTTCAATGAGATATTCCTAAAATTTCTCAATAACCTTGCTCTAGTATGTACCAAAAGGGTCAAATCTGATCTTGCACCATGGCTAACAAAAGAAACTAAAAAATTAATGCTACAGAGTTACAAAGCCTGGAAAGAATGGCACAAAATAGAATACAAACTTCAACTTTTCAGACACCGAAGGAAAGACATAAAATAGAAAATAAAATATGACAAGCAAACTAATTATGACATCCTCCAAACTAAGCATCAAAACAACCCAAAACTCTTCTGGACACTCATAAACAAACTTTTACATCCAAGCCAAACTACTACCCCGCCCCCACATCCAACAATACTACTGATTCAATTCCCACACAGTTTAACAACTATTTTATACAAACAATAATGTCCCTCACAAACATTAATACTTCCACTACCCTCTCGGTACTTGCAGCCTCTGCTAAATATCCTCAGCTAATTGACTTCATCCCAGTACCTACCTCCACCATTAACAAACTTCTACATAAACTAAAACCAATCACCTTAGCTGCTGACCAGCTCCTCTTAAACTACTTAAAAATGGCTGCAGATGCAATTGCTTTTCTGGTTATTATATTGATAACTAGATCTATATCCAAAAAATATCTTCCTTCTATCTGGAAAAATCATTTATTATACCTTTACACAAAGGTGGCACATCTACAGAGTTTAATAACTACAGGCCCATTGCAGTCCTGTCACCCTATCAAAAATACCTGAAAAATGTATTCATGCTCAGCTTCTATATTAACTAAATTCAAATAATCTTCTCTCTGAAATACAGTACAGTTTCAAACCCTACCACAGCACAACCACCGCCTACCTTCAATTCAACAACACTATAAATCAACATAGGAACAATGGCAACCTATTGTCAATGGTGTTCCTAGACTATCCAAAGCTTTTGACACAGTATCACACCAGCATTTACTCACTGGACTTCTTGTATGGGTATCTGTGAATCCTCCCTTACATAGTTCCTTAGTTATCCATCTGGAAGGCAACAAGCAATTAAATGGTAACATGACCTCTCCTCCTCTCTCCCAGTTACCATAAATGTCCCTTGGGGCACTATACTAGCACCCCTTCTCTGCAATATTTTTATAAACAAGTTTTACACTTCCATAGACCAAGCAAATATGGTACAATACACAGATGATTCAGCTTTAATATGTACAGTCCCCACAATATCCAAACTCCAAGAAATTACTCAAGTTTCTTTCTCGGCAATGGAAACCTGGCTGAACAAGTCAAACCTGCTGCTCAGTCACAATAAACAAAACTGATGCTATTCACCCCAAAACAATATTTCTTGATTACATCGGCAAATAATAGTAAATTGAGGTAGTATCACACAATAAATTATTGGACATTGTAATAGATGACAATCTTAAATTTGATCAACATATTCTTCAAACAATTAAAAAGAGCACCAGAAACTTGACACCTTTTACAGATCCAAAGAGTTCATTACAGACTCAACAAGGAAAAACCCTAGCCTCATTCTGTTTGCTTCCAACCCTCTTATGTTCCTTGCCTATACTTATAAATCTAAGATCTACACTAAAATCCAAACTAGCCTACCGTGACAACAAAATAGCTAAATTTGCTACCAACACTGCACACCAAATTCACCACTGGCAAGCCTTAAACAGCTAAACTGGTTAGATCTTAACAACTACCTAACATACTCTCAGCAAGTTTTTGCATACAAAATTATATCTGTTCTGGTGAAAAATTTCTACTAAACACTAGTTAAACAAATAATTCATCAGTTGACTCACTATACCCTTGTTACCTCTACAAACTCTGAAACACCATCCCTACATAAGTAAAATGACTAACAAACTCCAAAAATATAAAATCCAGCTCAAACAATACCTTACCCAATCCTGGTCATGTTCATTGCCAGGGTCAGACCTCTAGTAAAAGCAAAATTTCTTCTTACCTATCCCTAACGTTTTCTGCTCCTTTACTTGAGTCATTACATGCTAACAACTTTTTCTCCTGCACTTGAATCAATATACTCCTCTTTACCCTCCCCTTAAAGACAACTTCTCATCTTTCTCTTACTTAAACACTACCCCAAGGGTTCAATAAACTCTGTGTAGTTTTTTTGCAGAGCCTACACAGAGTTTACATGTTAGAGCGATGGTGCGCAATGCGTGGCAGCGCCCAATGCATATTAATGAGGAGCGGCAAGCCTACGCTAGGTTTTGTGGCTGGCAACACTGCTACCGCCAAAAAAACAGTCAAGTGACCATGGATATCAATTCCTTGTAAAACAGAGCATCTACGGTCCACAGATTTGCGCAGAATGCCACAATGTCCACCAGAGCTTCACAGATAGCTCTAAATCTGTTAGCTCAAAATATCTCCACAATGGCCAACATAATGCAGGGACATTTAACCAGAAATAGGGACATAATTGCCATAGATGTCACTCAGAGATGTGGTGGAATGAAGATCAAACATACCTGTCATTCCCTTTGAGCTAGATATGGGGACAAAGCCCCAAAAATAGGGACAGATATTGCACTTCCATTTGTGATATCCCATTCCTGGCATTCTGTACTGAAGCTGTGTTAATGATCTGTAATAAGATATGGAACTGCCATGTAAAATAATCACTCAGGGGAAGTGTGTGTACTGAATAGGGACACACAAATGAATTGTAGGAATGAATGTAGGGAAAAAGGACAGGTGAAACTCTTTCATGTACAGCAGAGGAAGGCATGTCAATGGAAGATGGTTATAACAGCAACACCAAGCACATATCTATATGATAAAGTACATACCATACAGTGCAAATGTGTTGTTTGTGACATTCACACAAGGTGACATAACAATAGGTTGGATGTCTCTATGAGATAAGCATCCTTACATGAATAATGCAGGGGACATCTATCAGTGATCTGACATACAATTGAGATAGGGTGCATATTGCGAAGCTGTGCAAACTGATATGCCTAAATATGACTGTACTCTCAGCAGAGGGCTCTAGGGAGGTGGCCACAGGTAAAGGATTATAGAAAACATTATAATGACCAACCACGATCATGGGCAGTATCAGAATAATACCACCACTGATCCCATGCCTCTGACATAACATATGTGATATAGAATGATAAGAGATGAGTCTCTGCACACACACTTGAACAACTATTATGATACATCCACACTCTATGCTGGAGGTGTTAGGAGGGACACTGCTATACCTGTATGTGACAGTATGGGTAATACAGGCTAGCAGTCTTGTGTGCATGGCATATATATATATAAATATATATATATATATATATATATATATATATATATATATATATATTGACACAATCCACACTGTCACAGAAGAGATACATGTAATTAATGTTGTCAAACACCTATGTATGTAGTGTGTGCATAAGCAGAACAGGTAGCACACATGCATCTGGTGTAACAACCTTGACTGGTGTTCTGCACCATTAGACAGTCCTGTATATTTCACAGAAAGAATACCTAGGTATGGCCAATAAGCTGTATGACAGCACACTGTGACAAAATGTGTACTCTTCAGTTACACATCACTAGAAGATGTGTAGGGAGGTACATGAAGAAGGGTGCATTGTACATAGGTACTGGTGTGATGAAGGCTGGGAACCATGAAATTATTATGGCCTCTGATGTGCATGTCCTTCACATACCCAGTAGTTGTGTTACATTCAAGGGAGTTGTGAGCACTGTGAACCCATGCTGGTGGATGTACCACTTACTCTCTATCCCAGGACACAGGTCACATACCTATTGGTCTGATTATAGGGTGTGATGTCCACATTATATTTGGGTGGTGTGTCTGTTTCCTGATTCAACAAATCCCTCCATGTTTCTTATCAATGCATTTGTTGTCCTGGTTGTGGCAGCAGTTTTGGTATGTGTTGACACTATCTGTATTATAGTAATATCACAGTTGGAGTCAATGATTGCCCATAAGCTGTGGTCCTTCAGGCAGCTGTTTGGACACAACATGTGTATGTCATCTGTGATGTCCATCACTTAACTACTAGGCAGGAAAGGGCCTAGCTGACACCCGTGATGTACCGACCTGATTACTGGACCTGAGATATATATCATGTCACACATTTCAACACAGTGAGATGCCACTTATGTCAAATACTGGTCAACCCATTTAATGATATAGCTATTTATGGCCACATATGACAGTGTCATACCTCTCAACCTACCATGTTGATTCAATACCTCTGTGTGGATTTGTGTCAAATGTCTTGACCTCTTCAAGTTCCACAAGATGATGCTGTTGTCATCATGCATGCCCTTGATAACCTCTGATGACATATATCAGATGTAATGGACCTGATGCAGCATTAACAACACACACAGGTCTGTTGCACACACCTGTAATATTACTAGCACATGTGTAGAAGTCCATGATGACATGTCAGTCTACGTCACATTCGAGGAGATTCAGAATGTCTGTTTTCATGCATGCATCAGGTGCTGTCCCCCCAATGCACGTGGATGCATGTTGATGTACATCCTTGTATGGGAACACAGGTTGTTTGGAGGGTGTGCTGAACTGTGTATTCAACCATTTCAGAAAGGTGTATGTACTGAGATACACCATAGGTGATCTGTAATGCTGTTACAGCCCATTGATTGCATGTGATAGGCCTGGATGAAGGTAAGACAGTGCATACTGCCTATTGTGATCTGGCCTAGGGTTTTGACACAATAACACACACAGGTATCATTGAGAAAATCCCCAAGCTGGGGAGTAAACCTTACATCAGTTGATGGGTAATCAACTGGCTCACTGACAGAGCACATCATGTGAAATTTGGTGAATCAACCTGTTCCAGTAGAGCTGTCACCATTGGCAAACCCCAGGGATGTGTGCTTAGCACTTCACTGTTTGAACTGTATTTCTTGACAATTCAGGCTAAGGTATAAGGCCTTTGGCTTGCTAAGTTTACTGATTCTTGCATATTGTGTGTAATCATTGAGTCCACCAATGGTGATAACATAGTATAGGACAAGCTAACACACACAACTAAGTGGTGACAAAGGCACACATTGCACAAAAAAATGCAGAAGTGTGTGTTTGTAATGTTGCCTGTATGAAAACTAGAGTTCCATGTTAATCACAGCACTGACAACAGTCCTACTATGCAGAAACCCAGAGATGCAAGCATTGCAAAAGCATGTAAAAGCATGTATATAGCAATCTGAATGTTGACCATCAAATGTCCAACTGCCATTGAAAGCATATGTTGTGCACATCATAAGTCACCCCATCATACTGAGATCTTAGGATCATATGACAGCACTGTAGCCAAACCTCATTAATAGAGAATAATGCTCTTCTTTACATGTACCTCACCAGAGACATGTAGCAGTTGCAGACACCACAGGGCTTTCTCAGCGAGATAACACAAGGCCTACAAACCATGCTACCATGTATGTGGATAGATTAAATGCCACGTCACTGTAATATTGATTGTATAGTAAGAGGTGATTTCTGCCTGGCCCCTAGACCAGTTTCTGACCCTGCCCTGGTGGGAGGATTGCATATCCAAAAATGTGATATAGCTGATGACATTGACAATGTCTGTTGAGGAAAACATAACAGTGTCCCACATGCTGGTGTAAAATGCTCTGTAATGTCAAGCGACACACACACACACACACACGCAAATGCACACGCACACACACATGCGCACACACACACACACACACACACACACACACACACACACACACACACACGCACACGCACAGTTGACTGCAGTGAGAATAAAAAGCCTACCTATCCTTTTACGCAAGCACCACAGCACAAGTCTGAGTTATACAGGAGTGCAGGTGAACTTATGGTAGATGACATCAGCAGGCCATGTGGGAGACCTGCATGAACTGTATGTGCAAACACTCTGGACATAGACGACTTCAGTAATCCCATCATCAAATCGGAAACCTACTTTAGCCCTAACTCACTAGCACAAAAGTTCCTTGACTTTCTTAACTCAAATGTCCTGGAACAAACTGTTCAAACCCCAACAAGTGGAACAAACATACTAGATCTGGTCCTCATAACATGACAAACAGATGCACCACTGCAATTGTCGAACCCTCATTAGTTAAATCTGACCACAAATCAGTCACATTTGAACTAGCACTAACACCAGAACTCACAAAGGGTGAAGTCAGACAAAATAACTTCACCAAAGCAAACTATACCCTCCTAGGGGAAAGTATAAATGCATTCCAAGCCCCACCCCCAGCTGGAAGTAGTAACTACTCCAAAGCTTACACTAAAGCCCTGTACAATCACTTGTTTAAGTGTATAGACTTGGCTATTCCAGAAAGAATCTAAGCCACAGCCCCAAGTAAAAAAAGCCACCCTCGTGGGCACCCAGCATCAACAAACTTTAGAACAAATTCAAAATGTTACTGTCTAAGAAAACTAAGGTGAGGCCCCAACAATAGAAGAGCACCCTCCTCAGCTTCAACAAGCAAATAAGACAACATGTCAAATCCTCTAAGAGTAACTTTGAGAAAAACTTAACAATCACAGCCAAGGAAAACTATAAGACCTTTTACAGCTACATACATAGCTTAAAAGTTAGGACCCAAGCATGTGCTGAACTAGTGACTAACAGTACCACACACTCTGATCCTGCAGAGATAGGAAACCCGCAGAGATAGTGGACAGATTTGGAAAAACATTTTCACTCCCTTATCCCCTCCAAACTTATCACAAACCTTGCCCCAAACTTCCCCCCACCTTACATATCAAAAGAGTAGGTCATTAAAGCCTTGTCTAAGACAAAAAAACACAGCCTCTATGGGACCAGATGGCATCCCAGACTGTCTTCTAAACAAACTAAAACATGAACTAGCATCACCATTAAGTAACCTATTCAATCACAGCCTAACCACAGGCTTTGTTCCTGTAGAGTGGAGAACAACAACAGTTATTCCCCTCCACAAAGGTGGCTTAGCAACAGACTTGGAATTATAGACCCATAAGTCTGACCCGCCTCCTCTGTAAAACCATGAAACATATCATCATGGACCTCATAAATACAACCTCCAAACCCTGGATCTGATCCAATTCAGCTTTGTCCAGGGCAGATCCTACCTGTTAAACCTTGTGGATTTTTTCAAAAATGTGACCAGGGCCACTGACAAGGGCAAATCTGTGCACACAGCATACCTCAACTTGGCAAAGGCCTTTGACACAATCTCACACTCAGCCATTTCTGAGAAACTTAGCAAACTGAATGTAAACCCCTTTGTTGTAAGGTGGGTTGCCAACTGGCTCATAAACCAGTCACACACTATCAAACCTGGTGACCCTATATCAACCAGCAGACCTGTCACCAGTGGGGTGCCACAAGGGTCAATGCTGGGCCCCCTACTGTTTGGTATATACTCAGAAGTTCAGGCCAAAACTAAGGGGCTGCAGCTGACCAAGTTTGAAATGACTGCAAACTGGGTGCAATTGTTGAATCCCCAAATGATGTCAGTACAGTTCAGGAGGGTCCTATGCAAACCATCAACTGGTGTCTTAGTCACAGTATCAAACTGAATGCAAAGAATCATCATTCCCTTCAGTAAAAGCAATGTCCCCTCGCACTATCAAATTAACAACAATACCCTATGTACCTACAAAGTGGTAAGAGATCTGGGATCACAAGTTGATTGCAACCTTAACTTTGACCACCATGTGCTACTGTAGTAAGTAGGCTTTCTATGTAGCACACTTGATTAGCAAAGGCATCGCCTCTAGAGCCAAGGAGGTTATAACTCCTCTATATTTGTCACTAATCAGGACCATAATTGAGTATAACTCCCCTTTCGGCATGTAACAATCAATGCACTTGCAGCAATTGGAATTGGAAAGACTTCAGAGGTTTCTAAGAAGTTCAAGGGACTCAAGCATGTGCCTTACACAGAACGACTAAAGTCCCTGTCTCTGTACTCAGTATCGTATAGACTTCTTAGGGGAGACTTATGCCTGGCTTACAGAACAATCTCTGACCCTAATGAATTTGCTGCATATCTGTAAATCAAATGGAACTAGAGCTACACATTCCAGGGACCTAAATATGGCCTGTGACTTGAATAAGGTGTGATGGAGGAACATATTTGTCTCCCATTGTCTGCCACATCTTTGGAATAGGCTGCCAGTTCATGTGAAGCAGAGCACCTCTATGACACTGTTCAAAAGGAACCTGAACGAGTGGATGTGGTACCATAAATTCTTACTGGGGATGGCACCCACAACCCTCCTGGACATGGGCAGTCATTACTAAATACAATCCTGGGTATTGACTAGAGTATCTATGGTATTACATTGGGATGAAATGGCTAGGCTTGCAATGACCTCTTGGTTGATAGCCTAGTAACCTCCTATGATCTTATGAATATTGTACTCTTGGTTTGTGCTACAGACTAAGGCATGCATACTTGCTTTTACAGTTAAGATATGAATGCTCAATATGATACAACTCTATAAAATACCAAAAAAGCTATCTTTAACTTTTAATGCTACAATAACAGTACTCTTCTACTGCATACATACCACATGCTTCCCTCATCTTCTCCAATCTAGCCCCAAGAGTTCTTACATTGGCCTCCCGGTCCATGGCAGCTGTGGAAAAACAGAACAGAATACCATTATGAATACCAGTCTTGCCTATATTAAGCTTTTAAGTTTTATAAGTACTCTCTGTAGTAGATAATTACACAGTTGTGTGATGTCTGTAGTCCTAAATTCCTCAAACCAAGCATAGAGGGTACCCATATTCCTCTGCTGTAGGTCCTTATAGTGATGCCTATGTTGGTCACCAGTGCGCATGATACCAGTGGCATTGGTTACAGCCTGGGTCAAACTATCCCAAGTTTCTGATTTATACTGGGAGCCAGAATAGTCTCCCTACAGAAACCTTGTACTGTGGTGTTTAACTAGGAGTTAAATAAAAATCTTGGACTCCTGGACACCCCATCTCTGTGCCCTAAATCTAAAACCTTCCCCAGAAGCACCTGCCATGTCTACCATAGATTAATAGCAATGGAGAGTGATGGTTTCTCACCAATTCCAGTCATTGCATTTACTGGCAATGTGCACACTGTTTGCAAATGTTGCAATCTGCTTACCATTGCTCAAACACAATGCTTGGCAGTACACACCTCTGAGCACCATGTATTTAGGATGCTAAGTGGAGTGCAACAGTAGCAAGCATGGCAAATTCAAGGTTATTGAATGTACAGGCAGTTGTGCATGTGTGTTAGACAAACATGAAGACCATGGCAGTCCTGATAGCAGAAATATACTTAGAAGAATATAGTACAAAATATACCCACAGTCATACATTTGAGAATAAATGTGATAATGCATAGATAAATAACTGACACAATACTAGTGCCTCAGCCCTCATACATATAATTAATATCGGCTACACCATACCAAGTGTTATAAGTGACATTGACTATAATGGGAAGTGGAACTACAGTAAAAGTGTATGGAATACACTGTATTTGAATCGAGGACCATGTGTATGGCAGTCCTACACTTACAGTTATTGCCACAAGAAGGTTGAGAAAACACTTGTCTATGTTGCAGTTCATTGCTATAAACTGCAATGTCACAATAGTAAAACAAATGTTGCACACCCTGTACTAAAACCCAGGACCATGTGTACTCCAGCCCTACACTTAATACCTGCTGCCACAGGACTAGTTACATCACATTCCCTATTTTACTAATCATTCTTAAGGTCTTGCTGTTATCCACAGCACAATGTCGCTTATCAGGTTTGCGTTATGCCCAATAGTATTAACTGAATGCATTCGGTTTCTATTTTTGGCTGTCTGGGTCCTGTCTGGCCAGTTGCCCAGTTTGCACAGCATTGCACTTTGCGCAAATGAGATAAGCATAGCCAAACCTGAGATTCATTCTTCTCTGTCTCCCATGATTTCACTAAGCAGCACATCATGCAAACACTGGCCAATAAAAATAAATAAATAAAAAGAAAAAAGAAAGAAAAGGGAGAGGTAGTCGAAGAGAAGAAAAGCAAATTATGACATACACACTAGAAAATGTTAGCACACATGAGACATTACTGCATAGGTCTGGATTTGAACTCTCACTCCAATGCACCTTCAGAACACAGGATATATGCCTTATCCCTCTTTGCCACACGTACAGCTTTGCAGCAAGGAACTTAATTCAATATGCACACAACCAAGTGCAACAGCATCTACAGTGATATCAAACCATACAAGTGTTATTTGTACATTTAGTAGTTTTGGATGTAGTGCACCTAGTGATCACAAAACCTGTCCTAATTAATATACAGCTCCGTCTTACATTTGTTGGCCATTCTTCATGTATCTGATCAGTAATCTGAGACATGCAGTGTATAAGCCATTCTATATCATTAGCCTTAAAATGTATGAGGATATTAAGTGGAAATAATATCATATGCAGTTGCTAAAAAAATGAAGGGCAGGTTGGATGTAAAGGAAAATAACGTGTGACTTGTGTGCTGTTTACATATATTTCCAACCTTACATCTAACACTTTGTATATTTGACCTAACACACCCACTGGAAGTAAGACAGCCTGTAGTGCTGTTGTGTTTTCCTTCTCCCAAACAATAATCAGTCACAGTTGCAATACATTAAAACCAAACCATGAGGGAGTGGCTGCACAATGTTTACATCCCTACATAGATCCAGTTTTTTGGGATTCAGCAGTTCTAATGAGTTCACACCTCATCTGCATCTTCACCATGCTGACAGCCCTGAATCTATACCAAATAAAAAGGCAACCATGTAGCTAGACAAACTGATGGTGAAAAGACTTGTTTATGTGGAGAAGAGTAAAGATACACTATTACTTTGGGATATATCTGCACAGAGGACTATTGAACTTCAGAAGGTATGCTTCCATTTGTTCAGCTGTATACTGCATATGTTGGAATGTGCCGTCTCTTTAAAACCTCTTCTAAGAAAAAGAGGTTTGCCTCATTAATTCTGATTGTGTGTTTTTATTGGTTGTCACTTGTATTTAAACTGTATGTTTGTAGAAGTTTTTATTAAGGTCTGAAGAAGAGGGTCACCTCGAAAGCGCTTACCTAAAATATTAATTTATTTTATTGGTAATAAAAGTAAGTTTTTTACTCTCCGGCCACCACGCCTTTTTATTTATGACTATTTATATTTTTTGGGTTTGTTGGTTCCACCATTTTCTTCTAATTTTATGTTGGAATGTATTTAAGAAAATTCTGAAGCAAAACATTTTACACTTGTATCTGTATGCATTACTTAGAAGTGTACTGATGGCATGGGCATGTTTGCCAAGCCATTTCAGAGGTATACATGATTGTCAATACATGAAAATGGACTGTGTTATTATAAATATGTACAAATGTTTCAGGGACAGTTCCTTTCATAGAAATTTTAGTATTTCAAAGATGGTTTGTTAGCAAAATGTGTCATTTTCCTGTTCTTTTTCTGGGAGGAAAGGTGAGTTACTGTTATGGCACAAACAAGGATAGACTGTTCTTTGTGAGTGGGGGTAGCAAAGGTGAGTTACTGTTATGGCACAAACAAGGATATGTTGCTCCATTAGTGTGATACAAGGATATGCCACTAATTCCTGTTATTACACAATACACTCCAGGTTCAAGACTTACCTTGTAAATGCAGCAGTTGACATGGTTCTGACCGTGTAGACTTATTTCTGTGGCTGTATTACAAAAGTTTTGGAATACACAGGACAAATCAGCACAGAGTCTACATGGATGCTATAGCTTACTGAATAGCTCCACCATGTTGGATTGGTTGATTAGCATACAGTTCAGCTGCGTATGCTGTAATTAGCATACCTCAGTGTTTACCTGGTTTGCATGGGGGTGCATGCCTCTACACAGTGCTTAATGAATCTAAAACTTTCCGCAGCCATGTGTGCATCGAGGTGTGACATGCACATGGTGAAAAACGACAGTGTAGGCTTTATTGAATCCTGGGGTACTTCTCATCCTTCTCTTTTTCTAACTGCCCCCATCCACTACTCTACCCCCTCATGCATCCCCTGTATGCCTAAGTTATAAACCTTCCACATACACCTATTTGGAGCAGGAAGCCTAGACTGAACTAATCCAATGCCCTGTTCTCTCACCCATATGCTATTACCACTATCCTCCTAAACAATACTAATATCTCCCCTCCTACATAATTTTATAACTTACTTCTCATCTATACTTTTCATTATAGCTCTTGAACTCTTTACAAACCTTTCTGCACTGAACACTAAAATTCTTTACATTTTCCCTTCTACAGTATAAATCCATTTACTTCTTACAAGATTTTAGAGCTACAAGAACTGTATGGACGTATACATGCTGATGTAAAAACTTTACTGTATATACCTGTCCTGTAACTGTGTTCATATCACGTTATCAAAAGCCGATAACGTCGAATGCCACAATGTCGAACACAATGCATCGAACGCTAAAAATAGCGAAGCTGCAGAACATTGAATTCTTTCCTAGGGAAAAAATTTGGTTGTCTGTTTCTGTGGCTTTGCTATTTTTAGCACTGTGGTGGAAAGTTACGGGGTTCAGGTAAGTGTGTGATTGTGTGGACATTAGGTTTAGGGTGCGGGTTACGTGAGTTAGGGTTAGGGCGCTGGTGAGGTGAGTGTGCGATAGTGACAGAGTTTAGGGTTGGGGCGGGTTAAGTGAGTTAGGGTTAGGGCGCGGGTAAGGTGAGTGTGCGATAGTGACGGACCTTAGGGTTAGGGTCAGGTTAAGGTAAGTGGATAGATAGTAGTGTTTGTATAGTTTAGTGTAGGGTTAGATGTATGATTTTAAGTGTAAGTGTGTGGATTGCTGTTTTTTTCGTGTGCCTGTGTTGTGTGATTGTGTTTCGGAATAGCAAATTTTTTCCCTGGGAAAATATTTGCTGTTCTGAATGTTCGATATTGTGTGCTTTAGATTATTTAGGTTCGATTAAATGGTGTTCGACGTTATCAGCTTTCGATAACATGATATAAATGCCTGTAACTATGTTTGTTTTTTTTTCAAAGAAATATAACTGTTGTTTTTTGAGAAATGTCTGAAATTTACTTGTTAATATAAATGTACTGCGATGGAGCTTTTCTCCCTGGGTCTCTGCTGAAAAAGTCTCTGTCCAGTCAGACTTTCTTGATCAACCAAGAGAAATAAATAAATTTAATGTACAGCATTAATACCTGTTTTTGCAGGAACTGTGTTTAATGTGTATGTTTCTATGACCCTTTCCCACAGCATAGCAGGATGAAACCCTGATTATAACCCAGAAAATGAGACTGACCAGCAGCTTGGCATTGGAGTAGATGAGAGGGTGTGAGTGAGCAGCTGATATAAGCTTGCCCAGTATTAAAGGAGGTGGATGACTCAGTTCACTGCAATGCTTGCACCTCCATGAGGAGATGTGCATGGCATGCAGCATGTGGGTTGCATATGTGCATTTGGCTCTGCCAAGCTGCATTCAGGGATAGACTTTATGTGGTATGTGTGGGAACATGCACACCCATATAGGAAAGTATCACAGGCCCTTATGCATGTGAATGTGCACATCAGTCAGTAAGGAGAGGTGTTAAGGCCACAATACGAAAATTCCTATAATGGCCTCCTGTGACTGACTGTCACCTCAACAGGAAAAGAATGAACCAATCAATTGTGTGAAAGCTGAGGGATAGCAGACAATGGAAGGAGAACATTAAAAAAAAAAAACAGTGTATACATCTTTTATTGATGATCACTCTTAGGAGATGGAAAGAGTAAGAGACCTTCATTAAACCCACCTCCACTGCACCAACTTTGCATTTGATTGATTTATATCTGCATCTCATTATATCACCAACCAGACAACTTTTACAAGTCAGTCACCCTTTTACACAAAAGTTAACAATGCTGTATGATTTTTGCACTCTTAACTTTTGTCAGACAAACTGACACACAGCAAGCAGCATATGACATAATTTAAATCAAGCAACATTCATCATAATTGTAACAAAACACTTTACAACCTCAGCAGTTTTATGTCTGATTTATAACCACTTATCAAACCAGCTTTGCAGACTGGACATCTCCGCTTCAAACTACATAACTGCGTTCAACTCAAAGTCAGTCAAGGAGACCTGCTTTTCCTAGACCATATTTAATTTTACAGCTCATGTCAATCTGCTTTTTCCACTCTTTTTGTTGCTTTTATGCCTGCTGAGAACTAAAAAAACAATGGCTACGCATAAAATAAAATATTTTGGGAAAGTGCCACTTAGAATAAGATCATATTTCTTAATTGTCACAACCTAATCTTGCAATGTGGTGACAACTAAACTAACTCTTGACTTTATTCATCTGAAACTGAATGCAGCCTCAAGATCTTTAAAGGAAAATGCCACCCTCCCCTACAGTTTAACTCAATCCTTAAGTTCCTTTTCTCCTCACAATATGGTTCCAATATTGTGTAGGTACCAGAAACCTGCTTGTACTTTTTAAAACTTTCATTTCCTTGATTTGGAATCAAAGGAAGGGAAAGCCCACCTATTTTTTAAGCTTAACGTCTCACATACTTTGCAGAGGAATTCATCTCCACCTGCATGACATACCATAGACACAGATCAATCAGTAGATTACCCTCTCAGGTACTGCTGTCAGTCTTTTAGATGTACAATTAATCCTGCTAATATCAGGAACACAGCAGCTTCTATAAAAAAAGACAGAAAGCTGTGAAACTGTTTTCCACTGTATTTACTGTGGGGAGGAGTAGAACTTAACACTCCCCTTTCAGAGCAAAACAAAGCAATTAGATCAGTCAGGGGTTTAAAGGCAGTCGTCACCTCTTCTGACAAATTTACATAAACAGCAACACCGCATTGAAATGCTAAGTTTAAATGTTGGTTATTTATAATAGTTTATATGTTAAGATAACCTAAATGTAGTATCAAGGATTTATGTGACATTTAGAAAAATGTCAGAAAATATTTTTCTTGTAAAGTATCAACACATTAACAATTTTCAAGCAGAAAGAGAGACAAGTGGCAACCCTATCAACTATGTGCACTGATAATGTTCATAAAAAGGTATTTTATGTTTTTTATGACATTCCCCAGAGGGGGATGCATATCTGGTTCTCAAAGATACATGGTAAGGTATTCCCACTGACTCTGAGTCTGTCCTTACATTGGTAGAGTGCATGAGCATTTTGTAGTCCACAAAGGAAATGTGACCATTGATGGCAACCATAATATACAGCTGAAAATGCTTTAACGTACATTTACTATGTGCCCTTGCATTCATAACATTAAGAAAAGGAAATCAGAAGTACTTAACTGTGTTTAAATGCACACACACAGACAGATGTGCATTTAAACACAGTACTGCATCCCACATATAGTATATACACACACACACACACACACACACACACACACACACTGGTGAGTGTGTTTATGTGTGGACACACATATAGAGTTACACAAAATTTCCATTTTGATTTTTTTTTTTATTTAAAGGACATGAAGTACACACACAGGCATATAATCTAATTCTCTATTTTATATATGCACACATGCACACTCTTATGTTTTTGTACACATGTACTATATATATATATATATATATATATATATATATATATATATATATATATATACACACACACATGCATACTATATACAAATATGTTTGCAATATGTGTGCATACAATTCATGATTTATAACAAAATTAATACAGTAGAGTTACCTCTCAACTGCACGGATTTTCGCAGAATGTCCAGATTTTTTGTTCATATTTTTGGCCTGTTCCTCTTTTTCCAGGCAAATCAATGGAATGATCTCAGGATTGAAGTCACTAAATAATGACCTACATTTCAGTTTCAGACTTCAAATCCTTCAGAAAATGTATATTAAAACAAATCCTGTTACTCTAGCAACTTTCTAAATTTATAAGAGCAATATTTAAAATCTGTCCCTATTTGTACCCCCATTTTGTCAAGCTTTGTCCAGATTTTTTGCATTAACGGGTCAAGAGGATTAAATTATACACATTCTAGTAAATGTTGCTTAATGTTTTACTTATTCACTGTTACACACAGCCTATGCATCGCACATGCAATCTTTGTCAATGTCTTTACATCAGTATTTTTCCTTTGTATTGCTAATTGCATTTTTTACTTGTTATTATCTTTGCCAATGTAGCCCAAGTTGTGACTGAAAAGGGTCCTGGGACCAGTTCACTTTCCTTGCTACCAAAGTATAAATAAATAAGAAATAGAAAAAAATGGGGGGGGTGAATATGACAGAAATAACTAAGGAACTAGTAAAGCACATTTTAATTCTATATCTGTCATGAGAGAGATCAAGAAAACCTTCCCACTGAAGGCATTGGGAAGTATCAGACAGACTTTCTCTGGAGTCCTACTATTTGTCATGATACAGTAAAGATCATTTAGTGCAGTGAGAGTTTTCACACCTCAGCATAAGAGTGTAGGGAAAGGTATGTCAATTCTTTTAGAACTAGAAAAGAATCCCTTTACAAAAGCCTGCTGTTTACCTACTTTCCTTTGCTGGTAGTAGCTAACAGTTATTTATAGCATTGAACAAATTCTGACAGACACATAAATGAGGCTCCATAAGGGAAATATACAAGTAGCTTTGCTACAGAAGGTGTGTTAGATTATAGTGCTTCACTATGCTGCCATTGTATCTTAATGGCATGAGAAAACATCACTTGCTTATGTCTAGCACAACTCATATAAATAGGACTTGAAATGTATTCTGGGAAGAAGAAATGATAGAAAACAAAATCATGTTACCAAGGTAGACCCTACCATCCGGCATTTTGGGGGAAACACATTAAGATTGTAAGAGAAGTACTTGGAGTGATTTTGAGGCATTAAAATTGTTCAGAAAACAAAGATACAATGAAAAAAAGTCTTTAAGTTCTAAGGCAGAGTTTTCTTTTAAGCCTTAGAGTCAGAAGCCTTTGTAGCAAAACTGAGCACATACATTTAACAGAACTTCATCAGCCTGACAGATCTGCAATGACAGAATCATGGTGAAAAATTCTGTCTAAAAGAAAATGCTTGATATGAGGATATATTTTTAGAAATGATAGGATTGATAAAGCTGAGGGTATTATTGCTACATGTGTGACAGAAATAGCATAGATTGAAGTCTCAAAACTAGTAATTCTTCTGGCACATTTGAAGCTAAGGCAGAGTGATGGTTAAGTTGTAAGAACTGCCACAAATCTCCAGCATCAAGTGTTCAACCCTGGTATTTGGTCACTGTGGAGTTTGGATGATCTTTTTGTTTGTTTGTTTATTAGTTACACTAAATTAGCCATATATATGCTCTATTTATCTGTTCTCTTGTGGCCTGCATTGTACCTGAAAAATGTCTGTAGACCTCCCGAGTTGCAAATATTAAATAAATAAGGCTATAGTTGTTAGCATCAAAATAAAGGCTAACAACATTCCCTGTCAGTTTAGTTAGCTGATGATACCATGCCTTGGTTTGCCAACTAGCCCCATTACTTAGTCTTATTTGGTGATACCAATCTTCTCTGGGAATTGAGTCATATCCTTTTTCATAGGACAGTATGAGAAAACAGATTCTGCTAGTTTATAAATCTATCTGCTAAACTGAAGCCAAAATCTGGTTTCTCTGCTACCACTTACTGGGTCCTATGGTCCATCCTGCATTTCAAGTGACCAGTTCTCCATATTGGTCCTATGGGATAACATCAAAGTTCTCAAAACTTATAAATATCTCAAATATAGATCCACAAGCCACCTAAACCAGATCCACAAGCCGCCTAAACCAGTACTACCTTAACCTTCTGTGCAGTATAATTCTACATCACATTAATACATCATCTTTATTGGATGCAGCAGCACTCTTCAATAATACCCCCAACATTATTCATCACCACAGTTATACCTCTCCCCAACCAAAAAAATAGGGTCATACTCAAAGCTGTATCCTGTATTAGGAAAGATCTAAGAAAAGCTGTGTTGTCCCATAACAGTCTTTAGAAACAATGCAGCAATGATATCAGTCATATTACACCAAAACTATAAAGAACACAGAAATAAGAAAATCTTAGAGGCATGCATTTTAAAAAAATATTCAAATGTCTTTTGCTTCACATAGGCAGTTCTGAAAATTCAGTAGTCGTTTTTTTGTCCAGAGGCCAATTTCCATCTTAGTTCCATAACCAATGTTTCCAATATCACAACGTCTGAGTTACTTAGAATTATTTAGAGCTAACTTTCAGCACTGTATCCCCCCTACATTCAGTCCAAATCAGATGACTATAATGAAATCAGCATACTTTGTTCACAGTTCTTGGGAGCATGTTGAGTCACATGTCCTGGCACACTGAGAAGGCAGAAGTTGTGTCATGCCATAGCCATGTATTATGCTACAGTAACTGAATGAGTGGCAGGGACAAAAACCTCTAGCAAAACAGAAATGATAAATAAGCTACAAGTGTCAAAGGTTGATAACATTGTTGAAAGATGGCTCAAACAAGATGACCCATGGTAACCTGCATATGCAGCTTAAATAGACCAGTTATCTGTATTTAAGTGGATTCTGTTGGTAAGTTTCAGAGTGGCAATTCCTTCTAAGTCATGTACTAGAGTGCAAGATACAATTTATGATATGGAACTATACAAATTAAGTCTCTATCTCATTAGTTCATAAGGTAGCTAAGTATGTAAAAACTAAGTGGTTCAAAATACACCATACCAAGCACTTTTCCTCTCATAATAATGACCATAATTGCCAAGGAAATGCATTTACATCGGTTTTGCAGGACCATCTATAGTCACTGTATTTCTAATTGCTGCTGGCACACACTCCAAATGGACAGAGGCTGTCTGCATCTCCACCACCACTGAGAAAAGTGTTGCAGTGTTACAGATAATGTTTGCAAACTATGGCCTGGCTTTTGCCAGGCTAGAATAGAAGTCTTAAGTCCAAAAGGATGTGCAGTCAAATTTATAGTTGTGAGGCTGCCAGTCCAGCTAGTTGGAATTTTGTAAATAATTCTATGTCATTTGTGAATATTAATATGATTTGTATGCTTGTCTTACAAATGTAAGAAAATTATATGTTCTGTGGATATTAAATTACTGGTGCAAAAGTGTGTGTTGAACTGTATGTTATGTACTGATCTTTAAGAATGCAACCACAATGTACCCTATAAACTATATGCCTGTGCAAATGTATGTTTTGATGGTAGAGGCTGGAATGTACATAGTTAACTTGCAAACCCTCAAGAAAAGCAAAGAGTTTTACTACTGTGTTTATCTCAGTTTCAAGGCAGCTAGGAAACAGGATGTCTACAGCTAGAGTTTCTTTCTATTGTCTGGAAACAGAAATAATTACAGAAATAATTTCAGGTTTTAAATGTAAAAGTGTTTAACTGTTTTACGACTTCTAGTTCTAGGCAAATTTCTGAGAGATAAGTATTTTTAAAAGAGAAATGTTAAATTCTGTTGGTATCTGTTAGCCTGGGGAATGAAAGCAAGTGACAAATAGTGATGTAATCCAGTTGACCCAGCAGTAATGTGTTGTTATTAATTTAAGAACTATCTCTTACGGAAAGTCTATGCATTTTGTATTTGTCTTTGGAGCTGAAAACATCTCATCAGCACTTGCCTTGCTAATAGTAAATGCTAGAGTACAGTAATCTCTCTTTGAGATAGATATGAATACAGTAAGATTAGTTTAAAAGTTTTCTGTATTTATGTGAGACTGTCCTGCAATGTTGTTTTAAGATATTTCCTATGATTCTGAACTCTGTTGTCACTGTGTTGAGCTATTGAGTATTGTCTTGTTCTTTTATTATTTATTATTAAATATATTAAACCTTTTAATTATGGCTGGTTTGTTTAGAGATATTTAAGCTTTTAGAGTACTTGCATATGTATTTGGTGACACTGTATAGGCCACTCCAGTAGCTTTGAAAATCTTGGACACACTTACCATTTGGATAATAGTAACATGCAGTAGAATTGGTCATCCTTTGCAAAGGGCATTATAGTAGCTGATAAGTAGTGGTTGGTGGCAGCTGGTACTACCTTATGGTCTGGGCAGAAGGGGGCATAGCTAGTGAACCTGTTCCACCCTTCCCCAGGAGTGTCTGTGTGTTTGTATATAAATCAGATTTCAAAGGGTGTGTGTGTGTGTGTGTGTGTGTGTGTGTGTGTGTGTGTGTGTGTGTGTGTGTGTGTGTGTGTGTGTGTGTGTGTGTGTGTGTGTGTGTGTGTGTTTGTGTGTGTCAGCTACTTGGGCAGGGACACAAAGCACTGGTTGGACAGAGTGAGTGCTGTAAGTTTTGGCTTGACCACTCGGCTGAGATCTTAACCCTATAGCTGTGCCAGTGGGGAGTCTTATTAGGGATATGGAGAAAGAGGGAGAAACCAGACCCAGACTGATCTCTGTGTGCTCTTAAGGGAAATTGTACTTTACAGTGTGTGTACTTGTCATACTCCCAATGTGCAGGTCCCTCACTGGTACTAGTGGTGAGGATTGAGGCTCCTTGATTACTGGGCCAGTGCAGGGGAGTCACATGTTAATTGTTTGGCAGTGATGGGATAGTCACATCACATATTAATTGGTTGATAGTGGTGAGACAGCCACATCACATATTAATTGGCTTGCAGTAGTGTGGATATTGAATTCCTGTAGCCTGTGTACAGTGATCACTGAAGGTGTTTGTACTCTTAATCAGCCATGCAGTGAACATTCAGAGTTCATATCACAATTGTTTTATTTTTGTTAGCTTAGTCAGGAAGAGCCAACAAGCATGTCAGCAGAGAAGTATGGCAAGCTGACAAGGAGAAAATTGACTGAGATGTGCCAGGCTAAAGGACCAGTGCATGCCAACCTGACTAAAGCAAACATGATTGCAGCTTAGTCACAGCTGCATCACAGAATAGCAGCCAGGAGGACAATCAGACTGGCCATGGAGATGTACAACTCTCAGAAAATGGACAGATCAACCTTTCCACAGAGGACTTAAAAATGTGTCTGGAGCTAAAGAGACTTGAGATGGAGGCCAAGCATTTGGAAATAGAAGCAGCAGAGAGACTGAGACATTTGGAATCTAAAGAGAAGGAAAGGCAGAGGCAACATGAACAGGAGATGCTGACTCTTCACCAGTCATTGAGGTAATGGGGAAGGGAGTAACCGAACCCCAGAAGCAACAAAGGTCAGTAAATTTCTTTCACAATTTACAGAGGGGGTTATTTTGATAGTTTCATTCATTCATATGTTTGAGAGGGTATGTAAACAGTATAATGTTGACCAAGGGCTCTGGGTATGGTTTCTGAGACTCTTACTCCATGGTAAAGCTGTAACTGTTCTTTCCAAACTGTCTGAAACTGACTTTTTAAATTATACTGTTGTAAAGAATTGTTTGCTAGAATTTTTTAAGTTAACACCTGAAGCTTACAGAAAAAGTTTCGTGAGCATAGACGCAAGGCAGATGAAAGTGTATCTGAACTAAGCACTTATTTTCATAGGTGAGTGAGTGGATGTCAGGTCACCACTTTTGAAGTGCTGGCAGACCTTTTGGTGAGGGAACAAGCCCTTAGCACTTTGCTTGAGGACATGAGAATCTGGTTAGCTGATAGTACATTACTGCAGATGAGTTGGGGAAGAAGGGAGACCTATACCTAGCAAGCAAGGCATCACTGCACAGGAAAGGGACCCCACCAGTGCTGCTCATGGGTCTAAGAGAACCCATGGTGGGCAGCCCAGACTGCCCCAACAGAGTTCGCCAGTAGCAAGGGAAGCCACAAGTCCAGGTATATGTCCAGAACCAAGGGTTAAATGTTTTAAATGCAATCAGTGGGGGCATGAAACATATTTTCCATGGAGGTAAGGTGGGGAACAAAAGGTGGGAGAGCCATTAAGTGGGAATGACAAAATGCCAACAGTCTTGAGACAACAAGGGTACCAAACTACCACAAGAGGTTATATCCTATCTTAGCGAATGGGAAAGAGGCCATGGCTAAGACAGACACAGCCTCTGACCTAACCACTGTGAAACTTGCAATGGTTACAGAGGAGCACTACTTGTTTGGGAAGTCTACTCCATTCAAAGCTTTAGGAGGGACCCCATTCCAAATACCTTTGGCTATGGTTCACCTTGACTGGGAGGGTGGAAAAGGAAGCAAGCAAGTAGGTGTGTTTGAGGATATCCCTGCAGTTAAGTAGGTGAGTTTGAGGCTATCCCTGCAGATGTCCTGATAGGGAATGATTTTGATAATGTAGTACCATGTGTTCATGCAGTTATGCGCAGTCAGGCTTGGAGACAAGCATGTGATCTGATAGCCTGGGGGAGACCTAGACAGACTGCATACTTGCAGCCAGAACTGGTGAGGTGGTTACTTCAGGGAGGGAGCTATCCTGTAGCAGTGAGACTGAAGGTGAGCCACAGCTGTTTGTGGGTACTGATGTTCCCTTGGACAGAGTGACTGCAAGAGCGGAGGTGAGTAGTAGTAGTACCCAGGCTGACAGTGAGGCACTGCTGTCAGAAAATAACAGACTTCCTGTGGAAGGGGAGCTGGAAAGGGTTACAAAGAGAGAGTTGAGACAGGCTCAGCTCTCAGACCCTACATTACAAGGCCTGAGAGAGTTAGCTAGTGAGGCACTTGATTGTCAAGGGAAAGGGGAATCAGTATACTGGGACAAAAGGGTTACTGTATAGAGAGTGGACCCCTGAGGGAGGGCTAGCGGGTGAGAGAATACAGTAGCTGGAAGTGCTCAGAGCCTACCGCCTGGCACTTGTAGCCACTAGCTCATGACATTCCCTTTGCAGGTCATATGGGCATAAAACATACAAAAAGACGTATTATGCAGAACTTCTATTGGCCTGGGATTTTCAGAGATGAAACAGGGTACTGCAGGACCTGTGAGCAGTGCCAAAAGGAAGGCAAGGCAGGGGCAAGGTGAAAGCATCTTTGATGCCTTTGCCTGTGATTGAGGAGCCATTTCAGATGGTAGCTATGGATATTGTGGGGCCTCTGAGTACCCCAAGTTCCACAGGGAAAAAGTATATCCTAGTGGTAGTAGATTATGCTACCAGATACCCTGAGGTAGTGGTTCTGTCTTCCATTGAGGCAGAAAATGTGGCAAATGCTTTGTTAGAGAGTTTCAACAGGGTAGGCTTACCAAAAGAAATACTGACTGACTGAGGTGCCAATTTCATGTCAGATCTGCTGGCTTGTTTGTGGATGTACTGTGGGTTGAAGTACCTAAAGCCCACCCTCTACCATCTCCAGATGAATGGTCTTATTGAGAGGTTAAACTCTACACTCTAAATGATGCTATGGGCATTTGCAGACCAGTTTAAGGGGATTGGGACAAATATTTCCCCTATCTGTTGTTTGCGAACAGAGAGGCTCCCCAGGAATCCACAGGTTTTTCACCCTTTGAGTTGTATGGGCATAGGGTGAGAGGACCTCTAGATTTAATTCAAGATGAGTGGGAGGGTGAGTGTGAATCTCAGAAGGAGTCTGTTGTGGCATATGTCCTAAACCTCAAGACAAGGCTCATGGAACTCATGGGCTTGGCCCAGGAGAACTTGGCAGAAGCCCAACAGCAGGAAAATGTCTGGTATGACAGGAATGCTCGAGCTAGAGAGTATACTATAGGGCATCAGGTAATGGTTCTCATTCTTGTCAGACACAATAAGCTGCAGGCAGCTTGGGAAGGACCCAACAAGGTGATAAAGAAGGTCAGTGATGTTAACTATATGGTATAACTGCTAGGCAGGAGGCAGGGGCACAAATTGTACCATGTTAGCATGACAAAACCTTACCATGATAGGAAGGTCCTTGTGCTGAGTATTTGCAGTGGATTTTAGGAGGAGTCTGAGGGGGATCTGGTGACTGATCTCCTCAGTGAGGCTCAGACTGACACCTCAGTGGAAGGGCTAGCAATTTCCCAGCAGCTATCCCCTACCCAGGTTCGAGAAATCCGAGCAGTGTTACATGAGTTTGGGGACATGTTCACTGGGAAACCAGGGTGTACCCACCTGGCGCAGCACCATATGGATATGTGACCCCAAAGGCCTATTAAGCAGGCCCCTATAGGGTGCCTGAGAGAGTCAAACAGGCTCTAAGGGAAGAGATACAGGAAATGTTGGAACTAGGGGTAATTCAGGAGTCCAGCAGTCCCTGGACCTCCCCATAGGTGCTGGCACCAAAGAAGGATGGCAGCACCAGGTTCTGTGTGGACTACAGGAAATTAAACTGTCACACAGAGTCAGATGCTTACCCCATGCCAAGGACAGATGAAGCCCTAGAGCAGCTGGGTGGGGCTAAGTGTCTTACCACCATTGACCTTACCAAAGGTTGCTGTCTGGTGCCCTTGACTCCCAGTGCTAGAGAGAGGTCAGCCTTTGTGTCGACTCCTTTTGGCTTGTATGAGTTCACAAAGATGCCCTTGGGATGAAAAAAAGCCCCAGCAACTTTCCAGAGGCTGGTAGATCATATCCTAGCAGGAGCAGGAGATTTTGCCCTTGCATACCTAGATGATATTGCCATCTACAGCCATTCCTGGCAAGAGCACCTTCAGCATGTCAGGAAGGTGCTGGGCAGAATACAGATGGCAAGGTTGACCATTAAACCCAGCAAATGTCAGGTGGCTATGGCAGAGGTCTCCTACCTGGGACACCGAGTGGAGCATGGTAAGATCAGGCCAGAACCTGCCAAAGTGGAAGCCATTCAGACATGGCCTGCACTTGTTACCAAAAAGCAGGTGAGGACATTTTTAGGGACAGCAGGGTACTACAGAAAGTTTGTCCCCAATTATAGTACCATAGCTGCTCCCCTCACAGACCTGACAAGGAAAAACAGGCCAGATAAGGTAATGTGGATTCCAGTATGTGAGCAGGCATTCTAGAAGCTTAAAGGAGCTTTTGCAGGACCCCCTGTGTTAGCCAGTCCAGATTACAGCAAAGAATTTGTTGTGCAGGTGGATGCTTCAATCCAAGGGGTGGGGGCTGTACTTAGCCAGATTTCTTCAGAGGGAGAATATCACCCAGTGGTTTATCTCAGATGTAGGCTCCAACCCAGGGAGGAATTCTATGCAGCTGTAGAAAAGGAATGTCTAGCCATAGTGTGGGCACTGCAGAAGCATCAGCCTTATCTGTATGGAAGGAAATTCACTGTAGTTACAGACCACAATCCCTTAATATGGCTACATCCAGCCAGCCAGGAAAATGCCAAGTTACTAAGGTGGAGCCTAGGGTTGCAAGCATATGATATGACAGTGTAGCACTGCAGTGGGGTTAGCAATGCCAAAGCAGATGGGCTCTCAAGACCGGAAATGGGGTAAGGTATTCCCAGATAGGCTCAACCCTTTCAAGCAACATTTCTCAAGGGTCACTTGAAAAAATAGCTTGAGTTTTCAGAGGGGGGCAGGGATTGTGAGGCTGCCAGCCCAGCTAGCCAGAATTTCGTAAATAATTCTATGTCATTTGTGAATATTAATATGATTTGTATGCTTGTCTTACAAATGTAAGAAATTTATCTGTTATGTGGATATTAAACTACTAGTGCAGAAGTGTGTGTTGAACTGTATGTTATGTACTGAGCTTCAAGAATGTAACCACAGTGTACCCTACTGGAAAAAACAAAAATGTATATAAACTATATGCCTATGCAAATATATGTTTTGATGGTAGAGGCTGAAATGTGCAGAGTTAACTTGCAAACCCTCAAGAAAAGCAAAGAGTTTTGCTACTGTGTTTATCTCAGTTTCAATGTAGCTAGGAGACAGGATGTCTACAGCTAGAGGTTTTTTTATTGTCTGAAAACAGAAATAATTACAGGTTTCAAATGTAAAAGTGTTTAACTGTTTTATGACTTCCAGTTCTAGGCAAACATCTGAGCGATAAGTATTTTTAACAGAGAAATGTTAAATTCAGTTGGTATCTGTTAGCCTGGGGAATGAAGGCAAGTGACAAATAGTGATGTAATCCAGTTGAACCAGCAGTAATGTGTTGTTATTAATTTAAGAACAATCTCTTAGAGAAAGTCTGTGCATTTTATATTTGTCTTTGGACCTGAAAACATCCTCTCATCAGCACTTGCCTTGCTAATAGTAAGTGCTAGATTACAGTAATCTCTCTTAGAGATAGATAGGAATATAGTAAGATTAAATTAGATGTTTTCTGTGTTTATGTGAGACTGTCCTGCAATGTTGTTTTAAAATATTTCCTGTGACTCTGAACTCTGTCACTGTGTTGAGTTATTGAGTATTGTCTTGTTCTTTTATTATTTATTATAAATATATTTAAACCTTTTAATTGTGGCTGGTTTGTTTAGAGATATTTAAGCTCTTAGTACTTGCATATGTATTATAGGCTACCCCAATAGCCTTGAAAGTCTTGGACACACATCATTTGGATTATAGTAACATTACACAGTAGAATTGGTCATCCTTAGGGAAGGGCGTTATAGTAGCTGATAAGTAGTGGTTGGTGGCAGCTGGTACTACTTTACAGTCTAGGCAGAAGGGGGCATAGCTAGTGAACCTGTGCCAGCCTTCCCCAGGAGTATCTGTGTGTTTGTATATAAATCAGATCTCAAAGTCTGTGTGTGTCAACTATTTGGGCAGGGGCACAAAGCACTAGTTGGACAGACAGGGTGCTGAAGGTTTTGGCTTGACCACTCGGATGAGATCTTAACCCTATAGCTGTGTCAGTGGGGAGTCTTATTGGGGATCTGGAGAAAGAAGGAGAAACCAGCCCCAGACTGACTTTGACCTCTGTGTGCTCTTAAGGGAAATTGTACTTTAATGTGTGTGTACTTGTCATCCTCCCAATGTGCAGGTCCCTCACTGGTGCTAGTGGTGAGGATTGAGGTTCCTTTATTACTGGGCAAGTGCAGGGGCGTCACAATAGTATAAGTGTAACTCTTACTGTTTACTTCTCTATATGTACCATAGCAGTAACACACACATTGCTAAAATACACAAACATTTATTTACTGCACTTTGATAACTGGGTAAGTGGGCTGATGCAATGACCTCTTTTAGTCATGATTTAGGCTGTAAATGAGCAATGAAAAAGAATAACATAAAGTGTTATTGTGAAATTTACAAAATGCATAGAGTACTAAATGTTGACATACAATAACATATTGGCAGTCTGAGAACACATATTGCCACTTGGAATTACTTAAAACAATATTTGCATCACTCATTGGATATAATTTGCCAGAAGTTTGTTAGACAAGGACAGTTTAGAAGAAACAGACAGAAGACTTGATTTTGGTTGTAGTTTACCCCATGTCTCTGAATAGGCAGAGGTAGATTCACTGTTTAGATGCTCTTTAAGTTTTGACTTAACATCCTGTAAAGTGATTTGTGAGCTCACTTCTTGTGGGAAATGGATCCATGTAGTAGGGCAATTTTGGTAAAGGCTCTTTTCCCAATAGAAAATCCAAATTGCGACCTAAATAGTAACCCATTGTCTGAGTTGTTGCAGAGGGGTATAAAATGAATCTCTTAATAAAAGCTCAGTTTTCAGGGGAGGATGGTGGCCAAGTCTGAGGATTGTACTAAGCTTTAGTGTTGCCCTATTATATATTCGGAGCCAATCAAAGCACTTAAGTAGATTGCACTGATGAATGTACTAACTGGTGTAAAAGGCAAATCAGCTAATTTTGATTACTGCTGCTTGGAGTTTCTGGATATTTCTACTGAAATAGAGAGAAGTGGCAGCCTGTGTTCAAGTTTAGGCATCAGCATATTTCACCAAATTAGTTAACGTAAATTACCTCTGCTTGGAGAAGCACAATAATATAGTAGTTTAACACTGCTTCTTCACGATGGTTGTTTCTCTACTTCATATTTAAGCTGGGGTGCCTTCTTTGAGGAGGCCTCATGCCCACCATATGTCTATGTGGATTTTCACCAGATATTCAGGTTTTCTTCCACTTCTAAAAAATATGCCACTGGTATGGAACTTGTGAACATCCACATTGCATAAGGTGTGCATGCTGTGTGCATATCCTGTAACAGGCTGACTTCTTACAACATATTATCCAACATTAGTTTATCTGGCTTGCATTAAGGACATAATATAGGTGTCAGCCCACTAGCAACCCAGAATTAGATTAAGCAGATAATCAGATAATTTATAGTTTCATAGTTTCATAGTATAGTACTAGGCTATCTGCCCTAGGGCATTTATAAGCCTTGCCAAAGTGTATGTGGCTTTCGCCACCCCATGTAATGATACAAAAGTGTACAATTTAAATTAAATTTAGTTTACTGTGCCTCTATCTAGCAATGACACAGAGATGACCCCCGGGGTAAACCTACGATCACCCATCCATTCATCCAGATTTCTCTTGAAAAGAGTCAGTGAGGGGCTCTGCCTAACATGGACAGGTATCCTGTTCCAGAGTGCGGGGAGCCTCTGGGTTATGAATCTGTCCCTCCAGCATGTTCTATTCATATTTGTGCTGAGGTTTAGATCTTTAGCTCTCGTGGCTCTGATGGATTTGGATTTTTTGAGGTGGAGCATGTCCATTAATTCTGAATTGGACATGGCCTTGTACGTAAGGCACAGATCACCTCTGAGCAGGCGGTATGCTACTGAATAGAGCTGGAGCTTTTTCACTCTGGCAGCATATGACATATGCTGGAGACCCTTGATCCTCTTGGTAAGGTACTTTTGGGGTCTCTCCAGCTGCTGCAGGTGCCGGGTGAGGTACATACCAAATGGGGTATTGTACTCAATCATAGGCTTGATAAGGGAGGAATATAAGGGTACAATGACATCCTTTGATCTGGATGTGAATCCCTTCATGATAAGGTGGGCAAGGTAGAAGGTCTTTCTAACCACTTTGGCGACGTGGGTGTCAAATGAGAGGTCACTGTCAACTTGGGTCCCCAGGTCTCTGATTACTTTTTCCGTACTTAATGGATTACCACCTATGTGGTAATTTGTGGGTACTTTGTTTTTTCCAAAGGGGATGACTATACATTTTTTGGCATTTAGTTTAAGGCCATGACTCTGGCACCAGTCGTCTGTTTCTGTGAGGCCCTAATGGAAGATGCATGTGTCAGCTGGTGTGTCGACTATGGCGCCTAGTTTGCAGTCGTCTGCGAACTTTGTCAGCCACAACCCCCCTATGTTTGATGCACATCTGAGAAATAAATGCCGAACAAGAGGGGTCCCAAGACAGAGCCCTGTGGGACTCCACTTGTGACTGGCTTAGAGTCTGACATAGCTCCAGCTATTCTGACTTTGTGGGTTCTGTCCTTTAGCCAGTTTGCAACCCATCTTGTGACAAACGGGTTTACATTTAAGCTGTTGAGCTTGTCTATGATGCCTGAGTGGGGTATTGTGTCGAAGGCTTTTGCCAGATCCAGGTAGGCTGTATGAACTGCTTTGCTTTCATCGATGGCTCTAGTGACTGTTTCAAAAAAGTCCACCGGGTTTAAAAGACAGGATCTGCCTTTTACAAAGCCGAACTGGGTAGGGTCAATTGTCTGTAGGTCCCCGATGTCTTTGTTTATGAGTTCCATAATGATCCTTTTCATAGCTTTGCAGACCAGGCTGGTCAAGCTTATGGGGCGGTAGTTTCCAGGGTCTGTAGAGGTGCCACCTTTGTGGAGTGGGACCACTGTAGCTGTACGCCAGTGTTCAGGGACTTATCCTGTAGCAAGGCTAAGATTAAACAGCGTTCTTATGTGCGGGTTTAGCTCCTCTAGGAGTTCACGTAGCACGCAAACCGGGACACCGTCAGGTACCATGGATGCTGTATTTTTAGCTTTGCTGAGGGCAGCTCTCACCTGGACATCTGAGATTTCAGGGAGGTTGCATTCAGCTGAGATATTTATTTCGTCTTTTGGGGGAGAGGGAGGGGAGAAATTTGCACTGAACCTGTCTGCCAGTATGTTGGCAATATCTGTGGGTTCAGTGTATTTTTTGCCGTTATGAACTAACTCTGTGCATATCTGAGGGTTTCCGCCCAGGTTTCTAACATAACTGAAGAAGGCCTTGTGATTATCTTTAGTGTCCTTAGCGATTTTTCTCTCAAAGTTGGCCTTTGATGATTTTATTAGCGAACGTAGTTTTTTGCTAGTGCTGATCAGGGATGCCTTCCCTTTATGGGATTTTGCTCTGTCTTGCCTTAGCTTCCTTCTTTTGTTATAAAGTTTGTATATGGCTGGGGTCCACCAGATAGGATGCCTGCCTTTGGAGGAAAGGGTCTTGGTTTTATTTGGGATTGCATGATCCATGCATTCTTGGAGATGCCCGTAGAAAGCATTTGTGAAGGATTCAGCAGTGTGGGATGTGGTTTCCACTGGCCCAGGGGCTTGAAGGATACCATTTCAGTCCTAAGGAGTGTAAAGTCGGCTTTTGAGAAGTTTCTCACTGTGGTCTTTTGTGCTGGGGGTGGAGGTGGGATATGAATATCTAGGGTTATTAGTTTATGGTCTGATCTCACTAGTGAGGGGTATACTTCCGGTGTTGAGCATTTTGTCCCCATGTTTGTGATGATCAGGTCAAGTATATTATTTCCCCTTGTGGGGGAGGTGACTAGTTGTTCCATCGCATTTGAGTTGATGAATTCCAGGAACATTTGGGCTAGGGTGTTGGGGCTTGAGTAATGCACCCAGTCTATGTTTGGGTAGTTGAAGTCTCCCAATATGATGGTATTTGGTGAGACATTCATATCCTCCAGTTTCTTCAGGAAGGCTGAATGGAGTTCCTGAGATTGCGAGGGTGGTCTGTAGCATGCTACAAGTTGTATAGCAGGTTTTCCTACGGTTAGTTGCACATGGATGGTCTCCGATGCTTCATGCATTGCCACTAACCTGGAGGTGTGGGTGTCTTTAATGAATATGGACACTCCCCCTCCTTTTGTGGTTCGGCCCAGGTTTTGGGGCCGAAATGCATGATACGAGGTATAGCCTGGTAGGGCTGGGGTGCTCTCAGGAGCCTTGAACCAGGTTTTAGTTACTGCACAGACATCAATGCTTTCCATACTGAGGAGTGCTTCGAGAGCCTGCATCTTGAGATTTAGACTTCTGGCATTGAGCAGCATTACCCTTAGTTTTTTTCCTTTATTGTTTTCTAAGGTGGTGGGTTTGTCTTTTGAGCCTTGCCTAAAAAAGGCACTATGGGGGTGGCAAGAGCCTTAGCCAATATCCGGAAGCCCAGTGGTGACAGGTGCAAGCCGTCCCTTGCAAAGCAGCGTGGCTTGTCCAGCATGTCATCCCAAGCAGACAGACATTGGATCCCCCTAGAATGACACCAGTAATTGAGCCAATTATTAAAGCTGATCATCTTGTCTTTGTATTGTGGCATCATTCTTGGTGAGGGCAAGATGCTGCTCAGGGTCATACCAGCCTGGGCTACATAATCAGAGAGCTCCTCTATGTCTTTTTTCATGTAGTCCAAGGAGGTACGTCTCAGGTCATTCACGCCGGCATGGACAATGACGGAGTCATATTTGTACTTGCTTTGGAGTGACATGAGTGCTTGTGTTATGTGGCAGATCCTAGCTCTCGACAGGCAGCTCACCGTTACCCTCTCTTTGTTCAGCCTGGTAAGCGGGACGTCAGTGTGTCTGACTATAGAGTCACCTATTACTAGTGTATCAGGCATGGTGTTTCGCCTTAAGGGCTGTGATTGTTTGGCACACTGACTTTGTGTACTATGTGTTGCATGTGCAGAGTTTTGAGGTGGTGTTTTCTTGGATGTCTGCTTTGGGAGCCTCTGTTGTTTTGGTAAGTTTTTTATTAGAGCCTCCGAGTATGTCTTTGTGTTATTATGCATTTGGTTTGCAGTTGTGGTTGGTTTATGTGAGACTGGGTTTGTTGTGTGTGTGGTTACCTTCTCCTCCTGTCTGGTCTTGCTAGTCCTGTGTTGAGAGAGTTCAGCCTCCAGTTTGGCTATATAGTTGCATCTCTCACATGTGTTTGTGTTTGTTGGGAGGAGGAGAGGGTTGTCTGTGTACATGAGACAATTGTAACATTGTCTCAGGATTCCCAGATTAACCAGCTGAACTGGAGTGGACATCAGTAATATACCATTCGACATGCCAGAATAGTATAAGGGGGTGATGTGTAACTGGGTCAGAGAGAGGACTTTGAAGGGAAGTGGGTATTAGCACGGGTTGTAGGTGGATGTAGTGCTTACGTTAGTTTAAGGGTGCTTCACTTAAAAGAAAGGTTTTAGAAGCAAGTGCTAGGCTTATGATAAAGCGAATAGACTGATTTTGTTGAAAGTAGAGCTTTCTTAAGGGAAAAATTGAAGTGCAGACTTGGCAGAGCCAGGAATAGTTTAAGCCTGTTTAACCGGTGCTACGCTATGCATAATCAGCAAAAGCGCAAATGCGGATTTTAAACAGGGAACTTCAAAAGAGCTGGAAATGGTCCAAAATGACCAATTACTACAAGCTCTTGTGCTGAGGTCACTCCTTCAGGGACAGATAGGCTGCTCAAGGCTCCCCACTCCCACTGGTGAGCAAAGAAACTTCCTTCTATCCAAGTAAGGCAATGGACAACACAGGAACTATACCACAGTCCAGAATACAGCAAAGCCTGTATACTGGTCTAAACTAGTCGAGAAAGGTGGGAAAACAAGGATTTTTTTTGTTTTTTAGGTTAGAAAGTACACAGAAATGCAGGAAAAACAGTAATAAATCACTTACACAGGCAAGCTCACTTTAGTGGGTAGCCTCAACAGTTAAATTTAACAACAAACTTTCGACCAAATGTAACTTTAAGTGCAGATAATGTACAATGCAAAAAACAGGTAATAAAGCAGTTTAAACTTGTTCAAAGTAAGAAAAGGAAGGTTTCTCAGATAAAAACAGCAAAAAATACTTAGATCAGGAAAGTAGTCGCTTTTCTCAGTTCTCTGCTGCTAGCACCACTTTATGAATATGAATGAATGAATGAATGAACAAATTAATGAACTGAATCAGCTGAGCATTTCTCTCCAGGCCTCCAAACAAAATTAATCTGTCCATTTTGGAATTTTCCAGTTAATAAATGTAAATCAATAAAAAAGATAGGCAGATAAATGGAGGCAGGCAGACAGACAGACAGTCAGTGAGGCAGAAATATGCACACTTAAATAAAGAAGGAAAACAGATGCCATACTCAACAACTTAGATAACAAGCAGGTTTACTAAAGGAAACAACACACACTAGCTATTAACGTGTAAGAACAAGCACAAAGAATGATGAACATTAACCTATATTTATTTATTTATAATGGGCAACATGTGACACCTCTGTATACAAGGGCAAAGTCCCTTTGCTTTACTATCATGGAGTTTCCCTGCATTTTGTCTGTTAGCTAACAATGCAGCAGCATTAATAAAACCAAGGGTATTTCAAGGTTTTCAGGCTCTGGAGAACTGTAATGAACCTGGACACACTGATAAGGCTGATTCTACTGTCTCCTTTTAAACATCTTCCTTATGTGAACATTGCTTATTTTTATTACAAATGTGAAGTTAATGGGAACACAGCTAGCACACCAGTGTAACAGAAGGGCCATGTTCAGTGCACTAAACAGGTGGAAGGGGAGCACATTATTAAATATATTTGGCACACAGAAAAACAGTGGCAAGCACCTTACATTCGTAGGTGACCTGTTTTATTTATTTATTTATTCTTACTAGTTCCACCATTCCTGTCCTAACAATACATCCCTTTTGTATACTGTTCTGGGAATTTCCCCCATCTATAGGTCAGCACCATCTCTATAGTGGGTAGAGATAGATGCTCAATATTAATGAGGGATACACAACTCCTAGGGCAGTCACACTTACTTCATTTGCCCAGGGTTTTTCCATAGGCAGAATAGAAAGGAAACAGTATGATGCAAGTATCTACAAGTTTCCATGGCAATTCCCTAAACTAATGTTTATAGTAAGTATGGAACTTCTTTTCAAGTGTTCATTCATAAACTACTCATATTGACAACTCTGCTCCCAAGGAGATCATAGACTAATAGGATGTTTTATTTTTAAATTCCAAACCAACTCTACCTCACAGGTAGAAGGTACAAGGATTGAGTCTGACTATTGGTTGTTGACTAGGCTTGTAATAGTCAGCAGACTGATAGCCTAGTCGTCGTCATCATCATCATCAACCTCTTTTTTTTTCATTTTCTACATGAGGTCGAGGTGTTGTGTTAACTGTCGCCATCTCTCTCAATTTAATGCCACATTCCTGCCTTCTTCAATACTCATGCCTGTCACAGATCTTCTCTCATACAATCCATCCACCTCTTTGCTGGATGCCCTGGTTTTCTCCTACCTTCTTCCTATCTGTCCTAAATCTTCTTCACTAGATCATCTTCTGTTTTCTGTACATGTGCCCAAACCACCATGATCTGCTCTCTCTAATTTTTGCTGCAACTACAGCTACTTTGGCTTCTGCTCTTATATCCTCATTTCTTTTTCTGTCCCACAGTGTGCATCCTACCACCCTTCTCAGGCCCTTCATTTCCATCACCTCTAGCTTCCTCATCTGCTCTGCCTCTACTCCCCAGGTTTCTGTACCATACAGTAGCACTGGTCACACCACTGTTTTACACACCTTACTTTTCAGCTTCTTTTCCATTCTTCTCTCATACACTACACCAGAAACTCTATGCCAGTTGGCTGCAGCCCCTCTGATTCTAGCTTTGACCTCTTCATTCAGATTTCTCTTCTCCTCAACCTCCTCCCGATACATTAAACTATTAAACTGTTCCACTATTTCCCTTCTATCTCAATTCACATCTTCTTCTGATTTCCCCAGTTTGATGCCATTACCACTGTCTTATCTGTACTTAGTTTCATCCAATGTGCCTTCAGTTCTGCATTACATTCACCTATCCTTTGCTGAAGTTCTTGTTCAGAATCTGCCTGTAATGCCACATCATATGCATGCATCAACTTTGTTGATCTGTCCCCTCCAACCTGTTTGTTAATGTAGTCCATCATGAGTATGAACAGCAGTGGGTTCAGAAGTGAATCCTAGTGCACACCAAGTCCCACTGGGAACCCCTCTGTGAGATGAAACACTGTTTGTACTTGAGCCATTGGGTCCTTGTATATAGTGTGCACTAATTCTACCAATGTTTCTGGGGTTCTGAACCACCACAGTACTGCCCAAATCAGCTTTATTTTGACCTTGTCATATGCTTTCTCCAAGTCTAGGAATGCCCATTTGGATTCTTTCCTCATCTCTAGCTTCTTCTCAACTATCTGTCTCACTGCAAACATTGGGTCAGTTGTGCTGCATATTGATCTGAATCCGAACTGCTCATCTCCCAGCTTACATTCTACTGCTCTGAATATCCATCTATCAATCACCCTCTCCAGAACTTTCATGCAATGTGACAGGAGTTTGATACCACTACACTGTGCACAGTTGTGGATGATTCCTTTGTTGTACACTGGCATGAGTATGCTTAGTCTCCAGTCATCGGGGCTATGCCTTTCTCTCCACACTGCTATTAGTACCCTCAGGAGCTATTCCTCCCATGTCGCACTCTGTTTCTTTATCATATCTGCTGTGACCTCATCTGAGCCTGCTGCTTTCCCTGACTTCATTTTCCTTACTGCTATTCTTACTTCTTGGGTGGGGTCCTCTTCTTCTCCATCATAGGCTGTGTCTGGGTCAGTACAACTTCTCTGGAGATTTCTTCATTCAGAAGCTGATGGAAGTACTTCTGCATTCTACCACCAGATTTCCTTATGTACCTTATTTCCATACCTGGCTCAGTTGCATATCTGTTTTGTAGTCCTCACACATCCTGTCTTGAGGTGCCACAATTCTTCTTCAACTCCACCTATTTCCTCCTCTTCTTGAGGTGCTACAGCCCTGAGTAACTCCTTCAGCTGTTGTACTTTCTCCTCAGTTAACTTCCAAGTCTTCAGCATGGTCTTTGTTGACCTTAGAGCCTTCTCTGACCACTGCATGCAGCTGATTGTGGCAACCAATGATTTATCCTGTGGGCTGTTTCACTGGGGATGACTTTGGCATTACTGATTCTACTCCAGTGCCCTTTCCTTACAAGAAGGAAATCAACATGAGCTGCATGTTGGCCACTCTTGTATGTGCTCTTGTGACTGTCTCTCTTTCTGAACCATGTATTGGCAACAGAAGTCTAGAATGGCTTCTGCTTCTTTATTCTGTTGCCTCACTCATGTGGACCCAGATAGTCTTCACATCCTGTTCTGTCTGTCCTGATATGTGCATTCAAGTCACCGATTATCAACACCAGTTGATATTGCCCTACTTTATTTAAGTCCTGCAACTGAAGGGTATGAATGCACGCTTTTCCTCACTATCACAACCCTGCTGTGGGGCATAGACTGAGATTATGAATACTGTCCTATCATTAGACTGGAGTCTGTTTGCCATGAGTCTGTCACTAGTTCTGATGATATCCCTCACTGCCTTCTGAAGCCTCTCTCACCACAATTCCCACACCAATTCTAGCCTTTCTTCCTCCTGAGTAGTAGGCTCTGGATCCCAAGGCCAGTGGCTTTGCTGCACTGCTGCATACATAGGATGCACAGCCTCCTCCTTATCATCATGTCATCCACTTCCAAGCTGCTTTCTGTCAGTGAATCTACATTGAGTGTACCAATTCTTAGTTCATGTTTGGCAGACTGATTCATTTTACATCCAGCTTTCTCTCGACAGGGCTATCCCAGGTAACCCCAGCTGGGCAACTGGACACTGACCAGACAGCAGCTTATTGACCCAGGGCTACTGGGCTTTATGGTGGGCACACACTAGCCATCAGGGGCACATAACCCTTCCCAGCATTAGCAGAGGTCCCTGGCATAGGTCTAAGTAGGCCAGGTCCTCAACCCACTTATCACTGGCAAATACCCATGCCCATTTGGAGGCATTAGTCAACATGACCAAATCACCTAGAGCCATATTTTACACAATCGAGTGGCCTACCACAGTGTGCAGTCTGTGATCCATGTTCTCCTATCCTGAGGATACTGCACACCACAGTAGATGCAGAAAGAGGTTGGTCTATACAACTCTTTCCCCTATAGGGCACCATGTAGAGTCTGTGCTGCTACCCACAGTTCCATTCATTGGTGAGTTTGAGATGGAAACATCATGTTTTTCAGAGGTGGGAGGAACCCCACAGAGACACAGGAAGAAAACAAAATCACCAAACCGGCAATGTCCAGGAGTCAGGATCAAACCTTGTACCTGCATGGGTGGCAAAGACCTTAACCATTATGCCTATCATTTACATATAAGCCATTTGGTGACCTGTCAGCTCCCAAGCCCAGTTTTCACAGACACCTGATACTCCTCTGCAACACATCAGTGTCCCACTATGTCAAATATTTTTTGACTAAAACAAAAACTAACCTGTGATAAAATGTACTTCACTCAGACTGGCAGTCCACTGTTCTCAGAAGTATAATGTAATCTAAATAACTCCCTTATTAATGGAATGGAGCACAGTCTCATATTATTTTAACCCAAATGGGAGTATTATTGACATGGGCCTATGGTCTTGATGAACACAGCCATCTCTACTGTTTATGAAAGACTGCCCCTGACAACATACCAACAACAATTTCTAAAGTACGTGAGCACTTAAATACCTTACTCTTGCAACAAATCAACTGTGTTCTGTACCTGAATGGGTTCTTATAGCATTCCTCCATTCTGCTAATAAGGCTCTAGATTTCTTACCAAAACTCACATTTCATTACAGTTTTTGCAATGGAAAATAATTAGGTTCTAAAGACAACTCTGTAAATGATTCTCTGCCATATTTCAATAAACATGTTCCTAAGAAACAAAGCATGGAGAAGACTCAAGTCCACTGCCATTTGTGCTCATTACTGGATCTACAGCAAGCCCAGAAATCAGGTCAGATTAGTTAGGAAGACCCTTGAGATTTAGTATGTCTTCATAATACAAGCTTCCTCCTTTAGCAACCCTTACAATTTCTGGGAGGCATCTCAAAGCTTATATAAGGTTCATAGGCAAGTACTAGGCTATCGGCCCTGGGGCCTATACAAGCCCAGCCAAAAAGGTACCCTGGCTTTTGCCACCCAAGAAAATTATTTTCCTGTGCCACTGTCAAGCAGAGCCACAGAGGTGATCCCTAGGGTGAATTTCCTATTTCCCATCCAATATAGGTTCATAGGTAGGTACTTGCCTGAAACTCCGTCTTATGACACATTTGTCATCTATTAGGATTCTCCACTCATGTTCAAGGAAAATAATACAATTATTTATCCTCACAACAGACCTCAGATAAAGGGTATGATAAAATACATATCTGGCAAACTGCGTAGATAGTTTTGTTGATCTACACTCTTGTCAGGCCATTAGAATCTATCTATTTATGTATATCCCTGTTGCATCAAAATCATTTAATCTATGCTACGAGCAAGTTGTCTAATCTAAAAAAATTCCACAAAGAAGACTCAATTTACATTATTTGGTAAAAAACTTAAGTAAAAGTTTAAATACTGCACATAGGAAAAGAGACACTCCCAAAACACTATAGTTCATAGAACCTCCCAAATCCAATGTAAATTGTACAAAAACAGAAAAAGGTAAAAAAAAAAAAAAAAAAAAAAAAAAAAAAAAAAAAACTGAAATGTGGACTCCCTTGCCCTACCACTACACTACACACCACACTCTACACCACACACACACACACACACACACACACACACACACACACACACACACACACACACACACACACACACACACACACCCCAAAGTAAAACTGACCACTTAAATCAACTCCCTTATATGAATTTAATTTATGTTATGATAAAAAAATGAAAATAAAAGAATGAAAAATAAAACACTGTCCTTCAAGTTAACTGGAAGTATCATTAATAGCAAAATGGGCCATATCGGACCTAAAACTAAACTATCTAATCAGTACACTATAAAACCAAAACATTATAATATATAATTCTTACTGCACAATAAAATAGTTCAAAAGTTATAGGCCAACTACAAGATAAATCCATAAAAACCTATATAACTACTTAAAATCATACGCAGAAAAAAAACACCTAATTTCTGTAGCTCAATTCAGTCACTGGGAAATACTACTCCAATATAAGAAGTAGATAAGTAGAATACTTGAGGTCTGGTTTGTGCAATAAATTAAATATCTTGTAGTGCAGGATTAGGGAACTCGTGATAAAAGTCTCCTTAAAACTGCAATATAAGATATTTCACATATGACAAACTTGTCTCCCACATATTCCAAATTCAGTAAATTTGCTATATCTTCATTTCTAGTACTTTATCCATACCTACTCACCTTCTCACAGGTGGGTCTATAATCAAAACTCCTTATTTCAATTTAATGCAATTAGCATATTTGAAGTAAAGAAATTACTTAGCAAGATGAAAGTTGCAATATCCATCAAGGCTAGGATGCTCTTCCAGAGGTTCTTAGGGTTGTGTCTGAGGATGCATTTCTAATAAACAAATTGTTGAGGAAAATAATTGATTGTAAAAATGCATTTGCAGTCTCTCCAGTGACTACAATAAGAGATCACAGCTTTTTGTCCATGTTCATTAACATAGATAACCATGCTAATTTTAGCAGTCAACCAATGCTCTAGATCACTCACCTGAGTAAATAGGTTACTGCAGGCAGCATGTGGCTAATTAGCATATGTCACTCCCCCAGAGTGCCTTATTAGCATGCACCATGGCCATGGAGATCATGCTGGTCCTATACATCATATAGAATCATTGAAGTGGGTCTGTCTCTCAGTCGGCAAGGGCCATTGCCAGTAGCAGTAGGCCACATTAGGGCTTTCTGCTTGTAGCATCTCTTTCTAAATCCTAGCCACACTGAATGTAGTTAATTTTTAATTCTTTTTTTATCTTAACTGGGACTAATATATGGTTTTACAATAGCATTTCTTATCAGTTAATGAGTATATGACACATATAAGATGTGGAAAAATGCACTGACTGGGCACAAAGGGTGCATGTTAAAATATGTTCATCCTGAAACAGGATGCTCAGATTTATTAGATCCTAACATCTATGAATGTCATTAGGACAAATGCAGATACTTCCTAGGCTCATTATCAACTCTTTTTCCATTCCATGTTTTATCTTTTTTTCATATAGTCATGATGTCTCATTAACTGTTGCCACCTATCTTGATTCAGAGCCTCTTTCCTAATATCTTTGACAGTCATGCCAGACATTCACAGATCTTCTCTCATACAGTTCATCTATCTCTTAACTGGACCCCTCATCTCCTCTTGCCTTCTAATTGTCTATTCCAAATCTGTTTACCTAATTATGTTATGCTTTCCTATACATATGACCAAACCACAATAATCTTTTCTACTTGACATTTTCTGCAACTAGGACTACTTTGGCTTCATTCCAATGTACTTGTTTCTTACTCTGTTGCACAGTCGGTATCCGAATATCCATCTCAAGCACTTCATCTCCATCACCTCAGACTTCCTCAGTTGCTCTTCCTTCATTGTCAGGTTTCTGTGCCATATATAAGCATCAGTCACTCCACTGCTTTGTACTCCTTACTTTCCAACTTTTATTGAAATTCTTCTGTCACCCACTACTCTGGACACTCTGTGGCAGTTGGCTACAACACCTCTGATTTTACCTTTCACCTCCTAATTCAGACTTCACATCTCCTAAGTCATAACTCCTAGATACTTGAAGCTGTTAACCTTCTCCACTGTTTTCCTTCTATCTCAATTTTCAGCTTCTTCTTATCCCCCACCTCCCATTTGCTGCCATGGCCATTGTCTTCTCTGTACAGCATTCCATTCCATGTGCCTCCGGTTGTATATTCCATTTTCCTTTCTTTTGCTGAAGTTACAAATCAGAATCTTCTTGCAGTGACACTTTGTCTGCATAGAGCAGTTTAGTTGATCTGTCCCCTCTGACCTGTCTGCTGATGTAGTCTAACACCATTATGAATAGGAGTGAGCTAAGAGCTGGACTCTGATGCACACCCACTCCCATTGTGAGTCTGAACACCTTTCATACTTGTTTCACTGGGTCCTGGTACACAGCCTGCGCTAATTCTACCAATGTTTCCTTGGCTTTGAACCATCACACAACTGCCAAAAAAAGCTTTCTCGTGGCTTTATCATATGTTTTCTTCAAATCTAGCAATGACAAGTCAAATTCTTTCATTATCTGTAGCTGCTTCTTGTCTAGTGACTGTCCTATTGCTAACATCAGTTGTACTGCATCGATCTGGACCTAGAGTGTTCATCTCCCATCTTACTTGTTACTGCTCTGTGTATTCATTTATCAGTCACCCCCTTAGGCACATTCATGCAGTGTAACATGAGTTTGATACCTCTGTACTGCCCACAGTTGCTAATGCCTTCTCCGTCTTGTACACTGACACTAGAATGCTTATTCTCTAGTCATCATATTTGTGACACCCGTGCACTGGCCCAGTAAACAACGAGCCTCAATCCTCACCACTAACACCAGTGAGAGACGTCCACATATGGGAGGATAACAATTACACACACAGTAAAGTACAATTTCCCTTAAGAGCGCACAGAGATCACAGTCAGTCTGGGGCTGGTTTCTCTCTTTCTCTCCAGATCCCCAATAAGACTCCCCACTGGCACAGCTATAGAGTGGAGTCCTTAGCTAGGATACCAAGTCAAGTCCTCCCAGAACTCCCTCTGTCCAAACAGTGCTTCGTGTCCCTGCCCAAGTAGCTCACACACACACACACACACACACACACACACACACACACACACACACACACACACACACACACACACTTTGAGATATGATTTATATACAAACACACAGACACTCATGGGGAAGGTTGGCACAGGTTCTCTAGGTATGCCCCTTCAGCCCAGGCTAAAGGTAGTAATCCACTGCCACCAGAACCCCTAATATCACCTACTAAAAAGGCCCTTACCAAAGGGTGTCCAATTATTACTGTGCAACAATATTAATATCCAGTTAGTAAGTATGACCAGAACTTTTAAGGCTTATTGGAGTGGCTTTGTACAGTATCTCTATATACATGCAATGTATTGTAGAGCTTAAATTATCTCTACATAAAACAGCCACAGTTGAAAGGTTTAAAAATATTTAATAATAATAAAAACACAAGACACAGTGCCAGTCAAGAGCTCAGACATCCCAGGAAAATGCTTAAAATAATACTGTAGAATACTTCTGACATAAATATAGAAAACAGCTAGAATAAAGTTACTATTTTCTATCTTTTCCTAAGAGCCATCACAGTTCTAAATAAACTTACATATAGAGCAAAAGCAGAGTACTGCTGAGTTGTTGTCAGCTTTAGACAGAATCTAAAATGCTCTCTCTCTCTCTGAGGCAGTATTTTAAATTGATAATAAATCACTGCTGACTCATTTTAGATTACATCATTCTTCTCTGGTTCCCAGGCTAATAGAAACTCAGAGTTTAACATTTCTTTGATCTTTGATCAGGAAACCACAGCAATTAAACACATTATATATGTAAAATCTAGCAATTAACTCTGGTCTCAAAACAATAGAAAGAATCTGCTGGTCCAGGCATCACGGCTCCGAGTTTGAGATCAAACAATCTTACAATGCTTGACTTATCAGCTTTCTTCCAGCAGAGTGCGCTGTTGCTACATTTTTGACGTTCAATATTTAACACAATTTTCTTACATTTAAGAGAACAAGCCTGTGGCTTATATTAATATTTACAAATTACAGAATTATCTACAAAATTCTATCTAGCTAGGCTGGCAGCCTTCACAGTATTCAGCAATTTCTCTCTCCATATTGGGATGAGTACCTTCAGGAGATATTTCTCCCCAAGTGCACCCAACATCTTGAACAAATTTGCTGTGAAATCATCTGAGCCTATGTTTCCATGACTTCATTTTCCTTAGTATACTTCTTCAGTGGTGGGTTTTCTTTCCCCTTTCATTGTATTTGATCATTGATTTCACTGAGGAAGAAAATTTGATGGTTCTTCTCTATACAGGAGCTCCATATTATGGAATGGACTTTTTTTGCTCCTCTACTTAGAATTGAGTGACATCAGACTGGAGAATGTCACTGGGTGCTGGAAGAACAAGCTATGTCTCTGTTTTGCACTGCACAAGTGAATCCTGCCTTGCTATGTCTCTGTTTTACATTGCATAGGTGAATCCTACCTTGCTATGCCTCTGTTTTACATTGCACGAGTGAATCCTACTTTCTTCTGGGAAGAAAAATGAGCTGATTCATGGTGTTATTGTTTTTATGTGCAGCCTTTGTACAGTCATTGTCTACCAGATTTGTTTGCTCATTGTCTTTCTCATTTGTCCTTTTCTCATTTTCATACCATCAAGAATGCATTCCCCCTTCTGCTATATCAGTAACTTCCATTTCCACATAGAGTGGCCATGCCATAACACATGGATAGCAAATGTCTGCCCACCACATTATATCTTTGTATTTAAAGCTTCCAACATAATTACTAAATGTTGCTTTTAAATCATCTATGGAATCATTTACTCTAAATCTACAAATGTAATTTCCAAGCATGGGAAGCCTACTGGATTAACCAGTGGTTTGAGGGCAAGTCATTTTCAGACAGATGGCTTGTAAGCAATATATATCACAGCCTGACTACCAAAAGATTACACACATTGAAAAACTTAGTGCTAGCATCACCAGAAGTGATCACACACTGAAACAATCCAGACTCAAGCAACCACATTGACTGTCTGACACTTCTTTAACTAAAAAAAAACAAAACAAATAAATCAGGAGAGCAAGCACTTCATACACAATTGTAACAAATATAGCTTAACTCTGAGTTTGCAAAAACATTAACAAAGAGAAACAGCTGACACAACATAACGACTGTTCCATCTTTTATGCACTTCCCACATTCTTTGAACTGGCAAAAGCAATATGCCAAAGGACTGCTTTGTGATCAGGACTTGGGATGACCAGTAGTATTTGATTAGCAGGACAGTCAAGTGGTTTTGCTGATCAGGTGCACAGCTACATGTCCTGTTTCCAGCTCTTTTTAAAAGCTGCAATGTGCTGTTGTAATATGTACAGTTACATGCTGTGAACATTGGCTCTCATGATGGTTAAGTGCCAAGTGTTCTTGAAAAATAATCTATCTTTTGGTACTTTATAAGTAAGAATTAAGTTTTTGCAGCCAATTTTGCTTGTTTGTTTGTTTGTTTGTTTTTCTGACCAAGGTGCCAGTGACCTCTGTTTAAATAATGAAACGAGGATGAAAGTGGAGGTGTGGCAGTACAAGTGGTATTGAGTGGTCAATGCCAGCTCTACTTTCTCAGGGGGGAGGTTATAGCTGTCTCTGCAACATTGATTACATGGATACCTGAAACAGAGTGGTCTGCGAGAGTCTAATATGCATATTAGGGCGGCATGACACTGCATGGCCTAAGGATTCAGTAGGCTGTGTACTGGAGACATTTTTACAATATTGGGTGAATGGTACTTGGGGTGTAAGGTTAAACAAACAGAATTCTAGGTGTCTCTGTCCATTTATGGCAGCCCTGTCATACCCACCATGGCTGTACCAGTAAGAGTGCTGTTTCCTAAATACTAGATGGGAAACTATATTTCTATTTATTTAATAAAAACCTGTTTGAATATTTTTACTCCAGCTATAGTTTTCAGCTGATATAGATCCATACAGAAACTGAGTTGATAAGACATCATGCAACAGATGTGAAAGGCACATAAATGAATTATTATTTTTTGAATTGTTATTAAGGTACATTCAAGTTATTTTCTTTTCAGCTCATCTCTATTTAATGATTACATTACACTCTAAGAATACTTTATCTGTACCACCATACACTGCATTTCTCTTGACTGGGCATGTCTTACATATGGTCTGTTTAAAAAGATTATCTGTGCTATGCAGATTAAAAGTTCTGGTAAACATAACCGCTTGTAAATCATCAGCATATTCAGCCTGCCATCTGCTGTCAGAGCGAGGCATTACACAGTCGTAAAATCATGGAATTACTTTCGGACTGACACCTCTGTTGTTTCTCAGTAGTTTGGTCTCATGTACTTTAATAAGATTGCTGCTCAATATTTTATATTGTGGAGCAATTGCAGAATCTAATTATAATTAAGAGTATTTAAACTGTAACATAATCATTTTTTTGCATGTTTCAGTATCAATGCATTTCATGTGCTTCTTCTCCAGTTGTTTTATGGAACTTCTTTTATTCGATCTGAATGTTTCCCTGACTCCAAGAATCTCATCTTTTCCAGGGTCACTTCTGTGACAGACTGCCTAATGTCTCACAGTGGCCCTGAAATATTTTCACATATTCAGGACAAACATGTTGGTATAAAAGTAGTTTGTTAGTCACATGAAGCATCAATCTTGTGCTCAGCAGAACTAGCCATTCACAACTAAAACTGATCAGGATACTCTTACTGGGAGGTAGGCAAAGCTTTAAAAAAAAAAAAAAAAAGAGAGAGAGAGAGAGAGAGAGAGAGTCATCTAAGTCAAACAACAGTGCCATAGTTTGATCTGAGCTTCAACATCTGACTGGCTTGAACACAATCATTGTCTTGATTGTCTTTCTGTGGTTATCTCACCAGGGGAACTATGTTTATAAAACTGTTTTTGGAACTTTGGGAGGTATGTTTAACAGCCATCCCCATGAGTTCGAAAGTCAGCTGTGAAAAAGATCAAGACTTGCCCCCTTCATTTAGGTTAGAGGTTAACATCATGGCAGATATAACTGCAGGAGAGACTGTGAGGTTGATACAGCTATTTTTTTTTTATCTTTACAGTTGTAAAGTGTGTGTGTGTGTACATATACATACATATATATATATATATATATATATATATATATATATATATATTTTTTTTTTTTTTTTTTTTACTTTTATCAACTGGGGTAAAATATCAATCCAAATGACCATATTCAGGTTCAGCCAAGGGTTAAAATAACCAGATGTCTCCAATACAAATTCCAAATACAAAATAGAAGTACAATAAAGAAAAATGACACAACTGTTTTATCTACTTGAGTAATACATGGAAACATTAGATATTTACAAAAGGTCAACCCCCCCCCCACAAAAATATAAAATAAGGGGGAGGAGTTCTATGTGAGGTGGGGAAATGGAGATGGGTAGGGAACAGGAAGAAGAGTCAAATAGAGAAGTCATTTAACTGTATACACATGTGTAGCAGGTCATCAACAACACCAAATCCAGTTAAAATGCTATGAAAATGATGACAATAATTTGATACAGCTAATTTTTAATGTTGTTAGTTAAGGGCTTTCATCTTAGGTATTTCCAGACTTCATCAGAACCCATTTTTGTAGCATCTGTAACATTTGAAGCTGGATTTGGAGTTGTGGACCTGTTACACTCGAGTTTTGAGGTTACTAGTGATATTTTTTATACAAGTTTCTACCTGTGTCTTTTGGTTATCAAGTTATCTAAGGGCTTGAATAGGGTAGAGAAGGCAAAGGTCAGCAGCAAATGAGAGGGAGGGTAGACAGCATATTAGGTGAATTCCACAAAGTGGAAACATTTACATTTTGCGTAATTGAAAAGATGTTTGTTTAACTTCTTCCTTGAAGTTTTTGGCTAAGTTAACTGCCTTCAGATATGGATGTGAGGCTTCCCAATTTTGGGGCCCAAGGACAGAGATGCCACAATCAGTAGAGTTTGTAAGGTAAAAACTGCAAGAAAGACCCAGCCAAGGTAGTTTTCACTGTGTAATACCTTAAATGTCCTGTAGTATAGGCCCATGAGATATATGCAAATGACCTAAAGACATATCAGTTTTTCAGCTACATGGCTTCTGAATGCTCGTGATTTTTTACTTCTTACTTTTTAAGTCTTAGACACTCTAAATTGGCCCTAGGTGTGAATGTGTGCCTTCTGTGGAAGGTTGGGTTCCGGGCTGGCAACTCGACACTGTAAAACTCCACTGCCAATCATGAGTGGACAGATGATCCGCTGTGGCAACCCCTAACCGGGAAAAGCCAAAAGAAGAAGAAGAAGTGGATACACTCAGGCCAATAAAGCCAAACCCCACTAACTGTAGACCTGCATGTTTCTGCCTTTTTCATGGCCTCTACCACAGAGGTTTGAGGTATTACACAGGGATAGCTCTAGTTTGGCTGGGTCTTTCTTTCAATTTTTACTAAATGGTTTGTAAGTGTGACATTTTAACCCTTTGGTTTAGATTCTACTGAGGACAGAGTCAACAATTTGCAGATTGTGAGGGAGATGTAATACTTTTTGAGGGGCTGAAACACATAATCTTGACAAAGCAAAGCAATATCAACCAAGGATGTAGACCATCTGACCCTGCTGGACCACCAGATGGGATTTTATTATTTATTTATTTAGTTATTTACATTTGTTTACCAGGAAAGTCTGGCTGAGTATTATCCCATTTCCAGCAGAGGCCCGAGGAGAAAATGTTAGAGGCAATAGCTAAACATTTGTTAACAGAATCCTCAGTTTCATCTAGTAATAATCACAGTCGTATAGTAAGAAAAAAACTGGATAAAATATACAAAAAAATGGTTAAATTAAGTACAAGGATACAATATCCAAATAAATGTACATTTATATATATATATATATATATATATATATATATATATGGGTCACCTTTAAAAGCTCGAAACCGCGTTTGCCCGAAACGGAATCCGACGGGACGAGAATACCGAAAACGCAGATGACCGAAAAGGACGGACTCGGTAAGTGTGCGATCGAGTGAGGGATTTAGTGTTAGGGAGCGGACAGGTAAGTGTGCGATAGTGAGGGACTGTGGGTTAGGGGTGGGTTAAGTGAGTTAGGGTTAGGGTGCAGGTAGGGTGTGTGCGATGGTGAGGGACTGTGGGTTAGGGGTGGGTTAAGTGAGTTAGGGTTAGGGTGCAGGTAGGGTGTGTGTGCGATGGTGAGGGACTGTGGGTTAGGGACTCGGTAAGTGTGCGATCGAGTGAGGGATTTAGTGTTAGGGAGCGGATAGGTAAGTGTGCAATAGTGAGGGACTGTGGGTTAGGGGTGGGTTAAGTGAGTTAGGGTTAGGGTGCAGGTAGGGTGTGTGTGCGATGGTGAGGGACTGTGGGTTAGGGGTGGGTTAAGTGAGTTAGGGTTAGGGTGCAGGTAGGGTGTGTGTGCGATGGTGAGGGACTGTGGGTTAGGGACTCGGTAAGTGTGCTATCGAGTGAGGGATTTAGTGTTAGGGAGCGGACAGGTAAGTGTGCGATAGTGAGGGACTGTGGGTTAGGGGTGGGTTAAGTGAGTTAGGGTTAGGGTGCAGGTAGGGTAAGTGTGCGGTAGTGTCGGACCTTAGGGTTAGGGTTTGGGTTAGGGATAGTGCATATGTTATGTAGTGTACTGTGTTGGTGTAATGGTTTTTGGTGTTTTGCGTTGTCGGCGTTTTATGTTTTCGGTCTTTTCGTTTCGGTCGTTAGTGTTTCGGGCAAACGCGGTTTTGAGGTTTTAAAGGTGATCCATATATATATATATATATATATATATATATATATATATATATATATATATATATATATATATAGTAGATGAACTACCCAAAGGATAAGCAAGAGTACAATATACATTTAAGATGATATTCCTACATATAGCAGGAACAATACACATAGTATACTATTGGGTCTATATTACATAGTCAAAGTATGACAACTTCAAACATGATATGGTTGAAACCATAAGTTCGAAGTTGTCATACTTCGATTGGGGAAAAAAAAAACAAAAACAAAATACCTGAAGGTTGTAAGCAGGGGGGCAAGCTCCCCTGCACCCCCCACACCCTCTGCTCTTTAAATATACCAACTCTGAGGTCGCACTACAATGCAGTAATACTGCACTGTAGTGTGACCTCGGAGTTGGTATATTTAAAGAGCGGGGGTTGTGGGGGGGGGGTGCAAGGGGGCTTGCCCCCCCCCCCTGCATATCACCTTTTATTTTCTTTTACCTTTTTTTATGTTTTATACGTAGTCAAAGTTCTGTAACTTTGGACATATGTATTCGTACATATGGTAGTCAGAGTTATGGAACTTCGACTATGTAATATAAACCCTATACTATTGAGTTTTAAGGAAGTTAGAGGAAATACTTGGAAAAATAGATGGTTAAACAGGAGTGGATAAGGATAGAAGGGAGAGGGGAAAGAAATGGAGAGACAGGAAGTATGCAGATATGCAGAAGCCTATAATATAGGAGGAATAGAGAAAGAAAGCTATTGGACAAGATGAGTACTAAGGAGGGTAATAGATATAGGAGATTTAGCCTGGACAGGCACAACAGTAGATCCGGTTGTTTGTTAGGTGTTTTTTTAATATATATTTTTTTTAAATTGGGGTAAACTGGAAGTATCTACAATATTTTGCAGAACAGAGTTCCAAATCTTGGAAATGAAATTAGAATAGAGGGAATCTCCAGCTTTGTTGTTACTTTTAGTGACAGTAAGGAATGTTTTTTGTGAGGAACAGAGTTGTCTGTTAGAGGATTATCAAAGTAGAACTTGTTGTAATGCAGGAGTTTTTTCAGGCTGATATATAATTCTGTGGGTGATGATAAGTTGATTATAGGTTAATAGATGTGGAGTTCTAGCCACTTTAGCTGTTGTAAGGATGAGCAGTGGTGAGATCTATGTGGAGAATTAAGTTGCAAATTTTTCTATTTTGTTGTAACAGGAGTTAAGTTTGATGAGGCAAGATTTACTTAGATTAGTGAGTATTGGGGAGGCATAGAGTAATGTGGAGAAAAGGTGAGTTCTTGCTATATCTTGATGGGTTTGATTGGTAAGAAAAAGTTTGATTCTATAAAGGGAGCCTAGTTTGATATGAGTCTTTTTAATGTTCTGTGCCAGGCATAGGTCAAATTTCAACTTATCTATAATTACACCCAGTAATTTGGCTTGAGAGACTGCAAATATAGAGGTGTTGTTTGCAGAATGAATCTGAAAAGTTATAGGGGTGTTGGAATTTTTGATGGGATGGAAGAGCATATGTTTGGTTTCAACTTCAGAGAAAGAATGTTGGGTGTTAACTTCTAATTGTATAGAGGACCCGGTACAGATGAGGGTAGAATCATCTGAATGCTGGATGACTGAGGCAAGAGAAGAGAGCTTGTGAAAATGATTGGTAAAGATGGAGGAGAAGTGGACCAAGTATTGAACCTTGGGGAACACCTAGGGTGGAGAGCTCCTGTTGCCATTTGATAGCTTGCTGTCGACCAGTGAGGTAGCTGTGAAACCATGATAATGATGAATGGCTAAGATTAAGACTGGCAAGTTCAATGAGCAGTTTCTGCTGAGAAACTGAATAAAAGGCTTTGGAGACATCCAAAAAGAGTGATGAGACATATTTACCTTGATTTCTATATTGGTTAACAGTGTCAGTGAAGTTAAGCAGTGCAGTTGTGGTACTGTGGTGTGGACAAAATCCATGTTGGGTGTGAGAAAAAGGTTGTTAGTAAGAATGTAGTTCAAGAGCTGGATAAGAATACATTTTCCCAGAATTTTGGAAAGGGGTAAAATAATGGCAATAGGACAATAACTGGATAATTCAGTATTATTGCCACCTTTATGCAAGGGAATAATGTAAGATATTTTCCAGATTAGTGATACATAATATACCTATATATACTATGTATAGTGATACCTGGACAGATCAATTAATTAGGATTGAGACTGGGAATGCAATGGTATCTGCTGCTATCTTTAGAAATTCAGATGGCAGGTAATCTGCTGCTAAGAAAGTGGGCCTAAGTTTTTTTTACTATTTTTTTAATGGTATGGATTGGTACTGGTTTAAATTAGAGACTGTTACTGGTGGGGTTGTTATTGGTTGGTATACTTGAAGATGTATTTTGGTGAATGTTGATTAGGGAATATATTGACTTTGTGAAGTAGTTCAATTGGGAGGCTATACTATTGATAGAGGGTGCTAGATTTGGTTTGGGAGTAGTGGGATTACCTGGATGCAGTAGTTTGTTTATAGATGACCAATTTTTTTTTAGGATTATTGTAATGTAATTGTTCGGTATTTGTAAAATAGGTTATTTTATCAGATTTTATTTGGGATTTGGCCTTGTTTCTTAGTTCCTTGTAGAGTTGTAGGCTGTTTAAATTTTTGCTAGCTTTCCAATGAGACCAAGTTGTGTCTCTTTGTTTAAGCAGATTTATGGTCTCTTTTTTGAGCCAAGGTTTATAGTAATTTCTAAGACGTACAGTTCTGCTGGGGGCCAATCTATTAAGAATACAAAGAAAGATATCATTAAAATATTGTACTGCTGCATCTAGGGATAGTATTTTGAGGGGTGTTCAGTTACAGAGTTGTAACATAGACATGAACGTTTCAGCACTGAATTGATTTTTGTTACGGATAAGCTTGATATGTGGTTGCCTGGATGGGCTTGTTTTGTCTGAGGAGGTATGTAGAGAGGTGATTGTTAATAGTATCTGGGAGACAGACAGCTTAGTAGGTAGCTGATGAGTTACTAAGGGTCCAGTCTAGAATAGATTCCCTGTTTATCAATTCTAGATGGATTCTGAATAAGCTGGGAGAAGCCATGGAGGTTTATAAAGTTGGTGGTATTGTTTGAGTTAATGGTGGTCCATTGAGAATTAAGATCTCCTATAATAATGATTTCTTGATGGAAGGTAAGGGATGCCCAGCGCAATATGTCTTCTATAGTACTGAGGTTGTCACCTGGAGGAATGTAGATAGCAATAATTATTAGATGTTTAGGTTTGTTGATTTTTAGTTTAATGGGTAGAATTTCAGCATTTGTGAAAGTGGGTATATTTGTGTTGATTACTTCCACTTGTAGGTTTTTTGTATATTATAGCTAACCCACCACCATGTTTGTTTTGGTGATTACAATGGTGTAGATTGAATCCTGGGGGCAGTATTTTCTCATTTTTTATTTCAGGTTTAAACCATGTTTCAGTAAGGATTGCTATATCAGGGGAATAAAGAGAGCAAAGAGTGAAATTTGTGTATCTTGTTGAGAATACTTCTTAGAGTTATATTTAAGAGAAGGATATGGTGTCCTTTAGAGGGGAAGGGGTGCTTTGTGTTGGGCTGTAAGTAGTGGACAGAGTATTATTCTGGTTTAGGTCTGGATTTGGGTATACGTCACCACTGAGTAGAAGTTGTCTTAGGATATAAATGATGGTTTTAGTAAATATGGTGAGATGCTTATTTTGGTATTGTGAGTGAGTTTTGTAGCATTTCAGTGGAAAATATGTAGTGTAAGTTACATTACAAAAGTTAGGGGAAATTGAAAGTTTGTATGGGATTGTGTGATGGTGATGGCTGTTGGTGTTGGAATTAAATAGGTAGGTGTTCTTTAGAGGGATGTGGTAAGTTGTTAGGTAAAACAACACTGTTAATAGTACAATTGTTGATGTGTAAAGGGAGAGGTTAAGTAAAAAGAAGTTATGTCTTACCATAACGTTCCATCTGTATTGTTGATCCTCGTTCAGTCATTACACCTTGGTTATCAGTTCCAATATCTGAACCAAGCCAGTCATCTTCCAAGCTCGCGACAGCCACAAACTCTCGAGCTAAACTCTTACACACAATTCCCCTCTCCCTGTTACCTCAGATTGAGTTTGCAAGTCAAAGGAAGTAGAGGCTACCTCTGGTCAAAGAACCTAAAAGAACCGGATGATGAGATCCACTATAAGCCACAGGAGGAGGAAGGAGGGAGGATCGTAATGACTGAAAGAAGATCAACAATACAGATGGAACGTTATGGTAAGACATAACTTCTTTATCTGATATTATTCATCCTCATTCATTCCTTACGCCTGGGACAGAGTCCCCAGCTACCTTTATTCCTGGGAGGCTCTCATGGAAGGACATCCCTGAGCACCACTGAACCAAAGGATGCTCTTCCTCTGGAGGCCAAATCCAATTTGTAATGGCTGATAAAGGTATGGGGTCTAGCCCAAGTTGCAGCTGCACAAATGTCAGGTAAAGAAGCTCTAGCATGAAAGGCAGCAGAAGTTGCAACCGATGTAGTGGAATGAGCCCTAACAGCTGTAGTCGGAGGGATATCGTGAGTTTTGTAAATAAATGTTACAGTCTTTTAACCATTTAGCCAATGTGATCTTAGAAACAGCACATCCAAGTCTAGGACCAGAGTAGGCCAGGAACAGCTGATCTGATTTGCGAGAAGCCTTAGTTCTGTCCAGATAGAAACAAAGTTGCCTGTGAAGGTCAAGGGTATGTAGGTCAAGGGTATGTAGGCAATACTCTCCTCTGTTAGAATGATTGGGAAAGAAAACTGGCAATTCAATGGATTGGTTAATGGACATTTCAGAGATCACTATTGGCAGGAAGGAAGGATTAGTTCTCAATGACACTCTATCTTTATGAAAGATTAAGTAAGGCTGTTTGATGCATAGAGCTTGAAGTTCAGAGATACGTCTGGCAGAAGTAATGGCGACCAAGAACAACGTTTTCCAAGAAAGAAACTTGAGGTTGCATGAAAAAGCTGGTTCAAAGGGAGCCATAGTCAATGCTTGCAGAACTAAAGACAGATCCCATGGCTGGCTAGGTTCTCTAAAAGGGGGCTTCAAATGATTTACACCTTTTAGAAAAGTCTTGCATAATTTGTGTGACATAAGAGAAGAGTCATGGACACCATTGTGAAAATTAGAGATCGCAGCCAAACAGACTCAAATGGTAGAAGCAGATAGGCCGGATTGGAATAAACTGGACAGGTACTCCAGTACTACCGGCACTGGTGCTAAAAAAGTGTTTATCTCTTTTTCCTTCAGCCAAATGGCAAACCATTTCCACTTGTTGAGATAAGTAGTTCTGGTGGAAGACTTATGAGATGCAATAAGAATGTCACGTACTGGGGAAGAAAGATCAGTCTGCCTGGCAATCACTGGAAGTGGAGGAGCCAAGCTGTGAGCTTCAGGCTGTTCAGGTTGGAGTGAATCAGGTTCTGTGGATGGGAGATCAAATCCGGAGTTGGATCGAGAATCCATGGTTGAGCTAGCAGCTGAGGCCATAAGAAGGGGAACCAAATTTGCCGAGGACAGTATGGTGCAATGAGGATTATCTTGCTATTCAACCGCAGGCTTTCTTCAGGAACTGGGGAATGAGGAAGAGGGGGAAAGGCATAAAGGAGACCCGAGGGCCAATCATGAACTAGAGCATCCCTGGGTGTCCCTGAGGGGGAATCAGGGCGAAGTAATTGCTGCACTTGTAGTCAACTGGGGATGCAAAAAGGTTGCAGCAAGGGAAACCCCAGCGGTTGAAAATCTCCTACCACTATAAGAGGATTCAGAGACCACTCATGTGGTTGCAGAATGCACCTGCTCAATCTGTCTGCTATCACGTTGGAACTCTTGGGAATGTGCATTGCTAAAAGAAAGCGGTTGGTAGCCATCACCCATTGCCATATCCTCATGGCCTCCCGACAAAGTGGGTAGGATTTGGTTCCGCCTTGTTTGTTGATGTACCAGACTATAGCCATGTTGTCCGATTGTATTGCAATAGTCCCTGACGGAAGAAGAGGATGAAATGCTTGCAATGCTAGAAGCACCGCCCTCAGTTCTAGGACATTTATATGCAGATGAGCCTCTAGGTCCAACCACGTGCCTTGGACTGCCTTCCCTTGAAAAAGCCCCCCCCACCCCCACCCTATCAGGGAGGCATTCATGGTCACTGTGGCTTTGGGCTGTTGGGGTGTGAAGGGGCAAGACCATTTTGACGGGTCCTGCGACATCCACCAAATTAAGTCTTGTTTGCATCTCTGAGTCACCCGAATCTGGGATGAGAGAGGAGACTGAAAAGGGTACCACTGGGTGAGTAGTAACCACTGTAAAAGCCTCATGTGAAACCTTGCTAGGGGGACAGTGGTGATGGAAGCTGCCATGGAAAACAACAGCTGGAGAACAAAATGCACTGTCAATATTTCCCTTGAGAGGATGGGTATGAGTTGTTTTATCCTTATGATTCTACGCTCTGGAATCGATTGCATGCAGTTCTTTGTATCCAGCAGACGCCAATGAATTCTATGGACTGGGATGGGGATAGGTTGGATTTTTGCCAGTTTATAGTTATACCTAAACTTTCTGCAGTGTGAAAAAAGTATGCCAAGGCTTTTTCCAATACATGTCTGGTGGGAGCGGTGATGAGCCAGTCGTCTAGGTATGGAAACACCCAGAATCCTTGCAGTGGCAGGTGAGCTGTGACAACTGCCATGCACTTTGTGAACACTCTGGGGGCTGTATAGAGTCCGAAGGGCAGTACTCGGAACTGGTAATGACTGGCTCCTGCACGGAAGTGAAGGAATCTTCTCGATGGTCTGTCCACCTTTATGTGGAAGTACGCATCTTGAAAATCTATAGAGCACATCCAATTGCCTGCCTCCAATAATGGGAGCATAGACTGCATTGTGACCATCTGGAATTTCTGCACTTCTATGAATTTGTTTAGCACATTGAGATCCAAGACTGGTCTCCAGTCCCCAGTCTTTTTTGGCACTAAAAATAATCTTGAGTAGAATCCGGATCATATCTGGTCTGGTGGGACTATTTGGATAACTCTTTTTCTTAGCAGCTTTGAAATCTCTAATGCTGCTTCTACCCTTTGACAGGGTGGAACATTGGGTAAGCTCCTTAGTGGGACAAAGATCGAAGGGAATATGATAACCTCTGGTTATTATCTCTCGTACCCAAGAATCGGTGGTAATGGTTAGCCAGGCAGAAGGGTACAAGGAGGAATGACCCCCAACTGCTTCCAGAGGAAAGCAATTGGGCCGCTCTTCAGGATCACTGGTAGGACTGGCCAGAGAAAGAATCTCTGGAACCCTGGTTACGCGGACCTCCTCTTCCCCGAAAGGGCGTCTTCCATATGAGGTTCCTCCTCTGCCTCTAGGAGAAAACTCGGCTCATGTGTCACAGAAAGAACCCCAAGCCTTTTATGCCACATCTTCCCACTATTTTGGTTTCTGGAGAAAGCCCGTTGAGGGGAAGAATAGCAGACATCCACAGCAGAAAGGGTCTTACTGTCCTGTTCATACCTAGCCAGTGTGTCTTTAACCTTTGGTCCAAACAATGAAGAGACTTCAATGGGAGCGTTCAGAAAGGAAGCCTTGAAAGGTTTTGTAAAATCACACAAGAGCATCCAGGCATGCCATCTCATGACTATGCCTACACCCGCTGCTCTAGCTGCTTCTTCTGATGTGTGAGAAATCAGATGCATGGAGGAGTTAGAAATCGATTTAAGGGTGGCTAACTGTGAGGTCACTTTGTCCTGAACCTCATCAGCCAAGGTCTCAGAGAGCTCAGAAATTAAGTCTCTTTGAAGCCTGGTAAAATGTGCCATATAATTCAGGGACCTGACTTCAAAGGTGGCTGGTGCAAAGCATGGGAGACTCTTTGTTGGGCGGGTGGACAGTCTGGCTTTCTTCCGCCAGATCCTTTTTTGTTGCAGCTGCCACCACCAAGGCATCTACAGGAAGACCTTTGGACCAGTGAGGCTCACTGTCTGGAGGGGACAGGATATTATCTGGCCTGCAGGGAATGGCGTCAATGGTGTCAGGAGCCTTCCATGCACCTGCATGATGAGCTGGACAAGGTCGTCGGCAGGTTGTGTAACCCAAGAGGTAGGGGGCCGGGCACAAAAGGCCTGCAGAAACACAGACTCTTCAGAGGTCGGGTTAGAGGGTTACCAATCACCTCTCTGCTTAAGTATTCCAAGGATATCTCCAAAGGATACTTCAGAGGGTGACCGAGGGGACCCTTTCCCATCATCAACGTTTGTGTCTTCCATGAGAGACTCTTCTGGGGAGTCCACATGCTTCCTCTTACATGAATTCTTGTGATGAACTTCCTCAGGGGGAGAATCTGGAGAAGACAGTGCAAGAGGAGCCTCCAGTGGGAGTGTGTCCTGGAGTCCGCCAGAGGTGTCTTGTGTAAATTGTGGTCCAGAGGAGGATGGGGGCACTGACAGCACAGGATCACCAACAGACGTGAGAGCCTTCTCCATGAGTTGGAATGCTGGTCCACCCGAGGAGGTCACACCCTGCTCAAGCAAATCAGCCCGCCAACTCGGAGTCCCTGGATGGCTGTGAAAAACAGGAGTAGGTACGTCACAGCTAGCATCCAGAGCAGTGACTGGAGAGACAAGTCTCTCCTGCCACAAAGGCGACTGTGACTCCTTAGTGAGGTCCATGAAAGGAGCCAAAGTGAGGGAAGTCTGTGCTACAGCAGGGGGCTTCAAAGGCAATGAAGGAGGAGAATAAGTAGGAGTCCCTGGAGAAGGGTGATCACCACCAAAGGAAAAGTAGTTCCTGGAGGGTTGGATACCTCTGGCCAAAAGCAATTGATCCACAAGGCACACCACATCATGTTCTGAGTGGCTTCTAGTGGATCTCACAGACATAGCTGAAGGAGAGTCAGGTCTATTCAAGGATGCAGGAAACTCGGTGCCCACAAAGGGGTCTTTAGATGGTGCTAAAATAGGCATCTGCACCGAAAACAACAAAGCTGTAAAGGCTTGTACTACTGGCATCTGCACCGAGGAGATCATCGGTGCCGAAGGTAAGGTCTGCACGGACGAGGTCGGTGCCGAAGTGCTAGTTGGTACTATGGTAGGTGCCAAAAGAGTCTGTGCAGAAAACAAGGTAGTTGGTAGCGAGAGAATAGTCAGTGCCTTGAAAATAGTCAGAGTCAAAGCAGAAGCTGGCGTCAGAACAATCATTGACGCCAGAAAGGTCTGCATCGAGGAAAAGGTCGGTGCCAATACGGAAGTCTGAACCGAGGGGCCCCTCGGTTCCAATGAGGCATAGGGCACAAAACTCGGTGCCAAAGTAACGGGTGGTGCCGAATGTGTCGGTGCCAAAGAACTATGCACCGAAAGCCTCGGGGCCGAGTAAGTCAAATCCAGACTAGAAAGTTTAGCCTTCTCAGGTCTCGGATCCTGGTTGTCCCCAGCAGATGACAGGAGAGACTTGGCCTTCTTGTGTCCATCTCTTTTCTTATGGGAACTAGGAGGGGTTGAAGCCTCTGCCTCAGAAATAGCCTCTGAAAAGGAAGATTTATTAGCACAAATTCCACAAGGTGGGTCAACAGTCAAGTGAGGCACACCCAAACAGTAAACACATAACGCATGTGCATCCGAAATAGGAAACTTATACCCACAATCCATACATCTTTTAAATCCTGGACTACCTTTTTTCTCTGCCATAATAGGGGGAAGAAGAAAAGGAATGAAGAAGAAGGTGCCAACAATGGTACAAGAAATACCCAAAGGTAAAGCAGGAAAGAATTTACCAACGACGGTAAAGGAGTTACCTCATGTTAAGAAAGAAGGGCTAGAGGAAACCAAAAGGAGTTTCTAGATGCAATAGTCTAAGAGATAACTATTCAACAAATTTAGAACAGGGAATAACTGTAATACGATAAAGTATTATCAAAGAAGTTTACCTAGTTCAAGAGAAGTGGCTTGACACGACTGAATGGAGATGCGGCAAACAAAATCTGAGGTAACAGGGAGAGGGGAATTGTGGATAAGAGTTTAGCTCGAGAGTTTGTGGCTGTCACGAGCTTGGAAGATGGCTGGCTTGGTTCCGAGATCAGAACCGATAACCCAGGTGTAAGGAATGAACGAGGATTAACAATATCAGATTGTTAGTTTTGGTAGGTGTAGCCATTTTGTAACAGTAATTAATTGAGTATGGGGAGATGCTGTGTGATTGGTTGGGAGTAGAGGAAGTGGAGGAGACAGTTGATATAAATTTGGGAGTAATGGGGGTGGTTGGGATTAGGGGGCAGTGTAATTAAGTGGAGTGAGCAGGCCTAAAATTGAGGCAAGGAATGTAACGCAAATGAAAACAATCAACTACACTACATTGTCATCAAGAGTGAAGGTGAGTAGCAAACAAATAGAGACTGTAATGCTACCTGTCTAGTAAGAGAAGTTCTTCTGCAATCCTAGGTTGAAAAGTAATTAAAAATGCAACTATAAAAGAGTGGGCAGGGTTATTAGCAGAGGGGGAGACAGAAAAGCAGAAGCTACCTGGTATGGTGATGTGTTAACAGCTGTAGATAAATACAAAAAGTGTATGTATCAAGAAAAAAAAAACATACATAAGAAAGTGCAAGTATATCTTTGAAGCTGATTAGCTCGCCACAAATTGAAAGGTAGCGCAGTGATGTTGTGGGCTGAAAGAAGGTGCTTTCTCAGTAAAAAAATATTTGCATCTAACAGTTCAGCAGTAGAAAGGTCAAATGAGTCTTTAGATGTAATCTCACCGCAGTTAAATGGTGGAACGGTAATGTTGTGGGCTGGACAACAAAGCGTTCAAAAAAAGTAATTACAGGTATCAATTCTGCCTAAGAAAGAAAGAGAAAATGTCAGATAAATAATTTGTGGTAAAGTAGAAAGAAGATATAGAGAGCAAAATGTGTCAATATTTTGTGATTTAATGGCTTTGAAATAGAAAGGAGGTGATTCCACAAAGCAGTTGGAAGGAAGAATGGAACTAGAAGAAGAAAGAGTGGAAGAATCAAGGGCAGTGAAATCCTGGACTTGGTCCTCAGCAATATGGGACAGCTCTGCTCCTTACCAATTGTAACTCCATCTCTGGTCAAATCAGACAACTAATCAGTCAGATTCACCTTATGACTGAAGCCAGAAGCATCATCCAAAACTTTGATATTCAGAAATGATGCCAAGAATAAGCAACTGAAATGGAGTGATGACCCAGCAACATTCAACATCTCCTTCCAACTTCATGACCTGACTGCTTACGCAGACTTTCTTTGTATATGTGAATAGCGGTATAGACACATCTGTTCCCCTTTCAATACCAAATTCAAAAATAACTCCCTTTGGTGGAATCCAAATATAAACAGGTTCTATAATAAAAGAAAATAACTCATTGCATGTAAAAATAAATGTAACTCCCAAGATAAAAAAAAAAGATCTTGTTAATCTTAATAGAGAACTTAGGGCCCTGATCATATCAACCAATGCCAGATATGAAATAAAAATTGCCACCCAGGCAAAGCACAGCTACAAAGCCTTCTTTAACCATGTTGGAAACCTTAGAAACAATGACCAGCACTATGCAAAGTTAATAGTAAGTGTATCGCATATTCAGATCTAGAGGACAAAGCCAATTTACTAGTGGATAAATTTAGTTGTAACTTCACCCCCTCTTCCCCCTCTCCTCCTACATTCCCCAATCTCACATCCCCATCAACACACCCAGCAACATTCTAGTGAGCAAGATCTTAAGGTACTATACAAGGCCAAAGGCTGGGTAGCATAAGCTGCTTATTGGCTAGACTGAAACAGAACCTGTCAGACTACATACAGAGTCTATTGAATGTCAGCCTCCAAACAGTCTTTGTGCCAGATGAATGGAGGAAAGCAATGATCATCCAACTGCACAAAGGTGGGATGTCAACCGATCCAATTATAGACCCATAAGTCTTACCAGCCTCATCAGTAAAGCTAGGGAGAGGATCATTATGGAATTAATGACATAGCTAACCTACAAAACTCTCAACTCAAGTCAATTCAGATGTAATAAGAGCAGATCCTCCTAATTAATCAGACTGACTTCTTTGAGAAGGTAATGAAGCAGTGTATGAGGCAAAATCAGTACACACTGCATGTCTAGAATTTGCTAAATTGTTTGACACCATCCCACACTCAATTGTAGATAAACTCTCCTGGCTAAATGTTAATCCTTATGTAACTCATGGCTAAGAATTTGCATCACAAATAGAACCCAGAAAATTAGAGTGGACTGTTCTACCTCCTCCAAAAGACTTGTCGCTAGTGGTGTACCCCAGGGTTCTGTCCTTGGGCTATTCTTCTCTGGTATTTACTTCTTGGAGGTCAAAGCTACTGCTAAGGGTTTATGGCTGACCAAGTTTGCAGATTATTGCAAATTTGGTGCCAAAATAAACTCCCCAGAGAACACCAAGACCCTCCAAGAGGGCCTTTGGTAAACCAATAGTCGGTGTCAAAAACCATATACTAAAACTAATAAAAAAAACTATAATAAAACTGAATGCAATGACAATGTATATAATAGTATTCTTTAGCAAGCTAGAAATCCCTGTAACACTGACAACACACCCATGAAAGTTGATCCGGTAGTTAAGGACCTAGGAACCTATGTAGACAATGAACTGCCCTTCAGTCACCATGTCTTCACTATGAAAGTGGTTTTTCATTGCATAGCTTATTACTAAGGGTATGGCATCCAGGGATGTGATCATCCCACTGTATTCCGCACTCATCAGGCCAGTCATTGAGTATAACGTCCCTTTTGGTATGTACCTGCACAAATATTTGAGATAATTTGAATGTCCATAATGCTTTCTTACTATGAAAATCAAAGGCCTAAATCACAATAGCTATGCAGACCAACTCAAAGCCTCATCCCTCTTCTCAGTGTTCCAGAGGCTACTTAGGGGTAATCTCTGAGTTGTATATAGAGCCTCAACAGACCCTACTCTAACAAAGCTACTGCACATATGTAAGTTCAATGGGTGCTTAAACTCCTGAGCAAGAAATTTAAATCTTTTTTTGCAAAATAAGTAGAACATGTCAGAGGGATAGATGTCTATCATAGAAAATACTGCTTCTTTGCAATCGTCTTTCTCTCCACATAAAGCAAAGTACTTCTCTTACACATTTCAAACATAATATGAACAATGGATAGATAACTGCAAATTTACCCCTTGTTTAACACCATTGTCCATCAAAGATAGGGACAAGATGTAAATGTTCTTTCTGTTCATCATTGGGTTACCCGTACTTAAAATATAAGGGCTAAATTTTCACAGGAATGTATGGCTAGACTTCTGAAGATTGTCACAGATTAATAACCTATTAAGTATATATGAATCTATAAGAAGAATGGGAGCTGCTGATGTGAATAGTTGGAACAGGGGTGGGAAGGGAGGAGAATTCTTGTAAAAATTCAAGAAGAGATAAAAGACCACTACAGGGAAGGGTAGACTCTCTTAAGATAAAGAAAGGTATCTGGGGAGGAAGTACCTGTGATGTTGTTAACTAGGCTCAAGAACTTTTTTTGAAGAATTACAGATGGAGCTTTGTGCATTGTTTAAAGCCATAGCTTTGTACCTTCTACTGCCTTTTTGGCTAGATTTCAAAAAAAGTAGACATCTGTCTCAGTTTTGGGTTGATGGAGATGCTTTCCGTTAGTGCCAAGCTTATTCATCTCCAGTTTTGTATAATTATTTCAGTTCTTTTCTGACCCAGAAATCTTTGTTGGGTATTTGTGAAGCCTGGTAATTTTGGGGAAGTATTTATTTTGGAGCCTGGGAATAGTATTGGTGAGGGCTGTGGCTAGTGTAATAGGGTCTTGAATTAAGAAGAGCTCCCGGATGGTATTAGACAGTTCTGAATGTAGCCCCAGTATGTTTTTTTTCTTTGTTCTAATATGGAGTAAGGGAGAATTTGGGGAGTAATTTGAGTAAAGGTAGGTGTGCAATGGTTGCTAATGAGGAAGGAAGGATTTTGATGTAGTCAATGAAGTTTGAAGAGTTATCAATTATTAGGTCCAGTAGAGCGTGGTTGCCAAGCTTTATGTTGGCTCTTGTGTGGACTTCATCAATTTGATGGAGCCTGATGTTGGACAGGAAGTTTAGGATATTATAGTTAACAGAGATGAGGATACCCAAGTTCCAATCATCTAGTTTCATGATGTGTTTAATGGGGTGACAATTTTGAAGAATGTCTGTGATGGCAAGTTTGTGAATATTAGATGGGGAGGTTTCTTAATGGTACATTCCAGATATGTTAGAAGGGAATGTTAATAGATAACCGCTTGGGGTTATAGTCATTATAGGATGTGTTTTGTCTTGTGTTGGAACATATCATGTTAGATTTGGTGAGTTGTAAGGTGCCTCCCTTCACCCTTGACTCAAGATTGTGAGTTGTAAATATAGCTGTATCCTGGGAAATGGGCTTTTAGGTTTTGTGTGTCTGGCTCTACTCAGGATACTGAGATAGCTAGACAGTCAGAATTTGTGATGGAGAGGAAAAGGAATGCAGTAGGTCCAGTTTAGTCGCAATGCTTCCAGCATTTACTGATCCAGTCATTAATAGGGGATAATTGAAGGATGGGCTGTCTTGTTGGGTGGGAACTGTTAATGGCTCTGGGTCAGTTTCTGTGTAGGAGAAGACCAGAAGGATATTTTAAAAGAGGAATTATCCAGATGGAAAATTTTAAGAATACTGAGATAGTATATCAAGATAATGGCTGGAGGTGTGGACTTGGGAGTGATTATGGGGAAAGTGTTTTTTAAAGGTTTGAATGGGTAGGTGTAGACTGAGATGTAAGGTCATGAGGAAGCAGAACTATTTTTCATGGGGTGGATATTCAGTATTAGGAAATACAGCAATATAATTAATGGTAGTGGGAAAGGCATGAGGGATTACATTGTGTGTAATGGAGTGAGGAGAAAGAGTAGTGTTACCCGAGTTGAGGAAAGATTGTAATCTCAAGCAGATGCAAAATGAATGAGGTGGTGATGACTGTTAGATGGTGATCAGCTTAGAAGCTGTATTTGAAACATTTGTGATTTATGGTAGGTAAGGTACAAGAAACACAAGAGGTAGGATTTTTTGATGCAGAAACAATCTGATTGGTGTGGAACGGGGAGGAAGCAGTACTTATTAGTATTTAGAAAAGAAGTAGAGAGTACTGTTAGCAATGTGCCAAACTGTAGGAGGGGCGGTAGGTGGAGAGGAGAGGTGGGTCACTACATTGTAAAGTTAGACAGTTTACCCTGACGTCAAGAGCCATCATAAAGGACCAGTGAGCTTTCAATGTGATTATGGTCAGTTTTCTCCTACACAGGGCTCCATTAAGAGGTTATGCTGTAAACGCAGAAGTTTAGAGTCAAACCCAGACTCTTCTCCTCAGAATGTCTGCAGACGCTGTCCCATTGTAATGAGGACAAGGATTCTCCCTCATATTTTTGATTCCAAAGCAAATGGAGGATATATGTCCCATATTAGATCTCAGGTACTTCAGTAAGCATGACTAGTACATTTGGTTCCAAGTGGTAACTCTCCAGGTAACTATGTCATTGTTGCTGCTGCAGGCTACCTGATTAGGTTCACTAGACATGATGAATTCCTTCTGGGTCATCAGTTTCTGAGGTTTTCACAGGAGGATTTTTTCAGTCCACTAGAGGGCGCATTAGTTACTGAGTAGGAAATTAGCCCTGCCTTCTACTGGCACCCACTTAGTTTTCTGTACAGTAACACAGTGATGCTGATTATGGTCCAGTTGTAATTATCTCAGAATCTTAGTCTGTGTAGTTTGTAGCAGGGATCCATAGGCAAGCAGGCAGAAATAGCTGATTAATGCCCCTTAACAGAGGAATATGGCAGCCTTGAATTAAGCAGCTCACAGATTCTTTAAGGATAATATCAGTGCTAAGTATTTCCAAATATAAGCTTGGATATACCAAGTATATAGACTGCATGTACACAAATTTCTATTGCAACGCTGTCTTTAATCTTTATGTCAAATGTAACATTTATGGAGCCCCCGCCTCCCAGGCTGAAAATGGATTTTTGCTCAGTCCAACTTTCATAGTCAACAAAAATAAATAAACAAATGCTCTGTTCTTTCTTTTCATACCTGACAGAAAATGTCTTCCTTTTGGAGATGTAAGATTTTCTTGTAGGAGGTTTTCTTGCCACCTGCAAATACCTGTAGTATGTCCTCAGAAAAGAGGTGCCTGAAGGGAATTAGAAATCTAGCATCCAAGTCATTATATTGTGATGCTGTGGGGTAACTTGCAGTGAATGTCCTTGGCTAGATGAAAAAGAAGGGAGAACCAATGTTGTCTAGGCCAAAATGGAATCACCACTCATATTTTTGGTTGTCCTGATAAAGAAGTAGTTATATCTGATCTAGCCAGCATTATACCTAATAGCTTTAAGTGAATTATTTCTAAAGTTATGAAACTATACAAAAGAACCTATTCAAAATTATGTACAGAAGTACTTTGTCTCAAAAGACTGTGTTGTCAGGTGGAGGTTGGGCTTTTTGAACCCACTGGCACTCTTGGAGGAAGTGACATATGCACTTGATGAAGGACTTATCATTCAAACTGCATCTCTGGATACTGCTAAGGATTTCAACACTTCTTCAAAAAATAAAGTAATAACAGTAAACAGTGGCAGTTAAGTAATTCATAAGGCAAAACAATTGCTAGAAAAAAAACAATACATCACAGTGAAGCAATCATGTGTCACCCTTGCCTGCATGAACAGAGGTGTCCACAGTGCTCTATGTTGGGTTGCCTTCTCTTTGGTCTTTTCTTTGCTGACACAGAAGCGGGAAGGAAAGGTGGATAGTAAAATATGAACATGAACACAAATTAATCAATACAGTTGCAACAAATAAAAGCTATAGACATTATTCAGGAATACACACACCCGATATGGTTCAGTGACCTTTCTTAATGTTAAAAAATGTGGCATCTCAAATTTAGTAAAAAGGTTCAGAAGTTTAACTGACAAGCTGTTTACACATACACACTCACAATCACACATACATGTATATAATTTTTGAAGAGCATTAATAACTGACAGTCAGAGCTTGTCAGTCATTAATGGTCTTAAAGAAAATTAATGACTGACAAGCTCTGACTGTTGGAGGAAGCTCATTCCATAACTTCGAATGCACTCTGCAATGTACCTATTACTTCTTTGCTATTTAGTTTTAGTAAAATATTCCCCTAACTGGTGTTAATTCCCTAGAGTTATGTTACAGGCACATACTTTCAAACAGGACCAAATGTGTCACTGCCTTGTAGAAGAAACAGAAGTCTCCTCAAAGCAGCCTATAAGAAATGGGACATAAAAATAACTACTGAAGATTTCCCAAACAATTAATTTTTCATCCTTATAATTTTTCTGGTAAGGAATCAGTATACCACATCAATTTGTTTTACATGCCCTGTGTGAAGGTAACAGAATTCAGTAATGTATTCAACAATGGGCAAGATCACTGCAGTACAGAGGGGTATACTGATATCTCCAAAGGGACTAGACAAGGGCACTGAATACAATTTTCTGATTTTGGCAGATAAACACTAGTTCAATTTCAAATTATTGTTTAACACTGTCCCTAAATCTTCAGTGAAGATTATCATTTTTTTTCTGTTCTGACCATTCATTTTGCAATCACAGTATATGCCTTATTTGCCAAGTCTTGTAATGCTGCACAACATTTATTATATAACAGTAAGGCCATATAGTATTGCGTTAGGTATGTATTTTCTGTAAACCATCTTGGAGCACTTTGGCATTTTTACAGAAAAAAATCTGCCATACAGTTTGCAAACAACAGCATGTTTGGTTATCCAGAGCTCATTTCACATCCTTACATATGTGAATAGTCCAAATAGATGTGGCCTTGGTACATATCCTATGATACACCACTGGTAAACCCATCAGGCTACAGAGGTAACTCGATGCACATACCCTGACTTGTGCATGTTGCTTAACTATGGGTAGGTCAAATGGGAAAAGTTTCCCCTGCTGAGAAGGTGGTACTTCTACCTCCTCCTGCATTGATGTGGATGATCTGCTTGCTCTTCCCACTTAATTTTATCTACACTAACTACAGCCCCTGCCTCTGCAAAGGTCTGCAGTCATGCTTTAAATCCACTCTAACCCCACAGAAGAGTAAGCCAACATTAAGCTTATTCTTACCTCCGTGGCTGACTCCTTCACTGAATTGGCCTGCTATTAAACCTGGATTACCTTGGTTATGATGGGTCTCTGTTCTTCTGCACAATGAAGCAGACTTTAAAGGATAGAATTAAATTTTATCTCTGTGATCATAGTGGAACATAAATTAATTTCAACTATCGCATGCCTAATTTGGTCAGAAATATGTATTCCATATACCAACTGATTAATAAATGAATGGCCTGTCTAGTTGGTTTACAGAAATTATTGCCCCATACACTTCCTTAATCTGCTCCATATTTAATATAATGCTGTATTCTCTAACCTCCATATACACCATCTAAAGTATAAAGATACATAACCAGAAAAATCTTACTGATGAAAAACATTAAGTACTATGAAGACTACAAGATCAGTCAATGCACTCCATTCCTTATAGGCTTCTCAGACTCAGACCCTGCCTGTTTTAAGGTAAAGTAGATCCAGTTCTTTCTGAAAATCTGTGCTTGTACTGTATCACTGGAGCAACTAATAACATCGGAAAACGTAACTTTATAAATAAGCAATAAAAGAAAAAATGGGAAAGGCACATAGCACAGTGTGTTCCACTCTTATCAAAGAATCATTTTATTATAAATAGATTTATTTAATCAATCAAGGCATTTACAAGTAAACCCACAGGGCAATACTGATCAAGCTTCTTGTAGGCCAAAATGCCACAAGCATGTCATCAGCACATATTGATTTTACTTTATTTTATTTATGCTTTGTTGACCCGGTTAATCTGAATCGGCTAGTGGACTCTTTTCAGGGGATAGCCGACGTGGTATTTATACTACTAGAGGAAATTTGGCTAGGGCATTTGCGTACTTCCCCTACATTTTCAATATGTGCCATAGGATCTTTTACATTCACATGAACTACCACCAACTCAAGCAGATGGGGCCTCAGTTTAATGTCTCATCCAATGTATGCCATGCTCAGGAGTGCAGCACCCCCCCCTTATGCTGCACTGCAGTGTCAGCAGTACATCTATCTGGTGTGTGAACAGAACCCATAACCTTCTGCCCCAAAGGCAAGTGTGCTATATGTTCTGCCACTGACACTACATATGAACAAATCACAGAAGGACACCCATGACAATCCTTGTACTGGCCACCTTTCAAGATCATCATATTGTGTGAAGGTAATCTGGCCTCCAGCTTACCTCGTCTTCTCTTTTATGCATCCAGAGTGAAATGCTGGCACATATGACATTTGTGCACATGGTGCACTTCTCCAAAATAATAAAGCCAGTGCCACTGCTGAAGCTGTGGGGTGATTTGGCAACTGAAGAAACATTCTAAATCTCTAAATTTTTTAGACACTGAGCACGCAAAATGTTCATAAGATGAAAGTTAGGAATGAGCTCCAAATTGTGACATTATCAGGAAAGAACTTGTATATGGGCAGGGAGTGAACATACTTTCCTAGCCTGACATTAGTATATGTGCAAGCATATGCAGGAAATTAACTGAAATGCGGAAGCTACAGATTACAAGAATTTGTGATACACTGGGGATATGATGATTAATTCCAAAAGTTTCTCACTGAAAAAGCTCAGAAGTCATACCATTCATTATATGCAAATACTGTGGTATTCTACTGTATGTGGATTACTGAAGAAGAAAGCTATGTTAAATTCATAATCAAATATAGAAAATACAACCATTTCTACCTAAGTTATACATACCTGATTCTGAAGTAATGCCATCTCACAGAGGGGAATATTACATTAGAGAAATTCTGTTTTCAGAATTCTAGGTTCAGTTAACAACATAATAGTGTTTACTCCTTTGACCAGCTTAAGGAGGACCTCGACACATCATTTAGTACTTCTATGTAATAATTTGCCTCACAGTATTCAGGCTACATATACACATATACCCAATAAAATTGTTTCTGAAAAATAGGGTTACATTCTGCAGTAGCGTTAGCAACATTTTAGTTAGAAATCAGTTAAAAACATCAAAATTAAGGGACCATGGGAGATGTATGTGTGGTCTTCTGTAATTTGGTCACCTTTTCAGACTTCTCCATTTAGATAAAGTTGCAGCTGCTTAAAATTCAAGTTAAAACAGTTTATTTGATGCAGTCTTTTGTGGGTCAATAAGTAAATGTGTTACTCAGAAATTAACTGTATGCTGCATCTGGATTATTATGAAGGAGAATATGGTTGTATTTTTCAATGGGACCACCATGACATATGGCATTCCACTGGTCAGAGTTGAAAAAGGTTTTGCAACTGAATGCTGTTGAAATTACCAGGAATTTGGAGACCAAATTAACTGAGATGGTAAATGTGACTGGCTTGTTTGATAGATATATGAATCAACTGTGAATGTTTATGTCTTTGTGTTTAGATGGAAGCCATAAAAACTGCCAGACAACATGTATGCAGATTTTGGCATAAAGCAGATGAGACAGTGAAGCAGCTGGAGTATATGAAGCACCACTTAACAGAAATGGAAGACAAGGAAGGAAAATCTACGGCTGAGGAAAACAAGGAAGGAGAATCTAAGGCCGTATTGTGTGCAGAAAAGAGCAGAAAATTTTAACTTTTTGGAGTCAACAAAAAAGCAAGATGGTGGAATGGATTGGCTTTTTAATAAACTAGATATTCTGTAGCTGAAGCTTTGGCCATTGTGAGAGCAACTAGAACTAAATACAAAAAGCCAAGGACAATTCAATTTCTAAAATTGTGGAAACTAGCTAGCTGGGGAAGGAAGGCCTGTGTCTGTGGTGCATTAATCTGAGATGACACTGAAGCAATGACTATGATTTGTGGATGTGATACAGAAGTGTAAATCACAGAGACTAAACCTTAAAGCGATTTCCAGCTATACCAAAGGTTCATTGGACTGGCAAAGTATTTATATTTGTTAGTCTGGGTGAGGTAACTGCAATGATAAAAGGACTACCTGAAAGGATCAGACAAATGCAAATATTAAAGAAAAATAAAGAAACTGTTGGGTTGGAGGAAGTAGATGCTTTGGAAGAAAAGGAAGATGACTGGGAAAAAAGTTTTTCAAATGATAAAGATAAGTGATTATGCATGCTCTTTCAGGAATAAGATGGCTTGAGACACTGGAAAATACTATTTGAAAGCACAGACAAGGATATCTTGAATTTAAGCATGAGTATTAAAATATAAAAGGGTAAATGTAGGCTGATGGCCTTAACATATGATAAAGGTTTGTCTGTACTATACAAAAAATAAGTCTGTGGTTTATGATAAATGGGGGAGTAGATTTAAAATAAGGCCTTGTTAATAAATTATTAAGATATAGGCATATATACATTAAAAAAGAAAAAAATAACATTTTCATTTTTATGCATTATGCATTTTTATTCTTTTTAACAATTAGTATTCTCTTCAACATTACACAAATTGCTCAATTCCTGCCTTCACTTAAACCTCAATCCTCCTCCTAAACATTCTTCTGTGCGTATTGTTCCCACAAATTCCATTTATTTCTATATAATTTGCTACAGATGTTTAGTAAACACAAAACACAGAGGCCCAAGTATAATGAATGTTTAACTTTTTCTAACTCTGCAGTACAGTGTGAAAATATTATTGTAATTTTTATAAGCTTAAGTAAATCCTGTTGTAAGGGAAATGTTTATAATCATGGGATTTTACTGAAAACATATAACTGATAAGAAGAGGGTCTTATGGGCTGCATTTATTTTTGTGCTATGAAAAGAATGACAAAAATATTTGTCAAATATTTAGCTACTACAACTGTTTACTGATAATTCTGATACAGCATTTGGAGATGCATAATAATAACACAAACAGATAAACGAAATAAAATACAGAAGCATATTTTAATTGCATTTAATTCTAGGCATCGGGCAGAAATTCTATTTCTCATCATTACAACATTACATGTGTATTGCAACAATTTTACTGACTTGAGTAAGTTCCAGAAACACTGACTGAATTAGTGCAGGCTATGTACAATGCCCCAATGGTACAAATATGAACAGTGTTCGGACACACAGAGGGGTTCCCAGAGGGAGTGGGTGTGCATCAGGGTTCAGTTCTGAGCCTACTGCTGTTCATACTGATGATAGACTATGTTAGCAATCAGGCTGGGAGAGATCAACAAAGCTGTCGTATGCAGACAATGTGGTATTACAGGCAGGCACTGAACAAGAACTTAAGCAAAGGATCAGGGAATGGATTGCAAAGCTGAAGGCACATTGAACGATACTGAATACTTATAAGATAGTTGTAATGGCAGTGAATGGGGAAATCAGAAGAAGATGGAGAATTGAGATAGAAGGGAAAACAGAGTTAACATCTTCAAGCACCTGGGAGGAGCTGTTGAGGAAAAGGGAAGACTGAAAGAAGAGGTCAAAGCTAGCATCAAGGGGGCTGCAGCCAAATGGTACAAAGTGTCAGAGGTAGTGTATGACAGAAGAATGCCTAAGAAGCTGAAAAGTAAGGCGTACAAAACCAGTGGTGTGACCAGTATTATTGCATAGTACAGAAACCTCGGCAGTGAAGGCAGAACAGTTGAGGAAGACAACAGTGAAGCAAATGAAGTGTCCAAGATGGGCATACTGTGGGGCAGAAAATGAAATAAGGACATCAGAGCAGAAGCCGAAGTAGCTCCAACTGCTGAAAAGGTTAGAGAGACTGTAGATTCTGGTTGTTCAGGCACATGTGCAGGAAAGCAGAAGACAGTTTGGTGGATAAGATTTAGGACAGACAGGAATTTGGCAAGCAGAAATAAGGATGTCCATCAAAGGGATGGATTATGTGAGACAAGACCTGCGACACTCAGGCATGGCTGTATAAGAAGATAGCAGACTGGCACTGAATTGAGAGAGATGGCAACAGCTGACCCAACACCCAGACCCCATGCAGAAAATGAGAAAAAGATTGACGATGATGATGACGATTCTACAGTTTTGGAAATAACTGCTCACTGAGCTGAAATTTAAGTGAAATGGATATAACTTTATTTTATTCAGTTATGGCAAAGTACATAAGCCAAGTTTAAGAAATGTGTTCAAATAGTATCAATAGCTCTTTGCCATTTTTTTGAAATTTAGGCAACTGTGGTCTGTAAATAGTTAACACAGTGTTATTTTTGAGAGGAACATGTTAAATTGTATGAAGTAAAAGTAGTTATTTACAAACTGATAACCAAACAAAAGGCACTGGAAGGTTCACCAGAATAAAATCCATGGTTTTATTGATCGCACGCAATAATAAGGGTTTTAAACGTTTAAATATTTATTTTTTGTTTACAAGTTTTTACAAATTGTAAATAATGTATGTGTTTTACAAGATTTCTGCTTGACCAACAAATGATTTTCTATGCACTTCTTTACTAATTGCGTTTCATTGTTTGTGCACACAGTATTTTTGCACTGTGTTTTTAAAAGTATAAGTTTGCTAATTGATTAATTGAAGATGTTTCTGTATATAAAGGGGTTTCAGAAGTTGGTATGCTCATCTGAAGAAGTTTTTGTGATGAAAACATGGTGATACAGTTAATGTGTTCTGGATGTGCTTTACGCTTTTTTATTATTGTGTACGATCAATAAAACAGTGGATTTTATTCTGGTGAACCTTCCACTGCCTTACTTTTGGTTATCAGTTTGCTTTTGGCACTTTTTTTCCACTTTTTTTGTTCAGTTATTTACAAACTAAATATTAAAACTGTGATAGAGAGATTCTGGAAGATGGCAAGCTGAAGGAAAATGTAGGTCAAAATGAAGAAAGAAAAGAGTTCCATATATTTAGGTAAGAATCTTACATTTTGAAAAAAAAAGGAAAATTTATGTTATTCAGGAGGTGAATCTAATGCCAGTTTAAGTGATCTAGCCAGAAGATGTAAAAGGTATGGCATCCTAAGGTATGTGACACTTTGTTTCTTTTTACTTAGTCCTGCTAAGTGTATCAGATATATAAAGAATTTTAACATCCTGAATAAATCGGTATGTGGTTTGTAAGATTACAGTGCTTTATAGACTGGATGATATTTACAATGCTGAAGTATTAAGATTAGAGGTTAAAGAAATGTTGGATCTAATTAAACCCAGACAGTGCTGTGAAAGCTGGCAGAGGTGATTATATGGGCGAAGCACAGGCATGATGAGGGTTGGTAGAAAATATACCTGTGAGCATATATAATAATAAGATGAATGGATGTCAACCCCTTTTTATTTCATTTTTACTTTTACCCAACAATGATAAAACCGAAAACTAAATTTGGAATGGTAAATGAACATTGTTTCAAAAACTGCAAGATGCTTTCTGTATGACATTTAAAGTCAAAGAGAATTTAGGTTGCAAAGGCAGAAGTAGCTAGGGAATGATTAGGTGCGTATATAGCATACGGTGTCTTATGGCAATGTTATGAGCATTACTGGCTGTTTGCTGACAGAAGGCTTAAGTATGGAGGTACAAGTAGCACTGTGTGGACACAGGTAATAGACAATACTGAGGAGACAATGGGAAAAGCAATTGTGTGAGAAGAATATTCATGGTGGTCATAATAAAAACGTGTGTATTGTAAATGGAGGAATATGTAAATTAAAGGGAATTAAACTAGATGCATCAAACTTTCACTCTAAACATAATCACTATGTGAAATACATTTCAAAACTCTTGAATTAAAGGGATGATTTCAAGTTGAAATTTTGTATGATATTTTGTTCAATACCAGACCCTGGCAAGACTTGATAACGCTGGTTAGGAATTCTAAGCAATAATGATCATACTATAAATATTGTTTTGATGTAAAATTGCAAAATGAAAATGAGATGGAAGAGAATATGCTGAGTGTAAATAACATGCAGATTCTTGAGTGGTTAATAACAGCAGTAAAGACTGCTTGTTGTCTTAAAAAAATAAAGACATGATCATTAAGATTCAAAACATCATTACATTGACCTAACTTCTCTCATTCTCCCTACATCCACAAAGCAGCCAGGCAAAGGCATATCACAAAACTCAGACACTGAGTGGGGATGCATAACTACTGGTGTCATGCTACTAACTATCCTCTTAACCCTCTAATTTCCATGGTATTCCATACTGGGTGGTAATCAGAGATTGGTCTCTGTCATTATTAAATGTGCTTGGTCAAAGAACATAGGCAGCCATTAAATGCAATGTACTGCGCAAACAATAAGTGTCAGCATTTGTTGCATGTACAATCCATGTCAGTTAATGAAGTGAGGAAAAGATGTACAGCTGGAACTTGGTGTGCGTATATAGGATCATAGGAAGTGACTAGCCTAATGGCCCTAGGACCCTTACAAGCCTAGGCAAGTTCTACCCTTACTTCAATGATCAGCACCTATTGCCCCTGTCCAAGAGGGACACAGGTAGAACCCCCAGGGGGAATTTCCGGTTAGTTTGAAGTGAGCCAATGAGGTACTCTATTTTACATGGAGTGGGAGTCTGTTCCAAAGGTATGGTAACCTCTGGGAGACAAATCTGTCCCTCCAGCAAGTTCTATTAATATCACATACTAGGTTAAGGTCTTTAGAGTAAGTGACCCATGTACCATTTGACTTGCTGATATGCAGCATTTCCAATAAAGCAGGGTCAGAGATTGCCTCTGAGTAGTCTTTATGAAACAGAATAAAGTGACAGTGATTTCAGACAATCCCCATAGGACAGATGGTGAAGACCTTGAATTTTCCTTATTAGGAACCCTTGTGGTCTCTCCAATTGCTTGGAAAGGTACATACCAAAAGGGGAATTGTACTCAACTATTGGCCTGATGAGGGAAGAGTACAGGGAGGTTATAAAAAGAAGTTATGTCTTACCATAATGTTCCATCTGCATTGTCGATCTTCACTAATCCTTGACTGTGAGCTTGGTTCTGAGCCTAGGGAACTGACTCAGCCGTTATTCCAGCTTGCACCTTCCAAAAACTTTCAAGCTAAGCTCTAACCATAATGCTCCTCACCAAATTACCTCAGATCAGGTTTGCCTACAATAGTGACAGACAAGAAGTAATAGATAAGAGACCATATCTGTGTCCCTATTATGAAGCCAGTCTTTGGGAACATTCGGACCACCAAGAGTTCTAAGGCAGGGGGAAGGAGGGTGGGAATGTCATGAATTAGTGAAGACTGACAACACAGATGGAACGTTATGGTAAGATAATTTTGTTATCTGATCTTGTCAATCTTCACGTAATCCTTGACTGTGGGACAGAGTCCCTAGCTACCTGAATCTTGGGAGGTCTCATGGAAGAATATTCCTGAGCACCATCGAGTCAAATGATGCACGTCCCCTAGAGGCCTGGTCCAGTTTGTAATGAGTAATCAAGCTATGAGGAGATGCCCATGTAGCTGCTGCACAAATATCATCTAAGGAAGCTCTGGCATGAAACTGCTACAGCTCTCGTTGAATGAGCTTTCACAAGATGTGGTAGATGAAACCCCTTTTTGTTGCAAACAAAGGTGGTATAGTCTTTAAGCCATTTCGCCAAAGTAACCTCAGACAGTGGATTATCTAAAGAGAGTGAAGAAAAGGCAATAAACGGTCAGATTTTCTGATGTCCTTTGTTCTGTGAAGGTAAAAATGTAAGTGCCTGTGTACGTCTAGTAAATGTAGACAGTACTCTACCTTGTTGGAAAAATCAGGAAAAAGGACTGGGAGATGTAAGGTTTGATTGATATTTGACTCTGAAACAACCTTTGGAAAAAAGGAAGGATTTATCATGAAGGAGACCCTGTCCTTATGAAATATCAAATAGAGGGTTTTGCAGGACAAGGCTTAAATCTCCTATATTCTCCTGGCCGAAGTGATGGCTATCAAAAATAAGGTTTTCCAGGACAAGAACTTTAAGTCACAAGTTGCTGAAGGTTCAAAGGGGGAAGAAATGAGACTGCAGTACCAAATGCAAATCCCATGGAGAAGAGGGTTCTTTAAATGGAGGCCTGAGCAAAAAAAAAAGGCTTTACAAAGTTTATGAGACATAAGTGATGAACCTTTGAAACCAATATGGAATTTAGATATTGCAACAAGATGCACACGAATGGCAGAAGATGATCAGCCAGACTGATAGAGTAAGGTTAAAAATTCTAAAACTTTGTCAACAGGTGCTGCATATGGGTCAATATTAAAGTCAAGTGACCATTTAGCAAATTTTACCCATTTGTTATGGTACAATTTTCTAGTTGAAGGCTTGTGGTGGGCCAGAATGATGCATTGGACTGGGGAAGTGAAGGAGGAAAGCCTGGCAATCATGGGAACTGGAGAAATCATGTAGTGAACTTGAGATGCTGAAGATTCACTACTAAATAACAAAAGCGAAAAGCCACCAGCCGGATAAAATAAAAGATATTTAATTTGATAATAAACAATAGACTTATAGCAACATAGACTTTAACATTAACAATCAAAAAAATTCACTGAAACGAACAATAGAAATAAGCGCTTTCGTTTAAAAAGTTTTAAACTTCATCAGACCAATTTCAGGAGTGCTGGTAGGAGAAAGAATCTCTGGACCCCTGGTTCTGTGGACCACTTCTGCTTCTTGGACAGCATCTTCCATTATTATTTCCCCCTCTGCCCCAGGGGAAGTCATTGCCATGTGAGTCTTGGAAAGATCCTTGGGTGTTTTTGAACCATAGCCTCCCACTTCTCTGGTTCCTAGAGTAGGGCCGTTGAGGAGTGGAGAAGCATTCGTCCATGGCAGAAAGAGTCTTCCTATCCTTCTGACATTTGGTTAGCATCTCTTTAACCTTGGAGCCAAAAAGAGATGATCCGTCAAATGGAGTGTTGATGAAAGAAGACTTAAATGGCTCCTAATGGCTACTCCTGAACCTGCTGCTCTTTTCATCCCTTCGGCTGCATGAGCAATTAGCCTCATGGACGAATTGGAAATTGATTCAAGGGTGGCGAGCTGAGAAGCAACCTTATTTTGGACCCCTTCATCTACTGCTCCTGTAAGAGTATATGAAAGCTCTTTAATCAGATCTCTCTGAAGCCTTGTAAAATGCGCCATATAATTCAAGGACCTGAGAGCAAAGGTCAATCAAGAGTATATGCACTTCCCAAACCTATCCATAGTCTTAGACTCCTTGTTAGGAGGATGGATAGTTGGACTTTCTTCAGCGAGTTCCTTTTTCATGACTTCTGCTACCACTGTGGCATCTACAGGAATAGCCTTGGCCCAGTGTTGCTCGTCTTTTGGGGCAGAGAGAATCTGGTCAGGTCTTTTAAGGATCATGCTGATAGAGTCAGGAATTTTCCAGGCCTGCTGGGTGATCAGTTTAATAAGATCATCAGTGGTTGGAGAGATCCAAGAGGTAGAGGTCTGGGTGTGAAAAGCCTCTAGGTATACAGATGCCTCTGAGAAAGGTTGGTGGTAGTCCAGCCACTGCTGTAGTGAAAGAGCTCTGCATGTACGGCAAATGCAGGGCCAAACCAAAGCAGGAATAACACACAAATAAAGAAAAAAACACAAATGGCCAGCACTAAGGCGTAAAAGACAAAAAAGACTCAAAATTCAGCCAAATAGTAGGCAAATCATAGTTTAATCCTCCATACTGGTTTCGGCATAACCGCCTACATCAGTGGAATACCATAAAGAAGATAATGTCATCCCTTCATAAATAGACCCATCCACCAATGGAAAAAACACCCCCCCCCCATCATCATCAACATCACTTCCTTCAATCAAATGATAAACATGCAGATAGGACAGAAATTATAAAACAACATACAAAGATGACAATATATTACTACAAATGATCATTTAATCCTGGTGGGAAAAGTCCCCCCAGCTTAATAATCCAATATTTTTCTTTCTTATTTAGAATACTGTGCCAGCCATGCATGTTATTTCTATTACCAGCAATTTTGTCAATTACTAAAAACTGAAAATCTGCACCAGTATGTGTCATGCAGTGTCTGTAGAGAGCATTGGTTTCACGTTTGTTACGTATGTCACTCCGATGTTCTGACATACGTATTCTCAGTGGACGAGACATCTGGCCAACATAAAAGGCCAAACATTTACAAGTGGCCAGATAGGCAATCCAATCAGTTCCACAATTTCCAAAGAATTTTATATCACACACCTTGCTAGTGTTTTTGCTAGAAAATTGTTTAAGTTTGCAAACATAGCGACATGAAGAGCAGCGTCCACAAGGGAAAGTACCAAAAAGAGTATCCCCCGACAAAGTAAGCTGCTGATATATAGCACCCCCACTTCTGGTATGCTTAAAATGGAAGAAATGGGAACCCAATGTTTTGCCTTTCCTAAATGAAAATTGATACCTCGTCCCCAAAACCTGATGCAAACTGTCATTAGCCATGAGGATGTTCCAATGTTTATAAATAGTTTCCTTAATAACATTAGTGTTCCTCCCAAATGTTGTGACAAACCTGATGGTATCACTAGTGGTCCTCCAAGTTTTGACTTTATGTTGCAATAATGACATCCTGACATGAGTATTGGCCCAATTGCTGACAGAAATGATGTCAAAGTCCCTGTATCCCTAACTCGAAATCTGTTGCAGAGATCCCGTTGAGAAGAGTCATATTCATCCTGAGTGGAACTGATTATCTTCATACATAAAAATTGGGATCTCGGGATATTGCAGATGGTATGGCTTGGGTGCAAGCTGGTAGCATGAAGCAAGTTGTTATATTGTGGGTACTTCCGAAATACTCTCGTACTGAGAGTATTGTCTAAATTCCTCTGGACTGTAACATCCAAAAAATTAATTTTGTTACAATCAGAGCTGAGAGTAAACTCTATACCCCTTTTGTTATCATTAAGGTATTGGACAAACTCAAGAAGGAATCCCATATCAGCCCGCCATACCATCCAACAATCATCCAGATATCTCCTCCAGATGTCAATTTTGGCAATATACAAGTTATGGGAGGGGTCATATATAAGCTGTTCTTCCAGAAAAGCCATAAACAAATCTGCAAAGATGGGTGCAAACGATGCACCCATCATGGTGCCCTGAATCTACCAAAAACACTCCCCTGAAAATAAAATACATTTTTATTGAACACATGCTCAGCCATACATAGAAGTAGAGTATTAAATCCAGTTGCATATAAATTGGCATGGTCTAGCCAGAATTGTAAGGCTTGAAGACTGGCCCAATGGGGGATGTTGGTATACAGAGCTTTGACATCAACGGTGCAAAGAAGCCACCCAGGTTCAAGTTGTGTATCAGACAATATTTTCAGGAACTGTGTGGTGTCCTGTATGCGTGCCTGAATCAGATCCAACAACGGTTTCAGATATTGAGTCAAAAAAGCGGAGAGAGGTTCAGTCAATTAACCTATCCCTGAAACAATAGGCCAACCTGGCAGCTTAGTCAATGATTTATGAATTTTAGGCAGCAGATACATAATCTGCTTCTGGGGAATCTTAACAGTTAAATGAGATTTAACTGTCTCTGAGATAATACCCTCATCAACAGCCTCACTTAAAAATGAATCAATATCTTTCTTGAAGTTAGGTGTTGGGTCAATGGGCATAGCCATATAATGGCGTGGGTTGGACAACTGTCCCTTACCCTTGCTAAGATAATAATCTGTATCCAATATGACTACTGCCCCTTCCTTATCCACAGGTACAATAACAATCTTACAATTATCCTTTAGCTCCTGTAGTGCTTTACTTTTCCCACTTGTTAGATTATGACCCAATACCATAAAATCACCAGTGTTGAAATGTATATCTCTGAGGACAGCCTGTAAGAATATTGACACATGTTTGTTCATGGGTGGCTGAAAATCAGACTTAAGGAATCTAAACTCAGTAGACCTTTGAGAGTTGTCGCCAGAATAAAAAAACAATTTAAGGTTAAGTCTACGGCAAAAGTCATATAAATCAGATACTATACAGGTTTCATCCACAAAAAAGCCGGACACAAAATTCAATCCTTTATTCAAGAGCTGCTTCTGTTCATGCGTTAAAATCACATTGGAAATATTCAAAAAATTGCTATTATGGTCATTTAATGCGACATCAGGGTCTGAAGTAATCCCTCCACCATAACTATTCCTGTTTCTGTGTTTCACCCCACCTCCTGCTGTATCTAAATGGTGGTCCACATTACGTTGTTTTTTAGGGGTTGGTGATTCCTGGGTGCTGGCACTATTAATATCAGTGAGGACTCCTCGACCGATGTACTACTGTAATAATTATCAGTCTTTCTTAAAATGGACCTAGGTTTCTTCCTACTAGTGGCCCCAATTAGCCTACCGGTCTCAATAAACTTGACATTTTTGGAAACCTCAAAAGGTTTACCCCTGTGATAGTCCGTTACATCCCTGATGAGCTTTCGTATTTTTTGTCCCGGGTTTGTTTCTCAAAGGTAAGTAGCTCCATTGATAACTTATTTAGACAAGCAACATACTGAGGTTGACCCTCATATCTTTTTGTTTCATAGGTAGGTACTAGGGCTATCAGCCCAAGGGCCTACGTAAGCCTAGCCAGCAAGGTTCCATAGCTTACGCCACCCAAGGAAGTTATTTTCCTATGCCACTGTCCAGCAGAGACACAGAAGTGATCCCCGGTGTGTATTTCCTATTTGCTAGCCACTCATCAAGATTTTTCTTGAAGAGTGCTAATGAAGAACTTTGCTTGACATAGATGGGTAGCTTGTTCCAGAGTACAGGAAGTCTCTGGGACAGGAATCTATCCCTCCAGTGTGTCCTGTTCATTGTAGTGACAAGGTTTAGGTCCCTAGAGCATGTAGCTCGGAGGGATTGGGATTTCTTTAGGTGTAGCATGTCCAACAGCTCTGGGTTTGACATAACTTTATATGTTAGGCAGAGATCACCTTGAAGTAGGCGATATGTTATGGAGTAAAGCTGGAGTTTTTTGAGACGGTCAGTGTAGGGCATTTGTTTGAGGCCAGTAATCCTCTTTGTGAGGTACTTCTGTGGCCTTTCCAGCTGCTGTAGATGTCTTGTGAGGTACATTCCAAAAGGGGCATTGTACTCTATAATGGGTCTAATGAGTGATGAGTAGAGGGGAACAATGACCTCTTATTTCCTGGATGAGGTGTGCCACGTAGAAGGACTTCCTGACTACTGTGGCGATGTGACTATCAAAGGAGAGACTACTGTCCACCTGGGTCCCAAGGTCTCTTGTCATGCATTCGGTGTTAAGTAGATTGCTGCCTATGTGGTAGTTCATGAGTACAGAGTTTTTACCATAGGGGATGACACTGCACTTTTTGGCATTGAGCTTTAGGACATGGCTCTGACACCAGGCATCTGTCTCAGTGAGGCCCTTCTGTAGGATGTCCACATCATTTGGGGACTTGACTATGGCTCCTAGTTTGCAGTCATCTGCGAACTTCATTAGCCAGAGGCCTTCTGTGTTAACCTGTACTTCAGAGAAGTAGATACCAAACAGGAGAGGTCCCTGGATGGAACCCTGTGGTACTCCACTTATCACTGCTTTGAGGTCAGATTTGAAGTCTGCAACTTTTACAGTGTGGGTTCTGTCAGTGAGCCAGTTGGCAACCCATCTTGTGACGTAGGGATTTATACCTAGTTTAGTGAGTTTAGCTATAATTCCAGAATGGGGGATGGTGTCGAAAGCCTTGGCTAGGTCAAGATAGGCTGTGTGAACCACCTTACCCTCATCCACGGCTTTGGTGACTGCCTCAAAGAAGTCGATCAGGTTCAGGAGGCATGTTCTGCCTTTCACAAACCCGAACTGGGTGGGATCCAGAGTTTGGAGGTTACCAATGTCTTTGTTTATGAGTTCCATGATGATACGTTCCATGGCCTTGCAGACCAGGCTCGTCAGGCTAATAGGTCGATAGTTCTCAAGATCACTGGTGGCTCCCCCTTTGTGGAGTGGGATAACTGTTGCTGTGCGCCATTCAGTGGGCACAAAGCTTAGTGCGAGACTATTATTGAACATGGTGCTAATCTGGGGAGCCAGTTCGTTCTGAAGTTCATGTAAAACGAATCCTGGGATGTTGTCCGGTCCCATGGATGCTGTGTTTTTGGCTTTAGAGAGTGCAGCTTTTACCTGTGTAGTTGTGATTACAGGGACTCTGCATACTTTCTGTATAGATATTGGCCCTTTAGAGGGTGAGAGGGGGGTAAAGTTAGCACTGAACTGATCTGCCAGGATGTTGGCAATATCAGTTGGTTCTGTAATTTTCGTGCCTTTGTGCTGTAACTCACAGCATATCTGGGTGTTGCCATCTAGATTCTTGACATAGCTATAGAATGCTTTGTGGTTGTCCTTGGATTTAGTGGCAATTTTGTTTTCATAGCTAGCTTTGCAGGATCTTATAAGTGATCTCAGCTTCTTACTGAGGCTGACCAGGGAGTTCCTCCACTCATGGGATTTTACTCTCTTTTGCAACAGTTTCTTCCTTCTGTTGTACAGTTTGTTTATGGCAGGGGACCACCAGATTGGCTTCCTTTTTTTGGAGGATAGCATCTTGGTTCTGTTTGGGATAGCACGATCCATGCACTCGTGTAAGTGCTTATAGAGTAAATTTGTGTAGGACTCAGCAGTTGTAACTGTATTGTCCATCTGCATGGGTGTCATGCAGTTCACCACTTCTAACTTAAGAAGCATGAAGTTGGCTTTGGAGAAATTTTTTACTGTGGTTTCCTTAATGGGGGGTTGGGGTGAGATGTGGATATCAAGGGTGATAAGCTTATGGTCAGATTGGACCAACGAGTTGACTTCAGGTTTGGAACACCGGTCACTCATGTTGGTAATGACTACGTCAAGGATATTGTTGCCCCTGGTGGGGGTGTGGAAACGTTGATCTAGGGCATTGGAGTTTATGAATTCCTTAAAGCGTTGAGCTAAGGAGTTGCTACACAAGTAGTTTTCCCAGTTAATGGTGGTGTCGTTCAAGTCGGCCTTTATTAGGGTGTTTGGTTGAACCCTAATATTTTCCAGTACATCAAGAAAAGAGGAGTGGGAATCCTGGGGCATGGTGGGGGATCTGTAGCAAGCTACAATTTGGATTGCAGTTTTGCCCAGACTTAGTTGCACTTGGATAACCGCGGATGCATTATGCTAAGCAACTATCCTGGAGGTGTGGATATCCTTAATGAATATGGAAACACCTCCACCTTTGGTCTTTCGGTCTAGGTTACATGGCCGAAAAGTGTGGTATGAGTTATAGCCTGGTAGTGCAGGGGTGCTCTCTGGAGCCTTGAACCAGGTCTCAGTCACTGCACAGATATCGATGTTCTCCATTTTAAGGAGTGCCTCAAGTGAGTGCATTTTGAACTTTAGACTTCTAGCATTGAGTAGCATTACCCTCAGTTTTTGCTTGCCTGTTCCTGTTATGGTGGTGAATTTGTTATTTGAACCCTGCCTAAAAAGGCAGTATAGGGGCAGCAAGAGCCTTAGCCAGTATCCGGAATCCCAGGGGCGACAGGAGCAGGCCATCTATGGCAATGCATCGTGGTCTGTCAACCATGTCATCCCAAGCAGACAGATACTCGATCCCCTTAGAATGACACCAGAAGCTTAGCCAATTGTTGAAGTCAATCATTTTGTCCTTGTACTGCGGTATCATTCTGGGCGATGGCAGAATGCTACTCAGGGCTAGGGTCATACCTGCCTGGGCTACAAGATCGGAGAGCTCTTCCATGTCTCTTTTCATTCACACCAACATGGACAATGACAGAGTCATATTTGTACTTGCTGTGGAGTGACCTGAGTGCGTGGGTTATGTGGCAGATCCTGGCACCCGACAGGCAGCTGACAATAACCCTCTCCTTGTTTAGCCTGGTGAGTGGGACATCAGTGTGCCTGACTATAGAGTCACCTATGACTAGTGTGTTGGGTACGTTGTTTTGCCTTATTGGCTGTGGTTTAGTGGCACACTGAGTCTGTGGGCTATGTGTAATTTGGGTTGTGTTGGGGGATGGAGGTTGCTTGCATTTCTGCTTTGGAGGTCTCTGTTGCTTAGACAGATTATTATTGAGAGCCTATGTGAATGTTTTTGTGTTACTGTGTGTGGATTTTGGTGGGGTAGATTTAGTGAGACAATGTGATGAGTGTGGTGTGGTGCAAATGTTTACCTTCTCCTCATGACTGTCAAGTTCAGTCTTGGTTGGAGAGACCTTTACCTCCAGTTTGGCTAGATAAGTGCATCTCTCACAGGTTGTAGTGTTGGGTGGTAGGAGGAGAGGGTAGTCTGTGTACATGAAGCAATTTCAAAAAGCTTCTTCACTTCTGCAATATTCGTATCAATCATCCATAGGTTCATAGGTTCATAGGTTGGTACTAGGCTATCAGCCCTAGGACCTATACAAGCCTAGCCATAACAATTCCCTGGCTATTTCTTCCCACACTATTTACTTCCCTGGACCCCTGTCTAGCAGGGTGACTGACATGATCCCCGGGGTGAATTTCCTTTCTCCCATCCAATCATCAAGGTTCCTTTTGAAGAGGACCAAAGAGGCACTCTGCTTGACATGTATGGGCAATCTATTCCAGAGTCTGGGGAGTCTCTGGGTCAGGAACCTATCCCTCCAGCATGTTTTGTTTATTGTGATGACAAGGTTTAGATCCCTGGAGCGTGTGGCTCTGAGGGATTGGGATTTCTTTAAGTGTAGTATGTCCAACAGCTCTGGGTTTGACATGGCTTTGTATGTTAAGCAAAGATCGCCTCTGAGTAGACGATATGCGACAGAGTATAGCTGGAGTTTTTTAAGGTGGTCAGCGTAGGGCATCTGCTTTAGGCCTGTGATTCTTTTAGTGAGGTATTTCTGTGGCCTTTCCAGTTGTTGCAGATGTCTTGAGAGGTACATACCAAACGGGGCATTGTATTCTATAATGGGTCTAATGAGGGATGAGTACAGTGGGACAATGACCTCCTTTTTTCTGGATGAAAAGCCCTTAGTGATGAGGTGTGCCACATAGAAGGATTTCCTGACTGTTGTGGCGATGTGGTTATCGAAGGTGAGACCACTGTCCACCTGTGTCCCTAAGTCTTTTATCAAACTTTCGGTGTTTAGTGTACTGCCACCTATATGGTAATTCACGGATACATGTTTTTTCCCAAAGGGGATAACTATACATTTCTTGGCATTGAGTTTGAGCCCATGGCTCTGGCACCAAGCATCTGTTTCTGTAAGGCCCTTTTGTAGAGTATCCACATCATTTGGGGATTCAATAATGGCTCCCAGTTTGCAGTCATCTGCAAACTTTGTTATCCAGAGTCCCTTAGTGTTGGCTTGTACTTCAGAGAAGTAGATGTCAAACAAGAGCGGTCCCAGGACTGAACCCTGAGGTACTCCACTTGTCACTTGTCTGGAGCAAGATTTGGAGTCGGCTACTTTTACAGTGTGGGTTCTATCAGTAAGCCAGTTAGCAACCCATTGGGTGACGTAGGGATTAATGCCCAGCTTAGTAAGTTTATCTATGATTCCAGAGTGGGGGATGGTGTCAAAGGCCTTGGCAAGGTCTAGATAGGCTGTGTGGACCACCTTACCCTTGTCCATGGCTCTGGAGACTGATTCGAAGAAGTCAATCAAGTTCAGGAGACAAGATCGGCCCTTCACAAACCCAAACTGGGTGGGGTCCAGTGTTTGAAGCTTGCCAATGTCTTTGTTTATAAGTTCCATGATAATACTCTCCATGGCCTTGCAGATAAGGCTTGTCAGACTGATGGGATGGTAGTTTCTGGGATCCAAGGTGGATCCCCCCTTGTGGAGTGGGATAACTGTAGCTGTGTGCCACTCAGTGGGCACGAAACCTGAGGTGAGGCTATGATTAAACATGACACTTAGGTGAGGTGCCAGTTCATATTGTAGTTCATGTAGTACACAGCCCGGGATGTCATCTGGTCCCATGGATGCTGTATTCTTAGCTTTGGAGAGTGCGTTTTTTACCTGTGTGGCCATTATTACCGGAATTTGGCAATCTTCCGGTATTGAGATGGGCCATTTAGGGGGTGAGAGGGGGGTGAAGTTGGCACTGAATCAATCTGCCAGGATATTGGCAATAGCCTTGGGATCAGTATATTTAATGCCATTCTGTTTTAGATTCTGGACATAGTTATAGAATGCTTTGTGGTTGTCTTTGGAATCTTTGGCAATTTTATTTTCGTAACTAGCTTTGGAGGATTTTATGAGGGATCTCAGTTTCTTACTGAGGCTGGTAAGGAAGTTTTTTGCATCCTGGGATTTTCCTTTTTTCTGCAGCAATTTCTTCCTTTTGTTGTAAAGTTTGTTTATGGCAGGGGACCACCAGATTGGCTTCTTTTTTTTGGATGAGAGCATCTTGGTTCTATTTGGGATGGCACGATTTATGCAAGAGTGGATGTGCTCGTACAGTGCCTTAGTGTAGGATTCAGCAGTTGAACTTTCAGCTCCCATCTGCATGGGTGTCATGAAGTTTGTCACTTCTGACTTGAGTAGCATGAAGTTGGCTTTGGAAAAGTTTTTTATGGAGCTTTCCTTACTGGGGGGTGGGGGTGGGATGTGGATGTTAAGAGTGATTAGCTTATGGTCAGACGTGACTAAGGGGGGGGGTGACCATAGGTGTGGAGCATCGATTTCCCATGTTGGTAATGACCAGGTCTAGGATATTGGAGCCCCTGTTGGGACTATGGATTAGTTGATTCAGGGCGTTGGAATTTATGAATTCCAAGAACCGTTGGGCAAAGGTGTTGGTACATGAGTAGCTTTCCCAGTTAATGGCAGGGTAGTTAAAATCACCCAGTATTAGGGTGTTTGGTTCTATCTTAATATTTTCCAGTATGTTTAGAAAGGTGTAGTGAGAATCTTGGGGTATGGTGGGGGATCTGTAGCAAGCTACAATTTGGATTGCAGTCTTACCTAGTGTTAGTTGCACCTGGAGAATTTCAGATGCATTGTGTTGGGCAACTAGCCTGGTGTTGTGAATATCCTTGGTGAATATTGACACTCCTCCACCTTTAGTGTTTCGGTCCTGCTTTGGTGGCCAAAAAGTGTGGTAAGAGTTGTAGCCTGGTATTGCAGGGGTGCTCTCTGGAGCCTTGAACCAGGTCTCAGTTACTGCACAGATATCAATGTTCTCCATTTTTAGGAGTTCCTCGAGAGAGTGCATTTTGAGGTTTAGGCTTCTAGCATTGAGTAGCATTACCTTCAGATTTTGCATGCTTGTACCTGTTACGGTGGTGGTTTTGTTCTTTGAACTTTGCCTAAAAAAGGCACTATAGGGGTGGCAAGAGCCTTAGCCAGTAACCTGAATCCCAGAGGCGACAGGTGCAGACCATCTCTGGCAAAGCATCGTGGTCTGTCAATCATGTCGTCCCAGGCAGACAGGTACTGGATCCCCTTTGAATGACACCAGAAGCTTAGCCAATTGTTGAAGTCAATCATTTTGTCCTTATATTGTGGTATCATTCTGGGCGAAGGCAGGATGCTACTCAGGGCTAGGGTCATACCTGCCCACTCATATCCACTCATAATATGAGCTAAGGATATGAGCGAAGGACATGGAAGCCTGCTGAAGTATCAGGTTCCAATCCTTAAGTAGTTCATCATCCATCTTACCCACTAAGGGCTGTATTCGAACCCTGAGTCCACTGGGCATAATTTCCTTGTTCTGGTAGGCTTTGAAAAGCTTGAGATGCCATATATTCATTCTGAGGGTTTTCATCCCCCTACCAAGTTTGTTAAATGCCAGACTGCAGCCGTCAACTGGATCCGTATTGAGAGCATCCTTATCAGTGCCACTCTAATTCATAACCCCAAACACTCTTATATCATTTTTGTTGGCACATAAACCATTCAAGATAGTTTCAAGATTCATGACCATAAGCTCACAATCCACCTAACAATATCTGAGCACAAACAACAGCCAAGGTAGCACCAGAGGATCAATAATCTGCCCATCCAATGCCACCAAAGAAGCCACTTATCCAAACAGTATAAATGTATATATTTCTCCAAAAAAGGAATCCCCAAACAAAGGGATGCAATATGAAAGCTCACCAGGGAAAACAGGCCCAAAATAAATAAAATACAATCACCACACTTGTTGAGATCAGAGGTCTAGAGGCCAGTAAGCAAGAGAAGATGTGTCAAATCAATGAATTGACAAAAATGTAAGTATTAAACTGTAGTTTGTCCACACCTAGGCAAAAAGAATGTTTTCAAAACAACCAGAGCCCCTACACATTAGTAAACCAGTATAAATGAATAATGCTGTTCGTATACTATAAGATTCTGAATATTTAAAAATGTTTTGCCAAAATTAATTCCATACCTCCACCATTAATTCAGCACAGTGTATCTACCTAGACTAAACCCCATAAGGAATGTCAAATGTCTAGAAATACTTGATGAAAAAGAACATTTGGATACCAGAAAGCCATAAAATAGGCCCTCCAGCTGGTTATGTTACATTCAGATACCTAGAAATAAGACAATGTGCAGGTTTTAAAGTTAATAATAGGCTCCCAGTTGTATTCCAGTCCAAATCCAAAACCCATAAAATGTTCCACATTAAACTCCAGTGTCAATAACTGCAGTTATAATAGCATCCACCCACTCCACAATCCTATATAAGGAAAAGTTGGCCAAACACTTGGAGAGCCCCCACATAGATATAAATACACATATCACTGGATTAAAAAATCCTTGCCAATAGAATGAAAAAATGGGAACACAACAATAAAGTTACAGCAAAAATGTCTGTACTATGACTATCATTACTCCAACTGCAATCAACCTCAGAAAACTGTTGTCAACTAAGGGAAATATGTTATCTATCCAACAATTGTTGGGCGAAAATATGAAAATATTAGGGAGAAATATGCAATGACGTCCTTTAGCTATCCAAGCTGTAGTAGTTCCCCTAACATTACCCTAAAGGTGTTTATACATTGACATATACAAATAAAGTTTTAATGTCCCATACAAAATTACTGAACAGAAAACACAGTTCCTAGCTCCATATATGTATGTATCAGGTTAAGGACAAATATGCATAGAAAACACAGTCCCAGCAATATTATTCCCATACAATATCCCTATATTCCCAACAATATCACCAAATGTCCACAGTTTCCCAATATTATAGTTGCTCTAAGAACATATATTGTGATGTTACAGTTCAAATGTGTGGTCGCCTTGAGGCAAAAAGTCAGACAAGACTAGTCCGAGATGTTAAAAAAGAAAAGGTATTGAGCAAATGTTCAGGGCTCAACATACCACCAAACACATTCCTTCAAATGTAATAAATCCAGGCATTGATATTCCTAAGTCCAGCAGAGTTACCAATAGTCCAAAAATAGCCTGTATTTCTAATTATTCAGGATGAACAGAATCGTTTTGTTCGAGTTAAGGTGTCTGGTCTCGAACACAAGTTATCAAATACGAGAGATTTATGAGTGGCCAAACACCGCCAAGCAGGCCGCCCCAATCACCACTGTAAACTCAAAAACCAAACGAAGAATGAGCGAGTAGTCTGGGCCCAAACCACCACAACTGTAAGCCTCATACGAACGTATCAACATCACACAGTTGTAAAGTAAAAAAACAGTACCTGTACATAACATATGCAACTGTGTCCTATATATGTAGACAATCCTCACAGATTCAATGCTCCAAAGTACAAATGACAGAAAATACTGAAAAATTCCCAGTCCAGCCACCCCTCTGTTTCTGGATTTCTAGGATGTCCCCGAGGGAAACATCTTCAGGGGGTGACTTGGGGGAACTTTCCCCTTCATCGAAATTGGTATCCTCTGTGAAGGACTCTTCAGGGGAGTCCAAGTGCTTCCTCTTGCACTTCCTCTTCAAAAGTAACCTCTTCAGTGGAATGCTTCGGAGAGGTATCTGAAGATGATATAACCAGGGTGGGTCACTCCTGAGGCTTTTGTGCTCTCTGTCCCAGGGAAGAGACTGGAGGAAGCTCCAGTCGAGGGAATGGGGAAGTTACTTGGCCCAACAGGGATGGCATAGACAGTGTGATGACAATGGATAAGGCCCTCTCCATAGTGTGGAAGGCAGGCCCCCACCATAGAGGGATGGGAGCCCAGAACTGTGGTCTCACCCTGCACTGGGGTAACTACCTCTGAAACAGAAGCTGGGGTCGAACTTACATATGCCGAGGACCTATGGAGCATGGAGAGCTCTGAAAGAATCAAAGTTGAAACCTGCCCCTCTGAGCCAGCAATGAAGCTTTGACCCTGGGAGGTCTCCAGTTCTGACAAACCAGAAGAGCTCAGGGCAACTATCGGTACAGGAGAAGGAGTTCTGGCCAGCACCGAAACAGTCGAAGATGGGATGGTCAGTACCAGGGGCTGGAGTTGAAGGAGGAATTTACATGGGTGTAGAAGAAGTCAAGATTTCAGAGCTAACCAGGCTAGGAACCGAAGATGGAGGTAATCACCTCGCCATCAGGAACTGGTCGACTAGTTTCAATGTCTGACTCTGACAGGCTCTTAGTGGGATGAATAAAGGAGGCTATTGGATATCTTGGTGGCTGTCTTTCCCAAAAAGGACTCAGGGGATGGTTTACAAATGGGTCACTCGAGGGAGAATAAGATGTCCTTGGTAAAACTATTAGCTGAGACTCCTGCTACACTGATACCGAGCTGAAGAGGTCAGTGTCAAGGAAAGAGTGCCTTTTCCCCACTGGTGTCGAGAAGACAATTGGCAGTATGGGAGGCTTGGCCAATTTTGAAGGCAGTTCTGAGGAGGCTGTTGGAACTGAATGAGTGTGCTTTTTCGGTTTTGAAAATGAAAATGATGAAGAAGAAGAGCTGGCTTCTGTTTTGGGACCACTGACAGCCTCTTCAAACTCAGATTTGAGAAGTCCTTTAACTATGATCTTATTTTTATGGTCTTTCAGGATTCTAGCGGAAAATCCTGAACATGGACAGCACCAAGACAATAATCACAAAAGGTGCGTCCACCTGAATTTGGCATTTTCCTTTCACACTTTTTTTTAAATATGTTTATTGATTTTAATATATAATTGATATAACATAGCAATATTATACAGTCAATTAACATATAAGCAATTATAACATTCATAAAACAACTAAAGTATTTACAAAGACATCCACATTTTGTTTAAATCAATTAACTTAGCTGTAACATTTTACTAATAGTCTAAGATTTTTTTAACAAGCTTTGTAAAGTATCCCACATATTATAGTAAGTTGGTTTTCTGATAGTTCTTGACTTTGTCATTAGTTCCATTTGACACACATCAATCAGAACATTTTTAAATTCATAGAATGAAGGAGGGGTATCTGAAATCCAATTCCTGGTTATTATTTTTCTAGCCACTGCTAGAATTGACCATAATAAGGAAAGTTTAACCTTTTTAATACTTTTAGGTATAGGGGTGTTAAAGAGTATGAGCGATTTAGAGATTGTAAAATTATCTGTACAAAGGGTCTGTAGAAAATCATTGACTGACATCCAATATTCCTTCAATTTTATACAATCATGGAACATATGTGCCCAATCAGCATTTATCTCTGAAGTACATCTCTTACACATTATCTTTTTTATTAATTCTTTTCATTATTAGAGGTGTATAGAAGAAGCTGTGTAAGAATTTCCAGGTATAAAGTTTCCATTTAATAGAAGAAGTTGTTTTAAAAGTGGATTCCAGTATATACCTTTTATCTTGCTGTTTTGGTGGTTCTCCATTAATAGAATTGAAATAATTCCAGTAATTTTCTGGGCAGTTAAAGGTTTCATCTCTAATAATTTTATGAATGTGAGAGAGCTTGCCTTTATCAGAAACCTTTTGCTGTAAGTTTAGCATCATGTAGTCTATCAGTACTGGAATAGATTCTTTAGCTGTCGAGACATTAGATCAAGTTTGTTAGTGAGATGTTGTCTAAAAGTCTGAATCTCTAACCAACAAGTTTCACCCAGATCAAATTCTTGCATTAAGAAATCTTGATTTTTAACTTTATTATCTAACAGCATCTGATACCAGTACTTTAAATTATTCTGTCTGAACAGTAGAGTTCTATTAGGGCTGGATGATAAAAGAATACCTTGTGTATATGTTACGGGAAATAAAATAAAGATTCCTTATATTTGGGGTGCTTATATATAAAGTTACGAAATGTAATAATGATATTTAATGGGTAACTAGTTATGTGTTTTGGTGTAATAGATGTAGTACAAAATTCTTTAAGTATCCATAGTGTGGGGTTATTTATAATAGTATTTTTGTGTGTTAATGGTATTTTTCTGAATTCCATGCTAATTGATTTCCAATATTCCTTCCATTTTGCAACATATGAATGATCTATTAGTAGTGATATAGTTTTTACAATAGAGGAGATAGTGTATAGATCAAAGTCTGTTAAGGCTATACCTCCTTGGGGCCAATTATTAATATGCATCTTTAATGCCATTCTAGGTTTATGAGGTGCCCATAGAATTTTAACATTTGTGAATTTAATTTCTTGATGATTATTTTTGTAGATGGAAGTATTATTGATTTATTATATATAGTATCCTTGGAAATATCATTTTAATAATTGTAAGGCTTTCCTCCATGGTAAAGAAAATATTGTTCCAGCTATTGAAAAGGGTTTGTATGTTTTGAAGACATTTACTATAGTTATGATGTATGACGGATTTAACATCTTTAGCTAATACTATACCTAAATAGGTTACTTGACCTGAATTGGTTATATATTTGTGATAATCTCTATTGAGAAATTTTTTTCCTGAGTGTATTGGCAATATTTTTGTTTTTTCTTCATTAAATATTTCTTAAAATCTGCCATTGTGTTAAATAATGACTGTATATAAGAATTGTTTCCTGCTGATGTGATTAAAACATCATCAGCAAAAAGCTGAATTTTAGATACTGTATTCTCATTTATCTGAAATCCATCTATATCATTGTTGTTTCTAATCAAATTAGCCCAGGGCTCCATTATTAAGGTAAATAGCAATGGGGAAAGTGTACATCCCTGTTTAGTACCTTTCAATGTGGGTATCTTTTGTGAGACATGTACCAGTTTTTATGTATGCCAATGCTCCTTTATATAGCTCAGATTTACAAATGTATCAGAGAAGTTTGTACATCTCAATAAGATAAACAGGTAGTCCCAGTTTACGGAATCAAAGGCTGAATTTATATCAAGGCTTATGGGTGTCACATCCTTCTTTTTTCTGTTTACATAATCAATTAGAGTTAAAGTTCTTCTAATGTTATCAAAAGTATTTCTATTTGTGAGAAAGCCTGTCTGATCTATTTCTATTATACTTGGAAGGATTGTCTTTAATCTATCAGCAAATATGCTCATGAACATTTTGTAGTCAACATTAAGTAATGAAATGGGCCTATATGATGTGCATCTAGTTGGGTCTTTATTGGATTTCAGGACTGGTGAAATAAATGTGCATTTCCAAGATGGGGGATAATAGATTCACTTTGAGCTGACAGGAAAACATTATGTTTTAGTGAATATGCATGTTTAGGGAGGATTTTATAAATCTCAGGCATGATACGGTCATTACCTGGTGCTTTGTTTAACTTGAGTTTGTTTATTTGTGTGGTAATATCTGTATATGAAATACTTTTATCTATTAGTTCAAGCTGTTGTTTATTAAGTTTTCTATTCATGTATGTAGTTATGAAATTCTTTATGCTATCTTTTGGTTCCATATTAACTTTATTGTGGTTAATTTTATAAAAGTGATTTTTAAACTCATCTAGTATTTGTGGTAGCTTAGAGACATTTTTCTTTTTCTTTGAAGAAAATATCCCTTTGATATGATTTTGTTGAAGTCTTTTTGTTTTATTTTTAAGCCTATTTAAGTATTTCGGATTTACTGAGGAGGATAATAATTTATATTTCTCTAGGATTATTTTGATTTTGTGATTTAGAATTTATTTGTACTTCTCATTTAGTTTATTTATTTCCTCTATTACTTTTATATCCAAGATGTGTTCCTTATTGTTGAGTTTATACATGTCTAGTTTGTTTTGTATGTCTAATAAATCCTTGTCCCATGTTTTTCTCTTATTATTATGCCATCTTATACTTTGTCCATATAAGTATGATTTCAGAGCATTCCATATATATATATATATATATATATATATATATATATATATATATATATAAATATATATATATGTATATAATGGAGACTTCTGGTGTAGTGTTTATTTCTAAAAAGTTTTGTGTCTCCTTATTTATAAATTCTTTGTAGTCTTTTAGTTAAGTTAGGTAAGCAGGTATTCTTTTAATCTGAATGTTATGCATTATATTCACAATAAATTCAAAAGTGATTGAATTATGGTCCGATATTGGGCATGAAATGATCAAAGATTTTGTTAGGTCATTCACTAATTGATTAGAGCTCAGAACTCTGTCTATTTTAGAGTAGGTCTTATGCCTATCTGAAAAAAAGGTATATGATAGCAATTTAGAATCTGCTTGGTTATTAATGTCATTCAGATTATATGAATTAATGAAGTCCTTTAAGTGTTTTGCATTAGGTGTGATTTTCCTTTTCCCTATAGTGGTAGTATCTTTTTCATGTAGGATACAGTTAAAATCTCCTGCTAAAATGGTATATCCCTTAGAAAGGAGTATTATCTGATTGAGATGGTGTTTCACTGTGCTAATACCTATGCCTGGTATCCAGTATACATTAATGAATGTAAAGATCTTCCTATTGATCTGTAGTATAACCAAGCAGAACATTCCCTTGTCATCTTTATATGCTTAATAATTTTGGGAGTAGGTATAGTTTTGTTCCACAAGATAGCCACCCCTGTTTTTTTCTGTGTTTGTTCCGAGCTAACTAAGGTTGTGTATTTGCTGGTGTCTAGCTTATCTATGTCTTTTTTCAGGAGATGTGTTTCTTGAAGGACTCAGGTCACTCCAAGGCAAGTACAAATATGACTCAGTCATTGTCCATGCTGGTGTGAATGACCTGAGACATACCTCCCTGGACTACATGAAAAGAGACATAAAGGAGCTCTCTGAGCATGTAGCCCAGGCCGGTATGACCCTGACCTTGAGTAGCATCTTACCCTCACCAAGAATGATGCCACAATATGAAGACAAGATGATCAATTTCAACAATTGGCTTAAGTACTGGTGTCATTCAAAGGGGATCCAATGCCTGTCAGCTTGGGATGATATGCTCGACAAGCCACGATGCTTCGCTAGGGACGGCTTGCACCTGTCACCCCTGGGCTTTCGGATATTGGCAAAGGCTCTTGCTACCCCCATAGTGCCTTTTTTAGGCAAGGCTCAAAAGACAAACCCACCTCCATAGGTATCACAAGAAACTAAGAGTAATGCTACTCAACGCCAGAAGTCTAAACCTCAAGATGCATGCACTCGAAACTCTCCTTAGCATGGAGAACATCGATATCTGTGCAGTAACAGAAACCTGGTTCAGGGCTCCCGAGAGGACCCCAGCACTACCAGGTTATAACTCATACCATGCTTTTCGGCCCCAAAACTTGGACCGAACCACAAAACGAGGGGGAGTATCGATATTCATCAAAGATACCCACACCTCTAGGTTGGTGGCAAAGCACGAAGCATCAGAGACTAGCCATGTGCAACTAACAGTGGGTAAAACTGCCTTCCAGTTTATAGCCTGCTACAGACCACCCTCCCAAACCCAGGAACCCCACTCAGCCTTTCTGAGAACACTGGAAAATATGAAGGTCTCTCCAAACACCATTATATTGGGCGACTTCAACTACCCAAACATAGACTGGGAGCATTACTCTAGCTCCAACACCCTAGCCCAAAGGTTCCTAGAATTTATAAACTCAAATGCTATGGAACAACTTGTTACCACTCCCACAAGAGGGGAAAACATACTGGACCTGATCATCACCAACATGGGGATTCTATGCTCCAGACCAGAAGTGTATCCCTCACTGGTAAGATCAGACCATAAACTAATCTCACTGGATATTCACATCCCGACCCCACCCCCTGCCCAGAAAACCACAGTGAAAAACTTCTCTAAAGCAAATTTCACACTTCTCAAAACCGAGGTGGAATCCTTCAAAGCCCCCGGGCCTGTGGAAAATACGGCCCAGACCGCAGAATCCTTTATAAAGCATTCTATGAACACCTTCAGGAATGCATGGATCATGCGATCCCAGATAAAACCAAGACCCAATCCTCCAAAGGCAGATGTCCTGTCTGGTGGACCCCAGCCATAAACAAACTATACAATAGAAGGAGGAAGCTACTACATGATAGAGCAAAATCCCAAAAAGGGAAGGCATCACTGATCAGTATTAGCAAAAAACTATGGGCACTCATAAAATTGTCTAAGGCCAGCTTCGAGAGAAAAACTGCACAGGACACTAAGGATAATCACAAGACTTTCTTTAGTTATGTTAGGAACCTGGGTGGTAATTCCCAGATATGCTCAGAATTAGTCCAAAATGACAAAAAATACACTGAACCCACAGACATTGCCAACATCCTAGCTGACAGGTTCAGCGCAAACTCCCCCCCCCCCCCAACCAAAAGTGCAAATATCTATCCCAGCAGAGTGCTGCCCCCCTGACATCTCAGATGCTCAGGTAAGAGCCGCCCTCTCCAAAGCAAAAACACAGCATCAATGGGACCAGACGGTGTCCCGGCTGCCTTCATGAACTCCAAGAAGAGCTAAACCCAAACATAAAACTACTGTTCAATCTCAGCCTTACTACAGGATATGTGCCCAAAGAGTGGCGTACAGCAACAGTGGTCCCTCTCCATAAAGGTGGTGCCTCAACGGATCCTGAAAACTATCGCCCCATAAGCCTGACTAGCTTGGTCTGCAAAGCTATGGAAAGGATCATCATGGACCTCATAAATAAAGATATTGGGGACCTACAGACACTGGATCCTACCCAGTTCGGCTTTGTTAAGGGCAGATCCTGCCTCTTAAACCTGGTTGATTTCTTTGAAACAGTCACCAAGGCCATTTACGAGGGGATGGTGGTCCACACAGCCTACCTGGACCTCGCAAAAGCCTTCGATACAATACCCCACTCGGGCATTATAGATAAGCTCACCAGCTTAAATATAAACCCCTATGTCACTAGATGGATTACAAACTGGCTCAAGGACAGAACCCACATGGTTAGAATTGCTGGAGCCATGTCAGACTCCAAACCAGTTACAAGTGGTGTCCCACAAGGCTCAGTCCTGGGACCTCTCTTGTTCGGTATATATTTCTCGGAGGTACAGGCCAACACGGAAGGTCTGTGGCTGACCAGGTTCGCAGATGACTGCAAACTGGGTGCCATAATCGACTCTCCAGCCGACACAAGCATCCTCCAAAAGGGCCTCATAGAAACAGACAACTGGTGCCAGAGCCATGGCCTCAAGCTAAATGCCAAAAAGTGTATAGTCATCCCCTTTGGCAAAAACAAAGTGCCCACAAATTACCACATAGGTGGTAATCCATTAAGTACAGAAGAAGTAATTAGGGACCTGGGGACCCAAGTTGATAGCAATCTCTCATTTGACAACCACGTGGCCAAAGTGGTTAGAAAAACATTTTATATAGCCCACCTAATCACGAAGGGATTCACATCTAGATCATGGGAGGTCATTGTGCCTCTTTACTCATCTCTCATCAGGCCCATAATTGAGTACAATGCCCCTTTTGGGATGTACCTTACCAGACACCTGCAGCAACTGGAAAGACCCCAAAAGTACCTCACCAAGAGGATCAAAGGGCTCAAACAGATGCCATATGCTGCCCGATTAAAGAAACTCCAGCTCTACTCAGTGGCATACTGCCTGTTCAGAGGTGATCTGTGCCTGATGTATAAAGCCATGTCCAACCCGGAATTAATGGACATGCTGCATCTCAGAAAATCCAAATCCCATCGAGCTACGCGCTCGAGAGACTTAAACCTCAGCATTGAAATAAATAGGACATGCTGGAGGGACAGATTCATAACCCAGAGGCTCCCTTCACTCTGGAATAAAATCCCAGTCCAGGTTAGGCAGAGTCCCTCATTAACTCTCTTCAAGAGGAATCTTGATGAGTGGATGGGAGATCGTAGGTTTACCCCGGGTATCACTTCTGTGTCACTGTTAGACAGAGGCACAGTATACTAACCTTGAAAAAGGGCATAGCAAAATAAATTTAAAATGGGTGGTGAAAGCCAAACACATTCTGGCTAGGCTTATAAATGCCCTAGGGCAGATAGCCTAGTATGAACCTATGAACCTAATATTAGGTTAGCTCTATGTAGGTTAAGGTATCTAAATAAACTTCTCCTCTTACATGGGTTGTTTAACCCATTAATGTTTAGAGAAAGCCCTTTTAAAGTTACCATTTGACTTCTATAGCAGAATAATAGATATATTCAGATTATCATTTTCTATAATAAATATTAGTCTATTCCCTCCTTTAGATGTTAAATTAATTAAAATTTTAACTTGTGAAATTTCTATGTGAGTTTGTGAATCTTTAATTTTTATTTGGAATGAGAGTGTAATTATAGGATGTGATGTGGATGTCGGATCTATGAATATATAACAATTAATAAAAATGTAAATAGTGCTAGGATTGAACTTTGCACCCAGTCTGTAGTTATAAACTCCAAATTCGAGTAGTTACAACTACTCAAGTTACCTCCCTATCCATAGCAGCAGGGCTCCAGCTGCCACCAAGTATCTTTAAATACTAAAGTTTTGTTAACTAAAGTTAAACTCATCAGTTAAGTTATCTACTATAAAAGGACTTCTTCAATTTATACAACAATTTCTTATTCTAAAAGAAAGAAATTAAGAAATATATATATATATAATTATGCTAACAGCCAAAATGTAAGAATTAAGGAAATAAATCATTATAACTTTACATTAACTTGTTTTTGTGAGCTTATACAAGAGCTTGAAATAAAGCGTTTACTTAATATCACTGGCATAAACCATGGGCAGGATTCACGAAGGCTTGCACGGAGTCTAAGAGTAGTGTAAGACTCTATGCAGCCTTCGCGATCCAGGAACAGCCCAAAGTCCGTGTAAGAGACAAGCTAAAATGTCTCTTACATGGAGTGGGCGTGGATAAGCTAATCACCTCACTTGCAGCCGAATAGCATGCAAATGAGGATGATTATAGGTTCATAGGTTCATAGGTTCATACTAGGCTATCTGCCCGAGGGCATTTACAAGCCTAGCCCATCGTTTTGTGGCTTACGCCACCCCTTTAGTATGGGGAACTATACCCATTATTTTGCTGTGCCTCTGTCGAGCAGTGACACTGAGGTAATCCCTGGGGTATATCTGCGATCTCCCATCCATTGGTCAAGATTTCTCTTGAACAAGGCCAGCGAGGTGCTCTGCCTCACATGTACCGGGATTTTGTTCCACAGCATAGGGAGTCTTTGGGTGATGAATCTATCCCTCCAGCACGTCCTATTAATAGCCGTGTCAAGGTTTAAGTCTCCGCCTTGTGGCTCTGATGGATCTAGATTTTTGAGGTGAAGCATATTCATCAAATCTGGGTTTGACATGGCCTTGTATGTTAGGCAAAGGTCACCTCTGAGCAAGCGGTAAGTGACTGAATAGAGCTGGAGTTCTTTCAGTCGGGCAGCATAGGACAGATTTTGAGACCCTTTATCCTTTTGGTGAGGAACTTTTGTGGCCTCTCCAGCTGCTGCAAGTGTCGGGTCAGATACATTCGAATGGGGCATTGTACTCAATCATTGGTCTGATGAGTGATGAGTAAAGGGAGACTATGACCTCCCTTGATCTAGATGAGAATTCCTTCATGATAAGGTGGGCAATGTAGAAGGTCTTCCTAACAACTTTAGCTACATGGGTGTCGAATGACAGACTACTATCAACCTGGGTCCCCAGGTCCCTGATAACTTCTTCTGTGCTCAGTGGATTGCCACCTATTTGGTAGCTAGGGGTAACCTTGTTTTTCCCGAAGGGTATGACTATGCATTTTTTGGCATTTAACTTTAGGCCGTGGCTCTGGCACCAGTTATCCATTTCTGTGAGACCCTTCTGAAGGATATCTGTGTCAGATGTGTTTACTATGGCCAGTTTGCAGTCATCTGCAAACTTTGTCAGCCATAACCCTCCTGTGTTTGCTTGTACAGAAAAGTAGATGCCAAACAAGAGTGGGCCCAGGACTGAGCCCTGTGGGACACCACTTGTGACAGGCTTTGAGTCTGACATGGCGCCAGCAACTCTGACCCTGTGGGTTCTGTCACTCAGCCAGTTTGCAACCCATCTTGTGATGTATAGGTTGACATTTAAGCTGATGAGTTTTTCAATGATACCAGTGGGGTATTGTATCAAGGCCTTAGCCAGATCGAGGTAGGCTGTATGGACTGCCTTTCCCTCATCAATGGCTTTGGTGACTGTTTCAAAAAGTCAACCAAGTTTAAAAGGCATGATCTGCCTTTGACAAAGCCAAACTGGGTTGGATCCAAAGTCTGCAAATTCCCTATGTCTTTATTTATGAGTTCCATTTTGATCCTCTCCATGGCTTTGCAGATAAGGCTTGTCAAGCTAATGGGCGGTAATTTCCAGGGTCGGTGGAGGCACCGCCTTTGTGAAGTGGTACCACAGTTGCAGTGCGCCACTCCTGGGTACGTATCCAGAGGTAAGACTATGATTAAACAGCTGTCCTAGCTGTGGTTTTAATTCCTCATTGAGTTCATGGAGCACACAGCTTGTACACCATCAGGTCCCATGGATGCTGTGTTTTTTGCTTTGGAGAGAGCAGTTCTCACTTGGTCGCTGGAGATGTTTGGGGGGCTGCAATCGTTTGGTATAGATATCTCTCCTTTTGGGGGAGAGGGGGGGGAAGTTTGCACTGAACCTGTCAGCCAGTATGTTGGCAATGTCTGTAGGATCAGTAATCTTCACATCATTTTGAACTAGCTCTGAGCATATCTGGGAGTTTCCTCCCAGGTTTCTAACATAGCTAAAGAAGGCCTTATGATTGTCTTTTGAGTTTTTAGCTATTTTTCTCTCGAAATTTGCTTTGGATGATTTTATGAGAGCTCTTAGTTTTTTACCTATAGTGATCAAGGGTGTCTTACCTTTTAAGGATTTTGCTCTATCTTGTAGTAGCTTCCTCCTTTTGTTGTAGAGTTTGTTTATGGCTGGGGTCCACCAGACTGGACGCTTGCCTTTGGTACAAAGAGTCTTTGTTTTGCTTGGGATTGCCTTATCCATGCAGTCCTGCAGGTGCTGGTAGAAGGCATTTGTAAGTGATTCAGCGGCTTGAGTACTGTTTTCCCGCTCGGGGCCATAAAGGAGACCACACTAGTCTTTAGAAGTGTGAAGACAGCTTTTGAGAAGTTCATTGCTGTGGTCTTTTTTATTTCAGGTGGGGTGGGATGAGGACCTCCAGCGAGATTAGTTTGTGGTCTGATCTCACCAGTGAGGGTACACCTCCGTGTTGAACATTGTGCTCCCATGTTCGTGATGATGAGATCAAGTATGTTATCTCCTCTTGTGGGATGGTGACTAGTTGTTCCATGGCATTTGAGTTTATGAATTCCAGGAACTTTTGGGCTAGGTGTTTGGGCTTGAGTAGTGATCCCAGTCTATATTAGGGTAATTGAAGTCACCTAGTATGATGGTGTTTGGTGATACATTTATCCCCTCTAGTGTTTTCAGGAAGGCCATGTGAGGTTCCTGAGTTTGTGAGGGTGGCCTGTAACATGCTACAATTTGCAGAGCAGTCTTGCCTATGGTTAATTGCACCTGGATGGTCTCCGATGCATCGTGCGTTGCCACCAGTCTTGAGGTGTGGGTGTCCTTGATGAATACTTTCTTGGTATTGTCCGGATTTTGGGGCCGGAACGCATGATATGAGGTAAAACCTGATAGCGCTGGGGTGCTCTCAGGAGCCTTGAACCAGGTTTCTGTCACAGCACAGACATCGATGTTCTCCATACTGAGAAGGGCCTTGAGTGCGTGCATTTTGAGATTTAGACTTCTGGCATTGAGCAGCATTACCCTTAGTTTTTTTCCTTTTTTGTGTTCTAGGGTGGTAGGTTTAGAATTTGAGCCTTGCCTAAAAAAGGCACTATGGGGGTGGCAAGAGCCTTTGCCAATATCCGGAATCCCAGGGTGACAGGTGCAAGCCGCCTTGGCAGCGTGGCTTGTCCAGCATGTCATCCCAGGCAGACAGACACTGGATCCCCTTTGAATGACACCAGTGTTTAAGCCAATTGTTAAAGCTGATCATCTTATCTCCGTATTGTGGCATCATTCTTGGTGAAGGTAGGATACTGCTCAAGGTCAGGGTCATACCTGCCTGGGCTACATAATCAGAGAGCTCCTCAATGTCTCTTTTCATGTAGTCCACGGAGGTACGTCTCAGGTCGTTTACATCAGCGTGGACAATGACTGAGTCATATTTGTACCTGCTGTTGAGAGACCAGAGTGCTTGCGTTATGTGGCGGATTCTAGCCGACAGGCAGCTTACTGTGACCTTCTCCTTACTCAGTCTGGTGAGCGGGACGTCAGTGTGTCTGACTATGGAGTCACCAATGACTAGTGTGTCTGGCATTGTGTTTGGCCTTAAGGGCTGTGACTGTTTGACACTCTGACTGTGAGGTCTATGTGTTGCAGGTGTTGTGTTCTGAGGTGGTGGTTGTTTGGGTGTCTGCTTTGGTGGCCTCTGCTGTTTTGGTAGATTTTGATCAGAGCCCAGTATGTCTTTGTGTGTTTATGTGTATGATTTGAGGTTGTAATGGTACTATGTGAGACTGGGTCTATAGTGTGTGTGGTAACCTTCTCCTCCTGACTGATCTTGCCAGTCCTATGTTGAGAGAGCGATTCAGGAAGCCCAGAACAGCCCGTGTAAGAGCCGTTTTAGCTGCAGAAATGTACTTAGTTGACAACTGAGTACGTTTCTGCAAAAACCGCAATGGAGCCATGTCAGCTCCAAATAAAAGGTGCATATGTGTCAGGCAGCATGCCAATGGCCAAATATGTGGCCATTGGCAATGTAACCTGATGCAAAAATATTAAAAATATAATTTTTTTTTTCGGCGATCGCCGATGTTTAAACCCAGCACAACCCCGTGCAAACGGGCTGTGCTGCATAATACATAAAAATGAAGGTTATAAACCCACAAATGTGGGTTTTATGCAATACATGGATTTTCAATGCAGGGACCAGCAGACCAAAAACAACATGGTCACCGTGTAGTGGTTGCTAAGGGGGGAAGCTGAGTCTAAGAGATGTAACTAAGCATTAGTAGGCAATCTGATGCAAATGAGTGTTAGTATACTGAATTCCACTGTCACATAGCAAATGAGCACATTCTGAGTAGTGTAAGAGTTACAGAAGGGGGAGGAACAGAGTAGGAGATAGGTGACATCACAGGGGGGAATGGCAGAAAGAAATGCAGTTCATTGGAGGTCAGAGTTACATGACAGATGTCAGACACATATCATGGAAAGAGGAGTGTCACAACATAAGCATGGGAAAGTCAAGAAATGTAAGGTGTACACTGTTGCCTACACCAAAGTTTCTTGCTGGGCGTGCATGCGCATGTGTGCGCGCCATGAAGCGTGAGTAAGACAGTGTGCATGCGTGTAAGGCAGTCTGAGCATGTGGGAGCGTGTTGGGAGATGTTTAACACTGTTTGCATGGGTGTGCGCGCATTTTAACCCAAATAAGCAGATTCTGAACCGTATAAGCATGTGTGCGCACGTGTAAGCCACTGTGAGCGTGTTTCTGCTGGTATACACGCTGCTCCCCCCTGAGGAAACAGAAAGGAAAAAGGAAGCAACAGAATTAGTAGGAAGCTACCAGGGAATACTGCTGGAGCTAGCAGGTGAAAACAATTAGAAGCAGGCAATTACACAGGCAGAATGGTAGCTCAGCCCAACACTTAAAAATCTGCAAACAGCAGTGCAAGATGTTTCTCTCAAGAGACACTGCAAGACAGGACTAAGCTATTAGAAGTGAAAGCTGAAAAAGCTGAACTCAGAGCAGAAATGTTAGGGGCTGCCATAGCTGTCATAATGAGACATAGGCGACTTGCTGAGGGTGGTGACAATGCAGATGGTGCCAGACAACCCACAGTGAGGAGACGGAGAAGAGTGTACAGGCCCAGGGTCACCTACCACGGGTTACATGAGCTGGAGATAGTAGAGCGCTACAGAGTGGACAGAGACCTCCTGCAGCAAATAGTGGAGCTGTGCAGGCCACGCCTCACACACAGAACCAACAGAGGGGAACCCATCCCAGTGGAAACCAAGGTATGTGTTGGCCTAAGAATACTAGCAACAGGTACCTTCCAGAGACCAACTGGTGATATGATGGGGATATCACAGGCATCAGCCTCCAGGGTACTGCACCAGTTCCTGGATGCCATGTCAGCACATGTCGGTGATCATGTATATTTCCCCAATGCCTTTGAGGTATTGGCCAGCAATATGTGTCTCTTCCAGCAAATAGCGGAATACCCTGAGGTAGTGGGTGCAATAGACTGTACGCACATGCGCATCAAAGCACCAGCCGGTGAGCGGGGTAGGGCCTACACTAACCACAAGGGCTTCCCCTCCATCAACTGCCAGGTCGTGTGTGATGCCCAGGGCATAATAATGAATGTGTGTGCTGGCTGCCCTGGGAGTTACCACAATTCCCACATCTGGCATTTGACGCAGCTGTACCAGACATTTGCCAATGGGGACATCCCACACGGGCACCTAGTGGGGGATGCAGGTTATGCACTGGAGCCGTGGCTGATGACACCCATCAGAAATGCACACACACCTGAACAGGAACGCCATAATGAGGCACACGCACAAACACGTAATGTAATAGAGCGTGTGTTTGGGCTGCTCAAGTCACAGTTCCGGTGTCTGGACACATCTGTTGGAGCCTTGCAGTACACACCAACTACATGTACGCAAATTGTCATGGTATGTGCTATGCTACATAATATGATCTTGCGAAAACAGCTGCAGCAGGACCAGCATAGGGCTGGGCCAAACAGCCCCCCACCATTGCCAAGGCCATCACAGGCAGAGCGTGACTCGGAGGAGGAACAACCTGAGCCTGCCCCAGTAGGCAGAAGGAGGCGTGCCCAGTATGCCCTGGCCTTGGCAAAGAGGCAACGCATAGCACATACACTGGCTCAGTAGGAACCCTGGGAATGATACCCTCTGACTCACTCAAATAATAACATGGATGCCTAAAATGACATGACCTGCTCACAAACATGTACAGGGAAGTGTAATATGCGCATCCGACAGAGGCAGCCCTGCAGCACCACCTGAGGCATGAATGCCATGTGTTAAGTAATGTAACACCATGTACTATATGCACACCTGAGGACCCTGACTAACATCCTACCCTCACCAAGCATCATGCCACAATATGACAATGAGATGATCAAGTGCAATAATTGACTGAGATGATCAAGTGCAATAATTGACTGAAGTATCGCAGTTAGTCAAAGGGGATCCAATGTGTGCCAGCCTGGGATGACATGCTGTGCATGACATGATGCTCCACCTGCTAGGACTAGCATGCACCTATCAGTGCAGGCCATATGGATACTGGCAAAGGCTGTTGTTACCCACAGCGTGCCCTGAATAGGTAAGGCTCAAAACACAAACCTACCTCCATAGGTATCAGAATGGATAAGAATAAGTTAAGGGATAAGTCGAAACAGCAAGATGCATGCAGTCTAAACTCACCCAGTATGGAGAATGTTGATATCTGTGCTGTAACAGAAAACTGGGTCAAGGCTCACAACAGCACCCTAACACTACCAGGTTACACCTCATACTGTGCTGTACAGCCTCAAAACATGGAACAAGCTACAAAAGGAGGGTGACTAGCAATAATTGTCAAGGATAACTACACCCCCATGTTGGTACCACAACAAGAAGCAGCATGGACTAGCCATGGTCAAGTAACAGTGGCTAAAACTGCCCCCCCAGTTTATAGCCTGCTACAGACTACCGTCCCAACACCAGGAACTGCAGTTTGCACTGAACCTGTCAGCCAGTATGTTGGCAATGTCTGTAGGATCAGTAATCTTCACATCATTTTGAACTAGCTCTGAGCATATCTGGGAGTTTCTCCCAGGTTTCTAACATAGCTAAAGAAGGCCTTATGATTGTCTTTTGAGTTTTTAGCTATTTTTCTCTCAATTTGCTTTGGATGATTTTATGAGAGCTCTTAGTTTTTACCTATAGTGATCAAGGGTGTCTTACCTTTTAAGGATTTTGCTCTATCTTGTAGTAGCTTCCTCCTTTTGTTGTAGAGTTTGTTTATGGCTGGGGTCCACCAGACTGGACGCTTGCCTTTGGTACAAAGAGTCTTTGTTTTGCTTGGGATTGCCTTATCCATGCAGTCCTGCAGGTGCTGGTAGAAGGCATTTGTAAGTGATTCCGCGCCTTGAGTACTCTTTTCCCCCGGCTCGGGGCCCTTAAAGGAGACCACACTAGTCTTTAGAAGTGTGAAGTCGTCTTTTGAGAAGTTCTTTACTGTGGTCTTTTTATTTCAGGTGGGGTGGGATGAGGACCTCCAGCGAGATTAGTTTGTGGTGTGATCTCACCAGTGAGGGGTACACCGCTGGTGTTGAACATTTTGCTCCCATGTTGATGATGATGAGATCAAGTATGTTATCTCCTCTTGTGGGATGGTGACTAGTTGTACCGTGGCATCTGAGTTTATGAATGGCAGGAACTTGTGGGCTAGGGTGTTTGGGCTTGAGTAGTGATCCCAGGGTATATTAGGGTAATTGAAGTCACCTAGTATGATGGTGTTTGGTGATACATTTATCCCTCTAGTGTTTTCAGGAAGGCCATGTGAGGTTCCTGAGTTTGTGAGGGTGGCCTGTAACATGCTACAATTTGCAGAGCAGTCTTGCCTATGGTTAATTGCACCTGGATGGTCTCCGATGCATGGCGTGTTGCCACCAGTCTTGAGGTGTGGGTGTCCTTGATGAATATGGATACCCCTCCTTTCTTGGTATTGTCCGGATTTTGGGGCCGGAACGCATGATATGAGGTAAAACCTGATAGCGCTGGGGTGCTCTCAGGAGCCTTGAACCAGGTTTCTGTCACAGCACAGACATCGATGTTCTCCATACTGAGAAGGGCCTTGAGTGCGTGCATTTTGAGATTTAGACTTCTGGCATTGAGCAGCATTACCCTTAGTTTTTTCCTTTTTGTGTTCTAGGGTGGTAGGTTTAGAATTTGAGCCTTGCCTAAAAAGGCACTATGGGGTGGCAAGAGCCTTTGCCAATATCCGAATCCCAGGGTGACAGGTGCAAGCCGCCTCATGGCAAGCTGGCTTGTCCAGCATGTCATCCCAGGCAGACAGACACTGGATCCCCTTTGAATGACACCAGTGTTTAAGCCAATTGTTAAAGCTGATCATCTTATCTCCGTATTGTGGCATCATTCTTGGTGAAGGTAGGATACTGCTCAAGGTCAGGGTCATACCTGCCTGGGCTACATAATCAGAGAGCTCCTCAATGTCTCTTTTCATGTAGTCCACGGAGGTACGTCTCAGGTCGTTTACATCAGCGTGGACAATGACTGAGTCATATTTGTACCTGCTGTTGAGAGACCAGAGTGCTTGCGTTATGTGGCGGATTCTAGCGCCCGACAGGCAGCTTACTGTGACCTTCTCCTTACTCAGTCTGGTGAGCGGGACGTCAGTGTGTCTGACTATGGAGTCACCAATGACTAGTGTGTCTGGCATTGTGTTTGGCCTTAAGGGCTGTGACTGTTTGACACTCTGACTGTGAGGTCTATGTGTTGCAGGTGTTGTGTTCTGAGGTGGTGGTTGTTTGGGTGTCTGCTTTGGTGGCCTCTGCTGTTTTGGTAGATTTTTGATCAGAGCCTCCGAGTATGTCTTTGTGTGTTTATGTGTATGATTTGAGGTTGTAATGGTACTATGTGAGACTGGGTCTATAGTGTGTGTGGTAACCTTCTCCTCCTGACTGATCTTGCCAGTCCTATGTTGAGAGAGCGATTCAGGAAGCCCAGAACAGCCCGTGTAAGAGCCGTTTTAGCTGCAGAAATGTACTTAGTTGACAACTGAGTACGTTTCTGCAAAAACCGCAATGGAGCCATGTCAGCTCCAAATAAAAGGTGCATATGTGTCAGGCAGCATGCCAATGGCCAAATATGTGGCCATTGGCAATGTAACCTGATGCAAAAATATTAAAAATATAATTTTTTTTTTCGGCGATCGCCGATGTTTAAACTCCAGCACAACCCTGCAAACGGGCTGTGCTGCATAATACATAAAATGAAGGTTATAAACCCACAAATCTGGGTTTTATGCAATACATGGATTTTCAATGCAGCGACCAGCAGACCAAATACAACATGGTCACCGTCTAGTGGTTGCTAAGGGGGGAAGCTGAGTCTAAGAGATGTAACTAAGCATTAGTAGGCAATCTGATGCAAATGAGTGTTAGTATACTGAATTCCACTGTCACATAGCAAATGAGCACATTCTGAGTAGTGTAAGAGTTACAGAAGGGGGAGGAACAGAGTAGGAGATAGGTGACATCACAGGGGGGAATGGCAGAAAGAAATGCAGTTCATTGGAGGTCAGAGTTACATGACAGATGTCAGACACATATCATGAAAAGAGGAGTGCCACAACATAAACATGGGAAAGTCAAGAAATGGAAGGTGTACACTGTTGCCTACACCAAAGTTTCTTGCTGGGCGTGCATGCGATGTGCGCCATGAAGCGCGAGTAAGACAGTGTGCACGTGTAAGGCAGTCTGAGCATGTGGGAGCGTGTTGGGAGATGTTTAACACTGTTTGCATGGGTGTGCACATGTTTTAACTCAAATAAGCAGATTCTGAACCATGTAAGCATGTGTGCGCGAGTGTAAGCCACTGTGAGCGTGTTTCTGCTGGTATACATGCTGTTCCCCCCTGAGGAAACAGAAAGGAAAAATGAAGCAGCAGAATTAGTAGGAAGCTACCAGGGAATACTGCTGGAGCTAGCAGGTGAAAACAATTAGAAGCAGGCAATTACACAGGCAGAATGGTAGCTCAGCCCAACACTTAAAAATATGCAAACAGCAGTGCAAGATGTTTCTCTCAAGAGACACTGCAAGACAGGACTAAGCTATTAGAAGTGAAAACTGAAAAAGCTGAACTCAGAGCAGAAATGTTAGGGGCTGCCATAGCTGTCATAATGAGACATAGGCGACTTGCTGAGGGTGGTGACAATGCAGATGGTGCCAGACAACCCACAGTGAGGAGACGGAGAAGAGTGTACAGGCCCAGGGTCACCTACCACGGGTTACATGAGCTGGAGATAGTAGAGCGCTACAGAGTGGACAGAGACCTCCTGCAGCAAATAGTGGAGCTGTGCAGGCCACGCCTCACACACAGAACCAACAGAGGGGAACCCATCCCAGTGGAAACCAAGGTATGTGTTGGCCTAAGAATACTAGCAACAGGTACCTTCCAGAGACCAACTGGTGATATGATGGGGATATCACAGGCATCAGCCTCCAGGGTACTGCACCAGTTCCTGGATGCCATGTCAGCACATGTCGGTGATCATGTATATTTCCCCAATGCCTTTGAGGTATTGGCCAGCAATATGTGTCTCTTCCAGCAAATAGCGGAATACCCTGAGGTAGTGGGTGCAATAGACTGTACGCACACGCATCAAAGCACCAGCCGGTGAGCGGGTAGGGCCTACACTAACCACAAGGGCTTCCCTCCATCAACTGCCAGGTCGTGTGATGCCCAGGGCATAATAATGAATGTGTGTGCTGGCTGCCCTGGGAGTTACCACAATTCCCACATCTGGCATTTGACGCAGCTGTACCAGACATTTGCCAATGGGGACATCCCACACGGGCACCTAGTGGGGATGCAGGTTATGCACTGGAGCCGTGGCTGATGACACCCATCAGAAATGCACACACACCTGAACAGGAACGCCATAATGAGGCACACGACAAACACGTAATGTAATAGAGCGTGTGTTTGGGCTGCTCAAGTCACAGTTCCGTGTCTGGACACATCTGTTGGAGCCTTGCAGTACACACCAACTACATGTACAAATTGTCATGGTATGTGCTATGCTACATAATATGATCTTGCGAAAACAGCTGCAGCAGGACCAGCATAGGGCTGGGCCAAACAGCCCCACCATTGCCAAGGCCATCACAGGCAGAGCGTGACTCGGAGGAGGAACAACCTGAGCCTGCCCCAGTAGGCAGAAGGAGGCGTGCCCAGTATGCCCTGGCCTTGGCAAAGAGGCAACGATAGCACATACACTGGCTCAGTAGGAACCCTGGGAATGATACCCCCTCTGACTCACTCAAATAATAACATGGATGCCTAAAATGACATGACCTGCTCACAAACATGTACAGGGAAGTGTAATATGCGCATCCGACAGAGGCAGCCCTGCAGCACCACCTGAGGCATGAATGCCATGTGTTAAGTAATGTAACACCATGTACTATATGCACACCTGAGGACCCTGACTAACATCCTACCCTCACCAAGCATCATGCCACAATATGACAATGAGATGATCAAGTGCAATAATTGACTGAGATGATCAAGTGCAATAATTGACTGAAGTATCGCAGTTAGTCAAAGGGGATCCAATGTGTGCCAGCCTGGGATGACATGCTGTGCATGACATGATGCTCCACCTGCTAGGACTAGCATGCACCTATCAGTGCAGGCCATATGGATACTGGCAAAGGCTGTTGTTACCCACAGCGTGCCCTGAATAGGTAAGGCTCAAAACACAAACCTACCTCCATAGGTATCAGAATGGATAAGAATAAGTTAAGGGATAAGTCGAAACAGCAAGATGCATGCAGTCTAAACTCACCCAGTATGGAGAATGTTGATATCTGTGCTGTAACAGAAAACTGGGTCAAGGCTCACAACAGCACCCTAACACTACCAGGTTACACCTCATACTGTGCTGTACAGCCTCAAAACATGGAACAAGCTACAAAGGAGGGTGACTAGCAATAATTGTCAAGGATAACTACACCCCCATGTTGGTACCACAACAAGAAGCAGCATGGACTAGCCATGGTCAAGTAACAGTGGCTAAAACTGCCCCCCAGTTTATAGCCTGCTACAGACTACCGTCCCAACACCAGGAACTGCACCTGGCCTATGCTGGAATACATGAATATATCAAGTCCTCCAAACCACATTATACTGGGTGACTGAAAATACCCAGACATAGACTGGGAGCATTATACTAGCTCCAACACTGTAGGACAAAAGTTCATAGAATCCATAAATCAAAATGCCCAGGAACAACGTGCCACTCCCACAAGAGGGGTAAGCATACTGGATGTGATAATCAGCAACATGGGTACTGGATGGCAAGACGAGAAGTGTATTGCTCACTGGTAAAACCAGACCATAGAGTAATCACACTGGATATACAAATCCTGACCACAGTCCCTGGCCAGAAAACCACAGTGGAAAACATGTGTAAAGCAATATTTGCACTCCTCCAAACTGATGTGGAATCCATTAAAGGTCCTGTGCAGGTGCAAAATATGGGCCACACCTCAGAACCTGTAATATAGCCATTCCATGAACACTGCCAGGAATGCTTGGATTATGCAATCCTAAATTAAAACAAGACACAATGCCATACACACAGGCATCTGGCATGGTGGACACCAGCCATAACCAAACCATGCAAGAGAATGAGGAAGCTACTACATGATAGAGCAAACATAAACAATGAAGTAATCACTGATCAGTAGTATGGCAATAAAATAAGCCTAGCACTTGTTCTCAATACTTCTACTAAGTAAGCACTCTGCACTAAGTAAAGCACTACATCTACTTACCACCCCTGTGAATATCCACTTCCCTTAAAGGTATACCACTCCCTTATACTTTTCTAGCATGTCAAGTGGTAGATTACTGGCGTCATCTCCAGTTCAGCTGGTCAATCTGGGTATCTTGAGACAATGCTACAATTGTCTCATGTACACAGACAACCCTCTCCTCCTCCCAACAAACACAAATACATGTGAGAGATGCAACTATATAGCCAAACTGGAGGCTGAACTCTCTCAACTCAGGGCTGGCATGACCAGACAGGAGGAGATGGAAACCACACACACAACTATCCCAGTCCCACATAGACCTACCACAACTGCAAACCAAACACATAAAAACACAAAGACATACTCGGAGGCTCTAATAAAAAACTTACCAAAACAACAGAGGCTCCCAAAGCAGACATCCAAAAATCCACCACCTCAAAACAAAACACATGCAACACATACTTCAATAAATCAGTGTGTCGACCAATCGCAGCCCTTAAGGCCAAACACCTTGCCTGATACACTAGTAATAGGTGACTCCATAGTCAGACACACTGATGTCCCACTGACCAGGCTGAACAAGGAGAAGGTGACTGTGAGCTGTCTATCGGGAGCTAGGATCCGCCACATAACCACCGCACTCAGGTCACACCAAAGCAAGTACAAATATGACTCTGTCATTGTCCATGCTGGTGTGAATGACCTGAGATGTACCTCCCTGGACTACATGAAAAGAGACATAGAGGAGCTCTCCGATTATGTAGCCCAGGCTGGTATGACCCTGACCCTGAGCAGCATCTTGCCCTCACCAAGAATGATACCACAATACAAAGACAAGATGATCAGCTTTAACAACTGGCTCAAGTACTGGTGTCATTCTAAGGGGATCCAATGTCTGTCTGCCTGGGATGATATGTTGGACAAGCCACGCTGCTTCGCAAGGGATGGCTTACACCTGTCACCACTGGGCTTCCGGATATTGGCTAAGGCTCTTGCCACCCCATAGTGCCTTTTTAGGCAAGGCTCAAAAGACAAACCCACCTCCTTAGAAAACAAAATGGAAAAACTAAGGGTAATGCTGCTCAATGCCAGAAGTCTAAATCTCAAGATGCAGGCACTTGATGCACTCCTCAGCATGGAGCACATCGACGCCTGTGCAGTAGCTGAAACCTGCTTCACGGCACCTGAGAGCACCCCAGCTACCAGGCTATACCTCATCATGCTTTTCGCCCCAAACCCGGCTGAACCACAAGGAGGGGAGTGTCCATATTCATAAAGGACACCCACATCTCCAGGTTAGTAGCAACACATGAAGCATCAGAGACCATACAGGTGCAACTAACCATAGGCAAAACTGCTATACAACTGGTAGCATGTTACAGACCACCCTCCCAATCTCAAGAACCCCACTCAGCCTTCCTGAAGACATTGGAGGATATGAATGTATCACAAAATACCATCATACTGGGAGACTTCAACTACCCAAACATAGATTGGGTACATTATTCTAGCCCTAATACCCTAGCCCAAAGGTTCCTGGAATTCATAAATTCAAATGCACTGGAACAACTAGTCACCTCTCCCACTAGGGGAGATAATATACTAGACCTGATCATCACAAACATGGGGACAAAATGCTCCACACCAGAAGTATACCCCTCACTAGTGAGATCTGACCACAAACTAATCACCCTGGATATACATATCCCACCTCCACCCCCAGCACAAAAGACCACAGTGAAAAACTTCTCAAATGCAGACTTCACTCTTCTTAAGACTGAGATGGTATCCTTTAAGCCCAATGTGCCAGTGGATACCACATCCCACAATGCCGAATCCTTCACTAATGCTTTCTATGGACATCTCCAAGAATGCATGGATCATGCAATCCCAAACAAATCCAAATCCCTCTCCACCAAATGTAAGCGTCCTGTCTGGTGGACCTCAGCCATAAACAAATTGTATAACAAAAGAAGGAAGCTACTGCACGTCAGAGCAAAATCCCATGAAGGGAAGACATCTCTGATCAACATTAGCAGAAAAATACGTTCTCTCATAAAAACATCCAAGGCAAACTTTGAGAGAAAAATCGCTAAGGACACTAAAGATAACCACAAAGCCTTCTTCAGCTATGTTAAAAACCTGGGCGGAAACCCTCAGATATGCTCAGAGTTGGTTCACAACAACAAAAAATACACTGAACCCACAGATATTGCTAACATTCTGGCTGACAGGTTCAGTGCAAATTTCTCCCTTCCTTCACCCCTAAAGAAGAAATACTTATCCCAGCTGAATGTAATCTCCTGTCATCTCAGATGTCCAAGTGAGAACTGCCCTAAACAAAGCAAAAAACACAGCATCAATGGGTCCTGACAGTATCCCGGGGTGCGTGTTACGTGAACTCCAAAAGGAGCTAAACCCACACATAAAAATGCTATTTAACCTTAGCCTTACTTCAGGATATGTACCTGAACATTGGCGTACAGCAACAGTGGTCCCACTCCACAAGGGGGGTGCCTCTACAAACCCTGGAAACTACCGCCCCATAAGCTTAACTAGCCTGGTCTGCAAAGCTATGGAAAGAATCATTATGGACCTCATAAACAGAGACATAGGGGACCTACAGACACTCGACCCCACCCAGTTTGGCTTTGTAAAGTGCAGATCCTGCCTTTTAAACCTGGTTGACTTTTTCAAAACAGTCACTAGAGCCATTGATGAGGGCAAAGCAGTCCATACAGCATACCTGGACTTGGCTAAGGCCTTCGACACAATACCCCACTCAGGCATCATAGATAAGCTAAACAGCTTAAAAGTAAACCCTTATGTCACTAGATGGGTTGCAAACTGGCTAAAGGACAGAACCCATAAAGTTAAAATCGCTGGAGCAATGTCAAACTCAAAGCCAGTCACAAGTGGTGTCCCACAGGGATCTGTCCTGGGACCCCTCTTGTTCAGCATTTATTTCTCAGATGTTAAAGCAAACATGGGAGGCTGTGGCTGACAAAGTTTGCAGATGACTGCAAACTAGGCGCCATAGTCGATACACCAGCAGACACACACAACCTACAAAAAGGCCTCAATGAAACGGACAACTGGTGCCGTAGTCACGGCCTTAAACTAAATGCCAAAAAATGTATAGTCATCCCTTTGGAAAACAAAGTACCCACAAATTATCACATAGACAGCAACCCACTGAGTATGGAAAAAGTAATCAGAGACCTAGGGACCCAAGTAGACAGCGACCTCTCATTTGACACCCACGCTGCCAAAGTGGTTAGAAAACATTCTACCTTGCACACCTCATCATGAAGGGATTCACATCCAGATCCAAGGATGTCATTGTACCCCTTTATTCCTCCCTCATCAGACCCATGATTGAGTACAATGCCCCATTTGGTATGTACCTCACCCGCATTTGCAACAGCTGGAGAGACCACAAAAGTACCTCACCAAAAGGATCAAGGGTCTCCAACATATGTCTTATTCTGCCAGACTAAAGAAACTTCAGCTCTATTCAGTAGCATACCGCCTGCTCAGAGGTGATCTCTGCCTGACGTACAAGGCCATGTCCAATCAAGATCTGATGGACATGCTCCACCTCAAAAACTCCAAATCCATCAGGACCACGAGAGCTAAAGACTTAAACCTCGGCACAAGTATGAATAGGACATGCTGGAGGGATAGATTCATAACCCAGAGGCTTTCCATGCTTTGGAACAGGACCCCAGTTCGTATTAGGCAGAGCCCCTCACTGACTCTCTTCAAGAGAAATCTTGATGAGTGGATGGGAGATCGTACGTTTACCCCAGGGGTCACATCTGTGTCACTGCTAGACAGGGGCGCAGTAAACTAATTCTATTATATAAGGGGACCTTCATTGTATCAATTACTAGACAGAGGCACAGTATTCTAGATGTATTCTGTACATTTTTGTACCATTTCATGGTGTGGCAAAAGCCACATCACTATGGCTAGGCTTACAAATGCCCCAGGGCAGATAGCCTAGTACTATACTATGAAACTATGAAATATGTCCACACATACAATCCACTAAGGCCAGCCACAACAAGTTGAATCTGTGAATCCTGAGGCAATGTTACACCTGCCCCAAGTACACAGACAACCCCCAACTCCCCCCAAGAAATACAAATATATGTGAGAGATGCAACCATCTATCCAAACTGGAGGTTGAGCTCCCTCAACGCAGTACTCCCAAAACTAGTCAGGAGGAGAAGGTAACCACACACACCACAAACACAGTCCCACATAGACCTATCACAACTGCAAAGCAAAGACATAAACACAGAAAATCATTCCCGGAGGCACAAATTACAAACACAGTACACCAACAGAGGCCTCTAAAGCAGACACCCAATCAAACAACTTCCAAACATAGCACATGCAACACATAGTACACAAAGCTGGTGTGCCAAACAATCACAGGCCAGAAGGAGAAACAACATGCCTGATACAGTTGTAATAGGTGACTCCATAGCGAGACACACTGCTGTCCCGCACACCAGACTGAACAAGGGAAAGGGTACAGTAAGCTGCCTGTAGGCTGCCACAATACGCCACATAACACAAGTATGCAGGTCACCCCAAAGCAAGTAGAAATATGATGCAGTCATAGTCCATGCTGGTGTGAATGACCTGAGATGTACCTCCCTAGACTACATGAAAAGAGACATAGATGAGCTCTCTGATTATGTAGTCCAGGCCGGTATGACACTCACCGTTTGCAGCATCCTACCCTTACCAAGAATAATGCCACAGTACAAACACGGAATGATCAGTTATAGCAAGTGGCACACTTACTGGTGTCATTCCAAGGGGAGCCAATGTCTGTCTGCTTGGGATGTCATGCTTGACAAGCCACGCAGCTGTTCCTGGGATGGCTTGCACCTGTTATCCCTGGGCGTCTGGATATTGGATAAGGCTTTTGCCATCTCCATAGAGCCTTTCATAGGCAAGGCTGAAAAGACTAACCCACCACCCTAGAAAACATAAGTGGAAAGAAACATAAGGGTAATGCTGACCAATGCCAGATGTGTAAACCCCAATATGCATGCTCCCGAGGCCATCCCCAGTATGGAGAACATCGATGTCTGTGCAGTGACAGAAACCTGCTGCAAGCCTCCTGACAGCACACCAGCACTACCAGGTTATACCACATATCATGTGTCATGGCCCCAAAACCTGGAACAAAACATAAAAGGAGGGTGAGTATCCATATTCAGCACAGACACCCATACGTCCAGGTAACTGACAATGCACAAGGCAATGGAGTCCACCCATGTGCAACTAACTGTAGGCAAGACTGCTGTACAGTCTGTAGCATGCTACAGACCACACTCTCACACACAGGAACCCCACCCAGCCGTCCTGAAGACACTGGACAGTATGAATGTCCCACCAAATACCAAACAAGGTACCACAAATTACCACATAGGTGGTAAACCATTATGTATGGAAGGAGTAATCAGGGACCTAGGGACACAAGTGGACAGTAACCTGTTATGTGACACTCACATTGCCAATGTGGCTAGGAAGACTGTCTACATTGGACATGTATCATGAAAGGATTCACATCTACGTCAACAGAGGTCATTGTGCCCTATACTGTTCTCTTATCACACCCATAATCTAGTACAATGCCTCATATGGGATGTACCTTACCTGACACCTGCAGCAGTTAGAAAGACCTCAAAGGTACCTCACCAAGAGGATAAAGGGTCTCAAATATATGTCATATGCTGCCTGGCTGTAGACACCCCAGCTGAATGCAGTCACATACTGCCTACACAGAGGCATTGCATGCCTGTTGTACAAGGCCATGCCCAACACAGGAGTAATGGACATGCTCCACCCCAGAAAACTCAAAGACATCGGAGCTGTGAGAGTGAGAGATGTCAACCTCAACAAATAATGAAATAGGATGTGCTGGAGGACAGATACATAATCCAGAGGCTCCCCACACCCTGGACCAGAATCCCACTCCATGTTAGGCAGAGCCCCTCACTGACACTCTTCAACAGGAATCTTGCCAAGTGGATGGATGATTGTAGAGTTACACTGGGGGTCTTCACTGTGTCATGTCCAGACAGAGGCACAGCAAAGCAAATCATAAATGGCCATAATATTCACATAGCAAGGGGTGGCGGAAGCCACACACACTCTGGCTAGGCTAACAAATGCCCTAGGGTGGATAGCCTAGTATGAACCTATGAACCTATGAAGATACAAATTGTACAGGACACTAAGGATAATCCCAAGGCTTTCACAACTGATGGTAGGAACTGTGTTGGGAATTCACAGACATGCTCTGAATCACACAAATATCACAAACAACATACCAAACACACACACATATTGCCAACATACATCCTGACAGATGCAGTGCAAACCCCCCCTGCCTCAGAATGCAAAATATCTATCCCAGCAGACTGCTGGCCCCCTGACATTGCAGATGCTGAGGTAACAGCCAGCATCTACAAAGCAAAACACACAGCAGCAATGGTATGAGATGGTGTCCTGGGCTGAGTCCAACATGGACTCCAAGACGAATGGAATGCCAAATCACACTACTGCTCAATGTCAGCCTTACCACAGGATATGTACCCAAAGAGCAGTGTACAATAACAGTGGTCCTTTTCAACAAAGGTGTTGCCTGAATGGATACTGAAAACTACCACCCCAGAATCCTGAGAAGCTCGGTCTGCACAGCTATGGAAAGGATCAGCATGTACCGCAGACATAAAGATATTGGGGACCTACTGACACCGGACCCTACCCAGTGTGGCTTTCTTAAGTGCAGATCCTGCCCCTAAACATGTTTGACTCAATTGAAACAGTCATTAAGGTCATTGATGAGGGCAATGTGGTCCACACAGCGTAGCTGGACCTTGCAAAGGCTTCTATACAATACCCTACGTGTTCATTATAGATAAGCTCACCAGCTTAAATATAAACCCCTATGTCAGTAGAGGGGTTGCAAACCAGACCAAGGACAGAACAGACATGGTCAGATATGCTGCAGCCATGTCAGACTACAAACCAGATATAACTGGCATCCCACAAGGCTTGGTCCTGGGATCTCCCTCGTCTGGTATATATGTCCCATAGGTACAGGCCAACATGGAAGGACTGTGTCTGAACATGTTTGCAGAGGACTACAAACTGCTCACCATATATGATCCACCAGCTGACACAAGCATCCCACAAAAGGGCCACATAGAAACAGACAACTGGTGCCATAGCCATGTCAGCAAGCTAATTGCAGAAAAGTGTATAGTCAACCCCCGTGGATATACAGTAAGTGCCCACCAATTACCACATAGGTGTTAACCCATTATGTACTTAACATGTAATGAGAGACCTGGGGACACAAGGTGATAGATATCCTGCATTGGACAAACATGTGCTGTAGTGTTTACAGAAACATACCATATACCCACCTAATCATGAAGGTTGTCAGATCTAGATAAGGGGAGGTCATTGTGGCTCTGCAGTCATCCTTCATCAGCGTTACAATTGACTACCTCAGCAGACACCTCCATCAACCGTAAAGTCCCCAACAGTACCTCACCAGGAGTATCAAAGAGCTTGCACAGATGCCATGTGTTGCCTGATTAAACAAACTGCAGCTACACACACTGCCATACTGCCCACCCAGAGGCAAGCTGTGCCTGATGTATAAAGCCATGTCCAAGCTGGTATCAATAAACATGCTGCACCTTGTACAATCTGAATGGCAGTGAGCTATGCACATGAGAGACCTGAACCCCAGCACTGACTTACATAGGACAAGCTGTACTGCATGATCCATAACACAGAAGCCACCCCCACCCATGAGTAAACTCCCAGTACAGGCTACCCATAGAGTCACTTATCGATTTTCCTCAAGAGGAATCTTGATGAGTGGATGGGAGATTGTAGCTTTATCCTGGGTATCACTGTCATGTCACAGGTAGATAGAGGCACAGTATACTAACCATGACATATGTCATGGCAAACTCCACTTACAATGTGTGTCGAAGGACAAACACACTCTCCGACTAGCATTAGAAATGGACTAGGGCACATCGCTAGTGTTTGCAAATGTACACCTATGTTGTGGAATACACTACCAATGTTGGACAAGCCTGGTTTAAGTAGTTCATATCTGAACATAATGCAACATGGTCAGATGTGCACAACTGGCCCCTAACCAGGCTGTTGTGCTCACTATGGAAATGTAAAGCAGGGATAGGACTAAAGCCCAGGATACTGTCCACCACAGTCAAAGTACTGAACCAGTACACTATACAGTACTACAGTGTTAGGTCAGTGTGAAAGGATGTTGACAACTGTATGCAAAGTATCCCATGCAAACCCTGCAGGCACAGTATAATCCTGTTGTGTTCACACACAAAGCAGTTGTACAGTAACTACACAACATGACACACAACACACAACCATAAACGGGAGATATTTGTTGAAGTTCACACTCATCCACAAATGTGGTGGGCTGCAGAGTTCAACATATGGAATGCTCACACTGGGCATGCTCACACACTTTGATAAATGAGACATATGTCAGACAACATGCCATGGGAAGGCTGAACTGGGCATGCTCACACACTTAGGCCAAATCTCAGTTTAGCAGTTGGCCACACATATCTGGTATTTTTACGTGTTATTCCAGGAACCAACCACATTACAGCAATCTGCTCAGTGCACACAGTTAAATGACTACAGAGACATACGTGATATAGTGGATCCCTCCCATATGCAAACATCTTCCACAGATACACAAGTTGTTCATACAAACAGGGAATGCTATGGCAATAAAGACGTGCAAACAGTCTATCAGCAACAAATAATGTGCATTTGACAATTAAACATATGGGTGTAGAGGTCAACACTAGGCTGTTTGCCCTAGGGAATGACAGCTTAGCCAGAGTGTGCCTCCCCACAGGATGCACATTCCCCTTTCTAAACACCGATGATGTCAGCACCCTATAAGTACAGCAGGAGAAGAGAAACTTCCCAGTAATGCGAATAGCGCACTCCGCTAATGTGTCCGTCTCAAGTGTCATAACATAGTTAGGTAGGGGTTTGAATCCTGCAAATGCTCAGTGTGTGTGGGTGTGTGTGAGGGGGGTTGGTGTGTGTGCAAGTCTGTGGGAGAGAAATGTCCCTTTTGGCAACTGGGAAAACACACTACAGGATGCACATTCCCCTTTCTAAACACTGATGATGTCAGCACCCTATAAATATAGCAGGAGAAGGGAAACCTCCCAGTAATGCAAATAGTGCGCTCTGCTAATGCGTCCATCTCAAGTGTCATAACATAGTTAGGTAGGGGTTTGAATCCTGCAAATGGCAAGTGTGTGTTTGGCTGAGGGGGATTTGTGTGTGAGGGAAAAGTCCCTTTTGGCAACAAGGAGAACAGACTACAGGATGCACATTCCCCTTTCTAAACACTGATGATGTCAGCACCCTATAAGTACAGCAAGAGAAGGGAAACCTCCCAATAATGTGAATAGCGTGCTCTGCTAATGCGTCCGTCTCGAGTGTCATAACATAGTTAGATAGGGGTTTGAATCCTGCAAATGGCAAGTGTGTGTGTTTAGCTGAGGGGGGTTAGTGTGTGTGCAATTGTGTGTGAGGGAAATGTCCCTTTTGGCAACTAGGAGAACAGACTACAGGATGCACATTCCCCTTTCTAAACACTGATGATGTCAGCACCCTATAAGTACAGCAAGAGAAAGGAAACCTCCCAGTAATGTGAATAGCGCACTCTGCTAATGCGTCCGTCTCGAGTGTCATAACATAGGTAGGGGTTTGAATCCTGCAAATGGCAAGTGTGTGTGTTTGGCTGAGGGGGGTAGTGTGTGTGAGGGAAATGTCCCTTTTGGCAACTAGGAGAACAGACTACAGGATGCACATTCCCCTTTCTAAACACTAATGATGTCAGCACCCTATAAGTACAGCAAGAGAAGGGAAACCTCCCAGTAATGCGAATAGCGCGCTCTGCTAATGCGTCTGTCTCGAGTGTCATAACATAGTTAGGTAGGGGTTTGAATCCTGCAAATGGCAAGTGTGTGTGTTTGGCTGAGGGGGGTTAGTGTGTGTGTGTGAGGGAAATGTCCCTTTTAGCAACTAGGGGAACAGACTACAGGATGCACATTCCCCTTTCTAAACACTGATGATGTCAGCACCCTATAAGTACAGCAGGAGAAGGGAAACCTCCCAGTAATGCGAATAGCACGCTCTGCTAATGCGTCCGTCTCGAGTGTCATAACATAGGTAGGGGTTTGAATCCTGCAAACGGCAAGTGTGTCTGTTTGGCTGAAGGGGATTAGTGTGTGTGAGGGAAATGTCCCTTTTGGCAACTAGGAGAACAGACTACAGGATGCACATTCCCCTTTCTAAACACTGAAGATGTCAGCACCCTATAAGTACAGCAGGAGAAGGGAAACCTCCCAGTAATGCAAATAGCCTGCTTTGCTAATGCGTCCGTCTCGAGTGGCATAACATAGTTAGGTAGAGGTTTGAATCCTGCAAGTGTGTGTGTTGGGGTTAGTGTGTGTGAGGGAAATGTCCCTTTTGGCAACTAGGAGAACAGACTACAGGATGCACATTCCCCTTTCTAAACACTGATGATGTCAGCACCCTACAAGTATAGCAGGAGAAGGTATGTGTCATGGACAATGACTGAGTCATATGTGTCCATGCCTCTGACTGACCTGTATGCTTGTGTTATGTGGTGGACCATAGTGCCCCACAGGTATATCACTGTGACCTTCACCTTGTCCAGCCTGGTGAGCATGACCATACTGTACCGGACAATAAAGGCAGCTAACACAACTGTGGCAGGTGTGTTGTCTAGCCGTACAGGCTGTGACTGGCACACAGGATTTGTGTGCTATGTGTGATGTGTGATGGGTTCAGGCATAAAGTATGCCTGTGTGCCAGCTGCAGAGGTGTGTGCCGCTCAGGCAGGATGCTATTCTAAGGCTCCACGAATGGCCCAGTGTGTTGACGTGCTTGTATTGCTGTCAGTGTAGGTCTACATCAGACTGGTATTGTAGTCACTGTAGTATTGCATGCCACCTGACAGGTTATGCCAGTACTGGGTTCAGAGTGCTTAGTCCCCAGTTTGGCTATGTGGTTCCATCTCATACATGTGTTGTATGTCCATGTGTAGGGGAGAGGGTTGGCTGTGTACATGTGGCAGCTGTGACATTGCCACATGACCCACATATTCCACAACTGTAGCATAGAGGTGACTGACAACTGACCTTTGAACATGCTACCATAGTATTGTGATTGCCATGGTGATTAACAGCACATAGGGCCAATGGGGAACAAGGTACATAGGTTCATAGCGTCATACTAGGCAATCTGCCCTAGGGCATTTAAGAACCTAGCCAGAATGTGCTTGGCTGTCACCATCCATTGTAAATATATCTTGCCATGTCCTTTTCCGAGGTTAGTATACTGTGCCTCTGTCTAACAGTGACACAGAAGTGATACCCGGGGTAAACCTACAATGTCCCATCCACTCATCAAGATTCCTCTTGAAGAGAGTCAATGAGGGACTCTGCCTAACCTGGACTGGGATTTTATTCCAGAGTGAAGTGAGCCTCTGGGTTATGAATCTGTCCCTCCCACATGTCCTATTTATTTCAGTGCTGAGGCTCAGGTCTCTCAAGCGTGTATCCCGATGGGATTTGGATATTCTCAGGTGCAGCATGCCCATTAATTCTGGGTTTGACATGGTGTTATACATTAGGCACAGATCGCCTCTGAACAGGCAGTATGCCACTGAGTAGAGCTGGAGTTTATTTAACCGGTCAGCATATGGCATCTGTTTGAGCCCTTTGATCCTCTTGGTGAGGTACTTGTGGGGTCTTTCCAGTTGCTGCAGGTGTCTGGTAAGGTGCATCCTGACAGGGGGATTGTACTCAATTGTGGGCCTGATGAGGGATGAGTAAAGAGGCACGATGTCCTCCCCTGATGTAGATGTGAATCCCTTCATGATGGGGTGGGCTATATACAATGTCTTTCTAACCACTTTGGCCACGTGGTTGTCAAATGAGAGATTGCTATCAACTTGGGTCCCCAGGTCCCTAATTACTTCTTCTGTACGTAATGGAGTACCACCTATGTGGTATTTTGTGGGCACTTTGTTTTTGCCAAAGGGGATGACTATACACACTTGTGCATTCAGCTGGAGGCCATGGCTCTGGCACAAGTTGTCTGTTTCTATGATGCCCCTTTGGAAGATGCTTGTGTCGGCTGGAGAGTCGATTATGGCGGCCAGTTTGCAGTCATCTGCATATTTGGTCAGCCACAGTCCTTCCGTGTTGGCCTGTACCTCCGATAAATATATACCAAACAAGAGAGGTCCCAGGACTGAGCCTTGTGGGACACAACTCGTAACTGGTTTGGAGTCTGGCATGGCTCCAGCAATTCTAACCATGTGGGTTCTGTCCTTGAGCCAGTGTGCAATCCATCTAGTGACATAGGGGCTTATATTTAAGCTGGTGAGCTTCTCTAGAATGCCCGAGTGGGGTATTGTTTTGAAGGCTTTTAGGAGGTCCAGGTAGGCTGTGTGAACCACCTTCCCCTCATCAATGGCCTTGGTGACTGTTTCAAAGAAATCAACCAGGTTTGAGAGGCAGGATCTGCCCTTAACAAAGCCAAACTGGGTATGAACCAGTGTCTGTAGGTCCACAATATCTATATTTATGTGGTCCATGATGATCCTTTCCATAGCTCTGCAGACCAAGCTAGTGTGGCTTATGGGGTGATAGTGTCCAGGATCCGTTGGGGCACCACCTTTCTGTAGAGGGACCACTGTTGCTGTATGCCACACTTTGCACACATATCCTGTAGTAAGGCTGGGATTGAACAGTAGGTTTATGTTTGGTAGTAGCACGTCTTGGGGGTCATGTAGGACACAGCCCGGGACACTGTCTCGTCCCATTGATGCAGTGTGTATTGCTTTGGAGAGGGCGGCTCTTACCTGAGCATCTGAGATGTCAGGGGGGCAGCACTCTGCTGGGATACATATTTGCCCTTTCAGTGTGGAGGGGGGTGAGAAGTTTGCACTGAACCTGTCAGCTAGAATGTTGGCAATGTCTGTGGGTTTGGTGTTTCTATTGACATTTTGGACTACCTCTGAGCATATCTGGGAATTACCACCCAGGATCCTAACATAACTAAAGAAAGCCTTGTGATTATCCTTAGTGTCCTGTGCAATTTCTCTCGAAGCTGGCCTTAGACAATCTTATGAGTGCCTGTAGTTATTTGCTAATACTGATCAGTGATGCCTTCCCTATTTGTGAATTTGCTGTATCATTTAGTAGCTTCCTCCTTCTATTGTGTAGTTTGTTTATGGCTGGGGTCCACGTCTGCCTTTGGAGGATTGGGTCTTGGTTTTATTCGGGATCACATGATCCATGCATTCCTGAAGGTGTCCACAGAATGCGTTTATAGAGGAATCTGCGGTCTGGTCTGTAGTTTCCACAGGCCCGGGGGCTTTGAAGGTTTCCACCTCAGTTTTGAGGAGTGTGAATTTGCTTTAGAGAAGTTGTTCACTGTGGTGTTCTGGGCAGGGGGTGGGGTCAGGATGTGAATATCCAGTGAGATTAGTTTATGGTCCAATCTTACCAGTGAGGGATACACTTCTGGTCTGGAGCATAGTGTCCCCATGTTGATGATGATCAGGTCCAGTATGTTTCCCCTTCTTGTGGGAGTGGTAACAAGTTGTTCCATAGCATTTGAGCTCATATATTCTAGGAATCTTTGGCCTAGGGTGTTGGAGCCAGAGTCATGCTCCCAGTCCATGTTTGGGTAGTTGACGTCGCCCAATATAATGGTGTTTGGAGAGACCTTCATATTTCCACTGTTCACAGGACGGCCGAGTGCAGTTCTTGGGTTTGGGACGGTGGTCTGTAGCAGGCTATAACCTGGAAGGCAGTTTCACCCATTGTTAGTTGCACATGGATAGTCTCTGATGCTTGGTGCTTTGCCACCAACCTGGAGGTGTGGGTATCTTTGATGAATATCAGTACTCCTCCATTTGTGGTTCGTTCCAAGTTTTGGGGCTGAAAAGCATGGTATGAGGTTAAACCTGGTAGTGCTGGGTGTGCTCTCAGTAGCCCTGAACCAGGCATCTGTTACTGCACAGATATCGATGTTCTCCATGCCAAGGAGAGTTTCGGGTGCATGCATCTTGAGGTTTAGACTTCTGGCGTTGGGTAGCATTACTCTTAGTTTCTTATCCCTTGTGATACCTATGAAGGTGGGTTTGTCATTTGAGCCTTGCCTAACATAGGCACTATGGGGGTAGCAAGAGCCTTTGCCAATATCTGAAAGCCCAGGGGTGACAGGTGCAGGCTGTCCCTAGTGAAGCAGGTAGTTCAACAGAAGATGAATATGTGAAGGTGTAGTGCTTGTGATTAGTTAGCAGTAGCATATATGACTGCTCACGTGGACACATGCCAGGTAAGTCATATGCACTGTGTCACAGCAATGTACATGTGAACAGGACAAACAGTGACATTCTGTCAAGTGAGACATGGACATACATATAGTAAGCTATGCAGATGGCACTAGGAGTCCACAGAAGCTCTATAACTATGCATTGCAGGTGGGATCTGTATTCCAGGGTAATTGCAATTAAACATGCATGCAAACAAAGCTACAGTAAACAGGGCTGCATGTAGTCCATTGTACAACAAACAAGCTGTACCACTTCCAGTAGGTAACACTGCAAATATGCAGGCACTATGCACATGTACATGGAAATACACGGGTCAGATGGCTAGGGTCCAGTCTCAGCGCACACAAGTGTACAGACCATGTACTGTCAGGATGTACAATAACTGGATGGAAACTCATGTGCTCATACCTGCAGTAATACACATGTCAAATAACAGACACTGAGCCTTCACTCAGTGGTTCCATACTTAGTAGGATGTATGCTACCTGGCCTGCCACCACAGTATCCCTGACATATATGGAGACTCTCCCTCCTGTGACAGTTAGTTTTGTGTGTTGGGGCTGTCTAGCATGGTATGAGATGTGAGCTTGCAGTGCTAGGGTGCACCTGTGTGTCCTGTACCAGCGTACTGCACACATATCAACATCCTCAAACATCTGCATTGCAGAGTCCAGTGTGGGCAACATGCCACTTGCAGTTTACATGTCCATCATTGCGTATTACTACATTCATTACCTTATCCCCTGTGCTACCTATGTATGTAGCCTTCTGTTGACATCATTACCACCAGTATGCCAACATGTGCAGATGATACACTATGGTACTTACCATGGGTGTAGACAACAGTACATGACAATCACACCCTTACTGCATCAGGCATGCTGTGATATACCCACAATTAATTCAGCACACAGTACTGTTAACAACATGATACTATTACTACACATCTATGTGGTCACCCTGTGCATCAGCAACATGTTAACCTGTACCTGCACAGTTGTTACAGATTGCAGGAGGTGGCACAGTTTCATCATATGCACAGGGTGTGAACTTGGTATGCCTGAGTCAGCCACCGATACCACCGATTGACATGTATGTGTATGTGTGTTGGTGAGGGACAGCAGTAGAAGGTGGGGCAATGTTGATGCAGTGTGTGCATGTAAGAGGTAGCCCTAGGTGTTGTCAATTCGCATGTGTGTATGGATGCACACAGTTCCACCTCATGGCTGCCATATACTGGTGTTTGTGGACAGCCACAGACTGTACCTGCCAGGTCATACAGATCAGTGTCTCTGGCCACGGACACGGTACCTGTGCCTTGCAGGGGTGCTACGGACCGTATCCGGTACCAACCCAGATTGGGTACTGTCATCAGAAGCAGGTGTTTGTTGACTGGACACAGATCCCTGTCGGGCCTGGCCAGAGCCACGTGCACGTGGTCTCCTGGGGCAGTCTGATGACAGCACAGACCCAGCATTGCTGGGGCTGCAGCTGCTGGCACTATGGGGGCGGCCGTGGCCCTGTTGTCGTCCGCAACGACTGCCAGCTGCTGCTGTTGCTGGCATACGGCCACGTTGATGCCTCAACCGTCCACCATCGCCCTGGCTCATGGACATGTAGTTGTGGAACCGGTCTAATATGTTCCCACAACGTCTGTTTATGACATCGGTGAAATCACGGATGGCAGCCGCAATGTCACTCATACTGTCAGTCATGGCTGTGCGACATGCTGTCAGCTCCCTCAGACCCTGTCTGGTGTACCGTTCCATACATGACTGTGCCTGCATGACAGCCCAAACATAGCTGAGGTTGTAAGACCTCTGTGGGCATCGCCTGACAGGGCAGTACGCCCACGGATGCTCCCACGAGAACCCCTGGACATCTGTCTGTGTGGTACCATCTCTGGGCCATGCCCATGGCTGCTGTGTGGGGAGGCATGTGCCACAGATACCACATTACCCTGGTCAATGCCCACTGTATGCTGTCCATCACCTAGGGACATTGGTGACAAAGGGTGTATTGGCAGGATAACTGTGCATTGATGGGGTCGACAGCTGTGTACTGTCAATCGGCTAACCAATGGTGGACCCTGGCATACCTTCCTGTGCCATTACACAGATGTCATCATTATCAGTACCCATGGCACCTGATTCAGGTTCCCTGCTACATGACACCAGAGCAGCACCAGAACCTGTGGGAGGGAAACAGGAAACACAGTTTACAATGTCTACACATTACCAGTGATGCACACATGCACACGTGCACACATGCACAGGTGCACACATGCACAGCAGATGCGCACACATGCACACATGCACATGCACATGCACACATGCACGCACATGCACACATGCACAGGTGCACACATGCACACATGCACACATGCACAGGTGCACACATGCGCACATGCACAGGTGCACACATGCACAGGTGCACACATGCACACATGCACAGGTGCACACATGCACACATGCACACAGTTTCACACAATTGTACAGTACTCAGTATGCGTGATATCAACACACAGACACAGACACACCTACATGCATACAAAGAGCACTACTAAGTGAGCCTAATATTACTATTACTATCAAGACTATTACAGGAATTGTTAATACACACTCACCAGCATGGATAGGCTGCATTGCTGTTACATCGGAGGGACCTGCAGACGTGAAGAAACTAATGTCAGTGGGCACAACTGTGCCATTGTTACTGAGTATGATACAGGTCAGTAGTACAACAGTCGCCTTTCACAGGTCAGCTGCTAATATTGAGGATATCACACTTGCACATTAAATACTATGGTGACAGCTACAAACCAAGGACACACCTCACACATGCATTAACTACCAGTGTACACAACAGTCAACTATACATATGGCATATTACCTGCACGCTCACTGTCTTGCTGCTGTGTGGCTCCAGCCTCCATCATAATGCATGTCTGCTGCTGTTGTTGTTGCTGGTGGACTGGAGCCACTACACTCATGAGTAGTCCCTCCAGTCTGGTGAGTGGGGAATGTGTAGCCACCCCACCACCTGTGGCGACCTGTTGCCTGTGGATATCCGACGCACGCTGACGGACATTTCTGATTAAATCACTGCAGTGATGTCGCATGCTCATATGTCCTATTATGCGTGCCTATGTCATTTACCCGACGGACCAGGTCTTGCCACAGTGCAGCCCTCTCCTGCTGATTCTGGCTGGTGTGGGAAAAGAGTATTGCATAATCCGGCACCAGGCTCTGGTGTATCTCCTCATCCTCAGCTGTGGAGTAAGTGGGATTCCGCGGGTGAGCCATGTACCTGAAAAAGAAAATAACCTGATATCAGCAATATATGTCAGCAGAATTTGGCACACATACTTTACATGCTACTCGACTGTTATGATACAACATATCTCACATATATAGCATCTGTCTGTCTATTGGTGGATACACATGTAAATGGCCAGGTATCAGTGCTCAGCCAGCAACTGTGCAACAGTACCTGGCACACTGCATACGACATACTACCAAACCCCAGCAGTCAGAACACTGATTCAGGTCAAGAGCACCTCCTCACTCTGGGGGTTTGTATCTAGGTACTGTATGGCCTACATCATCAACTACTGTGAGCTGACCACACACTAATTGCCCTGGATAGACATATCCCACCTCTACCACCAGCACAAACGACTATAGTGAATAACATTGCAGATGCAAACTTTACACTTTGTAACAGTAACATGGTATCCTTTCAGCCCACTGGGCCAGTGGCAGATACAACCCACAATGCTGACCCCTACACAATTGCTTTCTACAGACATCTCCGAGAATGCATGGATCATGCAATCCCATATATGACCAAGACACTCTCCACAAAGGGACAGCATCCTGTCTGGTGGACCCCAGCCATAGACAGATTGTATTACAGAAGATGGAAGCTACTGCAAGACAGAGCATAATTCCATAAAGGGAGGGCATGTCTGAGCAGCACTAGTAAGGATCTATTTTCCATCATACAAACATCCATGGGCAACTTTGAGAGGGAAATCAAGAGGGACACTACAGATAACCAGAAGGCCTTCTTCAGTTATGTTAGCAACCTGGTCAGAATCCATCCTCTATGCCCATAGTTAGTACACAACAACAAATATTTCACTGACACCACAAATATTGACAACATTGTGGCAGACAGGTTCAGTGCGGGTGTCACCCCGCCCTCTCCCACAAAATAAGACATAGTTATCCCAGCTGACTGTAACCTCCCTGTCATCACAGATGTCCAGGTGAGAGCTGCCCTCAGGAAAGCAGAATACACAACATGACTGGGACCTGATGGTATCCCCAATTGCATGCTACATAAACTCTGGCAGGAGCTAAACACACATATAGAAGTGCTATGTAACACTAGCCTGACTACAGGATATGTACCTGTACACTGGCGCACAGCAGCAGTGGTTCCACTCCACGAAGGAGGCACCTCAACATACCAATACAATACAACACAATACATTACATTACAATACAATACTATACAATATGCTATTGCCCCTGGGACTACAGCAGCATACTGTTCTGCTACCCTGACCATTGTGACACATGTGGTGTGATGGTACCTGCTGCTGTCACACAGTTACACAGGGTGACTCATATGGCATATTACCTATCTGACTAACATTCAGCAGGGGTATGTGTGACATGTACTCATGGGGAGTCTTGCTTCTTAACACTGTGTGGTTTATTGCAGGGTATGTCTTATCTGTGGGTAGGAACTTTTACCTCCACATGTGCTCTCTATTGCAGTGGCATGGATGACACACAGCAGTCATTTAGGTTGTGGATGGTGTGAGGTGTTACTATGGTTGTTGGACATCTGTCATGGGTGTGACTTACGTATGTAAATCCGGGAGTGGTAACCTCTATGTGGGTAGTATATGTGTACTCTGTGGTGTTGTCAGTCACTGTGCATTGGTAATGTGTTTGAGTGCATTGTCACAGTGTTGTACATGTCACTGTGTCCTTCTCCATATCTGTAGCTGTCATGTGAGGTCCATACCATGGCATCCATTATGTGGTGTGGAGGGGTACACTGACCTACATGTCCATAGCTGACACACCATGTCTGCTGACACATACCATGTGCAGGTATTCCAGGAATAGTGTGCCACTGTGAATATCATTGGGGCCACTATTGACACATGCAGTGGTGGGCAGCCAATCACATATCTGGTGGTTACTGGTGTAGGTGATTTGAAATGGGGTATGGTACTCCGGTTTTGACACTGGTGTTCACTCCATGCCTTTGTCACCAGGCACCTGTTGCAATACATCTGTACACATGTGCCTCACTCAGAATTTATATACATCTCTCTCTCTCTCTCTCTATATATATATATATATATATATATATATATATATATATATATATATATATATATATATATATATATATATATATATATATATATATATGTCTGTATACATATACACATATATATATTGATGTACATATATTGCTATAGATGTGGAGAGGGGGGGCACAGAGGGGGTGAGAGTGACAGAGGGGGTGGGACAGGGTGTGTTGAGGTCATCATATACAGTCATACCTGTAGATAGTCAGATCAGTCTGTCTATGTATATGTATCTACATATATCTATATCTGTATGTGTGCATTACATATATATGTTTGTACATATTCTATCTATCTACATCTGTCTATGTATTCCTACATCTCTCTCTATGTATGTATACATATATGCATAAATATATATATATATATATATATATATATATATATATATATATATATATATATATATATATACATACATACATATTTTGACATACATACGTATCCATATGATAGACAGGTATATCAACATGTTTGTCTACCATACTGTATACACACACTAACATACTGCTAAACATACATAACTGTGAAACCTACTTTGTACATTGCACGTCAACCTACATTGATATGTGCACATAGATGCTCTCACAAACAAATGTATGTACAGCCTTCACTGATAGTTGCTGTATGTCCCCTGCCCTTTACACATCTTCATATACATATGGATACAGACCAATGACACATATGGAGGGTTCACAGTATGTAGACCTTTATAGTATTACTTTACATTACCTGTGTTTGTCACAGCTGCTTGTGTTGCCGTCTGGTTTTCTGTCCTGCTGCTCCACTTCCCAGTTGTCAGCTTTCAGATGGCTGTTGCTGAACAGTTTTGTTTGTGTCTGCTTAATTTCAATTTTCTCTGTCTCCCTCTCTCTGTCTGTCTGTCTCTCACGTCCTCCTCAGGGTGCAATGAAAGTATTGCATGTGTGGACTGGGAGTACAGCATACTTTTGTAGGTATCTGCATATGCCCATGTGATGGCCTCTGCACCAATTGTTAGCCAGCATTTGCTAATTGCATGCAGCCAGTTGTGTACTGATTGCAGTTCTCACTGTGATTTCAGAACAGTGCTATAAAAAGGTATGTGAGATAGGCGTAGCCCTTTCAGATTTTAAGGGCAGGGACCATGCTGGTATGCTGTGGACAATGTTCTGTGAGTGTAAAGGTTGGTATCTCTCTCATATTTCCAGCTGTGTTGTAGATTAACATTCCTCCATTCATTTCTCCAGTTTCCTGTACTAACTGTGTATGTACACTGACACCTACAACTACTACTACTGTTAATGTGTGTGTGTGTGCTTTCCTTTCACTTTTGCTTCAATATTTGCCCTTTACAGTCACTACTTGTATGCCTGCTAGGTGTCCTGACTGTAGTGTGCTGCTGTAGCTTTCCTATTTTCCATGTACATTCACACGTTGGAATGCTTGCTATATCTGCTAGGGTGTTACAGCATGCAGTGTGGTCTGGCCATGGTGTGGGCCTTGACATCTATTAGGGTATTTGAGTATGCTGCTGAGCAGGCCCCAGAGACTCTCAGGTTCATCTGTTATCTGCCTCATGGAATGGTACATATCAGTGGGGTACACCCATTAAATTGTCTGGTATGCTGCAGTTGTGACTGTGGGTTAGCATGAGCATATGTATTACTACACTTATTCTGCCATGCAAGTGGTGAATACTTTCAGGACTCCATAGTTACCATTGCATGTGTTGTTACACCTTTCTGCCTACTGTTTGTACATTTCACATGGAGTCTGTGGGGCATCCCTGTAAGTCATTCACTGTTGCTATGTCTAGGCTCTTAACTATTCAAATATGGTGGTGTTAGACTTCTCATGTGTACAAATATTTGCAGGTTGTCCACATTTCTGCCTCATATTTTGGTCAATATCTCATGCACAGCTTTTTCTGGCAAATCACTCTGGGCTCAAGTCAGAATATAGTGACAAACATTCAAGTTTCAGACTTCATACCCTTCCAAACATCCACAAAATGCAGACCCTGTTACTCTCTGAACTGTCTGCGTTTGTTGTAACATTATTTGTAATGTGTCCCTGGTTTTGGGCCTTTGCTCCACATATTTTATTACTTGGTCCGGATGTGTTCCTGTAAGAGGTTGTGGGGTATGGGCAGTGATTATCCTGTTGTGAGTATGTGTGTGGCTTGCAAGTTGCTACAGTGACATTATTACCTACTAGCTACCAACTAGCATGGCTGTTTCTGTTCACACACTACTATTATGGAAATCCACTAGTTTTGACAGTAATTCTAAACGACATGCTTTGTGTACTACACATCCTATATTCCCTTTACATTCATTCCTACTATTACATGATATATTTATTCTAGCACAATGTTCTTGTATAAGAGTCATGGCTTAGTGGTAAGTCATGCAGACTACTGTTTCCAAGGTCCTGGGTTCGGGACTACCAGTGGGATTTTATTTTGCTTCTGAACTGAATACAGGACCTGTCAATCAAAGTGACTAAGGCACTTTTAAGCAGTTGTAACCGGGTTAGCGCTGGTTCGTGCGGAGCTCACGCATGCGCACTGGCGTTTAGCTCCGCGCACACAAGCGCACACCCGCTTACAACCGCTTAAACATGCTTACTCTTGCGCACACCTGCGCTATTTTCTTTGAAAGAAATGAAAATGGGGAGACAGGAAAGTGGTGAAAAAGGGGTTACAAAGAGGGTAAGACAGTAGGGAAACAAGCTTGGGTTTTGCAGGAGGGATGTAGGTAAGGCCCATAGCTGCCCATTCCTTCATCAGCAACAGCTGTGCATATGTTTGTAATTTGGTGTGACATTTGATACCTTCCACCCCTGAGAGAGGTGTAAGGACAACAGTAATACTTGTTGTACAGCCAATTGTAATTGATAGTTTCCATGTCTGGTAGACATATGTGCGGAATGGGCAGCTATGTATGGGGCATAATTTTTTTGTGGGTACAGAGTGCCCTTTTTTTTTTTTTTTTTCAGGTGAGAGTGGTATGTCAGGTGAAGGAAGTCGGTACAGCTGGGGAGGTAGGTTGGGTAGGTAAACAGACAAGACAAACAAGACACATACAGGGGCTGTGTATGACATGTGTGGGGGTTACACAATTGACGGGACAGAGGTTTGGATATCCAGAGCCCATGAGCCCACAGATGGCAACAGTGGAACTGATATCCCCACCCATAGGCAGTTGCCACTGTTCCTTCACTGCCCAGGATGGGGCTGTGCTGGGGGCTGTGTAGGCCGGGCAACAGGCATGCCCGTAAGTTGTGCCACCCGTGCCTCAAGCTGGCATAGGGGCTCAAGAACAGAGTCCTGAATCTCCCTACGCACCACAGTCCGGACGCTATGGAGGGTGAGTGGTGGTTCTCCTCCGGCCACACTTGCAGAGGGGCAGCCCCATCCCCTGCAGCACTTCCACCCGCAGGTGGCACAGGGCCACCGGAGGAGGGTCCAGACTCGGCACTAGTGCCAGGTGCACTCGCCAGCTGAGGTGGGAGAGGTGGGTCCACTGGAACCCGCCTTCCCTGTTGTCCTATGTTTTGCATTATGTCATGACAGTTTGGGTTAGTGACATATAATACCATTCACAATTAGTTGTAACAGCATGCATTAGTATTCCCATTAACCAAACACCCAGATATTCACACCATTGAACAGCGTGCATAACACATGCATAATTTGAACAGCAATACACAGTCCAACAACATGCAGGGTTAATTGATGGCAACAGGCCATCAGGTTTGGATGTATGAACAGGGCAGATGCATCAACGGACATGCAAATATATATGACCCAACAGGACAAACGTCCAGGGGTGTTAATTGTGATTGCACATACCATTTTCACGTGGAATGGGTTATATGTGGTTATAGGGTGGGGTGAAGAAAATAATATTAACACCTTCAAATACCAATACATATGCTGTACATTTCTAATAGCTACAGATATATACACACTACTGTTCTAACTACAGTTTCCAATATGATAACTATTTCAACTTGGTGATAGGACTGTTACTGCAACATCAATATACATTTTATTGTTCTTCATACACATTCATATCTAGCTTTGTTCAGCTACATCATCCTGCTACATTTGGTTTATATAGCTGTAGACAAGTGTGGATGTTTGGTATATCAGACAATCATACTATCTGCATATTGCAGACTGAGAGCAACATATCCAGATTTTGGGATACACATTCCAGATGCAGCAACACTTTGAACAGATTTCGCTGTTTGGTTTTGATTCTCACATGCATTTCATTCTGTCTTGACTGCAGTATACTTTATTCAGGGGTTATTACTACTGTATTGCTGGATTCATGACACTTTCTCACACTCTCTCACTTGTTTTCATTTTACTATTCAGGATGGTACTTACTTCTAGGCTTTATTGACATGTTTTACCTGTAGTTATTACAATCCTTTCCAGCAGTCTCACTTCTGTCATGTTTCAGTATTTCAACAGGGATATATTTCACACATGTTATTTCATCATCTTCTGCAGCTATACTTTTCAGCCTGCTGCAGGTTGTGTACTATTTTCTTACAGGTGGGGCATTTTTATTTCAAAATTTATGTCAGACATTTTCATTTTTCTGTTTGGCTTACAGGCTGCAACACACTTTTGTAATCAAGCAATACTTGCAGACACTTTCACACTGTTACTTGCACATTTTATTCCTTAGTGACTACACTGCACTCTTTTGCTGACTGTCATACTTTTATATTTCTTTACAGTTACTGGTAGTGGATTACTGACCTGCCTGGTGGTGCAACCGCACCAGCCTATTGTCATAGGCTCTGTGGTTTGCAGAACGGACACCTGCAGCTGTAATATAAATGAAGTAATATTGGAATACACATCTCCATAATATCAGCTAGTTTAATTTCTTACATACATAATTAAATGTAACTTACTCAGTAGTGGGGCGTTGGGCATTTGCCGGGCCTCCTGGATCCAAAGGTTCAGTTGGTCCTGCTTGCGTCTCTTCAGGTCCGCATGGTGGTGATGGACCTGCTCACCAGTCCTTGGAATCCCTGTGGCACTGGTGAGATCATGAGCCAACCGGTCCCACGCCTCAGCCCTGTATGCTCCCCAGAGGACCTGGCCCTGCATGAGTTGGGCCTCATGATTGTGGACTAGGAGCCAGACCATGTACCTGGACTCCTCAATGCCCCACCTCTGTGCTCGAAAGCAACTACCCTCTCCTACTCCTGTTATTCTGCCTGCAGTTCAGTTCTACAATCGTTTATGCTGTGTATTCCCGCCTATGGGGCTTATATAGTCAGTTTTTCCCGCACATATCTGTGATTGGCCATTTTGGAATTGTATCAACTTCAGTAAACCTGCATTGTCATGCTCCAGTTTGTATTCATTCCTATATATTAGCTATTATTGCATTTATAGGTACTGCTGTCATGGCTTAGTGGTTTGGTACCTTGACTATAGTGTATAGTATCCTGGGTTCGAACCTGGCCACTACTTTTTATTTTTTATGACTGTCTAGACATGCTGAGGGGTGTGTCTGTGTAAAGGCAGTTTTGATACGGCTTGCTCAACGTTGCCCGGTTAGCTTGTTTGCGCGGTGCGCAGCTCCGCGCAAATGGGGTACGCTGGTTTAAGCCTCATTTGGCTATCGGCACGCATATTACGCTCAGCTCAGCTAGGGGCACTTAGATTCAGCGTGTTAAACCACTGCTCAGCTACGGGCACTCATTTTGCACCAGTTAAACCACTGCTCACGTATGGGCAGATGCACTCACCCTGTTAAACTGTAGCTCAGCTATGGGCACATCTGGCATTTTTTATTGTTTTGTTACCTCACATTTCTTCAATATAAATGGGCTATTTCATTACATTTTACATAAAATGTGATTTTATGTGTACATATTTGTCAGGGACTTGTTTCATGCTTATTTTGCTAAAAATAAAAATTGGTGTTGTGGGGGCTCGAACCATGAATGCCTGCTCTTCAGCCAACATCTCTACCGCCACGCTATTGCTTCTTGGCTTACTTTGCATATTTAGTTCTTATATGCTTTCCCACTGACTGCTAACTGCAGCTGCGCTACGGGCACGCCCGCGCAAACGAGCGCACTCACGGTTAAACATTTTTACAATTTAAAAAAAATATATAGCATGTTTATTTATATATTTTCTGTTCATAGTCTGTGGGGGCATGTGTTGTGTTGTGTTTATTCACATTTCCGTGGACTCTGTCGTGGGTGTTTACTTTGGGCACGTTTACTCTCCTGGGGGCGTGTCCACTTGCAGGGCTTGGCCTACGGACACGCCCCCTACTGTCTTACACGGACCGTGTTAGACTTAGGTGTGATTCGGCATGCTCTCATGAATATGCAGAGCATGCTGACATCACTCCATTTAACTGCAGCCTCCATGTAAGAGTTATAACTCTTACACAGAGGCTTCGTGAATCCTGCCCCATGTATATCTAACTTGCATATTCTGAATATTTTAAGAATTGTGTACTTAGATCTAGCAAAGCTTGTTAACATTAAAACTTACAAAATAATTTACACATTTTGAATCATCTTAGAGAAATTGGAGTGCTACAAAAACCTTCTCTTAAGAATATAATTCTATTAAGACATATACATTTCATAACCATTTTAACCATCTTTTAAGCAGATTTGAACTTTTTAACAAGATAGAGGGGTTCTTTATGTATGTCCCTCCTTTCTTTTTCTTCCTTCCTTTGTAATTGTTTGATTTAAACTTATATTGGTAAGTTCTTAGTGTGTGTTTAAGTTCTTTTGAGTTTAGTGACATTTGTTAGCTGATGTTACTGTGATTCATTATATTATTTACATTGAAGTGTTCATTTCCATTGTCATAATAGCAGTAATATTAGCAGCATAAACATATTTAGCTACATAGGCTGTGTGCACTTATCCTCTGCTTGTTCATAGAACTTAAATGAGAGTGCTAATTGTCAGTACATAGATCAGGATAGAAAGAACATGTTGTTTACCAACGTTAGTCACTTATTGTGCATAGATTATTATGATAGAAGCTTCCTATTTCCTGCACTCTGCACAATAGCTTTAGAGTATATCAAATGACTCTGCTTCTGAAATTATAACAGAGCAATGTATAAATGTATTTAACCTTATTAAAATAGGTGTATTATGAATTATGCATATGTAAATTTTAACTACAATTCTGCATTTGAGTGCAACAGCATTATAAACTATGTCATGTGCTTCTGAGTTCTGCTTCTATACTTTTCTAACTTATTGCATTTGGTTACTGTGACAGATTAGTACATTGATAACCATTATAACTTTACATCTTATAGATTACATCTTTAATATATTACTAATTTGATAAAAACTCACAATTTGATGTTAAAAAGTCCATTTTTTATCGTGTTTTCACATTTGAAGCAGTTCTACTTCCTGGAACTGGTTTACTTCTTGAGTTTGCATTGCATCTGTATGAAATCAGAGGTCAAAGTTTGTGATGGCTGCTTTCTGCTTCTCAGTGAATCTGTTAGGTGATGAAGATTTTAAAAACGGCTTGTGGACGCTATTCACGAGGCTACCAGTGTCTAAAATTGTTTCCTGTAGCATTCCAGTGGGAATTTTAATGAAAGTAAGAGACAACTTATTTTGAATGTAAAAGGCTCTGTACAATGTGAAGCCATCTCGAGGTATTCCACAGGCCATTGAAATCACTCTGTCAGTAATACTAAGTCATAGGAACCATTACATATACATTTATTACATTTATATACCCCTTTTCATTTTCTTAGTCAAACTATGTCATAAACACACAAAAGAACTGTCAGAACATAGCTGTTCCTTAAAAAAAAAAAAAAAAAAAATATATATATATATATATATATTCACATACTGTTTCTTCCAGTCACCATTACTATATCTAGGCGTATATTATGTTTCTGAATCAGCTAACTATTTTTAAATTAAAACATAAAATACATTGCTCCTAGTTGTTTTGCTTTAGTCAGCTGCTTTTGCACCACAGCATGTTAATTGTTGTTATATGTTTAAGCAGATTTTTGTATTGTGGTATAAAGCAGTTTTATCTAAACAGTATAAACAGTTTGAAATTTTTTGGATTAGTTTAAATAAAATTATTATTAGGTAAAGTAAAATGAACATGACATACTACTAACCTTTGATCTCATAATGAGAGATAAAGAAACAGATTAATTTGTATCAGGTTATTTGTTCCTATAAGAAAATTATTATTAATGAAACAAGCTTAATTTCTTATGGATTCGTATAGCTTTGTGTAGATCTTATGTTATTTGTGGTTTTCTTGAAGGAACAAAGAATGTATATAAAGAATTCAGAGTATTGCAGAACGTCATTTATTTTTTAGTCTCTTCTGTTTTTCTAATGTCTTCCAAGTTGTGCCTGTTGCCAGTCTTTTTAACGAAGGACTTGCCCACTCCATATCCTCTATCTTGTTTAATATTTTATATTTTTTAATATATGCCAAAGCAGTGTCCTGATCCTCAAACATTTTAGGGCCATCAGATAAAAAGATTTTCAGTCTGGCAGGAAATAAAAGATGTGTTTTCAGCTGTGCTATTTTAAGTTCTCTTATCAGTGGTAAGAAGGTTTTTCTTTTTGATATCACCAGAGAGGAACAGCCATTATTAAAGCGCACAGTTGCTTCATTAATTTTTATGGGTGCTTTAGCCCATGCAGATTTTAAGACCATCTCCTTATCATAAGAAGATAAAAATCTTACTATAACTGACCTAGGATAATTCTTGTTAGTGTTAGAAGTTGATAAGGATCTATGGGCTCTTTCAATGCCGAAAGAAAATGTCTCAGACAGATCCAGAGTTTTTGGAAGCCAAGTATTTAGAAAAGTTGTAATGTTACCTTATGTTATTAAGTCGAGATCTATTTTCCAGATCACCCAATTTAGTTTGGAGATGGGTATTTTGTTTGAGTAAAAATTCAATGTTCATTTCCCCTTTTTTTAATTCTGCTGTCCATATCATTGTGAGCATCCTCTATGCCAGAAATCTCGGCTTTCTGCTGTTGTAAATCTTCATGTAATATGTCCATTTGCTTTATGTTTTCTTCTTTAAAGTTATCTATTTTAGTATCAGTTCTGTCTATTTTAGTTGTTAGTTCCTGTATATGTGATAGTAATGTCTGAAGCTCTCTTTTAAGGATGGAATCCTGGTTGTTAGCCTTGCTGAAGCTCATTCTGAACAGCTGAGATGAGTGAGAAATTTCCAAGAGGATTTCTGACAAGAAAATCAGTTATGTTTTCTTTCTTTTTTGGATATTATTGTAGATAATGATAATCCATATGTTTTAGAAATAAATATATTCCATTAGTTGAGTTTTGATGATATATTTCCCTGTTAATGTAATTATCTTGGTGGAGCTGAAGAGCTGCTATCCTGTGTTCATCCTTGGCCACACACCCCCTTTCACACTTCTGCCACCTCTTAAAACTGGAGGTGCCTTTAGAGAGTTTGTTAGCCATTATAGAAGCTAAGGTCACCTGACACACACAGTCACAGATAAACATGAGAAAGATTTTTTTTTGCACTACAGAAGGAAGGGGGGAATTACCAACAATGGTAAAGGAGGTTACCCGAACGTAAAGGAGATAAGTACCAATGATGGTACCTTAGAGTACCTAACAGTAAAAGAGAGGGAAAAAGTCATTCATGCACACAGCTAAAGGAAACTAGAGTAGTTGGTAGATAAAAAAAATACAGAAAAGAACAGAATTTAAAAAGTAGATATTAGGGAAAAAAACTAACTTACAGCTAGAAGAAAAGTCAAGGCTCAAGAGGTTGATTAAATGCATCTGGCACTACGAAGTGGCAAACGAGATCTGAGGTAATTTGGTGAGGAGCATTATTGGTACAGCCTAGATCCAGGGTTTTTGGAAGGCACGAGCTGGAATAATGGCTGAGTCGGTTCCAGAGCTTGGAATTGAGCCCACAGTCAAGGATTATGTGAAGATTGACAACATCAGATCTTCTTTTTTTCTGGAGGCAATGCCCTTATTTATGAGATGAGCAATACAGAATACCCTTCTTACCTCTGTGGAGACATGGTGATCAAAAGTAAGGTTGCTGTCAACCTGTGTGCCCAAGTCTCTCACCACTGAGTGCATACTTAGGGTGTTGCTATTGATGTGGTAGTTAGCAGGAACATCGCTCTTACTGAAAGGGATGATCATATATTTTTTTGCACTGAGTTTAGGGCCATGACATTGGCACCAATCATTTGTTTGTGTAAGACCCTCTTGTAAGATGTTGGCATCATTTGGAGATTTTATGACCATTCCCAGTTTGCAGTCATCAGCAAAGTTCGTCAGCCACAGACCTTTATTTTTGGCTTGTACTTTGGAGAAACAGATTCCAAACAGTAGAGGTCCCAGGACTGATCCCTGTGGAACACCATGGATTACAGGTCTGCTGCTGGAGATGGATTCCCCTATTTTGACTATATGTGTTCTATCAGTGAGCCAGTTAGTGACCCATCTACTGATATAAGGGTTGATACCTAGCTGGGTGAGTTTGTTAATGATGCCTGAGTGGGGGATAGCGTCAAAAGCCTTGGCCAAGTCTAGGTAGGCTGTATGCACAGATTTCCCCTCGTTCAGGGCCTTGGTGACTGTCTTGAAGTCCACCAGGTCTAAGAGGTAAGATCTCCCTTTGACAAATCCAAACTGAGTAGGGTCAAGTGTTTGGAGATTACCTATATACCTTTGTTGATAAGATCCATGATGATTTGCTCTGTGGCCTTGCAGATAAGGCTAGTCAGGCTAATAGGTCTGTAGTTCCCATGATCAGTAAGTACCACCTTTGTGCAAGGGAATAATGGTGGGCATTTTTCATTCAGCCAGGACGAAGCCAGTGCTTAGACTATAATTGAAAACAGTACCCAATGGTGTTGCTAATTCTTGCTAGAGCCAATGTAAGATGCAGCCTGAGATGTTATCAGGTCCCATAAATGCCATGTTTTTGGCCTTAGAGAGGGCATTTATAACCTGCTCTTTAGAGGTACAAGGTAGGGGACAGGTGGTAGGGATGTCATGGGGTACGTGTGATAGGGACAGGGCAGTGAAGTTTTCAAAGAACCTGTTGGCCAACAGGTTAGCAATGTCCACAGGCTCAGTATATGTGGTATCAACTACCAGTTTGGTACAAATCTGGGACTTTAAGGTTATGGAGGTAACTAAAGAAAGCCTTATGGTTGTCCTTAATTGAGGAAGCTAATCTGGATTCATAGTATGCTTTGGATGACTTCTCAAGAAGTCTTATTTGCTTGTTTAAGCTGAGGAGGGAGTGTTTCTAGTTTAGGGCTTGCTCCCTCTTACTCTTAGACAGCAATTTCTTCCTCTTAGTGTAAAGTCTGTTAATGGCAATTGTCCACCAGGTGGATTTGCTCTTTCTTAAGGAGCTTGTTTGTGTCCTATCAGGTACAGCAGAGTCAATGCAGTTATATAGGTGTTTGTATAAAGCATTGATGTAGAACTTGGCATAACTGCTAGTTCCATCTGAGGGGGGAAGGTGCAGTGAAGCTATTTATACCATGATGTAAGAGGTTATAATCTGCTTTGGAGAAGTTTTTTAGTTTAGTTACTGTGTGAGGGGGGCAGGTTTGACAGTTACTTCGAATGAGACTGTTTTGTGGTCAGATCTCATGAGGGAAGACCTCACAGTGATGTGCTACAGTGGTCCCCCATATTGGTAAGCACCAGATCTAGAATGTTGGCATCCCTTGTGGGGGTGTCAACCAGTTAGTCCAGGGCATTGGAGTTAATGAAGTTGAGAAACCTTTGGGGAAGTGAGTTTGAGCACAAGTAATTTACCCAATTAATGGATGGGTAGTGAGTAGTTAAAGTTGTCCAAAACTATGGTGTTCGAATGTATCTTGATAGACTCAAGTAGATTCAAATAGGGAGTAGGTGTTCTGATTCATGGAGGGGGTCCTGTAGCTGGCAATGACTTGAACAGGTGTCCTACCAACAGTTAATTGCACCTGAAGTATCTCCAGGGAATCATACTGTTTAACAAATCTGGAGGTGTATTTATCTTTAATAAATATTGATACTCCATCTCCTTTAGATTTCACACCTTCAGTTTGTGGTTTGAAAGTGTGGAAGGATGTGTAACCTAGTATGCTTGGGGTGCTCTCCACAGCCTTGAACCAGGTCTCCCTGACTGCACAAATGTCTGTGTCTTTCAAGGTGAGGACTGCTTCCCGTGTGAATGCAGTTTCATGTTAAGACTTCTAGCATTTAGCAATATAACCCTGAGGTTGTTTTTAGACAGAGTTTTTAAGTTGGTAATTTTGTCCTTGAGACACTGCCTAAAAAAAGGCACTATGGGGATGGTAGGAGCCTTAGCCAGTAACCAGATTCTTAGGGGTGACAAATAAAGACCATTTATGGCAAAGCATTGAGGTCTGTCGATCATGTCATCCCAGGCTGACAGACATTGGATCCCCTTCATTTTCTGTTTGTATTGAGGCATCATCCTAGGTGAAGGTAAAATGCTGCTTAAGGTTAGGGACATACCTGCCTGAGACACATAGTCTGAGAGCTCAGTCATGTCTCTCTTCATATAGTCCAGAGAGGTATGTCTCAAGTTGTTCACACCAACATGGACTATGATGGAGTCATAACAGTACCTGTTGTTGAGAGACTTGAGTGTATGTGTGATATGGTAGAGCCTAGCACCTGATAGACAGCTGACCATGACCTTTTCCTTATCCAGCCTGGTGAGAGGGACATCAGTGTCTCATGATGGAATCACCTATGGCTAATATGTTTGGTTTTGTGTTTTGCCTTAAGGGCTTGACAGGTTTGACACTAGTGCTTGAGTATTATATGCATTGTGTTCTGCAGAGGAAGTAGTATGTGTAGTGTGCTTGTGTTTGGGAGGTCTCTGGTGTTTCTGGTGAGGACCTTTGCAAATGTAGGTATGTGTGATGTGGGTTTGGGTGGAGTAGGAGGTGAAGTGTGCATGCTGAGAACCCACTCATTGTTATATGTACTGACTGGTGTGTGAGAAAGCATGGATTCAAGTTTCTTAATATAGTTGTATCTCTCACATGTTGCATTTGTGTGGACTAGGAGTAGAGGGTTGTCTAGTTTGTGTGGTATAGAAGGAAATGAAGTTTATATATATATATATATATATATATATATATATATATATATATATATATATATATACAGTGTACCAATTTATAGAGTGCTATTTCTGGGAATGCTGGTAATCAAGATTAAATTTTACTGAAACCACTTTCTTCAGCAAAAATGGCTTTTTTCTTTTATTCACTATAGTGCAACCTCAGAGTTGGTATACACAGGGCTGTGTGTGGTGGTGGGTGTTCCCCACATGCTAGCTGAATGTGGTTTCAACAAAATTTCTTTTGACTATTGGCATTTGTAAAGCTGTTATCAAACCATCAATATGAGCACATATATGCACATGGAGTGCACATAACATGGATGTGTGTCTTGGCAGGCTCAACTCAAACACCAAAGAGCATTGCAGTTGTGCAGGTTGTTGAATTGTGTTAAATGCTTCTCAGAAACATCAACTGATCAAACCATAAGCATATCTGACATTCAGAAACAAAACTATAAAGTGTAGTCATCAATATTGCAAGATCAGGTTTCATTTAAATGTATTTTGCGAGACAAAAATACAGTATTCTCTTTGCATATGTCTAGAAATACAGCCATATTAAAGGAGGCCTTCATAGTGTGCATAGTTTCAGTGAATGCCCTTTCAATGAGTGAAAATAGCCTTCAGTCAAGAATACTGATAAGAACAGAATGTGCAGTACATTTGAGTACAAACACATTTTGTTTGTATCGTAAGACTTGGGAACCAAGGTTAAAGAGGCGTGTAGACATTTACTGGAATATGGTATTATTATGAGATACTTCAGATACAGTTAAAGTTAGTTCATTTGGACTGATATGCAGAAAGTCATTGCAGGGCAGTCCCCACATGTTTTATAGAGACACTCAAGGATGGGTGCATAAGTCCATTATCTAGCATTCAAGAATATTAATGATATTACTCAGGAGGATCAGAATACAGGTGCAGAAACTAAGGACATAATTATCAGCACTGTTACTTGAGTACAGAATGTATGGGCAGCATAATAAGTGCAGAAGTTACAGATATTAAGATTTGATTCAGATATTGTTGACCTCTACCTCCACTGTACATAATAAAACATTCTTAACTGAACTACAGTGTGTGCAGACTTTGTTCTGAAAGGCACAAGAAAATGTGGCCCATAAAGGACAGACTGGGACCTGTTAAGCAAAAGTTTGGGTAAAAACATTAATTCAAGTGTAATTCCAATTTCTTCCAGTTAATTCCAATATTTTACAGTCATATAAATTCTTACTATTTTATTTTTTATTATCAAAACAAATTCCTGTTACTACGTTTGTATCCAGCAGTACAATTATGCTGCACATAGTATATCTTATTTGTCAAAAAGTAGCTATAAGTAAATTATAAATCATAATACACAGAGGTAGGTTGATTTGCACAACTTTTACAAATAAAAAATGCTACTTCCCAAACACATAAAAAAGTATATGCTAGTTTCAAAAGTTTAGCTAGAAAGTAAATATGTTGAAAAATAAGGGCAGACACATTCTCAGGATGTAAACATATTGGACTCACAAAGCATAATAAATAAATACCTGTGTTGGGCAGGGAAGATTAAAAGTTCACACCAAAAACAAAGAAACCATAAATGTCTTTCTTTTGTGTTTTTGTGCATGCTTGGGGGGGGGGGGGTACTAGCCTCCATGCTCAAGTCACCCTGATTTGGTTGAGACATTAAACTGAGGCCTCTTTGTTCTGAGTTTCTATAAAAGATCCCATGGTCATATAAAAAAGGTAGGGAGCCTTTAAACACAACATAAAACATTATTTGCATATTTACAGGCACATATATACATATTTCTATTTCTTACTAGTTGTTATTTTTTGCATGACATCCTCATTGTTATTCTTCTATAACTGGCTCTTGTTCCTTCTTCCACAACCATAATCTTGATTTTTTAGCAATATATCTGCCAAAAATCCAACTTCTATTAAAATCTCATTCAGTCTTTTATTCCAAGTAACTCATTACATAAAATAAATTATCTACCCTTCTCAGATATTCTTTTTACTTACTCTTATAATATCCACCATAATTGTAGTTACAAATATATTGTTTATGTCATTAATATTCTCAAACTTTTTTCTTCACACTTCTTCCAGAGTTTCGCCTACACTTTACATTAAAAAACATGCTCTGTTGTCTCTTAGTCCCCAAAAAATAACATTTATATAGCATATCATTCTTTAATGGTAGATTATTTATTACCAGTCTCCATGAGAAATCCTAACATCATTTTTCCACTTTAATGACTTTAATCGGTTCTCCTAGTAAATTTTCCCAATGATTTACATAATAATATTGTTCCAGCACTTTATTATACCACATCCTTCTATCTTTCTCTATATCATCAATTTTTATTTTACGTTAGTATTTTACTTGATAATTTTAATTTCTTCATTTATATAGTCTTTTTCTTATTCCCATCATCCCCAAAATGTTTTGTACTTATCTTTAAACATTCTCATTTTCTTCCTTTACCCACTTTAATACTATATACAAGTTTAAAAAAGCTAAAAATATTAGAATAATCAACCAAATGGATTTGGCAACCCCAATCCCACTTTCATCTTCACTCACATACAACACACTTCTTTTCACTGGGTTTAATCTTGAATCTCATACGAAAGAAAACACCAATTGCTCAATTTCCTTTTCATATTTTACTGGCATCATATAAAAATTTACATATAAGCTATTTTTTCATTAATACTGAATTCACCAGATAAACATTTTTTTCTGAATGCTAATTTCTTTCATCTCTTTTATCAAACCCTCCCATTGCATCATAACTACATCATTTTCCCCAAACTTTACTCCTAACAAAGAAACTTTATTCATTGAAAAATACACACCCCAATATTCACCACATTACCCAAAGCCCTTGTTTTTTTATCTTTATTCAAGGACACTTCCATTTCCTTTAAACATCCATTCGGATAAAACAACACTTCCCTCATCCATATTTTGCTCTACTCACCTACGACTGTAAAGTCTACTGGTATCAAAACTCCTTTTGCATCATTATCTAGCATTTTTAAATTCATAAGCTACTACACACCCTGTCACATTCATCTCCGATGCAAACAATATTCCACTCATGGGGCATCTTTGTCTTATACCACACCATGCATATCAGAGCCACCCATTCAATCTCTCTCTCTATTATTCTGATATGCTGACCTAATTCTATCACCTGTTCCACACTTCTCCATAATATCCAACACAGCATCAAGTCTTACTGTGTCAAATGCCTTGCTAATATCACCTACCATAAGTTTCACATCACCCCTTTTATTTATATCATCCACAATTTTGTTCCCAACACTTATTTACAACCTTTCCCTTTTGTAACCTAGATACTTTCTTCTATAAAATACCTCAGCGTTCCTTCCATTCTCCTCTGTATTACTCCTTGAAATATTTTATAATCAGTGTTATTTAGTGTGTTGGGGTATTCAGTTTTTTTACTTCATTCTTCTTGTCTTGTTTCATATAAATTTTAATAGCCCATTAAATAACTCTTCATAAACAAACCTTTCCTTCAACCATTCATTTAGTACATTTACAAAATACTTTCTTTGCCAGTCCATTAATTTCTTGTACATTCCATCCCCTACACTATGTGCACCTGATACTGAATCTGGCCTGATAATAAATCAACATTTACTTTCCTAAGTACTTCATCCAATTCACTAACAGTAATTTATTTTTCAAATCCTTCTTTAACTCATTCTGGAAATTTCTTGCCTTTCCATACTTTATTTTCCATTCTTGCACACCTGTATGTATTTTCCACATGCTATACTACAATACTCATAATCTGTACTTGTGTACTTTTTACTTGTCTTTTTAAAATTTTCATTTCTCTCATTATATTAATATCCTCCTGTACTATTATACCCAAATATGCAGATTCCTTCTCCATTCTCCCTTGAAAATAATACCTCTGCTTAAACAGTAACGCTTTAATTTTTTCCTCAATTAGTTTTATATTTCTTTTACATATCATAATAATCTCTTGTATTATACTCTAAATTCTGCAGCACATTTCTATAAATTCTCCATATTTCATTTTCTCTTCCTTTCTTACATCAACTTGACACTGAAAAAAAAAACACCTTTTATACTTCTTTTTGAGTTCAATCCACCACCCAGACTGTTTTTTATTAAAGTCCTTTGTGGCTATATGATTCTTCCATAATTGAAATACATTCCACTCTCCAATTTCATCTCATAATTCCTCATTTAATCTTTTTATTCCTTTCCTGGTTTAATACACTCTCTTTCTTCCATCACCTCCATCCATATTGCTAAATTGTCTGAAAACCTGTCAACTGTATCAGCATATGCTAACCCGCTTGTTCCTACACAGCTAATTTATCACATTTTGTCACTGCCTTTATACTTTACATCTTTCCCTTTCCTTTTACATCTTCCCTTTAAATCACAATTAATATCCCCTGCAGTTATAATTTTGATGTTAACCATGGCATAGTCTAATATTTAATGTAACAGATCCTCTCTTTCCATGCTATATAGGCATAGGATGCTAAACATATTCTGTCCACCTCATATCCACAACCGTTAACCTTCCCATCCTTAGTAATGTTATATTGAGTATTTTCACTGTTTTTTATACAACACAGCCACTCCAGAACGATGTTCACTTCTGAAGTTCTATATTACACTTCCACCACAATTTTTTTTTTTTTTTGCAGTCTTGCTTCACTTGTTAGGAATTTTACATCCTCTAAAAGAATAACATCCACATCACATTTAGTACACTATTCTAGTATGCAATATTCTTCTTAAAGTGTACATAATAATGTTCAAATTTGCTGAACATACTCTAAAATTGTTGCTTTGCTTTTTTTTTTTTTTTACATTTAGGTGAAATATTTTTAAATTTTAATTTTCTTATTTGTACTCTTTCTGCTATTGAATATTTCTACTGGGTTTATGTACAAATAATCCCTGATCCTCAGAATCAGATTTTTCACTGGCTAGAACTTCAAAAAAAATTAGTGTCAATTTTCTCCTGACCTCTCTTCCTGCATGCTATCTCTCTCTTCCTCTTTCCCATACATATTTTTTCTTCTTCACCAAATTCACCCTCTCCCCAGCCTCTTGTCCTTTCTTGTCTGTTTTTCTTCCCTTTCCCTTCTTTGTCATCATTTACTCTTTGCTTTTGAGAATCCATCCAAAAACCTCCTTTTTTTGACGCAACCTGCATTTGGCAGCATACTTCTTGCTGTGTGCACTTTCTCCCCAAACTGATACATTTCAGCTTGTCGCAATCATTAATTAAATGAGAAAAGTTACCACAAAAGATGTATGAGTTAGGCTGGTCAGTGTATCTTAATGTCTCTCTATGACCAGTTTCATCATTTTTTTTTTTTCACATTTCAAAACCGCTTCCAACCCCCAACCTAAATTCCATATGTTTCTGTCATCTCTAACTTTTACAGTGTTATCAACAGTTTCATAAAAATCCTGCATCTATTGTTTAACATCTTCTTCCAGTTCATCAGTTCTAAACTGCAAAGTAATATTTTTTGATATTTAAGCTACTTCCAGAAAACAAATAATTCTTCCACAGATAAATGCCCTCCTTTTTGTTAAACAGTCCAGAAATTTCATCATCAGTTCCTCAGTTTCAAAAAAGGGACAGGGACTTTTTGTTAAGTCACAAGAAGTCTCTGTCCCTATATGTATAAAAGACCAAATTTATTGAGTTTTAAAACCCAGAACTGTTACCAAATTGTCTCATACATCATATCTATTACAGAATCCTTTTTTGTTCTTATTCTCACAATTGGTCTTCTCTTCTTTTTAAAAACAGTTTTACTTACAGTTTATTGCTGGTCTCATTTTTTCTGTCACTGGTTCATACATTTTAATTACTGCATTTTATGCTGCTGCAAAACCAGACTTGCTCTCAGTTTGTTGTGGTTTTCTTTTACTTTCTGTCACTATGGCATACATTTTAACTGCTGCATTCTCTCCTGCCACATCACCTGCACCTTAACTTTGACCACCATGTGTCTACTGTAGTAAGGAAAGCTTTCTAAGTAGCACACTTGCTTAGCAAAGAGGTCATCTCTAGAGGTTCTTTTTCTTTTGGCTGCTCCTGTTAGGGGTTGCCACAGCAGATCATCTGTTTCCATTTATTCCTGTCCTCTGCATCTTGCTCTGTCACATGTACCATCAGCTACAGATCACCCTCCATGACCCAGGAGCACTACTCCACCTTTCTGGAGACACTGGAAAACATGAAGGTCCTACCAAACACCATGATGTTGGGCGATTTCCATTACCCTACCATTCACTGGGAAAACAACTCAAGTACAAATTCCCAGGCCCAGCGCTTCCTGGAATTCATCAACTCAAATGCCCTGGATCAGCTGGTAAACTCCCCTACCAGAGGTGAAAACATATTGGACTTGGTCATCACCAATATGGGCGGCAGGTGTTCCACACTGGAGGTCAACCCGTCACTGGTTAGATCAGACCATAAACTAATCACTTTGGATGTCCACACCCCACCACCACCCTCAACTAAGAAAACCACAGTAAAAAAACTTTTCTAAAGCAAACTTCACCTTACTTAAGACAGAGGTGGTAAGTTTCACAGCCCCCACGCTAAAGGATAATGCTGCCCAAGACGCAGAAACCTTTACAAATGCACTCTATGAGCACCTACAAGGATGCATGGATTGTGCCATTGCTAGGGATGGCAATACAATAGAAGGAGGAAACTAGTTCAGAAAAAAAGCAAATCCCAAGAAGGAAAGACATCCCTGATCAGTATCAGTAAGAAACGGAGGTCCCTCATGAAATCATCCAAGGCTAACTTCTAAAGAAAAATAGCCAAGGGTTCAAAAGATAACCACAAATCCTTCTTTAGCTATGTTAAGAATCTAAGTGGCAACTCGCAGATATGCACTGAACTAATGCAAATTAGCACAAAATATACTGAACCTACTGATATTGCCAACATTCTGGTAGACAGATTCACTCCCCTCTCACCTCCAAAAGGGCCCACAATAATACCGGAAAAGTGTAGTGTCCCAAAAATCACAGATGCACAGGTGAAAACAGCCCTTTCAAAAGCTAAAAACACAGAGTCAATGGGACCAGATGGTGTCCCAGGCTGCATCTTGCACAAACTACAGAACAAACTAACCCCCCACCTAAACATGCTGTTCAACCTCAGCCTCCCCACAGGCTACGTGCCCATATGGTGCACAGCAATGGTTATTACTCTCCACAAAGGAGGGGCCACAAGTGACCCTGGTAACTATCACCCCATAAGCCTGACTAGCCTGGTCTGCAAGGCTATGGAGCGCATCATCATGGAACTCATTAACAAAGATATCAGGACACTTGACCTGACCCAGTTCGGCTTTGTTAAGGGCAGATCATGCCTACTAAACCTGGCTGACTTCTTCGAGACAGTCACCAAGGCCATAGATGAGAGAAAGGTGGTTCACACAGCCTACCTTGACCTCGCCAAGGCTTTCGACACCATTTCCCACTCTGGTATTACAGAAAAACTCACCAGCCTGAATATAAACCCCTACGTCACGAGATGGGTTGCCAACTGGCTTACAGACAGAACTCACACAGTAAGAATAGCAGGCTCCAGGTCCGACTCTAAACCAGTCACAAGTGGTGTCCCGCAAGGCTCGGTCCTGGGACCCCTACTGTTCAGCATATACTTTTCAGAAGTACAGGCAAACACAGGATGACTATGGCAAACCAAGTTCGCTGATGACTGCAAACTGGGAGCCATAACTGACTCTCCGGCTGCCACGGACATCCTCCAAAAGGGCCTTACTGAGACGAACACCTGGTGTCAAAGTCATGGCCTCAAGCTAAATGCCAAAAAATGCCTAGTCATCCTGTTTGGGAAAAACAAAACACCCATGAATTACAATATAGGTGGCAACCCCCTTAATACAGAAGAGGTAATAAGAGATCTGGAGACCCAGGTAGATAGTAGTCTCTCCTTTGACAATCATATTGCCAAAGTAGTTAGGAAATCCTTCTATGTGGCCCATCTAATTACTAAAGGGTTCGCATCTAGAATTAAAGACGTTATAGTGCCCCTCTACTCATCACTCATTAGACCCATCATAGAGTACAATGCCCCATTTGGGATGTACCTCACAAGACACTTCCAACAGCTGGAAAGACCACAAAAGTACCTCACCAAGAGGATTACTGGACTCAAACATATGTCCTATGCAGCCCAACTAAAAAAACTCTGGCTGTACTCAGTGGCATATGGCTTACTTAGAGGTGATCTCTGCCTGACTTACAAAGCCATATCCAACTCAGAATTGATGGACATGCTCCATCTAAAGAAATCCAAGTCACTGCAAGCCACAAGCTCTAGTGAGCTAAACCTCACCACAACAATAAATAGAACATGTGGGAGGGATAGATTCCTGTCACAGAGACTCCCCATGCTTTGGAACAAAATTCCAAATTACATCAGGCACAGCCCCTCACTAACACTCTTCAAGAGAAACCTTGACGAGTGGATGGGTAACAGAAAATACACCCCTGGGATCACTTCATTGACTCTGCTTGACAGAGGATAATTTAATTAATCAAAACAGACACACTCTGGCTAGGCTTATTAATGCCCTCTGGCAGATAGCCTAGTACCTACCTATGAACCTATGTGCTGTCTCGCCACATCCATAAACCTTATCTTATGCCTTCCTTTCTTCCTCTTACTTGGCAGCTCCATCCTTAGCATCCTTCTCCCAATATACCCAGCATCCCACTTCAGCAAATGTCCAAACCAACGCAATATCACCTCTCTGGCTTTGTCTCCAAACCGTTCAACCTGAGCTTACTCTCTAATATACTCCTTTCTAATCCTGTCCATCCTCATCACACCTAATGCAGCATCTTTAACTCTGTCACCTCCAGATATGACTCCTGTCTTTTCGTCAGTGCCACCGTCTCCAACCCATATAATATAGCTGGTCTCACTACCTTCTTGTAGACCTTCCCTTTCCTTTCACTCTTACTGGTACCCTTTCCTTTCACTCTTATTGGTACCTGTCTGTCACAAATCACTCCTGACACTCTTCTCCACCCACTCAATCCTGCCTACACTTTCTTCTTCACCTCTCTTCCACACACACCATTACTCTGAACTGTTGATCCCAAGTATTTAAACTCATCCACCTTCACCAACTCTGCATCCTCACCATTCCTCTGTCCTCCCTCATACTCACACACATATTCTTAGTCCTGCTGACCTTCATTCTTCTCCTCTCTTGAGCATATCTCCACCTCTCCAGGGTCTCCTGTACCTGTTCCCTACTCTCACTACAAATCACAGTGTTATCCACAAACATCACAGTCCACAGGGACTCCTGTCTGATCTTATCTGTCAACCTGTCCATCACCACTGCAAAAGGCATCACCTCTAGAGCAAAGGAGGTCATAACTCCTCTATATTTGTCACTAATTGGACCGATAATTGAGTATGACAGTCGTTTCAGCATGCAACATACAAAGCATCTGCAGCAATTGGAGAGTTCTCATAGGTTTCTAAGATCATCAAGGGACTCCAGTACATACCTTACACAGACTGACTAAAGTCCCTGTCACTACACTCAGTACTGTATAAACTTCTTAGGGGAGACTTATGCCTGGCTTACACAGCAATCTCTGACCCAAACCTATTGAATTTGCTGCACATCTGTAAATCAAATAAGATTAGAGCTACATATTCCAGTGACCTAAATATGGCCTACGGACTTGAATACGACATGCTAGAAGGACTGCTTTGTCTCCCAGCAACTGCAGCATCTTTGGAATAGGCTGCCAATTCATGTGAAGCAGAGCACCTCTATGACACTCTTCAAAAGGAACCTAGACGAGTGGATGGGGCACCATAAATTCTTACTGGGGATAGCACCCACAGCCCTCCTGGACATCCTGGGTATTGACGAGAGTATCTAAGGTACTACATTGGGATAAAATGGCTAGGCTTGAAATGACCTCTGGGTTGACAGCCTATTAAAATCCTATGATCCTACTGCCATCCTCAGCACTTCCAAAAAGGTTGTCTGTCATCTCACTCCATGAAACAGTAGAAGTGTCACTTGGATCATCCTGCTTGATTATTTTTAACACATCATCTGCAAACCCTCCTGATGCCAGTTCTGTTATCTTCACCACTCCAACTGACTTGTTTATTTCATTCTCCATTAAGACAGCTAAATGCTGCTAATTTGCATCATCCACCATGGAGGAATCTTTATCTGCATTCTGATACTTCATATCGCAAAACAATTTCTTCAAATTCTCATTTTCCACCTACAAACTTTGCATAACCTTTCTCTCCTGCATACTGCTGCTTCCCTCAGACTTCTTCCTTGTTCCTGTAGGAGCCACATGGTGCCATCTAGCAGCTCCAAAGACCAAGGTAAGTTCCCCAATGCCCTGGACAAATTTCTTCTTGTCAGTACAAATACCAGCTTGGGTTGCTCCTGAAAACAAGCCAATTGCCAAGTGGGACTATCCCAGTCAAAAAACTGTAAATAAAATAAAACTAAATATATGTACAGATGTGTATGTCTTTATATATAACATATAGCTCTCTCTCTCTCTCTCTATATATATATATATATATATATATATAATATATATATATATATATATATATACACACATATACACACACACACACATATATATATATATATATATATATAGATAGAGAAATCATGTGTGTGCTTTATCCTTTGCCCCTGCACCACCTTAATGTGCACTAACTCTATCCCAGCCCCAAACCTAATCCTACACCTTACTCTTCTGTAACACTATCACTACGCACAACACTGACACACACAAGCATCACCATACACATAACACTAAATTTATTCATTCCTCTACCTAGCCCTTACTTTAATCCTTACCCACAAACACACACACAAAACTAAATTTACCCTTTACCTAGCTCCTACTCTAACCCTTACGTGCAAACACTCACGCAACACTAAATTTATTATCCCTTACCAAACCTTTGCTTTAACCATTACCTGCAAAAACTCACACAACCTAAATCTATCCCTTACCTAGCCCTTATGCTAACCCTGACTTGCAAGCACTTGCACTCACATTTCTAACCCCTAACCCTAATGCTGAAATATTTGGTATATCTGAAATTTTCAGCATTAGCAACGTAAACCGCACGCATCTGTCAAAAACTGCTTCCTATGATCAACAGCTGCAGCATTTGTGTAATAGTGCACAAGACAAAATCACACAATGAGTTTTCCACTGAAAGAAAATTTTTGTTAAAATGTTAAAACAGACATTCAACCAAGTCTGATGGACCCATATTTATCTGTTGAGATATATATATATATATATATCTACACACACACACACACATATATATATATATATATATATATATATATATATATATATATACGGATCCCCTACACAACGCCGACATTCCAGAATGCTGACAACCATATGGCCGACACCATATGATCGACATTCAGAATGCCGACATTGTAAGAAGTCCACAGAAAAGGAAAATAAAATTTCCTTTCAACTGCTAACAGGGGGGCCATGCCCCCCTGTACCCTCTTGGGGGGATCTGCCCCACACACCCCGTAACTTTAATATACCAACTCCGAGATCACACTACATTGCAGGAATGGAAATCTTTCCATTCTGCACTTTAGTGAGATGCCGATTCCGCATTGTCGGCATTCTGAATGTCGATCACATTGTGTTGGTATTCTGGAATGTCGGCAAACTGAAGGGGAACCATATATACACGCACACACAAAACTATATATGGTAGTAAATGTTATTAATGTTGATTTGTTTAATAAAATGAACTGCAGGTTCTAGAGCTTCCCCGTTGTCAAAACAGGTAAGTGGATTATCTATTACAGTTGGGATTTTGAGTGTGCTCATGTGTGTACATGTTAAAGTTAAAATTATGGTTAGGTAAGGGGATACTTTTAGTGTTGTGTATGAGGTTTGGAGTGTACATCTGCAAGTGTTTCTGTTAAGGGTTGCAGTTAGGGTTACATTAGATGATGGTTTTACTGTTGAGCATTTGCACATGCACATGTGTGCATGCATGTGTATGTTTCTGTGTTTTCATGTCTGAGTATCTTAATTAGTGGTAATGTTAGGGAAGCCCACATGCTCACCTTTACTCATGTGTGCTAACCCTGTGTCCCAAACCAAACCTTGCAAATTACCTTACAAAAAACCCTTTCCTTAATAGTACCACTATTCACGCAAAACTTGCCTGGTGTTATAGTGAGGATTTTGTTTTGTTAGATTCACTGATCAGAAAAGGACAGTTTTTTTTTTTTTTTGATCAGTATGATTTCAGCTAAATGACTGCATGATAAGTGGCTCAGTCAACTAGCAGTGATCAAAGGAAGTGGTCTTGCTCTTCCTGTATGTCAATTGTGTGTGTAGGTGTAGATATATAAATACATATATATCTTTATCTACATCTATCTAGACACACACACATACACATATATATAGTTATATACACGATTATGTATCATCATCACACCCCTTTTTCCCAATTTCTACATGGGGTCAGGGTATCGTGTTAATTATCGCTATCTATCTCGATTCAGTGCCACACTCCTGCCTTCTTCAACATTCACGCATGACTGCTGCAGATCTACTTTCACATAATCCATCCACCTCTTTGCTGGATGTCCTTGTTACCTCTTACCTTCCTCCTGTCTGTCCCAAATCTTCTTTACCAGATTGCCTTCTGCTTTTCTCACGTGTCTGAACCACCATAATCTGTTCTCTTTGATATTTTCTGTAATTGTACCTACTTTGGCTTCTGCTCTCATGTCCTCATTTCTTCATCTGTCCCACAGTGTGCATCCTACCACCCTCCTCGGGCACTTCATTTCCATCACCTCTAGCTTCTTCATCTGCTCTGCCTTTACTGCCCAGGTTTCTGTACCAAACAGTCATACTGGTCACACCACTGTCTTGTATACCTTACTTTTCAGCTTCTTTGTCATTCTTCTGTCATAAACTACACCTGAGACTCTATGCTAGTTGGTTGCAGCTCCTCTGATTCTAGTTTTGACCTCTTCATTCAGATCTCCCTTCTCCTCAACCACCCCTCCCAGATATTTGAAGCTATTTACCTGTTCCAATATCTTCTATCTCAAATCTCAGCTTCTTCTGATTTCCCCAATTTGCTGCCATTACCACAGTCTTATCTGTGCTTACTTTCATCCCATGTGTCTTCTGTTTTACATTCCATTTCCCTATCCTTTGCTTAAGTTCTTGCTCAGAGTGTGCATGTAATGCCACATCATCTGCATACAGCAAGTTTGTTGAGCTCTCTCCCCCCAAACTTTTTGCTAATGTAGTCCATCACAAGTATGAATAGCAGTGGGCTCAGAACTGAACCCTTGTGTACACCCACTCCCACTGGGAACCCTTCGGTAATGCCGAACACTGTTCCCATTGGAGTCATTGTGTCCATGCACATAGCCTGCACTAATTCTACCAGTGTTTCTGGGACTTCAAACCACAGCAGTACTGCCCAGATCAGCTATCTTGGGACCTTGCCATATGTTTTCTCCAAATCTAGGAATGTCCAGTTGGACTCTTTCCTCATTTCTAGCTTCTTCTCAACTATCTGCCTAACTGCAAACATCTGGTCAATTGTGCTGCATCCTGATCTGAATTTGAACTGCTCTTCTCCCATCTTATGTTCTACTACTCTGTGTATCCAGTTATCAATCACTCTCTCCAGATCTTTCATGCAATGTGATAGGAGTTTGATGCCTCTGTACTACCCACAGTTGTGGATGTCCTCTTTGTTCTTGTACACTGGCACGAGTATGCATATTCTCTAGTCATCTGGGATACGCTTTTCTCTCCACACTACTAAGAGTAACCTCAGGAGCCATTTTTCTCCTATCTCAATCAGCAACTTTATCATATCTGCTGTGATCTCATCTGAACCTGTTGCCTTCCTTGACTTCATTTTCCTTAGTGCTAGTCTTACTTCTTCTAGGGTGGGCTCCTCTCATTGTTTTGTTTTTAGGGCAGTACAGCTTCTGTGGAGTTTTCTTCATTCAGAAACTGCTGGAAATACTCTTTCCATGTCTTGTGGGCTGGTGAGCAGGTTGTTGCTGGCACCCCTTACAAAGGGTGTACGACTATCTTCTTTATCCTTCTGTTTTTACGTTGCAACCTGATATAGTTTATTTGTGCCACTTACTGAGTCACTTTCCAGGAGTTGGTGAGTGCCTCCAATGCCCTGTTCTTTGCTATTGCAACTCCTTTCTTAGCTTCTTTGTTAGCCAACCAGTATTCCTTCCTAACCTGGTCAGACATTTCTATCTCCCATTTTTTCCTGCATGCCTTCTTTCTTTTGATGACTTCCTGGACTTCTGCATTCCACCACCAGCTTTCCTTACGTACCTTATTTCCATACCTGGCTCTGCCACATATGTTCTGTAGTCCTGACACATGCTGTTTTGAGGCCATACCTCTCAACCTGGAAATATCAGAAATCTGGACCATGAAAAATAGGTACAAATCTGTATGCTGATTAACATAAAATCTGCATACATAATTGTACAACCCCACCTACTTCAGCGGAATTGTGGGATGCTGACTTTTAAATGCAAACTGAAAAACAGACAAAATATTAAACACAAAATAAACTGAACAATGGCATCTAATGTGAATGGTAACTCCAAGTGCTACATTGCAAGTGTCTAGAGTGATAGCTACCTGCAGTGTATAATTTCTAGATTGGAAGAATTAACTCTACACCCCACATACAAAGTAATTTGTTACTGCATTAAGGAAGACATGCAAAATCAGTGGTCTGATGATATGTCCATTTATCTCAGAAGATAAAAGCTGAAAAAAGAACTCTAAGTGTACCACCTGAGTAAACAAGCAAATCAAATATACACTATAGTTTTGTACAGCATGCTCAAACCTTCATAAGCATATAATTCACTGAGATTATATTTTATACCATACTATAACTGATGAATGTGTATTACTTCAAAGCTGTGCAATTATAATTCTCCTACAAGAATAACATTTTTGAATATATCTCAGCAAGTGTTTTATGTTGTCCATATCAAATGCTAGTCTATCACTTACCATCAGCTATGAGTGCAAACCACTATGAAGAATGGATGTTTACCGCAATTATAATTATGCGCTGTTTTTTTGAAAGATATCTCCACAAATAAGAAAATGCTAGATAATAACACAAATATATTGAAAATGGTTTCCTTTTTATCTTCTTAGAACTTTTCAATAAACATATTTTCTGGTAACATGACATTATGTGTACCCTCCTATTCGGGTGGACTAAGATGAAATCATTTTAGACAGCATTTGTAATCATTGACTTAAGACTCCATCATCACCAGGAATGCACCATGCTCTTCCAAAGCTAACTTAACAATTACTGCCCAAGACACATGCATGTAGTCAATTCATATACCAATGTTACTTTTTGACTTTTTCTGCAACCTCAGTATATGGAGAACTTGGCAATCATAAAAAGTATGGATCTTGTGTTTAGAGGCAGCAAAGTGCATTACTTAGTTAAAAGCATCTTGCAGCTTTCTTTGCAATGCAGCAGGAATTCATACTTTACAACTGTAGAATGCACAGTTAAGAACACAACTCACATTACATGTTTTCTCCTACATTCATGTGTGGCAGATTAACCGATGTGGTGCTTCCAGACAATGCTCAGGAGACAGAGCGCAAGCTGCTCTTAAGTCACATAAATTATCCCCAGTCTGATAACTTGTACTCTGCATTTTACCAAAGCTGCCAAAATGAATTGTATTGTACAGAGTATGTATTCTGATGGACTTCTGATCCCCAGCACAAAGATGTAATAAACAACCCCTAAACACACACACAAATGTTTCTGAAATTTAAGGACAAAATTCAATGTCATTATTTCTTTAAGCCCAGCACGCAATGACGTCAACAACTAAAAAAAAAAATTTAAACCCCCCCCCCCAAGAATCCGTGAATTAAAGGGACCACTTAGGAATTCGTGGCACCCCATTATTTTGACCTCAAAAATGGTAAACACCGAGGAATTCAGTATGGTTGAGAGGTCTGTTTGAGACACTGCTATTCTTCAACTACACCTATTTCCTCCTCTTCTTGGGGAGCTAGAGCCCTGAACAATTCCTTGAACTGTTGTACTTTCTCTCTAGTCAACTTCCAGGTCTTCAGCCTGGTCACTGTTAACCTTACAGCCTTCTCTGACCACTGCTTGCAGCTGATTGTAGCAACCAGTGGTTTATGCTGTGGGCCGACTGTTTCACTGGGGATGACTTTGCAATCACTGATTCTACCCCAGTGCCTTTCCCTTATTAGGAGTCTTCCTGAGTTGCATGTTGGCTATGCTTGTATGTGATCTTGTGACTCTCTCCCTTTCTGAACCATGTGTTGGCTACTATTAAGCCATTTGCCAGACAGATGTCTAGAATGACCTCACATTCTGTATTCCTATTGCCCCACCCGTCTTCATATCCTGTTCTGTCTGTCCCGATATATGCATTCAAGTCACCCATTACCAAAACCAATTTATGTTGTTCTGCTTTATCTAGTAGGTCCTGCAACTGCTGTCTGAATGCACTTCTTTCCTCACTATCAGAACCCTGCTGTGGGGCATAGGCTGAGATTATGAAAACTGCCCTATCATTACACTAGAGTCTGGTTGTCAGGAGTCTATCATTTATTCTGGTGATATCACTCACTGCCTTCTGAAGCGCCTCTCTCACTATAATTCCCACACCATTTCTAGCCTGTCCCCTTCCTGAGTAGTAGACTCTGGATCCAAAGCCAAGTGGCTCTACTGCACTGCACTTCCATTTTGTCTCTTGAATACAAAGGATGTCCAGCCTTCTCCGTATCATCATGACATCCACTTCCAAGCTGTGTCCTGTCAGTGAACCTACATTAAGTGTAGCAATTCTCAGTTAATCTCTAAACCAAAATCCCAACTGCTGAGTAAGAGCGCAGAATAAAACAAAGGCTACAAAGGAAAGGAAAGGAAAGGAAACTCTAGGTTGCCACAGCATCTGAGCAACTACCTTTAATAAAGAACTGGTAAGCGCTTTCACGGTGTACAATACTGCTTCATCAGACCATAGTAAAAGTAACAAAGTGGGCAAACTTTTAAATACAAAGCAATCCAATAAAATACAGACATTAAAATCACATGACAATTAAAAAGCACCTAAGCGGTGATTATGTCATCTCAATATGCACCAATAAAACCCCTTAAACTGCCAAGCCTCCAACTCAGTGTTGTAATGGGCATGACTTTAAAACAGGTTTTAAAGATACCCTGTCATTTAAACCTAGTTCTACAAATGCTTTTAATAGTAAAATCCACCTTTGTTCAGCACATTCAATTTTTTCTTTATACCACCTTTCCTATCACTTTCATAAATAATTTCCAGTACAAAAAACTTAAGCATATGATGTGAATCATAGTTTTTAACGTATTTTGCTAAAACATTAATCGCTCTACCTTTAGATATATCATTCAGATGTTCCAAGATCCTATCTTTAAATGCTCGGTTTGTCTTTCCTATGTAAAAGCGTTACACTAATAAACAACATTCTTAGTTCTACAGTTAGCAAATAAATTTAAAGCAGTCTCAGTACCAGTAACATTATGTACATAAGAGGTACAGGACAAAATATAATTGCAAGCAGAGCACAAACCTTATTTGAATGTATCCTTATACTGTGAACACATTTGTATTTTAGGATTTGAGTGTCTAACACAATTGTTGTTTTAAGGAATGATTATTTCTAAAGCTAAATCTAGGTTGAATGTCAATAATCTTCCTGATATCTGGATCAGCCAACAAGATCGACCAATGTTTCCTGAAAAAATCACAAATATTATCAACATCATTTGAAAATGTAAGAACAGGTCTGTTCTCAACTGTGTCAGCTGTTCTCACTACAGAGGGAATGACCTTCCTCTGTGCTCCTGGAAAAATAGGGTCTCCCCTTCCATCCCTAGTTCTTAGCACTTTGTCAGTACATAAATCTATTTGTCTAACACTACAGCCCCTGTCCAGAAACTCAGCTTTTAGTCTAGAAAGAAATTGTGTGAAGTTCAGCACCTGCATCATCATCATCATGAAGTCTCCTAGCTCTAAAAAATTGTCCTCTCAACACATTCCTGCTAATATAGGGAGGATACATACTTGATCTATGTAATAAAGTGTTCCTTTTAACTTATTTTCTATACATCCGAGTACCCAAGAAACTTGATTCTTTCTTGCTAACTTGAACATCAAGAAAGTCTATAGTTCGCTGGATACCTTAGATGTAAACCTTTAAAAACTGGTAGTACCACATAGCATCTGAACAAAATCATTTAATTCTTCCTCTGTACCACCCTAAATCATAAATATATAATCTATGAATCATTTGTAAAAATAGATGAGATGTACAAAACTATTATTCATTAATTTATCAACTTCCCAACTTGCCAGCACTAGATTAGTGTAGCTATTTGCACAGGCTGTGCTCACAGCTATGCCAGTTCTCTGTACTTAATACTTACTGTCAAAAGTAAACACATTATTTTCTAAAATCAAGTCTAAATGTACAGATTAACTCAACTTTATTTGGAATGTCCGTACTAGTGCTCAAGAAACTTCTAAAGCTCTCCAGACCTATTATCATTGGGAATGACAGTAAAAACAGATGTTACATCTAGGGCAGTGATGGGTTTTGTGTGTCAAAAATTCGGAAAATGCCTCACTTGACTCTGCTGGTGTGTCACCCTCCACCCCATCACCACAGATAGATAGACACATAAAAATAAAACAGCATAGCTCTCAATACATCAGGGATAATTCTCAAAAGAATCAGGGACAAATCTAGAAATAAGAGACATGGGCAGTTTTAAACTACTAGTACTAATTTGAGACACTAACAGAAAAAATGAATGTGAATTAATACACATTTTCTGAAGTAAAGTCTATAAATCTAATTATTGTCAGTATTAAGTGCAAAAAGTCACCAGTTTTAGGAGGGATTAAGAGGGACAGTTGAGAGGAATGTAAAAGCACAAGCTTAGAAATGCAGAATACTTGCCCTTTGCAGAAGTGTAACCATGAAGAGAAAACAATGTTAGCACTGCCCTTTGCAGACTATATCCACAAAGTAGAGCAAAATAATCTTTGAGGTTATTAACTTCCTTACCTCTGCAGAAGTGTTGTTGAACTGGCTCCTGGCACAAAATAATTCAATGCACTTCACATGAGCAATGAATGCAAAAGCAGTGTCTTTGGTAACTCGTGTGTTGGTGATCGCTGGTGTGTCAACTAAAATGTTGTGGCGTGTTACCTTTGACACACGTGTCATAGGTTCGCCATCACTGATCTAGGGTGACAAAAAAAAAATTCCTACTATTTTCAAAATCTGAGGCCGATGTATAAAGATCTTCTACAAAATTATTGGCATCTCGCAATACTGTATCTGTCCTAAGACAGGTCTGAGCATCTTTTCTACATAAACAGAAAGAGGCTCCATGATCCAACCTCTGTTAGAACCAATATGTGTCATGGGTGGTGTAAGAAAATCTTTATGAATCTTGGGAAGCCCATACAACTGTACAACAGAAGATTTAACAAAGAAATAATCATGTAGCTCAGAATTAACTAAATCTGTCATCAAAAAGATCATAAACAAAAGCATGAACTCTGTCCACATACACTTTGACTAAATATTTAGCTATATTCCTAATATGGCTCATCATCATTTAACATTAAAGACATTCATTGTAAGTAACTACTATGCCGCCACCTTTGTCAGCTGGTCGAATTTCAAGGTTTCATTTTTACTAGGTTGGGACATCGTCCCTAGCACACTGATTCTTGGATGGCTTACAGGAGAATATTCCTCAGAACCATGGATCCAAAGGAGGCTCTGTTCCTGGAGGCCAAATCAACTTTGTAATGAGATATAAAAGTATGTAGTTTAGGCCATGTTGCTGCAGCACACAAAGTTAATTGGTACCTTAGCCAGAAAGCTGATGAAGTAGCAATGACTCTTGTAGAATGGGCCTTAACTTTTTTCGGAAGTTCTTTATTTTGAGACATTTTGATCAGATTTTTGGAAGTCTGCAGTTCTTTGTAGGTAAAAATTAACTATGTACATCCAATTGATGTAACATGTACTCTGCTTTGTATACATAATTTGGGAAGAAAACTAGTAATGCAACACTTGGATTCAAATTTGCCTCTAAAACCACCTTAGGTAAAAAGGAGGGGGTTGTTTGCAAGGACACCCTGTCTCTATGGAAAAGTAAATATGAGGGCTTTATAGCAATGGTTGCAACTCTGACACCCTTCTGGCAGAGGTGATTGCTATCAAGATGTCAAAAACTTTAATTCGCAAGATGATGCTGGTACGAAGGGAGGAAAAACTATGCCAGATAAGGTTGTATTTCTGGCCTTAACAGATGCCTGGTCGTGCGGTTAGGAACCAGTTGTCTAAGTATGGAAACACCCAGAATCCTAGACATCTCAAATGAGCCACTTCTACTACCATACATTTGATGAACACTCTGGGGGCTGTAGTAAGGTCAAAGGGCAGAGCTCAAAACTGGTAGTGGCTAGCTCCCAGCTGAAAGCCCAAGTGTCTCCTGGATCACTTTTACATTTTTATGTGGAGTACGCATCCTGGAGATCTATAGAGCACATCCAATCATCTTTTCCCAGGAATGGGAATATCGACTGCAGTGTCACCATCCAGAACTTGCTCTTTTTTATGAATTTGTTTAGAATGCGAAGATTCAGAATTGGTCTCCAATCCCCTGTTTTCTTTGGAAATAAAAAAAATCTTGAGTAAGTTCTGGATCCTAATTGGTCTGCAGGGATTTCTTGGATGACTCTTGTCTAGCAACTTTTGAATTTCTAGCATTGCCTGTTCCTTTTGACTGGGTGAAACATCCGGAACTTTTTTTCATCTTTGGGGAAAGAAGGGAAAAAAGGGATGACATAACCTCTGGAAATTATGCTTCATACCCATTTGTCTTTTGTTAATTGTCGCCAGGCTTCTGGGTACAAAGATAAGCGACCCCTGACTTCCTCTAGAGCTGGACAGTCAGGCCTCCTTTCAGGACAGCTGAAAGGGCCTACCAAAGAAGAATTCTTTGTCACCCTAATTTTGTAGACCCCCTCTGCCACAAGGTCAGTGTCTTCCATTATTACTTCCACCTCTCCCCTCTGGGGGAAGTTTTACCATGCGTGTCCAGAAAAGATCTCTGTGATTTTTGGAACCACTTCTTACCACTACCTCTCTGACCCTTGGGATAAGGTCTAGTAGGCATGGAGGCAGAGTCTTTCCTTCCTGTTCACACCTGGTGAGTGTGTCCTTTCTTTAGACCCAAACAAGGATGAGCCATCAAATGGGGCATTTATGAAGGAAGACTTAAAGGGTTCTGCGAAGTCACATAAGTGCATGCAAGAATATCTCCTTAAGGAAATTTTACAACCTGCTGCTCTACTCGCTCCATCAGCTGCATAGGATATGAGCCTCATGGATGCATTAACAACTGAGTTTAAGGTAGCAAGCTGAGAAGATACTTTGCTGGCAACCCCTTCAGCTACTAAACCTTGGAGGGTATCTCCTAGCTCTTTCAGGAGATACCTCTCTAGTTTCACAAAATGTGTAAGATAATTCAGTGACCTGAGAGAAAAATCTGCTGAGGAAAGGATCCGCTTTACATACCTGTCCATAGTCCTGGATTCTTTGTTCAGAGGGGGGGTGGGGGGGTGGACAGAAGAAGATGTCTCCAAGAGTTCCCTCTTAGTGGCTGCCGCCATGATCATGGCATTGACCGGGACTCCTTTTGTTAAAAAGGATTTGTCTGAGGGAGATGTAATAAATTTCTTTGGCCTCCTAGGAACAGGCACCACAGAATCTGGGGACTCCCACACCTTTCGAGAAACCAGCTCGAGGAGCTCATTGAGAGGCAGAGACACCCAAGAGGTGGAAGGGTGAGACCCAAAGGCCTTCAGGTATATGGACTCCTCTGCCAAAGGGTTAGAGACTTCCAGCCACCTCTCTGCTTTAGCATTCCAGGATGTCTTTAAAGGAGAGATCATCAGGAGGTGACCGTGGGGACCCTTCTGCCTCATCGAGGTCTGTATCAGCAGTGATAGACTCCTCTGGGAGTCTAAGTGCTTCCTCTTGCGCAGTCTCTTCCGAGGGACCTCCTCAGAAGGGTACTCTGGGAAGGTTTTGGAAGAGTGGGGTGGGGGGGTTTGCGTCCCTGTGGATGCAGGGATAAAGAGGCAGGCACCAATGCTCTGGAGGGAGGAATATCTGAAGAGGACTGTGGACCTGTCTGTGGAGACGGCACCCTCCTCATTATGTCAAAAGTCCCCCGTCCCTCATATAAGAATATCCCTGGATCCGAAGAAGCCAAAGGACTCCCCAGAAGCAAAGACGACGGACCTGAAGCTGAGATAGGAGCCAAAATAACTTAAGCCGAGGCCCCGAGAGGAAAAGTCGGATACGACAGTTGTCTAATCTGACTTACCCCCCTGGACACAACCAGAGAGTGTTGGCTCCTAGACTCCTTCAGCTCCGATGGAGCCAAGGACGTCTGAGCCAAGGTCAGATCCGTGGAATATATGGTGGGTCTTGGATCTGACAGTTCCAATAATACCAACTTCGGACCTTCCAACTCTGTAGCCAGAGATTGGAGCAGAGGAGGACTTGGAGCAGAGGAGGTGAATGTAATAGTATCCAAAGCCCTGGGTTTGGATCCAACAGTAATTTGGCCAGCGCCAGTGTCTGTAAGAGGTTCTGTACAACCTGATCCATGTCATCACTGGAAAGGCTCCTAGAAGGCCAGGTTGAGGGAGTGGGAGATTTAGTCCTTTGTAGTATGGGAGATCTCAAAATAGGGGAGATCGGCTCCAAGGTTGGGGAATGGCTTCTAAGTTCAAACTCCACTGGCACCATGCAAGAAGGTGTCAGAGGAGGACAGTCTATGTATTTTGTATGCCAGATCCAAAGATGTAGAAGAGGAAGGCCTTTTTCCAGATTTGTCAGATTTAGCAGAAGGAGACTTATCCGACCTAGATGAACCTGGACCTTCTTCCAGTGCCTCTGAGAAGGGGGTTTTAAGAAGACCTTTTATGATTAACTTAGTTTTCATCTCCAGGAGAGCTGTAAGGTTAAACGAATGGCAAATGGAGCATGATTCCTGGAGATGGACGGCCCCAAGACAATAAAAACAAGGGGTGTGTTTATTACTAAGGAGCATCTTTTTGCTACACTTGTCACGCTTAAACTATTTGGCTTAGATTCCTTGCCGGACATCTTTAAGGTAAAGAACAGCAGGGAAACCACAACAAAGGTTTTTTTTTTTTTTGTAAGCTGGACCCTCTAACTTAAACGGGTTGAGCTACTGAAGAGACCGAACACACAGGGAAAAAAAAAACAAATATTAAGCCCTCTAACTTAAATGGGGCCTGTTAGAATTCTCTAAGTTAAATGAACTGCAACACTATAATGGCAACTGCACTAATAACAAACTGGGAAGGAAAATCAAGGATAGTAGGTTAAAAGCCCTCTAACTAAAAACGGGCTATTATAGTTTTCTAATTTAAACAAAGTGCTCCACTAATAGGGCAACTGCAGATTAACACAAACTGGGAAGAGAAAATACAAGGCTTAGCGAATAAATGAAGGCCAAAGTCAGAAACAGCTCAAATACGAGAATTATCAAGTCATGAGTAGACAACCTCAGCTATAAAGGTTAAGATATCCAATTATCCAAAAATTTCTAAGAATTACAGACCACAAGGTAATCAAAAATAATTGTCCTTAGCCAGAACTAGCAGGCGAACGCTTGATCTTGTTAAGTGGGAAAAGAGATCTTGATCTGAGGACAGTTCCGGTGCATGCTGGGATAGGGAGTTAGCCATGAGCTGGCAGAAGACCTTGAGAATGAAAATAAAGGCCGAGACGGATCCGAGGATTGGATCCAAACCTAACCTATTAAGAATGAAGGTGAGATAGGACATCACATTAATTTCTTTACTTTTGACAGTAAGTATTATGTACAGAGAATTGGCATAGTTATGGGCACAGCTTGTGCAAATAGCTATGCTAATCCAGTGTTGGCAAGTTGGGAAGTTGATAAATTATTGAATAATAATAGGTTGGTACATCTCTTCTACTTTTACAAACATTTTGTAGATGATATATTTATGATTTAGGTGGTACATAGGAAGAATTAAATGATTTTGTCTGGATACTACATGGTACCACCAATTTTTTAAGGTTTACATCTAAAGTGTCCAGCAAAACTATAGACTTTCTTGATGTTCAAGTTAGCAAGAAAGAATTAAGTCCCTTGGGTACTAGGATGAATAGAAAAGAAGTTAAAAGGACCACTTTATTACATAGATCAAGTATGCATCCTGCCTATATTAGCAGAAATGTGTTGAAAGGCCAATTTTTTAGAGATATGAGACTTCATGATGATGATGATGCTGAACTTCATACAATTTTTTCTAGATTAAAAACTGAGTTTCTGGAAAGGGGATATAGTGTTAGAGAAATAGATTCCCGTACTGATGAAGTGCTATGAACTAGGGATGGAAGGGGAAGACTGTTTTCCAGGAGCACAAAGGAGGGTCAATCTTCTGCAGTGAGAACAGCTGACACAGTTAGGAACAGGTCTGTTCTTACATTTTCAAATTATGTTAGTACTGTATGTGATATTTTCAGGAAACATTGGTTGATCTTGTTGGCTGATCCAGATATCAGGAAGATTATTGACATTCAACCTAGATTTAGCTTTAAAAAAGTTTGTTCCTTACAACAACTGTGTTATAGACACTGAAATCCTAAAATACAAATATATTCACAGCATAAGGGTACGTTCAAATGTGGTTCTTGCTCTGCTTGCAATTATATTTTGTCCTATAACTCTTATGTACATAATGTTACTGGTACTGAGATTGATTTAGATTTCTTTGTTAACTCTAGAACCAAGAATATTGTTTACTATGCAGGATGTTCATTGTGTAACAGACTTGACATAGGAAAGACAAACCGAGCATTTAAAGATAGGTTCTTGGAACATCTGAATGATATATCTAAAGGTAGAGAGATTAATGCTTTAGCAAAATGCATTAAAAACTATGATTCACATCATACATTTTAAGTTTTTTGTACTGGAAACTATTTATGAAAGTGATAGGGAAGGTGACAAAGAATAAAATCCATACAAATACAGTGTCACTAACATACCAATTCCAAAACAAAAAAACATTGCTCAAAAAGGCTGCAGACTTCAAGACAATAAAGACCCATCCAAAAAGGCAAAAATATATTTTTAATAATAAGATTGAGCGCTTTTGTCCACAACCATCTAAATACATTCAGATTTTATATATATATATATATATATATATATATATATATATATATATATATATATATATATATACATATATATATATATATATATATATATATATATATATATATATATATATATATATATATAGTACCTCCAAGGGTGTATTCTACATCCATTAATTGAATGTCATACAACAAACATAAAAACATAAAATTCACTTAAAATGTACTCTAAAAACATTAAAATTTTAATTTAAACACCACGAAACCTACACTGAAGTCATTTGAGTGGCCCTTATACATTGTCCTTTCAATACACTTTTTTTCTGGCAATATGGGTGACAGCTTGTATATTCCAGATAAGAATTACTGAATGTATGTTTATGATATATATTCAATTTAAATCCAACCTCTGTATGTGATGTACAAGTATCTAAGAAAGCAATTCCTTGTCTATTAAAAGAGTACGCAAACTTTAACAATGTACTAGTTGTATTTAAATAGTTGACAAATTCAATTTCGGTAGTAGTCCCTTTCCACAAAATACAGAGGTAATCCAAAAACCAAACTTAGCAATGTAAATTATCAGAGAATTTACTTTTAAAAACATAATTTATTTCCCAATCTAAGAGTACGAGGTTAGCAAAAATGGGGGGCACATGAAGCCCCCATTGCTATTCCCCTTATCTTCCTAAAATATTCCCCCTCAAAATATATAAATTTTAAAATATATAAAATTGTTCTCCAACACTGTGGTCATAAATTTACAAAAAGATTCTAAGCCCTCTTCTTTGGGGATGGAGGAGAATAAATCTATAACATCTATGGTAAGGAAAATTAAATCCTTCTCCCATATGTTTTTCTTTCAACCGTCTCAAGAAGTCCCAGGAATCTTTTAATAAATGTACCTTTACATAGGTGTGCTTTAGCCAATTGTCAATGACTACACCATAAGGTTTAGATTTACTTCCTGAAATAATAGGATGAAAAGGGGGATTTAAAACATTTTATGAACTTTTGGAACTCCAAATATGGTCACTATAAATGGATTCTGAACTTTAAAAAAATTATAAATATAAATATTCTATTATCAATTAGGTATTCCTCCAAATCTAAATCCATTCTCCGATAGCCGATATTAATCTCATTCACGGACATTGTTTCACAAGTTTTTGTTTCATTTAAAATACCGTACATCTTATTTAGATATTCCAGTGAATCATATAAAACTATACTCCTTCCTTTGTCTGACTTCATAACACGAATATTGTGGTTATTGCAAACCTCCTGCAGGACTTCCCATTCCTTCTTATCTAAATTAAATTTATTTCTGTTATTTCTACATTCAAATTTGCTTTCCATTTCATAAAGATCCTCTGTTATAACCTTCTCAAGCACAGACAAAGAGGGGTGTAAAGGAGGGTTGAAACGTTTTTCTTTAAACTCTGGTTATCTTTTACCATATTTTTGTCTATAAAATAAATAACTAAATTAAGTTTTCTTGATACAATTTCATTTCTACTAGGGAATCAACAATTTTAAATCTTGTAGTGGGAGCAAATTTCATCCCCTTGGAAAACAATGAAAAATCTTCTTTACAGACCCTTATATTGTATAATTGTAAATATTAACATTCTTGTATGTAAAAACTACCCCATTACTATTATCTCATGTACTTGTCCTTTCCCTGTGGGTACATTTTCTCCCTTTTCATTCTCCTTTGTGGTCTTTCCTGTCCCTAATCCCAATAAGCCTGCCTGTTGTTCCAACGTCCATTTTTTACCTTCCCATAAATTTTTTTTTTTTGGGAAGGATGTCCGTTATTTTGTTCCCATGTTTGCCCTGTAATTTCTTGATTAAGTCTATTAGTGTAATGCCCCATTTCCTTTTTCTCAATCATTTTTTTGAACCATTGGTATGCTACCTGCCCCCATACTGTTCCAAATTGCGTTTAATTTTCTTCTCCTTCTTGAGAAATACTTTATCACATTTATTATTGACTAGTGAAAATTGTTTCCAACATAAATTCTCCCATTGTGAGAACACCAAATATTTGGTAATATCTAAATTCAGTTTATCCACTTCACTAATAACGGTTATTTTTTGTCATTACATTTAATCAATATCTTCATGTTTTCAAATCCAAAGTGACCAAACAAATCATTAATAGATTAATCAGTCAAATCTACACCTAAAGGTATTTTAAAAAATCTTAGCCCTTGCAGTACAATTTTTAGTTGCACATCTTACAAAATAAGCATTATCCATTTGCAACATTTTAATTTTTTCTAACTTTTTTCCCTAAGGAAAATCATGTCCTTAACAGTACTATTAGTCTCCTTGTTCTTGAGACCGTTCCATACGTTTATTAAAATCATACTCGGCACTAAAAAAAATGTAAAATCATTGTAAAGTTCATTTGTCCATTGAGACATCAGTATTTAAAGCCTTAGAGTCATTAGCAAAAGGTTTAACAGTACCCTTTAGTTGCCTGGCTGTTCACCACTACAACGCAAGTCCTCTTGGGCACAGTTCTTTTCAGTTTTACTCCACAGTGAGTATACTTGTCCTCTTGTTTACTTTCCCAGATATTATTGGTGGCAATATCAACATTCCTGTTCACTAGGTCATCTTTTGACTTGGAAAGTGAATTGTTTTTAGACTGGGAAAGTGAGTGAATATCTGCGTTTGCCTGTAAAACGCTACTCCTGATTTTACAATATCGGACACAACTCCTGGTGATGTAACCTTATATATGTGGGTACGAACATCTGGCCAGATTGGCTAATAAGGTATATTGGCCTTGTAAGCTCTCCTTTAATGATAAGGACTTCCAAATGAAGTCTATTCATTTTGTCATGATGGACTGGTGAAAAAATGGGTGGTATCTCGTCCAGGGAGTCCATAATGCCAAAACTATAAAATCCACACAAACAGAGCATCACTAGTATACCAACTCCAAACCAAAAAAATGATCACTCAAAAAGGCTGTAGACTCCAACCAAGACAATAAAGACCCATCCAAGAAAGCAACAATATATTTTTAATAATAAGATTGAGCGCTTTCGTCCACAACCGTGGTGGATTTCATTGAAATCTAAATACATTCAATAAAACCCATTATATATATATATATATATATATATATATATATATATATATATATAATACCACCAAGGGTGTACTCTACATGAATTAATTGAACATCACATGATTACTTTAATTAAAAGGGCAACACACATCAAAACATAAAATTCACTAAAAATGTACTCTAAAAGCATTAACATTTTAATTTCAATAAACACCATGAAACCTATTATTCTCATTACTTAAAATCATTCCTTGTAAATTCCTTCAAATGACAAAACTTATGTCACATATTAAAATACAAACCTAAATCTATTAGTTCCTAAGTTCTAATACTGGTTTAAGGGAAATGTTATCACTGATTCTTGGGGGGGGGGGCAGGTGGTGTTAAGCAATAACTGCCATTTCACCTCTTTTTCTTCTAATAAACTTTTCCAATTGCCCCTCACGGATTCAGTTCCAGTATTTTTAATATGGCAAATTTAAATATAAGACAATCCATACTACCTGCTAAAATGTCTATATGTTGCATTATTAATTTTTTTTTTATCTCATAATGATGTTCATATATTCTATTCTTAAAAGCTCTACCAGTTTTTCCGACCTAAAATGCCGTACATGTCCTACACTTAGCCAAGTAAGCAAGGTGTTTAGTGAAACAATTTCCCTTCTGAAAATGAATTATAGTTCTATTTTTATTTTTTAATATGATGGATTCTGCTTCTAAAACCACAAAACATTGATTACAGCATCCACATTTCTTAGTATAACCTTCCTTTCTTTTGTGTCTAAACTTTATAAATTCATGACCATACTCAAAGTTATTTTTCAAATTAGCCCCTGTCTTGTATATGAAACATGGCTTCTCCCCCCGTAAATTATAAATCTCCCAATCACTTCTTAAAATATTCCAGTTCCTAAAAAAATGTCTTTAACTTGGTTAGCATAGGGGCTATAGTCTACCACAAGCCCCCTAGTAAAATCATTGTCACCATCTGTTGTCTCCTGGGGATCTAGGCCGATGCCTAAAAGGGGGTTGTATCTTAGACCCCCACTGTATCTTAACATAATGGATGACATCATTTATCATACCTGAGGGATGCCTTCTCTCTTGAAACATTCTTCCTATAATATTTAATTCATTAACCATATCATCATAAATTTAAGTCATTTGAGTGGCCCTTAAACATTGTCCTTTCAATATACTTTTTTCTGACAATAAGGATGACAGCTTGTATATTCCAGATAGGAATTACTAAATTTAAGTTTACCATATATATTCAATTTAAATCCAACCTCTGTGTGTGATATATAAGTATCTAAGAAAGCAATTCCTCATCTACTGAAAGAGTATGTAAACTTTAAGAATGTACTAGTTGTGTTTAAAAAGTTGACAAATTCTTCAATTTTAGTCCCTTTCCACAAAATAAAGATGTCATCCAAAAACTGAACATAGCAATGTAAATTATCAGAAAATTTACTTTTAACAACATAATCTAAGAGTACACGGTTAGCAAAAATAGGGCAAATGAAGCCCCAATTGTTACCGCCCTTATCTGCCTAAAATATTTCCCCTCAAAATATATAAAATTGTTCTCCAACACTGTGGTCATAAATTCGGTGATGACAGTGTTCTGGATTTGGTGGGAAAGGAACCTAACTTGGTGTTTAGAAAGGGGAAAACTATAAAAAAATTTTTGGAACTTGAATAAATCCCACCCTTTGCAACAAGTTTTAAGACTGGGACATTTAAATGTGGGGCATGTCCCCAATGTACGTGCATTTTGGTCAATGATAGTTTGTTGGTTAATGGAGTTCAGATTAAACCCATTTTTCACTGTACGTGTAATACCACGAGTATGATATATACTGCACAATGTCAACATTGTTCTTGTTTTTATGTTGGAAGGACCCAGAGGCGACTTAGGGATCGCATTTATGAACACTTCTATGAAATCAAGAACAAAAGGCAGAACAATGCCTTGGCCAAACACATCATTAACTTTCCTAAACATTACTTTTTATTTTGTGGGGCTGAGGTGGTATACAAACATCCTAGAGGGGGTCCTTGGGCAGATTATTTGGAAGCCATGGAGTTATTTTGGCAGATTAAACTCAATGCACATTTGTCACCAGGGTTGAATGACCAGCTGAACATAGCTAGTATTCTTAAGTTAAGGTCTTATGTTATCTAGGTAGTTGAAATGATCACAAAAAAACTTCTTGGTAGAGGCAGATTTTCTAACATATATCATCTTTTTAGTTTATGTTTTATATTCATGAAGGTTTCTCATGGATGTTAAATTGAGTGATTTACATTTAAAGGACTTATAGGATGTGTTAGACATATGATCTACTGGAGGTTTATTTAAACAAAGACATTTTTTGTTTTACTGATTCTGAGGAAGTCCAGGTTATATTCAGATGAAAGTGCTTAATTCTTATTTTAATAAACTGTGTTTTCTGACTACAACTCAGGGAGTGGAGTGTGGTTTCACCATTTGAGCTAATCAAGTTGTTATTGGAGTATTTTTGGCTGCATTTTGGTTGCTTTTTGGTTCCTGCACCATAAATTCTTACTGGGGATAGCACCCAAAACCCTCCTGGACATAGGCAGTCATCACTAAATGCAATCTTGGGAATTGACTAGTACCTCTACGGCATTACATTGGATTGAAATGGCTAGGCTTAAAATTACCTCCAAGACGATAGCTTAGTAATCTCCTACAATCCTATGAATGTAAATCCTTATGTTGTTACGTAGGTAGCTAACTGGTTGCCTGACAGAACCCATGTAGTTAAATTCGGGTTTATATTATAACATCAAAGTAGTAAAACGTTGAATGTTATAATATCGAACCCAAAACAGCGAGCGCTGAAAATAGCAAAGCTGCAGAGCATCAAATTCTTTCCTAGAAAAAGAATTCAGTGGGCTGTTTCTGCCGCTTCGCTATTTTCTCCACTGTGGTGCGAAGTTTACAGACCGGGTTAAGGTAAGTGTACGAATGGACCGGGTTAAGGTGAGTGTGGGAATGGGATAGTTAGGGACCTTAGGGCTAGAGAGCGGGTAAGGTGAGTGTGTGATAGGGGTCTTAGGGTTAGGGAGCGGGTAAAGCGAGTGTGCAAAAGTTAGGGAGCGGGTAAGGTGAGTGTGCGATAGTTAGGGACCTTAGGGTTAGGGAGCGGGTAAGGTGAGTGCGATAGGGACCTTAGGGTTAGGGAGCGGGTAAAGTGAGTGTGGGATAGTTACAGACCTTAGGGTTAGGGAGCAGGTAAGATGAGTGTGCAATAGTTACGGACCTAAGGGTTAGGGTTTGGGTTAAGGTAAGTGGATAGATAGTACTGTATGTACGGTTTAGTGCAGAGTTAGAAGTAGGATTTTAAGTGTATATGTGTGGATTACTTTTTTTGGTGTGCTTGTGTTGTGTGTGTGTTTCTCAGAACAGCAATTTTTTTTCCCTGGGAAAAAATTCGCTGTTCTGAGCTTTCGATTATATCACATTAAGACATTCCAAGTTCGAGCTTATGGTGTTCGATACTTTGGGATTTTGATTATGTGATATACACCCGTTAAATTCACAGGTGCTTCTTCTGAAAACAAAGTTGCCAGCAGTGTACCACAGGGCTCAGGGTTAAGCCCTCGCCTACTGGGTATCTATTTCTCAGAAATACAGACCAACACTTCTGTCCTATGGTAATCAAAGTTTGCCCAATACTGTAAATTGAGTGGTGTTATTTGATCTTCGACTGAATCACAATTGCTCCAATATGTGTTAGACCATGTTAAAAATTCATGAAAGAACAACTGCCTCAAATTAAATCTGAAATGATATAGCATAGTCACTTTGGTAAACTAAACATTCTCCTAGGCTTATAGGTAAATACTAGACTAGTTGCTCTTGAGGACCATTTTATGCCTTGTCAATTCTCCTTTCAAAGGTGAGAATCAAACCATATACTTTGTGACTGTGAGGTAAGCACCTTAGCCATATACCAACCTCCAATATGTGTAACACACTTCTCCTATAAGACACTGTCCTAAGGGATCTAAGCACACTTGTTGGTAATTCCTTAGCATTTGACCATCATGGCTCCACAGCAGCTTGGAAAGCATCTATATATGTCTCATATAATCTCTCTAGTCATCTCCACTAGATTCCAGGCGTTAATTTCCCTGTATTCAGAGATAATCAGACCATTATTGAATATAACATATTTTGTGGTATGTATTAGTATAAACACACCACACAACCTGAGAGACCTCAGAGATTAATACCTAAAAAGATCTTTGGACTCAAGAATCTTAGTTATTAGGACAGAGTGGCAGCAGTTTCTCTCTGTACTCAGTCTCTCATATACTCATCCATGGAGATCTGTGATCTGTGTCTAGCATTGAAAGATCAAACCGTCTTTGACCTCTTCTTCCTTCACAGAACAGATGGTATCTCAAATACCTAGTTAAAGGAACTAAACCTTAATCAACAGACAAATAAGACAGATTGTTGTGATGGGTTCATGCCCCAACGTACTCCATTGGAACAAACTTGCACTACATGTCAAAGATGGTAGCACCTTTGCTACCTTCAAGGTAAACCTAGATAATTGAATGGCCAGCCTGAAATTCACCATGGTCTATCTTATCTTGCCCTACTTGAGAATGAAAGGAACTTCTGAAAGGGTTTTTTGGCTAGGACTGTAATGCTCTGCAGATGGAATGCCTAGTACTTGACTATGACAAAAAAAACATAGACATACATATGGATTATATATATATATATATATATATATATATATATATATATACACACATATATATATATATATATACACACATATATATATATATATATATATACATATATATATATATATATATATGTATATAAAATACATACAAACACATAGATTGATACATACACACATACACAGGTGTGTGCATGTGTCTGTGTGGGGGGGATATCAACACAGCACAACTTAGAAGTCTGTAATGGGTAACATGGGATTTGTGAAAATGCATAATGGTCAATGGATAATGCTCAAAAGCATGAAAGGCAAGGAGCTCTTTTAGAAGAACAATGTAACAATGTGTAGAAGGAAGATGTAAATGCTCAACTGAAAAAAAAAAAACTACTGCAAATGATTCAAAATCAAAAGTTTCCCGATTAGAAAAAAAATGAAAGATATCAAAAATCCAGATATGCCAAAAGACTACAATAGACAAGATTTATGGAAAATGTTAAGTCATAACATAAAATGTATTTTTAAGACCAAACAAAACTTTTCAAGTTATACAGCTTTCCAAACAATCTATGAAATTAAAATAAATATTACACTATAAAAGGAATGCAGTACTCCACAGTCAGCCAAACTGAGGTTTTAATGAACATCCTGACAGGGATGTTAACCTTCTGTAAATTGTTTGGAAATGTACAATAGCACAGTACTAGACAAGTATTTCAACTCAAGTTGTTTCTAAGCACAATGCACGCACCTGACACAGGGCATTCAGTCTTGCTCACTTGACCCACCAGTAATTGTAACTAATAGAATTCACTGGTTGCATTATATTTAAAAAAAAAAAACAAACAAACTTGGGTTTGAAGCGAGTACATCCTTTTCTAGCATTAAATTTGATCTGACTGCCCATCGCCCCAGATGCACAAGTTCAGTTTATTTTCTGTATTTTTCTTATTGATAACTTGATAGAATCAGCAGATCAGACTACTAAGAAACCTTCGGTCTTAACAAGTAATCACTAAATGGAACGTGACACTGTGGCTACAACCCTGAACCATTTGCATACTACAAAAAGCTGTAAGTGGCTTAGTGTAGATTGTGGGGGCCTGATTAATAGACCACCCCCCTCACTGCTCAGTACAGTGGTCCAGCACTGCTCAGCAGCAAGAGTATTTGGACTGCATGCAAATGTTGCAGTCCATGGTATACCCAATTTAAATTTGGCCACCACACATCTACTGCTCCCCATAGAACTTTGCTAGTGGTGAGTCACAGATGTCCATGTTATTCAAGATCCATGCCCAGTGGTGTACAAAATACATATGTGTACACAGCACTTCAGCTGCATGTGCCTGTGCATTTCAATGACAGAATCTGAACAAAGTGAAGCACATCAGCTTCACCCTGCTCAGACTGCCATTCTGGGTATATAGTGCAGTACAGAGTACATGCGTATCTGTCTGTGTGTGCGTGCGTGCGTGTGTGTGTGTGTGTGTGTATGTATGTATGTATAGATATATATATATATATATATATATATATATATACATACACACACATATATATGTGCCTGTGTAGCTGTATGTATGGGTATGTGTCTTAAGGGTATGGCTGGGGGCTTGAATTCCTGTTCTGTAGCAGATGTTTTTATTATATGGCTCTGGACCTGCCTGTTGGTGTGCATATATGTATGTCCATGTATAAGGGGTGTGCCTGTCCTGTGCTGTGTATAATCTGCCAGTAAGTAATCACGCTTCCAGGCACTTACAGGCAGTTCACAAACTGTCACATACCGGTGAATTTTTTTTTTTTTTTTTTAAGTAGACATTACTTTTCAAAATTACACAGCAGTCTGACAGTTTAAGTAATTAGGAGGGTGATCAATTACTGACAACTTGTAAGCTGTCATGCCACAGGTATGTGTGTGTATTACACATCTATAAATCTGTGTGTATATATATATATATATATATATATATATATATATATATATATATATATAATATGTACATGCCTGCACTACTTGATAGAATGTGCACCTGAACAGTTATTTAACCTGCTCTGGTAAGCTATTCACTAACATGCAAATTACAACTTAATGTAATTCATCACTCTGCAGAGAATGCATGACTATGCTCAGCTGTCTATGAATTCTACCCCCATAGGTGCAAGCAGAAGCTGAATGGCACAGGTCTTTCCTTCTGAGACTTCTTGTGGTAAAAGTACTTTAATGTAAAGCAGCTTTTTTTTCATTCTTAACTACTGTCCTCTCACCTCAAGAAAATGTTCCCTTTTTTGAAATGATATGCATCTCATACTGATTTATGACATTTTTCTATGCAAGTCTAACGATACTGTTAAGTGTCAAGGCAGTAGTAAGCAGCAACAGAAATGGGCCATGCTCAGTACTCACTTAACTGTAACACATATGCACCAAGAAACTATAAAACCAAACGCTTCAAACAGAAAATACACACACACACACACACACACACACACACACACACACACACACACACATACACCTGGTATGCGACATCTCCTACAGTACTGCAGCCAAAGAATATAAAATTAACTGCAAAATATATGACTTAAGTATACACACAAGGTGCCAATAAGATTAATGTTATTCCAAAGAATTCAAACAAAATGGAAAACAAAGTAAGATGTAGATGACAGTTGCAAGTTTATGTTCACACATCTTACAGCAGCATTCTAAATTTCCAAATTCTATGCACTGCTGGATAAAATATTTAGCGCTACTGTTCTGACAATTGGAAACCAAACCTGCACGGGCAGAAGCCAAAGTGAAGGATGCATCTTTGTCTCATACTATTCAGTAAGTCTGAGCTTCATCATCTCATTCACACAAATTTTGACATTTTATTCACTTAGAAGCACAACCTGGCACTTGCTTTAAGTCTAAATACAGTGTGTACTCCTCACCTCACTCTGCAGAGCAAAGGGGTGGTAGAAGCTTCACACAAATGTCCAAAGATAATAAGAACAGTTAACCCAGTCATGCATGACATTTAATGACATTTTTATCCTATAGCTGTAGGCCTATTAAAGGGCAAAGTCACAAAAGCAAACAGAATGTGCCATGATCAAGCAACAACTTAAACCAAATCCAAACCACAAGAAGTAAAATCTCCACCTCCCCTAAAACACTCGCATCTAACACTGTGAAACAACAGGCTAAAAGTAAAGTTTCTGAGAAGAAAGCAAAAAAGAGGGAGGGTGTTTTTACAAATACATTAGAGTAATGATAATGGACATTCACAGCTAACTTAACAATGTAAACTGACAATATGAATATGAGAGAGAAAGTTTGCTAAAAACAATGATCAGTGCCTTCATCATGAATAATTACTGTTGTGCAGAAGTTTCCAAATTAATTTTCTGAAATCTGAAATACCAGGTTAATACTAAAAGTCAATCAAAATTTCAATTTATCTATAAAACTAGTTAGGATGCATGGTTATTTTCAAAACACTCCTTTCAGCAAAAGTCCTGGAAATATTTCACAGAATTTTAAAGATTTTATTACTGCAAAGGATTATGTACAGCATGGTAAGACAACATAAGAAGCTTACAGAAAATGAAAAAAATGAAAAAAATAAAAAAGGGAAAATAGTGGGGAAAAAGTTAAAGTGAAGAAGGGCGGAAGACAGATGCGGACAACATTATCAGTCTTAAAAATGGGAACCACTGTGTAATGCCAAACAGTACAGTGTAAAGGAGCATTGCAACACTTTGACAACTCAGTTGATAAAGTCTCAGTAAAACATTTGTCACAGAATAAAAGGCCTCCAAGGGATGAAAACCAAATCTGTAAAACTGGAAGGATATGAAGTCATAACATTTTTCTACAGCTGTAGAAGTTGCAAAACAGACTGAAGAACAAAAGGTGCAAAGGAATGGCTGTCAATCCTCCAGGTACAGAACTGTCTCGGTGAAAATACACAAGCAGCCAAGGACTATAGTGTCTTGTACAAACTGTAACAGCTTGCATCACTTTCTGTGAATACACATTAAGTTAAAGAAGTAGCATCTGGGTTGCAGAGGACATCACATTAATCTAAAATGGAGATGAAGTGTGTCAATGTTGCAGCTGTATCTTGAATAAAAAAGGCTTTATCAACTAAATCTTTACACCAGGAGAGAGAAATGAGAAACCAAAACCCAGTCATATGTGCAGAACTGGAAACTCTGCAGTTTGCTGCAGCATGACAGTACAGTGGAATCACAGCAGGAAGCGCTATCAGTTATTCACCCTGTCCAGGTGTGTCAACATATCTAAAAACATCCTTCATGTTCATGACAAGTATCTGTGCATTCTAGGCAAAGCTCTGGAATGTGCAGGTGTACTGAAGCACTTCCTTCACTCCTAGGTTATCAGTCGTATTGATGCAAATGCCACCTGAATTCTGAAAGAGCAGACTACTCCAATTTCTTGCACCAAGTTTCAGTGGTCCTTTGGCTGCTTTTTTCTCAGCCCATTTTGCTTCTATTTCTCGTTTTCTTTCCTCACGTTTCTTTTTGGCAAGTTCTGCTTTACTAAACCCTACAAAATACAAACAAAATAATGTTTTTAATTACAGATGAGCATATTTTCACAAATATAAGTTCAAATATTTATGTGTGGCTAAATAACTGCATCACTATGAAGTCTTGTTTTAGAAATGAGACACAAACACTTTCAGAAGTGAGATATAACTGTTTTAAATTAGATTTTCTAGCAAGTGTTCAGTACTGTATTCATGAAAAACTGATTTTGCATTCAGGTCTGGACCCAACACCATTTTGGCAACCAAATTTCATCATTATGGCCATATTCTTATTTTAGCTGGCAAACAGATAAGCACTCACAACACCATATGATCTGTAGAGAGGCCTTCTGCAGCAGGTAAAAACTGACGGGATTTTCTCTGACATCCTCAGGATGGCACAATTCAGAATTTACTCTTGTGCCCACATGCTGATCAGCCATTGTGGTACTAAGTCTGACCCCTATGTACTTAGTAAGGCAGAAAAATACAAGAATATAATTATATTTGGGAGCAGTACAGATCGCTGAAGGCAAGTTACAAACTCTGTTTTATCGACTTTGCCTTTCTTTCTTCCCAAGAAGCAGTATGATTGTGGAGGATGTTTACATTACTTTGTGAGGTGGATTGTACCAACCACAAAAATGGGACAGAGGTCCATGAAAAACTCCAGAAGGACCATTCCTGTTGGGGGCAAACTCAATGAGTCACAAAGTCAACAAGTTTACCCCTAATATTTAGGACCAAATTAATTACATATTTTCCTGACTAACAGGAAAATCGACCTACAGTCACAGAATGTTAAGGCTATTCACACACTGGGGAAAGGAAATGCTAGTAAATACTCAATGCAGAAGACCTCCTCCAAGAACAACCAATATGGTGAATACACACGTTACATGTAAATTGAGAAGTCTTTTGCATGAATAACTGTTGGACTACTCTGAAGAAGTAAACATTTTAAACCCTATCCAGGCTATCAGAAATGAATGAAGGTCAAAACAAAAGGACTTAGAGACCAAATCATGAAGATCTGAGGTGAAAAGTGAAGATCCATTTCCCGGAATCAAGGATCAAATGGCAATGCTTGAAGAAGATGCGAACCAATAAACAAAAGATCCAAGCAGAGGTACGTAGAGTACCTTTTTGAAAAAGCACTGATAGCAGCGATGTCCTATGTGTAGTATGGGTGGTGTGCCACTTAATGGAAAAAGTCAAAAGAGTTATCAGTACACCCAGAGGGGGCATTCTTAGCCACCTCAAGCACTATCAACCTGCAGCAAAGTAAACAATTTATCTTCCTGAATGCATGCACCCTCTTCAGGTTAAACCTAAGCTGGCAGGCCTGTCTTAGGTATGAAGGCCCTCCCTGCCCTGCACTCTGTCCCATGAAGAAAACAGGGAGATAAACAGGTTTAAGGTCAGTTCTGATACCACTTTCTGAGGAAAATGTATGTCAGTCCTAAGGAATGCACAATGCTTTTGAAAGAAGAAATGGGATTCCTCCTCATTGAGCATAACTACATCTCAAACATCTTGTAACTGAGGGGGAGTCCTTCAAAAAAACACCATTTTCCAAAAGGTGAACTACAAAACCATGCAACCAGACAGTCGAAATGGAGAACAGACAAACCTGTCAGTTTTACTTACTGGAAGAAAATGGACTGGTCCAAGGACCTTCTTTAGCCATGATTCAGGCCACCAGGTAGTGTACATACAAAAAGCATGCAATTTACAATGAAAGCAATTTTCTTAAGTCAGCATAAAAAGCCAAATAACAAGAACATATTTACAAAACGTTAGTGAACAGTTTCAGGTAATCACTGTGCACTCCAGTAATAGTCACACATCAGAATTAAAAAAAAAAATCATCTTTATTCAACCACCACAACACATTTCGAAAATGTCCTCCTGGCTAAACACATAGAATGCTGATGCATCAGACAAATAACTGGTCAAAAACTGTTACCCTAATTGTTCAGGTAAAAAAAATTTTCCTGAGCTCATATTCACACAGACACCAAAGTCTGCATGCAGCAGTCATGTTTTTTGTTTCAATGCACAACACAGTCACTAATGTGAAGCCATTGCCAAAACTCCCACACCACAGCTTCCCGTACTACTGGGCACATCTGTCAGTGACTCAAGCACTTCCAATGTAAGGTGCACTAATTAGGCAGTGTAAGTGAGGATAGTGTCCATCTCTCTCAACTTAATGATATGGCCGCTGTAGACAGGACACTTTGGTTTTCCCATCACAGGCAGTCATTACCATAACTGAGGCTTCTCTGTTGATGGCAAAACCCAGGATCTCTGCAGTGTGGCTGCTGTTTTGTTTACCAGCATTCCAGAACAAGTGCCTGCAGTCTCACAGTACCTCTCCATACTGCAAGAGTTCACAAGATACAGCAGAAGAGTTCTCTTCCCATAAGACTTAAAAATTCCAGTCTCAGGCTGGTGATGATGTTGCAGTGCCTATGTAGAAATATTACAAATGGTTACTTTTCCATTCAAATGTCCAACTGCAGTGGCAAAACACTGATCCAAACTCCTTCTCTTCCTCCTCTTCATCCATTTCTGGCTTCCCTGGGGACTTATCTTCTATATGAAATATGTCGTCAAACTTTCTGGTGGTGGTATTTATTAGTTTGGTAGAATGTCCACACAGCCAAGGAGTACAAGATTACCATCTTTGTTAACAGTACAAATGGTAAAGAACCTAAATGACCATCATGACTTTTTAAATGAATCACGTTTCCCTATTTCATATCTAAGAAATTGACTGTACCATCTTCTTAATTAATCACAGCTCTCTTACTTTCAGGCAAGAATTTGCTGCAAGTGGCTGGGTAGCTGGACCCCTGAAAGGTCTTACACTTGGAATCTATCCAGGAACATCCCTGTGTTGTGCCTAACATGAAGACAGTACAGTTGTATACACTTACCATAAGTGCAGATGTTCGAGTGTATTCACTGTTGCAGTCATCACATTTGGGTTATCTGCCTGCAGGTAGCCCTCAGCCGGCCTGAATACCAGAGTCTTCAGATTTCTGCGCCGGATGCTGTCTCTTCTTCCAAGACGTCAGGTCGCCAGGGGTATAAAACATGCAGCCATTACATCAGTTTTCTTGCACCAGATGTTGGGAGCCCCCACAATAGGAAGCAATTATATGGTATGGGAAACCCCCATCAAAAAGCAAATACACCAGAAAAAATAAATATACCAAACAAGAAGGAAAGGTAGAGCCAAGAGAAGTCAGGGGGCTTGAGAGAGGGTAACCAGGACTGCAACAGTGAATACACTCGAACATCTACATTTATGGTAAGTGTACTATTTTCTTCATGTTTCACTGCTGCAGTCATTGCATTTGGGTTGATTCCCGAAGCTAAGGAAGGGAGGAGGAAGTTAAATAGCATTTAGGGCCAGCTATTAAGCCCTGCAAGACTGCAGTGGCAAATCTAGCTCTGGATTTAGAAAAGATAGGCATGTGGTAATGCTTGGTGAAGGTATGTATAGAGCTCCAGGTAGCAGCCTTTAGGATGTCCTTGGTAGGGACTCCTCTGAGAAAAAACGCAGAGGTAGATGTAACCCTGGTGGAATGTGATCTTATCCCCTGTGGGAAAGGTTTTCCATGGTGCTTGTAGCAGAAATTAATGCAATGGGCTATCCATTTGGAAATGGTTTGCTTTGAAATGGCCTTCCCCTCTGCCCCTGCAGCAAAGCCAACTAGCAGCTGTTCTCATTTTTTGAGAGGCTTAGTCTTGTCCAAATAAAATCTAAGTTGTCTGTGCACGTCCAGAGAGTGCAGTATTCATCCCCCTTTGTTTTGTGGATTAGGGAAAAAAGTAGGCAAATGAAAGGACTGATTAAGGCCACACTAGACACCACCTTGGGCATAAAGGAAGGATTAATCCTGAGGGAAACCCTGTCCGCATGGAAGATAATGAAGGGTTCCACTGCCATGAGGGCCTGTAATTCAGACACTCTTCTTGCTGAAGTGATGGCTAGAAGGAAGGCTGTTTTCCAAGAAAGGAATTTCAACTCTGCTGTTGCAGCTGGCTGAAATGGGGGAAGAGTGAGCTTTTCCAATACAAAGTTAAGGTCCCAGGCTGGAGTGGGAGCTCTCCTGGGGAGGGTCTTAAATTTTTGGCCCCCCTAAGGAATTGTTTTAGCAAGGGGTGAGAAAAGAGGGCTGGCTCAGTATTAAAATGTGCAGAAATGGCAGAGGCATGAATTTTAATTGACGAGAAGGATAGACCCTTGTGGAGCATTTCTGTTAAGTACTATAGAATATGAGGTAAGCTGGGCACAACAGTATCTTTTCCACTTTTCAGCATAGGATTTTCTAGTACTAGGCCTCCTTGCCTCCAGAATGACATCCAGCACCTGCTTACTGAGGGATGCTAGAGGAGAGCTCAATGAATTAGCCAGGCTGCAAGGTTCAGGGTTTGAAGCTGAGGGTGCAGAATCTGGCCTGCCTGCTGGGACAGCAGGGAAGGGGTCTGAGGCAGGTGCCATGGTTGCAGCAGTGTCACACTGAGCAAGAGGGGGTACCAGTGCTGGCATGGCCAGTCTGGTGCAATCAGTATTGTCCTTGGCTTGTCGTGTTTGATCTTTAGTAGAACCTTCGAGAGGAGAGGCAGACGGGGAAAGGCATAAACCAAGAAGCTTTCCCAGGTAAAAGACAGGGCATCCACTTTCCAAGCTTGGCTGTGGGGAGTTCTTGTGCAGAATTTGTTCAATTGGTAGTTCTGAGGGGAGGCAAACAGGTCTACCTCTGGAGTCCCCCCATTTGTTCCTCAAGAGGTTGAATATTTTGGGTTCTAGTTTCCATTCATGTAGGTCCATGAGATTTCTGCTTAAGTCGTCTGCCAGTGAACTTAATTTGCCTGGCAGGAATTGAGCTTGTAGGTGTACTTGGCAGCTCAATGCTGTGTTCCACAGAGCCATGGCTAGTCTTCAGAGAGGGTACGAGTGGGTTCCCTCCTGCTTGTTTATGTACCACATAACTGTGGTGTTGTCTGTCTTTACCAATAGTTGTCCTGGAAGAATACGGCCTTTGAAGGCTGTCAAAGCATTCTTTTCAGCTAACATTTCTTTTTGATTGATATGCAGGTGCATCTGTCACGGGTTCCATTTGCCCTGAATGCACTGCCCTGCCATGTGAGCCCCCCATGCATAGTCTGATGCATCTGTTGTTAGGGTTTAGGCGGCAGGGGGTAGAGTGAAAGGGAGTCCCCTGTTGTGGTAGCAGGCCTCTGCCCACCAAAGGAACTCTGTCTTCATACAAGGAATGATAGAAATCATTGTTTCCAGGTCCTGAGAATGTTGACACCATAGGCATTTTAGATACTATTGGAGTTTCCTCACATGCAGTCTTGCATATGGAATTAGTAGAATGCAAGAGACCATGAACCCCAGGGCTTGCAGAATTTTCCTTGCAGATAGCTGGGGTTTTGTGGCAAATAGTTTGAAGTAGGTTGTCAAACTTGTTTCTCCGGAGTGAGGAATGCCATCTGGGAAGTTGTGTTTAAGCTTGCTCCCAGGAATACAATCTGTTGGTAGGGTACTAGGTGAGATTTATTTTCATTGATGGTGTACCCCAGTAAGGTTAGAAGTTTCTTTACAAATGCCAGGTGTTGTAATAGCAAGTCCTGGCTTTCTGCCTCAGACAATCGTCCAAGTATGAGTAAATTTGAATATTTCTCTGCCTGCAAAATGCAATGGCTGGAGCTAGACACTTTGTGAATACCCTGGGCGCAGTAGATAAACCAAAGGGAAGTGCAGAGAAATGATAGTGCATGGAGCCTGCCCTGAAGTGTAGGTATTTCCTGCAAGATTCCCTTATTGGGATGTGCAGTTAAGCTTCCTTTAAGTCTAGGGTTGCCAGCCAGGCATCCTTGGCTAACATAGGAAGAAGCTGTTGAAGAGTTAGCATTCTGAATTTTGGAACTACCAGAAAGGTGTTGAGAATAGAGAGGTCCAGGATAAAATGCCAGTTGTTGTCTTTTCTGGGTACCAGAAAAAGTCTTGAATAAAAAACCTTGTCCCCTTTGTTCTGCTGGGACAGGTTGAATAGCCCTGATAATGAGAAAAAAGAGAACCTGCTGTTGGGCCTCTGCCCATTAATTTGGGGGTAGGTCTGGCCAACCATTTGGGGTTGGTAGTGTGTGGAAGTGGAATCTGTATCCTTGGGAGACTATGTTCAAAACCCATTTGTCCTGGGTAATAAGTTCCCAGTTTTTTGCATGCAGGGCAAGCTTTCCTCCTAAGGGAGCAGGTAGTTCAGCAGGGCTTGGAAGGGTTAGGGTTATGGTTAAGTCATTGTGCCATTTTTCCATAGGGGGGTGGCTTACTATTCCCTGCTTTGGAAGTGGGAGCCCCCCACTGCTTTGGAAGTGGGAGCCCCCCACTGTTTAGGTCTGTGCGTAGCCTGAGACTGTAGCCTAGGTGGTCTGCTGTTCCTGGGTTTGGACTGAGAAGGCCTGGAAGGGACTGAAAAGGACCAGTTCTTTGAAGGCCAATGCCTACTGAATCTGGGAGGCTGTACTTGTAGGAAATCTTTAACAGTTTGCATAGATTTAGCTTTTTCCTCCATCCTTTTGAGGACTTCTGCTTTGTTGCCAAAAAGGCGATCTTGGTTTAAGGGAGCATCCAGTAATTTAGCTTTAAGATGATCTGGCAAGTTTTGTTCCTTAAGCCAAGCATATCTTCTAAGTACAGACCCAGTGACAGCAGCCCTGCAAGATGCTTCTAATGCGTCAAAACCACATTGCAAAGTATGTATACCAACTTCTTCTGCAGAATGCATTAAATCTTGCAATTCTTTGTGTTCAGCACAGTCAGGAATCAATATCATTTTCTGTTTAAGTACTTCCATAACATGCTGCTCATACTTTTAACATATGAAACTGGCAATTTAAAGCCCTAATGGCCAAAGTAGCAGAAGTGTATACCTTCGTACCCAATCTGTCTAAGGCTCTAGAATCTCTATCAGAAGGGGTAGGATTTTTGGCAGCAGTAGCCTTAATGCCTTTTGGTCCTTGGGAAATGGTCTCTGGATTCGCAGAAGGATTCTTGAAGAGGAACTTGTGAGAGTCAGGTACTCTGTAGTACCGGTCAGATTTTCTGGGAGCTGAAGGTAAAGTGTCTGGGGTAAGGCGAGATTCCAAGAAAGCATCATCTACAATGCCCCAGAACAGAATGGATAGCTAAAGGCCTGTGCAGAGGCAGGAGTTAGAATTCCCTAAGTCCCTTTTTGGACTCAGAGTAATCCTGGCTTTCCCAGCGGAAATGCTCCTTAAGAGTATGCAAGGTTTCACAGAAAGAAAGATCTCCTGGAGGGGATGCAGAGGGAATGGAATCCTCTGCATCAGAATCCTCATAAGTAGATAAGGGCAAATCCTGGTAATTAGAAGGAGCAGAAATATCAGATTCCTGATCAGAAGAATCAGAAAGAAAATCAGTTCTAGGTCTCTTAGAGGGGGAAGGCTGGCTTCCCCTAATTAAGGAAATAAGGTCTTCAGCCATTCTAAGCGTTTGTTTTTGAGGCTTATGGGCCTCAGCCTGCGGTTCGGTTGTCGGTTTTCTAGGCGTAGTGCGAGTTTTTGGCCTGGATGAAAACAATGGCGTCGGTTTAATATGAAAGTATATAGGCCTGAATACACCCTCAGAAGCTGTGCCTGCACAGCGGCTCTGGACCCATCCAAGTTAGAGACATCTGCAGGTTCCATAGTCAAAGAAGCATCTTGCGGCATACCGGACTCTGAATGGGTCTCAGTAGAGGCCTGCAAATCTGAAGTAGCAGGTATCAGGGGCTGCAAAAGTGCCTCACTGAGTACCGGCAGACTGGCACCTAGCTTAACGGAAGCTTCGTCGGCACTTTTGGACCTATGTGGTCTGTCTCTGTCTTTATCCTTAAGTTTTTTCGGAAGATCGGTAGTCGAGTTGGCTTAACAAAGCCATTTCGGAGTACACAGATTGAGTACAAAAGTAAATGGCTGCAAAAATAGCCCAACGACGGATAGTTCGGGCGTTGAACAAGGCACAAAACTGACAGCGAGTGAAGTCGTGGTCTGGGCCTAAACAGGGAATGCAGTACGAATGAAAACCTCTATGAGGTACTTGCTTTCCACAGGTAAGACAATTGTTAACTTTTACTGACATTGGTTAGAGCAAGAAAAAGGATCCACATTGAGGTACTTATCTTTTTTGAAGACTTCGGGTCTGAAACTCGAAAACGAAAATTTCAGGAGACGGCCGACCGGCACTTGCGAACTGCTTCTGCTTTGGGCACTGCACAGCAAGAAAGAGTGATGTAATGGCATCGGCTGCATGTTTTATACCCCTGACGACCTGACGTCAGGAAGAAGAGACGGCATCCGACGCAGAAATCCGAAGACTCTGGTATTCAGGCCGGCTGAGGGCTATCTGCAGGCAGATAACCCAAATGTGATGACTGCAACAGTGAAACACAAACATCTGAGATCAAGGATGCAAGTCCAACCATTTTAAGTCAAAGTACCCAATTTCGCCTTTGCTCTCCACTCTCCATACTTTGATAATGTCACTCATGTCCTCTGTAGCAACTAGAGATGAATCATGATTAAAAGAAGTACAAAAGACAGACTCTGTATGACCAGTTACTTCAAACTGAAGCTTCCCATCACTCACCCTCCATACAAATGCCTTGTCATCTTCACCCCCTATTACTGCTAGGATATTGCCCTTTGAGTCTAGACTTGCACACACCAGCAGTGCTGAGTGTTTTGAGAAGATTACTTCACTATCATCCTGCACAGGTTCTGTAGTCTGATCTACGCTTTCATCTTCGGTCTCCCACTCTGGGGCACCATGATGATCATCTGCAACTTTTAGGTCTTACAGTTCATTGGCAACATCCTCAAGGATGGGGTCACTGTTGTTTGACAGTTTAATCACTTTGATTGTTTCTTAATTTTTGTGAAATTCCACAGAGAAGCCATCATCCTCCCCATTCATAACACAATGCTTTCTGTTGACAGCAACTTAAAACTATCTACTAGAACAAGTAATTGAGAGGAATATAAGCAAAGTCATCCATTTTTTACTTTCATACATTCTCAGTATAGATCACATCCTGTAGACGGCCCTTTCAAAAGCCAAAAACACAGCATCAATGGGGCCAGATGGTGCCCAGGCTGCATCTTGCACGAACTAACCCCCACCTAAGCACACTGTTCAACCTCAGCCTCTCCACAGCACAGGCTACGTACCCATAGAATGGCGCACAGCAACGGTTACTCCACTCCACAAAGGAGGGGCCACAACTGACCCTGGTAACTATTGTCCCATAAGCCTGACTAGCCTGGTCATTAACACAGACATTGGGAACCTCCAAACACTTGGCCCGACCCAGTTTGGCTTTGTTAAGCGCAGATCATCCCTACTAAACCTGGTTGACTTCTTCGAGACAGTCACCAAGGCCATAGACGAGGGAAAGGTTATTCACACAGCCTACCTTGACCTTGCCAAGGCTTTTGACACCATTCCCCAATTGGGTATTACAGAAAAACTCACCAGCCTGAACATAAACCCCTATGTCACGAGATGGGTTGCTAACTGGCTTACAGACAGAACTCATACGGTAAGAATAGCAGGCTCCAGGTCCGACTAAACCAGTCACAAGTGGTGTCACACAAGGCTCGGTCCTGGGACACCTACTGTTCGGCATATACTTCTCAGAAGTACAGGCAAACACAGGAGGACTATGGCTAACCAAGTTCGCCGATGACTGCAAACTGGGAGCCATAACTGACTCTCCGGTTGACATGGACATCCTCCAAAAGGGCCTTACTGAGACGGACACCTGGTGTCAAAGTCATGGCCTCATGCTAAATGCCAAAAAATGCATAGTCATCCTGTTTGGGAAAAACAAAACACCCACGAATTACCACATAGGTGGCAGTCCCCTTAATGCAGAAGAGGTAATAAGAGATCTGGTGACCCAGGTAGATAGTAATCTCTCCTTTGACATTCATACTGCCAAAGTAGTTAGACAATCCTTCTATGTGTCCCATCTAATTACTAAAGGGTTCGCATCTAGAAATAAAGAGGTTACAGTGCCCCTCTACTTGTCACTCATCAGACCCATCATAGAGTACAATGCCTCATTTGGGATGTACCTCACAAGACACTTCCAACAGCTGGAGAGACCACAAAAGTACCTCACCAAGAGTATTACTGGCCTCAAACATATGTCCTATGCAGCCCGAATGAAAAAACTCCAGCTGTACTCAGTGGCATATCACTTAATCAGAGATGATCTCTGCCTGACTTACAAAGCCATGTCCAACTCAGAATTGATGGACATGCTCCACCTAAAGAAACCCAAGTCACTGCGAGTCACGTGCTCTAGTGAGCTAAACCTCGCCACAGCAATAAATAGAACATGCTGGAGGGATAGATTCCTGTCACAGAGACTCCCCATGCTTTGGAACAAAATTCCAAACTACAGTAGGCAGAGGCCCACACTAACACTCTTCATGAGAAACCTTAACGAGTGGATGGGTAAAAGAAAATACACCCCTGGGATCACTTCATTGGCTCTGCTTGACAGGGGAGCAGTTAATCAATGGGGTGGAGAAAGTCGCCACACTCTGGCTAGGCTTATAAATGCCCTCGGGCAGGGCTATCGATGAACCTAAATGATACCTAAAATGGAAGACTTAAGACAATGAAGTTTGCTGGAAACATGTCCATATTTGTAAGACTAATTTGCAGAAAGTCCATTCATTAGGTTAAAAGGCCAGATGGTGGTCTCAGAAGCACATCTCTCTGGTTCTAGGATACTTGTGAGTACCATGAGTTTATTTTTTACATGTTCATGAATGCAGGGCAAAACTGACAATGAATTTTAAAAAAACTTTTGGACAGGAATATAGCTGCTTTTTGTTTATCAGGAGGACAGCTTTAGCAAGAGTAAGAGGTTAGTGTTTCACATAGCTAAAGGGAGATAAATCTATCCTTCTTGCTAACACTGATTTACAGTATTCTGGTGTTAACTTGGGAGCACAAAGCCACAGTCGAGAGAGCATACTCAAGCTTGTGGATACGGATGCTCATCCCAATGGTGGAATAAATCTAGGAAGTTGGACGTTTGCTTAGCTTGTAACAAAGCTTAACTTTGTTAAAGGACATTGTGCATAGCAAGATTGCTGATTACCTATCCAGTGAGGATTGGAGATGCAAAGGAAGAAACCAGGAACCCATTAAATCTACACCCTAAAGAATAGCATTAACTCTGGCTTCTCAGCCAGGACCTGCCAAACAGCTCCTCTATCTGTACCCAGATGACTCTTTCATTCAGGGGAGTCAGAAAATGGCCATTCTCTGGCTAGGCAATAGCCCTATTGCCCATTAGTTCCTGCCCAGGAATCCCGATCAGCCTTATGCTCTGCAATGAGAGTCAGAGGGTAAATAGCAGGCCAGCTTGCTGAACCTGGGATGGCAGCCTGACCTCTCCCCCCTCAGCACTCCTTCCAAGCTCTGCGATCACTCACTCACTCACTCACTCACTCTCTCTCTCTCTGGAAGGGAAACATGCCTATGGATGTCAAATTCCCCTCAGCTACATAGTGTGAATGCACTAGTGACACAGCAGGCTTAAAAAGTTCAAACTCCACTATGTGAACATCTAATGTTCCTGCAATATGTCACTAGTGTGGTGATCCAAAGCTGCCTCCCTCCATGATGAGCAAGCCAGCAGCAGCCACTACTCAATTCTGTCCTCCTGGCCATCTCCTAGAGCTACAAAGTTGCTAGTTGAACTCTGGTTGCTTGCACCCTAGTCGAGACTTAATTCCACTATACCATGGAGCTGGCTACTTTGTTTTATTCCCAGTATTAACAATAAGTCACTGGTCTTAAAAAAACAGTGCCAGTGCTGGTTAAGATCCCTAGGAGATGTTCCTGCATAGTTATGCCATTCCTCCCTTGTTTAAAGACTCATCTGAATTGCAGGATGGTTCATACAGCAAAGATGTCAAATATTATTATTAACAGCAACATCATAGTCAGTACTACTACTACTACTACTACTACTACTACTACTGATGATGATGATGATAAAAGGGGATACCTGAAGTGGGGACTGCAGAGAAAGAGAATGTGGTTCAAAAACATACTCCAACCATCCTGTTCACAATAAAATTTCTAGCCCAGGTTAGCATCACCTCAATAAAGCCTATTCTGACAAAGTAGTAAAACGGCCTCATTCTACACTGAAGAGTATTAGATCTGTCATTTGCTAAATAATATACCATCTTCTAAAGCCATCTGCATGACTAAGAAGCCCAAGGTTGTTAAAGTATAGGATTGGTCCACAATCTACTCCAAAATCTATCCAGAAATTGCAAATTTGAACTGGCACAAAAATCTACATGCACAGTGAGGTTTGGCATTTCTGAATATGGAGGAAGAGTTATCATTCTTCGATATAATGGTATGTGTTCAGTGAAAAACAACAGGTTGAAATATCAGCAAGGGGGTCACTGTTATTAGTGCATCCCTTTTTAAGAAAGCGGGGCCAAGTTCTCCTTTCCATCCAGGGCCCTTATCAGAGACCATGAACAGGAAGTCATAAATTGCTCTGGTGCGTAGTACTTTATACATAAATTCAGGATTAGAGAAACAAGGGTCATCAAGCACGAGTCAGACTCTGGATTTAACCTTTGGCACTGCAGGGATAACTGAGTGAGGGGTTATCACAGGAGAATCCCTGAAGCAATCATCCCTGACCTTAACAGCGGGGTCCTCACATACTGGCCCAGCAGGAAATGGGACTAGGTTGGATGAACTCTGCCTGCACTATTCCAGATGAGGGTGACCTGCATGGGTTTGGTATGAGCCCAGAATCTTACCTCTCCAAAGACTTCCAAATTTAGTTCACCATGAGGATCTGCTTGTTTATTTTATACAGCATACAGTATAACTTTTGTAACCTTGACTGCAATTCTCTGGACCTTCTCATGTCTAAACACATCTGGTGGTAGGTATCTATCTAGATGTTTTCCACTGTCTCCAGACTTTAGAGCAGACTTTTAGCATAGAATTTAGGATTACAGTTAGCCACAAATGAATGGTTTCTGGGAAGAATTTGTCTTGGATTTCTAGAAGAAGCACTTTGGGTAGCCTCTTGATGGAAGCACCAACAGCCATTCATCCAGGTGGGGCAATGCTAGCAGTGTTTTCATCTGGCCTTTGCCACCATATTCAGAAACTTGGTAAACACTACTGGTGCCCATTATAAACCAAATAGCAAAATTCTGTACTGAAACTAAATCAACAGATCAATGTAACATCCGAAAGCCACAGAGACAATGTCATGTCGTTAACACCATCAGGTACTCAATGGAAGCGGGAGCAAGACATGCTAAAATATGATATACCAGATGTTCTACCTAAAACTGCTTAAGTTTAAAAAGGAATAAAAATCTCACCAGTTCAGAAAGAGGTAAAGTCTACAGTATTCTCTCTCTCTCTCTGCTTCCACGAAAGAAGAGCAGACTCTGCCTCCTTTGAGAAGTACAGTCTGGACTTGATTCACTAACTCCATGCAGACTGTTTGGCTTGTAAGGGGGCACTTTACTGGGGAGGGGGGACTTAGTAGCTCCAAGACATGGCCACTTGTAAACATGAACATAACCTATTATCTCTTGTTATGATATACTAGACTTGGACAAGTCATGAATTGTCAAAAAGATTATCCATGGTGACTGCTGCTTACCCTTTTTCAGGTGTTCAATGACCCAATGAAAAGCCTGACAAAGAGTACTTGTACAGGAGGGAGGATTCTGAACCATCTGCCTCAGCTCACCCTTAATGAAAAACCTGAGTTACATTACCTTGACAGAATCCTACTTATTAAAAAAAGCCATCAGAAGGGTCTTTCCAAACACACCTGTCAGACCTTCTGGAGCCTGGTCTACAAAGGAGGACTGGAACTAGGACATGATGGAAGGGTAATTCAAGACTCTAAGGCCCAAGTGTTAGAAGAGAACATTCTCTTGTTTTCCCTGTTGAAAGATTTGGAGTGGTCAACTAGTGTTAAGTTAGACAAGTGCTATGCTCTCCGACACTTAAGTTAAGGAGCAGAGATCACAAAAGCATCTGCCCCATCAGGATGTCACTCCACTTTCCAGGGATGGGATGGTATGGTTATGAAGGGTATAAGCCATCACTGGTGCTTCCAGGCCACAAAAAGGTACCCTTTAGTATTAGACTTAATAGGAAGTATGACTTAAGGGTCATCAACCCTTCCTCCCTCAAGAACTTGTTTAGCCCGTTTTTGGGGAAAGGGGAGGTGCTACAAGCTAGTCCACAGAGAACCTTATGAGTTTAAACAAATCTCCAAATAAGAGGTCACTGGAGGAAATCTACAAGAAGGGGAAGTTACTATTCTTGCCTGTCTTGGACAAGGACATCAATGCTCTCAGAATTTGCCTCTTGGGTCAAAACTGAAGGAAAGGGATGTACCACTCCCTTATCATTAGCTTCATGCCATCAGGGGGTGATGTGCTTACACTCAATAGAGAAGATGACAAACAAATAACAGCAGGAGACTGGGTGTAGGTTTCAGTTTTCGTTCTGCAGCGAAGTACATGCCAGAGATCCTGATGAGTGATCAGATACCATGTCCTTTAAGGGTGCACACTTCAATACCAATGAAAAAACATTAAACTAATTTTTGAATACTGCACAAATGTCCACAGTTGAAAAATCATCTGCTGGTCTAGCAGGACAGGGAGACAACGCAGGACTCTTGTCAACTGTATGAAAGTCTTCTTGAATTTGGGGTAGACACCCCAAACCTAAGTTTAGCTGCCAAGGCTTTGCTGGAGAACTCTGGATTTGGTACATGTGAACAGACCAACTGCAATACTGCGCCATATGCTCAGGCATGGAAGGGTCACCACTGAGATGCCAGAAAACTACTGCCAGGATGGTCTCCTATGGGGTTCTTCTCAGGACCCCCTGGGTTTCATCGACCAACAAATGATACAATTGTGATCCCTCATTAGCCAAAGAAGAGCATACAGCTCATGACAGGAAGAGGCCACCTTCCATACAGAGGAGGATTTCATCGATGTCTGTCTCCTTATCACCTTAATTTCTGACACACGTTGCTGGGGATTGACTTTGTTGATAGTTTCTATGCTAGTCACCCCCCAAATTCTGACACCTTTCAAGAGGAGAGACATGTCTTTAGTTTCTTGTGCTGCCTTCTTCTATGGGTAGTTAAAATGAAATGCTGACACCTATGACACTACTTCATATTATGCATTTTTCTGAGAGAGTAAAAGTAATGACAGGTCAGGTCCTGACTTGTGACCTGGGAAACAATGGCATACTTAAAAGGTCTAAATTTATTATGCACCAAATGTAAGAACTTTAATATGATGTAAATCAGATTTTATGATGCACATTACAATTGTTACCCAAACTGTGAGGGTATTGCAAGAGATCATCTTGCAATGTTACCTCCTTACTGAAAACTCCTTATATTCTCACAACTGCTTAATATAGCACTAATCTTAACCTTTCAACTAAGACGTTTTGTACATACTCGAATGCTAATATCATCTGTAGTTACTAATCAAAGTTATTGCGCATATGTTTCATTTGTGACTGACTGCAGTTAACTTGTTTTACTTGTTCCATCCTCTGTTTTACTAGTATTGTAATGTTGTTGTTTGTCTTTCGGCTTTTCCCGTAAGGGGTCGCCACAGCGGAACTCCAGTCCGCTAATGATTGGCAGTAGATTTTTACGAAACGCCGAATTGCCAGCTCGACGCCCAATCTTCAACAAAGGCACGCCCATTTACACACGCATGTCTTTCGAAACACTACCCAACCGCAGGGAGGACATGCAGACTCCACACAGAAGGCACTCCCAAGCCGAGAATCGAACGGGAGAACCTCTTGCTGTGAGGTAACAACGCTACCGCCATACCACCGCGTAATATGTTGTAAATTACCTCTACTGTACTACCAATCCCTTATGATTATGTAGTTTGTATTACGGCTGTCTTTATTATTGTCACTTGTGGAGTTTTTCTCCTCAGGCCTCTGCTTGAAAAGGACATGCATCCAGATGGACTTTCCCGGTAAACAAATGTAAACTAACTAAATAAATAAATGGGGAGCACAGTGGATTCGTGTGTCCTCAGTCAGGTATATGATTTTCATAATCTACACGATCGGGAGGTACGCATGTATGTAGGAGCTACAGTTTACAAGAAATCTATGCCAAAATCGTGACCTCAAAAGAGAAAACTCTCTCGGAGACTCCCTGTAGAGGGCCTTCAAGCCAAGGATTTAGACAATGAAGTGGAATTAATGACAATGCATGAAGATAAAGAGACTTGAGGTCTGGAGAATAATCCTTCCTATGTCCATCAGCACTCTGATAGTACAGCAATTCAGCAAACAGGATTAAGGTTTTAGGCAGCTAATGAGCATTTTCTTTAGTTCTGGGTATGATATCCTCAGTCTTCACTTGTATACTGTGGGACTGAATAAATCATTTAGCCAGACAGAGTTTCTGGGTTGCAAAAGAAAATATACATTTGTACAGGCTTGGCCTAATAATTAATACATACAAATAGAATATTCTACCAGAATGGAAGAGAAAACAGGCCTGACTGTGCTAGTGATACCAGCAACAGTAATAAACAATGACATGAGAATACCATGGAATCATATGACCAGTCTCTCTTTGCAGAACTGGAAATGGGAGTGCATAGATGAAGGAAGCTCCTCCAAGTACATACTGATTGTGTCCTTCACTAGGGGCTTGAGTCTACTGCATAAAATCGCAATTACGTGGCATACAGTTTCAGTATTTGCTTTCCCAATGTCAAGATAATGATCAAAGTACAACTGCACTGGGTACTAGAAAATAACAAAATGTCCCTATCCTTCTCAGTATCTTTTGTAGCATAATATGGAGTATGGGTGTATTTTTACCCTAAGCAGGAATGAGATCCACACAGACAAGTTTGGGGGTGGGTACCTATATAACTCATGAATAACCCACACACTCAAGAGCTGACAGACAGATTTTGAAATCATCCTGTCAGACTTTTCCAAAGAATGACAGAATTAGTAGACAGACAATGTCAGTTATCAGAAAATAGAACAGAATAGAATAGAAGGAGTATTTAAAGAATCCAGCTCTCTGAGGAAATGTCAATACTGCCACAGTGGCTGATGCCACATATTTTGTCATGGGAAATGATCAAGACACATTGCAATAACATTACAGCCATTATGTCCCACAGTCCTGCCATCTGGATCTTTAAGGACAACAGACTAATGCTTCACTGTAATAACCCATAAATAATCGGCTTATGACAGTAAGATCTATGCACCATCACATACAACCCCCCAGCAAAAACAGTTGCTACAGTTTATACCCTGCCCATATAGAGAGCTGCAGCACTCAACTTTTAGTTAAAAAATAAAATAAAATAAATATTTTTAAAATGTAGCAAATGGTTGCTATGGTTTATACCCTGCCTGCACAGACCGATACAGCACTTAGGTTTCAGTTAGAAAAATATATACAGATCTTTCTTTTACTTTTAAAATGTAGCAAACTGTTTGCTAAAATACAGCAAGCAGATGATGCAGTTTAGACCACACACAGAGCTAAAGCACTCAGGTTTGACCGCAAATGCAATACCAGCTTTTAAAAGTCACTATTAAACAGTGATTGGGATTGGGTGATCACTCCACCAACACTTTGTGCCCAAGACTGTTGCCCCTCTTGCCCCACTCTAGCTATGCTACTGTCTAGCATTATGGTAAGACAGTTTCTGTATCAGCTGTAGAGAATTAAGTATTCGTTGAACTTAAGAACAGAGTCCCTTGCTAATCCTCAAGGGTGACAGAACTAAAGATATGTACCCTCACTACTGTTGTCTCAAAATGAAGACCTGGATTTGTAGACAAGGTTCACCTTACAGTATCTTGCAGAGGTGATTACTGAGGACAAAGCTGTTGCTACAGAAATGTTTGAAGAAGCCTTAAGGAAAAAGGCTAGTGAAACAGATTAGCAAACCCTTGCTTTTCCTTTTCATAATTCTGAAGATAAAGTACAGACAATTTCACAACCTACGAGTCCCTTAGCTACATTTTGTCAAACTTCTGTGAGGCAAAGGAGACAACCACGTAAAAATCCTTCCTAATATCCCTAGTCTTATTCACAGAATAGCTTAAATCTTATGTGCATCTATACAGTGGAACAGATGCTCACAGCAACAAAAACAGCCCCTGCAAAACACAGGCAGCTCAGTAAGGTTTAACTCAGTCATGTCCTTAAGCATAAATAAGAGATAGGTCCTTAAAGAAATTCCTTCCCTGAAGGAAAACAACAAGCATGGAGGGTTGCTGCATAATTCTTGACAATCTGAATTCCCTGGGTCTATATCATATAATCAAATGTCCTACTTAGTGAACGTTCATTAGTCAAACACTAATGAGCGAAAACACTAAATAGTGAACGTTCTTTTCAGTGAAACGTTCCACTGGGTTAAAAACCAGTCAGCCAACCCAGGGAACCACAGAAAACATCACCAAACAAAACCCATCGTAGTGGGGGGGGGCTACGCCCTCACACCCCACTTACTAAATATACCAAGTCCGACATCGCACTACAGTGGGGAAGAGGGCAAATCCCTGATGATGGCTGACTGCCTGTTTTCCCAGGGAAAGGTTTTGCTAAAACGAACATTCACTATTTAGCGTTTTTGCTCATTAGAGTACGACTAATGAACGTTTGCTAAACAGGACATTTGACTATATGACATAGACCCGAAATCCCTCTGGCACAAGTCACAGCACAGACTTTAAATCTGCAGAAGTTATCAGTTCAAATGGAGGAAGGGTTAGTTTCCCAAAAACATATTACAGATCCCACTGGGAAACATGCTTCCTGAGAAGTGGGTGCTATAGTCATGGTTGTCTTAAGGTACGTAAATCCCTGTGTCTGTCCACTAGATCAAAGTTTCTTGTTTTTTTTTCCCCTAAAAGTTGGGGGCTCAAGTCAAGGGATGAAAGGAAAAATGCTTGTGAGGTGTGGTAAATGAACGAACTACATGTCAAGTCCAGACATACAATGTGGCAGAAGAAAAAAGAAAAGAAAAAACTCCTCACACCAGCAGCAACCATAGACCTCAATAAACATGTAGAAAATTGATTCACAGATGAGAAACAGGAGATTATAGATTCTCATAAAAAAGGAAATGTGGCCACAGACAAAAACAAATTCTCAGGAAAATGGATCTTATAAGATACATTTTGATAAAAAATAAGCAAGGAATGCAATCAGTAATGTTACAAACTGTTACCTGTATTCTAAGATTCTATAAGAAAAAACACTATAGTATTTAGTTTTGCCAGAAACATCAGTGTGACAGTTAAAAAGCTTTTATCTACATATGAATGACTATATCAATGGAGAATATTACATCAAATAAATCACTGCCAGAATTGGAAAGGTTGGGACCTTGAAACCACACACTAGCATTCATATGTAGAAAACAGGTCTATAGCTACCTGTAACAATGTTGTATAACTGCATACAGCTATAAACAAAAATGTGTATTGTGATGTAATTCATGCAGCCTTATCTTCAGCCTTTGACAGAGTCATACATAAAAGACGAATAAATAAATTAGAACTAGTAGGAATTAATATAGTCTTGATAAGACGTATACCTGCATGGCTTATACTATCATATAGTATTTGGGGTTTGAATGAAGAGATGAAATCACAAAAGGAAAGCAGTATTGCTGGAACTGAATTCATCCCCAAGTCTTGGCGAGTACCTTTGTGTGGTGGATCCTGTTTTCACAAAAACTCACCAAGATGAAACTGATAATATAGACTCTATTTTGAACATCACGGAGATAGACAGATTAAAAATAAAAAAGACAGCTCAGTGTACAGGTCCCAGTATAAAAAGTGCCCAATCCTGGTGTATCTGCTTGTGCCAGGACTGGAAAAATGTCAGTGTAGGATACTTAGGAAATGGAAACTTTCCTACAACGGGGTTAGGCCAGGTTTAAGGGAAGGACTCCCCTGTTGTAGAAGGAAATAGTAGTAGCTCATAAAAAATGACAGGCTAAAAGAAAGCCATAAAGAAGACAGATTGGACTGTTGCGGACAAGGAAGAAATTATGTATAGTTACTATTATGCAAAAAGCTCAGAATTTCCAGATAGAAGATATTCAGAAAGATTAAGAGAGAAACTAAATAAAAGAAAAACACTTGCACAAGAAAAATTGTCAAAAGCTTCAAATTTACAGCCTTACTTAGATATGTTACCAGTACATGTAACTCCGTATGAATTGCAGAAGGTGTCAGTTCCAAGCACATTGCAGGTGCTGAGAAGAGCACTTCTGGTTAACATTAAAGATTGAAAGAATTCTAATTTCATGAACTTTAATCCTACCATGACTTAGGAATGGGACCATGGTATTAGCAAAGGACATGGAGAATTTAAACAACTGGGCAGGTGAAATTCTAGCTTAGAGGCAGAGTTTCTCACAGGGATCTGACCTGGGCCACTACTTGTTTAGGTTGTAACTTCTTGACTTATCTTTCTCATCTAAGGTATCCTACAGATTGTATGTAGATAACTGAAAATGAGAAAACTGATTACATCTGTTACAGATAAGGCATTTTTGCAAGAGAACTTGACTAAACTGACCACTTGGGCATAGATGAATAATGTGCTAACAAATTAATCGATTAATTAATATACTGCACAGTGACTTAAACTGTGGATTCATTTCAAAGGAACTGGTTATAATGAAAGATCGAACTTTGCATTTTTCAAATCATATCAACCAACTGATAAATGATAATTAAAAGTATATGCCACATAAAAAGATTTTTAAAGTCTAGGAAAAGTACAGTTGTGTACACTTACCATAAATGTAGATGTTTGAGTGTATTCACTGTTGCAGTCATTACATTTGGGTTATCTGCTTGCAGTAGCCCTCAGTTGGCCTGATTAACAAGTCTTGGGTTCTGCGTCGGAAGCGGTCCCTTCTTCCATGACGTCAGGTCGTCAGGGGTATAAAACATGAGCCGATGCCAGTACATCAGTTTTTCTTGCCCCAGATGTCAGGTGCCCCCCCCCCCCCAATGGGAAGCAATTAAATCTATAATTACAAGGATATACCTCCAACATAAAAGCAAATACACCAAAAAGCTTTTTGAGCATAGTAAGGGAGAGTAGAGGTATAGCCAAAAGAAGAAAGGGGGCTGGAGGGAGGGTAATCAGGACTGCAACAGTGAATACACTCGAACATCTACATTTATGGTAAGTGCACACAACTGTACTACGTTCTTTGTGTTTCACTGTTGCAATCATTACATTTGGGTAAATTCCCAAAGCTAAAGTTGGGAGGAGGAATTTAATTAGAATTAGGATCAGCTATAAGGCCATGCAAGACTGCAGTGGCAAAGCCAGCTCTGGATTTAGAGAAAATTGGCAAATGATAATGCTTGGTGAAAGTATGTACAGAACTCCAGGTAGCAGCTTCTAGGATGTCCCTGGTAGGGATGCCCCTGAGAAAGGCTGTGAAGGTAGATGCAGCCCTGGTTGAATGGGGTCTGATGCCCTGTGGGATAGGTTTTCCATGGTGCTTATAGCAGAAATGAATGCAGTGGCCTACCCATTTTGAAATGGCTTGCTTTGAAATAGCTTTCCCCTCTGTCCCTGCAGCAAATGCCACCAGCAGTTGATCAGATTTCCTTTGAGGTTTAGTCCTGTCCAAGTAAAATCTAAGTTGTCTGTGTACATCTAAGGAGTGCAGTATCCGTTCCTCTTTGTTCTGTGGGTTAAGAAAGAAGGTAGGCAAATGAATGGACTGATTAAGAGCCACACTGGATACCACCTTGGGCATGAAAGAGGGATTGGTTCTGAGGGACACCCTGTCCGCATGAAAGATGATGAAAGGCTCCACTGCCATAAGGGCCTGTAATTCAGATACCCTTCTTGCAGAAGTAATTGCTAAAAGGAAAGCTGTTTTCCAGGAAAGGAATTTTAAATCCGCAGTAGCAGCTGGCTCGAAAGGAGGGAGAGTGAGTTTCTCCAAGACAAAGTTAAGGTCCCAGGCTGCAGTTGGAGCTCTCCTGGGTGGCCTTAAATTTTTGGCCCTGCTGAGGAACTGCTTGAGCAGTGGGTGAGAGAAGAGGAGAGGGTCTGTGCTGTAATGAGCTGAAATGGCTGAGGCATGAATTTTGATGGAGGAAAAGGACAAGCCCTTAAGAAGCATCTCAGTCAAGTATTAAAGAATCTGAGGTAAATTGGGCACTGCTGCACTCATCCCTTGAGATTGATTCCAGGCACAACATCTTTTCCATTTTGCAGCATAAGATTTTCTAGTACTAGGCCTCCTTGCCTCTAAAATTATATCCATCACTGATTTACTGAGGGATGGTAAAGGAGAGATTAGGTAATTAGCCAGGCTGCTAGGTTCTGGGTTTGCGGCTGAGGGTGCAGAATCTGGTTCTCCTGCTGAGACAACAGGGAAGGAGTCTGAGGCGGGTGCCATGGGGCCAAGCGTGGCACACTGCGCAAGAGGGGGTACCAGTGTTGGCGTGGCCAGTCTGGTGCAATTAAAATCATCCGTGGCTTGCCCTGTTTGATCTTTAGTAATACACTGGAGAGCAGAGGCAGAGGAGGAAAGGCATAAACTGATAGGTTTTTCCAGCTGAAGGATAGAGCATACATTTTCCAAGCTAGCTTGTGAGGATTCCTTGTGCAAAATCTGTCCAACTGATGGTTCTGGGGGGGGAGGCAAAAAGGTCTATATCTGGGGTCCCCCACTTGCTTGTCAACATGTTGAAAATCCTTGGTTCCAGTTTCCACTCGTGTTGGTCCATGACGTTTCTGCTTAGTCCGTCTGCCAGTGTATTTAGTTTTCCTGCCAGGAATTGAACTTGTAGATTCACTTGGCAGCTCAAGGCTGTGTTCCAGAATGCCATGGCTAGTCTGCAGAGGAGGTAAGAATGTGTACCTCCCCTGCTTGTTTACATACCACATGACAGTAGTGTTGTTCGTCTTTACCATTAGTTGTCCTGGAAGAATGTGGTCCTTGAAGGCTGTCAGAATATTCTGTACAGCTAACATTTCCTTTTGATTTATGTGCAGGTGCATTTGACTTGGGTTCCATTTGCCCTGAATGCACTTCCCTGCCAGGTGAGCCCCCCAGCATAGTCTGATGCGTCTGTTAAGGTTTGGGCGGCAGGGGGTAGTGTGAATGGTAGTCCCCTGTTTAGGTGGCAGGCTTCTGCCCACCAGAGGAACTCCAGGCGTAGGCAAGGTATGATAGGAATCATTGCTTCTAGATCCTGTGAATGTTGACACCATAGGTTTTTGAGATACCACTGTAGTTTCCTGATATGCAGCCTTGCATATGGAATTAGAAGAATGCAGGAGGCTATGAACCCCAAGGCTTGCAGTATTGGCCTTGCAGATAGCTGGGTTTTTGTGGCCACCTATTTGAAGTAGGTTGTCAAATGAATCCGTTTCTCTGGCGTGAGGAAAGCCATCTAGGAAGTTGTATTCAAACTTGCTCCCAGGAATTGTTGACAGGGTACCAGGTGTGATTTCTTTTGGTTTATAGTGTACCCCAGACAAGTCAGCACCCTTTGAACAAAGGCCAGATGATTCAAAAGTATGTCCTGGCTTTCTGCCTGAATTAGACTGGGCACTTCGGCTTATCTACTGCGCCCAGGGTATTCACAAAGGGCAGTGCAGAGAACTGACAGTGCATGTAGCCTGCTTTGAAGCGTATGAATCTTCTGCATGACTCCCTGATAGGGTTGTGCAGGTATGCTTCTTTTAAGTCTAGTGTTGCCAGCCATGCATCTTTGCCTAGCATAAGAAGCAGCTGGTGAAGAGTCAGCATTTTGAATTTTGGAATCACCAAAAAGGTGTTAAGAGTAGAAAGGTCAAGGATAGGACGCGGAATCTGCGGAAGCCCTTACAAATGCCTTCTATGAACACCTTCAGGACTGCATGGATCAGGCAATCCCAAATAAAACCAAGACTATTTCCACCAAGGGCAAACGTCCAGTCTGGTGGACCCCAGCCATAAACAAACTTTACAATAAGAGGAGACAGCTATTACATGATAGAGCAAAATCCCAAAAAGGGAAGGCATCTTTGATCAGTACTAGCAAGAAACTACGATCCCTCATAAAATCATCCAAGGCCAACTTTGAGAAAAAAATTGCCATAGATTCAAAAGACAATCATAAGGCCTTCTTCAGCTATGTCAGAAACCTGGGTGGAAACTCCCAGATATGCTCAGAATTAGTCCAAAATGATACAAAAATCGCTGAACCCACAGACATTGCCAACATAGGTTCAGCGCAAACTTCACCCCCCTCTCCCCCCCAAAAGGAGAGATAACTATCCCAACAGAGTGTAGCCTCCCAGACATCTCAAATGCGCAGGTGAAAGCTGCTCTCTCTAAAGCTAAAAACACAGCATCAATGGAACCGGATGGTGTCCCCGGCTGTGTGCTACATGAACTCAATGAAGAACTAAACCCGCACATAAGGCAGCTGCTTAATCTTAGCCTTACCACAGGACATGTGCCCAAGGAGTGGCGTATGGCAACTGTGGTCCCACTCCACAAAGGCGGTGCCTCTAAGGACCCTGGTAATTACCGCCCCATAAGCTTAACAAGCCTGGTCTGCAAAGCTATGGAGAGGATCATAATGGAACTCATAAACAAGGACATAGGGGACTTGCAGACCTTGGACCCAACCCAGATTGGCTTTGTCAAGGGCAGATCTTGCCTTTTGAACTTGGTCGACTTCTTCGAAACAGTTACCAAGGCCATTGATGAGGGAAAGGCAGTCCATACAGCCTACCTTGACCTTGCAAAAGCTTTCGACACAATACCCCACTCGGGTATCACAGAGAAACTTACCAGCTTAAATGTTAACCCATATGTCACAAGATGGGTTGCAAACTGGCTAAAGGACAGAACCCACAGGGTTAGAGTTGCTGGAGCCATGTCAGACTCCAAGCCAGTTACAAGTGGTGTCCCACAGGGCTCAGTCCTTGGCCCCCTATTGTTCGGCATCTACTTCTCAGAAGTACAGGCAAACATAGGAGGACTATGGCTGACAAGTTTGCGGATGACTGCAAACTGGGTGCCATAGTGGATAGTACATCGGACACAGACATCCTTCAGAGGGGTCTCACGGAAAAGTACAGTTTTGTACCTACCATAAATGTAGATGTCCGATAGGTATGCATCTGCAGTCCTAACATATGGGTTGTCCTGCCTCAGGCAGCCCTTCGGTCGGCCGGATTCCAAAGTCTGGGTCTGGCCTCGGCTGATGTCGCACTTCACCCGACGTCATAGCTGCTGGGGTATAAAGGCATCAGCCGACGCCATTTTCCTGAGTGTTTCTTGCCCCAGATGCCAGGTGCCCTCTAGGAAGGCTAAATTTGGATAAATGCAAATAATTCCAAACAGTAGAGATCAAAATATATATATATATATATATATATATATATATATATATATATATATATATATATATACATACATATATACAAACAAATACACCATAATAGATTCCCCCAGCTAGCTAAAAGAGGGGTAAGTACCCTAGGAATACCACAGAGGGGAAGGAGGGTGGGTAATCCTGACTGCAGATGCATACCTATCGGACATCTACATTTATGTTAGGTACAAAACTGTACTATGTCCTTCAAGGATGCATCTGCAGTCCTAACATATGGGTAGAATACCATAGCCAAACTGGGGGAGGAGGCACTAAGATAAAGATGGTGTAGTCAAGATCCCTTGCAAAACAGCAGTTGCAAAACCTGCTCGGGATCTGGAGTATAAAGGAAGATTATAATGCTTGGCAAATGTATGCACGGAGCTCCAAGTAGCAGCTTCTAAAATGTCTTTGGTAGCCACTCCTGTAGGAAAGCTGTAGTGGTGGCTGTAGCTCTTGTGGAGTGAGGCCTGATATTTTCAGGAGTTGTCTTTCCATGAAAAGAGTAGCAAAATCTAATGCAATTTCCTATCCATTTTGAGATTGTCTGTTTTGAAATTGCTTTTCCTTGCATTCCTGTTGCATATGCTACCAGAAGCTGGTCAGTTTTTCTGTTGGTCTTAGTTCTGTCCAGATAGTAGCGTAATTGTCTGTGCACATCCAAGGTATGTAGTAGTCTTTCACCCCTGTTCTGTGGGTTGGGGAAGAATGTAGGTAAATGAATCGCTTGGTTCAATGATAGTCTGGAGACCACTTTTGGCATAAAAGTAGGGTTAGTTCTCAGAGACACTCTATCCTGATGGAAGATAAGGAAGGGCTGTACTGCCATTAAGGCCTGTAACTCAGATACCCTTCTAGCTGAAGTGATCGCTAGCAGGAAAGCAGTTTTCCAAGATAAGAACTGTAAGTCTGCTGTTGCTGCTGGTTCAAAAGGGGGAAGTGTTAACTTTTCCAGCACAAAGTTGAGATCCCATGTAGGTAAAGGTGGTTTCCTTGGAGGCTTTACATTTTTGATTCCTCTCAAGAACTGCCTGAGTAAAGGATGAGAGAAGACAGGAGGATCCATGTTGTATTCTGCTGAAATTGCTGATGCATGAATCTTAATGGAGGAGTAGGACAGGCCATTGTGGAACAGTTCTGCTAAGTATTCCAGGATGTGTGCTATGTTTGCCAATGAGACATTTTCTCCCTTTGCTGCACTCCAAATGAGGTATCTTTTCCATTTGGCTGAATAAGTTTTCCTTGTGGAGGGTCTGCGTGCCTCCAGGATAATGTCCTTAACCCTCTGAGATAAATCTGGTTTATTTTGTTTTATGCAATATTCCAAGCAGCTAGCTGCAGTGTTTTCAAGTTTGGATGCAGGGTCTTGTAGTTGTTCTGTGTTTGCAGTAAGGGACATAGAGGTAGAGGCCATGCGTGTGTCCGAGACATGCTTCTCAGTAGCGGGTACCAATGTTGTCTTGGCCAGTCTGGAGCTATCAGGATTACCCTTGGCTGATCCTCTTTGATCTTCAGTAGGACTTTGTACATCAAAGGAAGAGGTGGGAATGCATATGCTGTCAGGTTTTTCCAGCTAAAGGAAAGGGAGTCCACCCTCCAGGCAAGTGGGTGGTACGCTCTTGTGCAGAATTTCTTCAATTGGTGGTTGTGTGGGGAGGCGAACAGGTCTATGTCTGGCATTCTCCATTTCTTTGTTATGGCTTTGAAGATATCTGGATGCAGCATCCATTCGTGAGCATCCGTGGTAGTTCTGCTTAAGGAGTCTGCTAGTGAATTTTCTTTTCCTGGTACAAATCTGACCTGTAGTTGAATGTCGAGATTCAGGGCCACATTCCACAGGTCCATTGCCATCCGGCATAGAGGATATGAGTGTGTACCTCCCTGTTTGTTGATGTACCACATGACTGTGGTATTGTCCGTCCTTATCAGCAGGTGACCTTGTTGAAGAAGTGGTCTGAATGCCTGGATTGCATGTTTCACTGCCAGCATCTCCTTTAGATTTATGTGTAGATTCAGCTGGTCTTGGGTCCATAGGCCTTGTATACACTTGTCCACCATGTGTGCCCCCCAGCCTAGGTCTGAGGCGTCCGTGGTGATGGTCTGGCTTGGATGTGGTTTGTGGAAAGGCAATCCTCTGTTCAACTGACAGGCCTGAGCCCACCACAGGAATTCTTGTTTCAGGCATGGAATTATTGGAATCTGGGCTTCTAGACTGTGCTTGTGTTGAGACCATACATTCCTTAGGTACCATTGCAACTTTCTCATATGCAGCCTGGCATGCGGGATCAATATTATGCAGGATGCCATGTAACCCAGGGCTTGCAGGACTTTCCTTGCAGTAAGCTGAGGTTGTGTTGTTAATGTCATGAAAGAGACTGGTAGTTGCTTTTGTTTTTCTTCTGTGAGAAAAGCCATCTGAGTTGATGTATCCAGTTCTGCACCCAAAAATGTTATCCTTTGGGATGGTACTAGTCTTGACTTTTGCATGTTGACTGTGTATCCCAAGGCTTGCAACAGTTGTATGACATTTTCCAAATCTTTTGTTAATTTTGCCTTGTTGTCCGCTTGTATTAGGCAGTCGTCCAGGTATGGGTAAATTTGAATTCCCTGAAGCCTGCAATAAGCAATTACTGATGCCAGGCATTTCGTGAATACTCTGGGCGCAGTAGATAAGCCAAAGGGCAATGCTGAGAACTGATAAGGAAGCACAGGCTAGACAAGCTGATACGTCGTGGTCTGGGCCTAAGCAAGGAAGGCAGTAAGAGTGGAAATCCTTATGAGGTATTTGTTTCCCACAAGTTAAACAATTATTTACTTTGTCTGACATCGGCTGAGGCAAGAAAGAGTCCCCAACGGGGTACTTAGCTTTTTAGAAGTCTTCGGTAGTAGAAATCTCTGGATCTGACCGACCGGCACTTGCGAACAGCTTCTGCTTCGGGCACCGCACGGCAAGAAAGACTGAGGAAAATGGCGTTGGCTGATGCCTTTATACCCCAGCAGCTATGACGTCGGGTGAAGTGCGACATCAGCCGAGGCCAGACCCAGTCTTTGGAATCCGGCCGACCGAAGGGCTGCCTGAGGCAGGACAACCCATATGTTAGGACTGCAGATGCATCCTTGAAGGACATCTGATAGCTGGTGCCAGAGCCATGGCCTGAAGTTAAATGCAAAAAAATGTATAGTCATACCCTTCGGGAAAAACAAGGTAACCCCAAGCTACCATATAGATGGCAACCCACTAAGCACAGAAGAGGTTATCAGGGACCTGGGTACCCAGGTTGACAGTGGCCTCTCGTTTGACACTCACATTGCTAAAGTGGTTCGAAAGACCTTCTACATTGCCCATCTGATCATGAAGGGATTCACATCCAGATCAAGTGAGGTCATTGTTCCCCTGTACTCTTCACTTATCAGACCAATGATCGAGTACAATGCCCCATTCGGGATGTATCTCACCCGACACCTGCAACAATTGGAGACACCCCAAAAGTTCCTCACCAAAGGGATAAAGGGACTCCAAAACCTGTCATATACTGCCAGACTGAAGAAACTCCAACTCTATTCAGTTGCATACCGTCTGCTCAGAGGTGACCTGTGCCTGACATACAAGGCCATGACCAACCCGGAATTAATGGACATGCTCCACCTCAAAAAATCCAAATCCACCAGAACCACTAGAGCAAGTGACTTAAACCTTAGCACGGATATAAATAGGACGTGCTGGAGGGATAGATTTATCACCCAGAGACTCCCCATGCTGTGGAATAAAATCCCGGTCCACTGAGGCAGAGCACCTCGCTGGCTCTGTTCAAGAGAAATCTTGACCGGTGGATGGGAGATCGTAGGTTTACCCCGGGAATCATCTCTGTGTCACTGCTGGACAGAGGCACAACAAACTAATGGGCACATTATTTCTAACATAAGGGGTGGCGTAAGCCACATAACTTTGGGCTAGGCTTATAAATGCCTTAGGGCAGATAGCCTAGTATAAACCTATGAACCTATGTATTGCCTTTTCTGGGTACCAGGAAAAGTCTCGAATAGAAACCTTGTCCCTTTTCCTCTTCTGGTACCAACTGAATAGTCCCCATGCTTAAGAGAGAGAGGACTTGATTTTGGGCCTCTGCCCACTGATTTGGGGGTAGATCTGGCCACCCGCTTGGTGTTGGTAACGTGTGGAAGTGAAATCTGTATTCTTGGGACACAATTTAAAATCCATTTGTCCTGAGTAATGAGTTCCCAGTTTTTGGCCTACAGACCAATCTTTCCGCCTAAAGGAGCACTCAGTTGGGAAGTGCTTGGGAGTTTTAAAAGCAAGTCAGTGAGACAGTTTTCCATAGGGGGGAGTCTTACTACTCCCAGATTTGGATGCTGAAATCACCCACTGCTTAGTCTTGTGTGTCCCCTAGGACTGAAATCTGGGGTTTCTGCTGTGGCTGGGTTTGGCTTGAGAAGACCTGAAAGGGGCTGGAAAGGACCAATTCTTAGAGGGCCAATGCCTATTAAATCTAGGAGGCTGAACGTGCAAGAAATCTTTAACAGTCTGCACAGATTTAGCTTTATCTTCCATCTTTTTAAGAACTTCCTCAGCTTTGTTGCCAAAAGGCGGTCCTGATTTAAGGGAGCATCTAACAGTTTAGCTTTAACATGATCAGGCAAAGATTGCTCCTTAAGCCAAGCATGCCTTCTGAGCACAGACCCAGTAACAGCAGCCCTGCAAGAGGCCTCTAATGAATCAAATCCACATTGCAAAGTATGTTTACCAACCTGTTCAGCAGAATGCATTAAATACTGTAATTCTTTCAGCACAGTCAGGAATCAACATAATTCTTTATTTTCAGCACAGTCAGGAGTCAACATGATTTTCTGTTTAAGCAACCCAGTAACATGTTGTTGATACTTTAACATATGAAACTGGCAGTTTAAAGCCCTAATGGCCAAAGTTGCAGAAGTGTAAACCTTCTTACCCCATCTATCCAGCGCCCTGGAGTCTCTATCAGAAGGGGTAGGATTTTTAGCAGCAGAAGCCTTAATGCCCTTGGGTCCCTGTGAAACAGTCCCTGGATCCACAACAGTATTTTTAAAAAGAAACTTGTGTGAATCAGGAACCCTGTGATATCTGTCAGGTTTTCTGGGAGCAGGAGGCAAAGAATCAAGGGCCAAACTAGATTCCGAAAAGGCATCATCAACAATGTCTAGTACAGGAGGTATAGCTAAAGTACTATGCAGAGGCAGGAGTAGGAAATCCCTAAGCCTCTTTTTTGAATCTGAAAAATCCTGGCTTTCCCAGTGGAAATGTTCCCTTAGAGTATGTAAGGTTTCACCAAAAGAAAAATCCTCTGGAGGGGAAGCAGAGAGGATAGAGTCCTCTGCATCAGAATCCTCATAAGTAGATAAGGGCAAATCTAGATCATCAGAAGAATCAGAAAAATCAGAATCCTGGTCAGAAAATTCATAAAGAACTTCAGTCTTAGGTCTCTTAGAAGGGGGAGGTTGGCTTCCCTTGAGTAAAATTATAAGATCTTCAGCCATTCTTATTATTTGTTTTTTAGGCATAGAGGCCTGAGCATGTGGCCTGGGTGTCGGTTTCTTAGGCATGGTTCGAGATTTTGGCCTAAAAGAAGGAGGCGGCATTGGTTTTAATATGCAAGTCCGTAGGCCTGAATACACCCTCAGAAGCCGGTGCCTGCACAGCGGCACCGGGTCCATCCAAGGTAGAGACACATCCGCAGGTTCCACAGTTGAAGCATCCCGTGACATACCGGACTCCGAATGGGTCTCAGTAGAGGCCTGCGAATCAGAAGTAGCGGGTATCAGGGGCTGCGAAAACACCTCACTGAGTACCGGCGAACTGGCAACTGGCTTAGGAGAAGCATCGTCGGCAGCTTTGGACCTAGGCTTTATCTTTGCATTTTTTTTTCAGAATCCCGGTAGTCGGATGGATAACAGACGACATTTCTGGATAATTAAACCAAGAACCAAAATATTTAGAGACAAAAATATACCAATGACGGATTGTGCGCGGATTAAATAAAGCACAAAACTGACAGCAAGGTACGTCGTGGTCAGGGCTCAGGCAAGGAATACAGTACAAATTAAAGTCTTTGCAAGGTATTGGCTTTCCACTAGTAATGCAATTATTAACTTTTACTGACATCGGTAAGGAGCAAGAGCAAGTTTCCCCAACGGGGTACATAGCTTTAGTTGAAGACTTTGGTTCTGAAACTCGAAAATGAAAATTTCATGAGTTGGCCGACCAGCACTTGTGAACTGCTTCTGCTTCGGGCACCTCACGACAAGAAAGACAGATGTAATGGCGTCGGCTGCATGTTTTATACCCCTGACGACCTGACGTCATGGAAGAAGAGACAGCATCCGATTCAGGACCCAAGACTTTGTTAATCAGGCCAACTGAGGGCTACTGCAATCAGATAACCCAAATGCAATGACTGCAACAGTAAAACATGAAGAACATCTACAAACATTAAAATCATTGTTTGTAGACCCAAACTAGAAAATGGAATAATATAGAAACCTTACAAGTAAACTAGCATTAGTAAATTGGTAAGAGTACAGCAGAAATATATCATGGGCATTCATGGATATTAAAGTTTTAAGCTGTTATGAAAGATTTACCAAGGCATAAAATCCTCTGACCTTTGTAATTTCTGATACAAAAGAAGTGCTCTTTTTCTGAAGAAAATATTCCTGATTGATCTGAGCTCCTTGAGTTGGTAGGAAAAACTGGCACAGATGAAAATGGCATTAGTTTCTCACTATACTGCACAAGATACCCATGTATTACCAATTTCATCACCCACCTATCTACAATCATCCTGAGTTACCAGGGTCACAGTCAGGGATCCACTCCTTTGAGTCACTGAGCAAGCTATGTACCTCTCACTTCTAACTATTGTGGTAAATGCTTTAAAGCACAGCACACACACTTCCCTCCTTCCAAATAATAAAACCTGACTACATCCTTTTTTATTTTACAGATCCATGCAATGCCACAATGGTTTATTTTAGTTACTTATCTAATGAGTTTCATATTACTGTCTGCAGTAATGCTTAGGAAATGTAATGTTTTCTGTTTTTACATTCCATTTTTGTAAATTGTGATTGTTGGCAACTGTTACACTTTTTTGTATGTTTGTTTGTCTTTTCGGCTTTTCCCGGTTAGGGGTCGCCACAGCGTAACTCCGGTCCGCTAATGATTGGCAGTAGATTTTTTATGGTGCCGAGTTGCCAGCCCAACGCCCAACCTTCAGTGAAAGCACGTCCATTCACGCATGTCTTTTGGAGGCCACTCGACTGCGGGGAGGACATGCAGACTCCACACATAAGGTAGTGAATTGAACAGGAGAACCTCTCACACTTTTTTGTATATTGTTTGTAAATCTTTTTATAGTTTTTGTAATCTTTTTTACTATTGTTGTGGAGCTTTTATCCCCTGTTCTCCGCTGAAAACGGGCTACTTGCCCAGCCGGACTCTACCTGGTTAACAAATGTAAAATAAAATAAATAAATGTCAACATACCTTGATCAGCATCTACAGATTCCCAGTTTTCATCTGTTCCCCAGTCTCCAGTTGAATCTCTGTTCCATGAATTTTCATTCTTAAAAAAAAGAAGAAAATGCCTCACTGTTAAGTCTGTTAATGCTACACATTATGCTGTAGTGAAGTGTGAGTTAGGACGCAGTAAGATACAGGGCTGTTAATGACACAGTCTTTTTTGTCCCATCAGATCTTATCAATAAATTCCTCTACATCCAAGAATTCACAACTTTTTCAGTTTTTCCTATAAAATATTTTAGGAAACTGGGACAACATCTAGAAATGTCTCAGGGAAGCACAGATTCATTCAGAAGTGTTTTTGTTTTCTATAAGTTATGTCTTCTCTTCATATACAGATACCAACTCCACATGTTATGCGTGAAACAAAGAAGTTATGCACTTACCATAACATTCCATGAGTTGTTCATCTCGCCTTCATTCTTTACTGATGGTTTCGGAGCCGATCCCTCAGCTCCAATATGGCCAATTGCAAAGCTCGAGGTTTTGAAATTGCTCGAAGCCAAGTCCCAATCCAACATCTCGGTCATCTAACAGCCCAGGAGGGGGTAGGAGGGAGGGACGTAAGAACGAAGGCGAGATGAACTACTCACAGTATGGTAGGTACATAACTTCTTTATGTGAAGTTGTTCAACCTCGCCATTCATTCTTTACTGATGGGTAGAGTCCCAAGTACCATCAACCTCGGGTGGCTCACGGGAGTATATTTCTCAGGACCATGGGATCCAAAAGAGGCCCTGTCCCTGGAGGCCTTGTCAACTTTGTAATGAGTGATAAAGGTATGAGATTTTGACCAAGTGGCTGCTGCACAAATGTTGTCAATATGAAGTCTGGCAAAAAAAGCAGAGGATGTAGAAATAGCTCTGGTTGAGTGAACCTTAATTTTATGCTGTAAAGGCATGTTAGCAGCTGAATAAGCAAAGGTAATACAATCAGATAACCATTTAGAAAGAGTTGTTTTAGCCACTGGTCTACCTTTCCTGGAGTCTGAAAATGAAACAAAAAAGCTGGTCTGATTTCCTGAAATGTTTTCTTCTATCCAAATAAAATCTAAGCTGTCTGTGAACTTCAAGTTTGTGCAGCATGTACTCTAAATTGTTCAAATGGTTGGGGAAGAAGACTGGTAAATCAATAATTTGGTTGAGATTGGTTTCAGTGCAAACTTTGGGCAAGAATGAGGGGTTTGTTCTAAGTGAGACTCTGTCGGCATGGAATATCAAATGAAGAGGCTTGATGGATAAAGCCTGAAGCTCTGACACTCTGCGGGCAGAAGTAATAGCTACTAAAAAGATGGTCTTCCATGACAAAAATATGAGGTCACATGAGGAAGCTGGTTCAAATGGCAGAAAAATTATGCATGAAAGCATAAAATTTAGATTTCATGGCGAACAGGGAGATGTCCGTGTTTCACTGTTGCAGTCATTACATTTGGGTAATCTGCTGGCAGGTTGCCCTCAGTCGGCCTGATTAACAAAGTCTTGGGTCCTGCATCAGTTGCTGTCCCTTCATCAGTCTTTCTTGCCGTGTGGTGCCCGAAGCAGAAGTAGTTCGCAAGTGCCGGGCGGCCGACTCCTGAAATTTTCATTTTCGAGTTTCAGAACCAAAGTCTTCAACTAAAAGCTAAGTACCCCATTGGGGAAACTTTTGCTTGCTCCTTACCGATGTCAGTAAAAGTTAAACTTGTGGGAAGCAAATACCTCATAAGGATTTTCATTTTTACTGTATTCTTTGACTAGGCCCTGACCATTACGTACCTTGCTGTCGGTTTTGTGCTTTATTTAAACAGCGCACTATCAGTCGTTGGTACATATTTGCTTCTAAATATTTCTGTTCCCGGTTTAATTATCCAGAAATTATGTCGGTTAGCCATCCGACTACCAGAATACCGAAAAAATGCAAAGAAAGACAGAGACAGGCCGCTGAGGTCCAAAACTGCCGATGACACTTCTCCTAAGCCAGCCACCAGTTCGCCAGTACTCAGTGATGCGCTTTCGCAGCCCCTGATACCCGCTACTTCTGATTCGCATGTCTCTACTGAGACCCATTCGGAGTCCGGTATGCCGCGAAATGCTTCACCTATGGAACCCGCGGATGTCTCTACCTTAGATGGGTCTGGAGCCGCTGTGCAGGCACCGGATTCTGAGGGTGTATCCAGGCCTACAGACTTGTATACTAAACTGGCACCCCCTTCAATATTAATGCCAAAAATCTTGATCTATGTCTAAAAAACCAACGCCCAGGCCACATGTTCAGGCCTCTATGCCTAAAAAACAAATGATCAAAATGGCTGAAGATTTAATTACTCTAATCAGGGGTAGTCAACCCCCCCCCCCCATCTAAGAGGCCTAGGGCTGAACTTGATTATGAATCTTCTGAACAGGACTCTATTTCTTCTGACTCTTCTAATGAACTGGATTTGTCCATACCTACTTATTAGGACTCTGATGCAGAGGATTCCATTCCTTCTGCTACTCCCCCTGAGGATTTTTCTTTTGGGGAAACTTTACATACCTTAAGGGAGCAGTTCCACTGGGAAAGTCAGGATTTTTCTGAATCCAAGAAGAGGCTTAGGGATTTCCTTCTTCCTCGGCATAGGCCTTTGGCTATACCTCCTGTACTAAACATTGTTGATGATGTGTTTTCAGAATCCAGTATGGCCCCTGATTCCCTGCCTCCGGGCCCTTGTAAACCAGACAGATACTACAGGGTTCCTGACTCCCACAAATTCCTTTTCAAAAATCCTGTTGTGGACCCTGAAACCATTTCTCAGGGGCCCAAGGGCATTAAGGCTTCTACTGCTAAAAATCCTACCCCTTCTGATAGAGACTCCAGGGCGCTGGATAGATGGGGTAAAAAGGTTTACACTTCTGCAACCTTGGCAATCAGGGCTTTAAACTGTCAATTCCATATGCTAAAATATCAACAGCATATCATGGGACTGCTTAAACAGAAAATGATGTTGATTTCTGACTGTGTGGAAAATAAGGATTTACAGGATTTATTACATTCAGCTGAACAAGTTGGAAAACATACTTTGCAATGTGGTTTTAATTCTTTGGAGGCCTCTTGCAGGGATGCTGTTACTGGGTCTGTGCTTAGAAGGCATGCTTGGCTTAAGGAGCAATCTCTGCCTGATCATGTTAAAGCAAAATTGTTGGATGCTCCTTTGCAGCAGGACCGTCTGTTTGGCAATAAGGCTGAAGAAGTTCTAAAAAAGATGGAAGATAAAGCTAAATCTATGCAAACTGTGAAAAATTTCTTACAAGTACAACCTCCAAGACTTAGTAGGCACTGGCCTACTAAGAACTGGTCCTTTCCAGTTCCTTCCAGAGCCACTCAAGCTAAACCCAGGCATTCCAAAAGCATCAGGTTTCAGTCCCAAGGGACTTTCAGAACTAAGCAATGGGGTGCCTCCGCTTCCAAATCTGGAAATAACAAGACACCACCCTATGGTAAACAGTCTCAATGACTTTCCTTTAAAATTACCAAGCACTTATCTCTTAGCCGCCCCTTTGGGGGGAAAACTGGCTCTTCATGCAAAAAACTGGCAACTTATAACCCAGGACAAATGGGTTTTAAATATAGTGTTCCAGGGATACAGATTTCATTTCCACATGTTGCCAACTCCAAACGGGTGGCCAGACCTGCCCCCAAATCAGTGAGCAGAGGCTCAGAAACAAGTACTTTCCCTCTTAAACATGGGGGCAATTCAACTAGTACCAGAAGAGAAAAAGGGACAAGGTTTCTATTCCAGACTTTTCCTGGTATACAGAAAAGACAAATCATGGCGTCCAGTTCTGGACCTGTCTACTCTAAACACCTTTCTGGACATTCCAAAATTCAAGATGCTGACTCTTCACCAGTTACTTCCTATCCTAGGAAAAGATGCCTGGTTGGCAACTCTAGATTTAAAAGAGGCTTACCTGCATATCCCAATCACAGAATCTTGCAGAAGACACCTACGCTTCAAAGCAGGCTACTTGCATTATCAGTTCTCTGCACTGCCCTTTGGCTCATCTACTGTGCCCAGGGTATTTACAAAGTGCCTGGCTCCAGTAATTGCATTTTGCAGGCAAATAAATATTCAAATATATCCATACCTGGACAACTGTCTTATTCAGGCAGAAAACCAGGCCATTCTTCTAAAACATCTGGCGTTTGTAAAAAGGGTTCTAACTTGTCTAGGGTACACCATAAACGAAAAGAAATCACAACTGGTACCTTCTCAAAAAATTACATTCCTGGGTGCAAGCTTAAATACAGCTGCCCAGATGGCTTTCCTTACGCCAGAAAAGCAAATTCATTTGGTGACTTACTTCAAACAGGTGGCCACAAAAACCCTGCTATCTGCAAGACAAATACTGCAAGCCTTGGGGTTCATGGCCTCCTGCATTCTTCTAATTCCATATGCAAGACTATATATGAGGAAACTTCAGTGGTACTTAAAAAGTTTATGGAGTCAACATTGTCACAGCCTGGAAACAATGATTCCTATCATACCTTGCCTGCAACTAGAGTTCCTATGGTGGGCAGAGGCCTGCCACCAAAACAAGGGACTGCCATTCACACCACCCCCTGCTACCCAAACCATAACTACAAACGCATCAGACTACGCATGGGGGGCTCATCTGGCAGGGAAGTGCATTCAGGGCAAATGGAGCCCAAATCAAATGCACCTTCATAGCAATCAAAAATAAATGCTAGCTGTACAGAATGCACTGACAGCCTTCAAGGACTACCTTCATCCAGGACAACTAATGGTAAAGACAGACAACACCATGGTTATGTGGTACATAAACAAGCAGGGGGGATACACACTCATACCCCCTCTGCAGACTAGCCATGGCATTGTGGAACACAGCCTTGAGCTATCAAGTACAACTACAAGCTCAATTCCTGCCAGGAAAGTTGAATATTCTGGCAGACGAACTAAGCAGAAATCTCATGGACCCACACGAATGGAAATTGAAACCATTGATTTTCAACATGTTGACATGCAAATGGGGGAGCCCAAACATAGATCTTTTTGCCTCACCGCAAAACTACCAGTTGGACAAATTTTGCACAAGAACTCCTAACAAAAAAGCCTGGAAAGTGGATGCTCTGTCCTTCATCTGGAAAAACCTATCAGTCTATGCCTTTTCCCCACTCTGCCTCTGCTCTCCAAAGTTCTACTAAAAGTCAAACAGGACAAACCAAAAATGATTTTGATTGCTCCAGACTGGCCTTGCCAACACCGGTACCCACTCCTACGTAGTCTGTCACAAATTTCTCCATGGCACCTGCTTCAGACACCTTCCTTACTGTCTCAGCAGGAGAACCAAATTCTGCACCCTCAGCTCCAAACATTGAATCTTGCAGTTTGGCTAATCACTTAAATTACCCCTTAGCATCCCTCAGCAAATCTGTGATGGATGTCATTTTGGAGGCGAGAAGACCTAGTACAAGAAAATCTTATGCTGACAAATGGAAAAGATTCTGTGCCTGGAATCAATCTCAAGGGATGAGCACAGCAGCACCCAATTTACCTCAGATTTTGCAATACTTAACTGAGATGATTCACAAGGGCCTGTCTTTCTTCCATACAAATCCATGCCTCAGCTATTTCAGCGCATTACAGCAAACCCCTCTTCTCTCATTCCCTGCTAAAGCAGTTTGCCAGAGGGGCCAAAAACTTGAGACCTCCCAGGAGAGCTCCAACCCCTGCCTGGGACCTTAATTTTGTATTGGAGAAACTCACTCTACCTCCTTTCGAGCCAGCTGCTACTGCAGACTTAAAATTCCTTTCCTGGAAAACAGCCTTCCTTTTAGCAATCGCTTCAACTAGAAGGATCTCTGAATTACAGGCTCTTATGGCAGTGGAGCCTTTCATCATCTTTCATGCGGACAGGGTGTCACTCAGGACCAATCCATCCTTCATGCCCAAGGTGGTATCCAGTGTGGATCTTAATCAGTCCATTCATATGCCAACTTTCTTTCCCAATCCACAGAACAAGGAGGAGCGGATTCTGCATTCATTGGATGTACACAGACAGCTTAGATTTTACTTGGACAGGGTTAAATCTCGAAGAAAATCTGAACAACTGCTGGTAGCATTTGCTGCAGGGGCAGAGGGAAAGGCTATTTCAAAGCAAACCATTTCTAAATGTATAAGCCATTGTATTCATTTCTGCTATAAGCACCATGGAAAACCTATCCCCCAGGGGATCAGATCCCATTCCACCAGGGCTGCATCTACTTCTACAGCCTTTCTCAGAGGTGTTCCTACCAGGGATATTCTGGAAGCTGCTACCTGGAGTTCAGTTCATACTTTCACCAAGCATTATCACTTACCAATTTTCTCTAAATCCAGAGCTGGCTTTGCCACTGCTGTTTTGCAGGGCCTTATAGCCGGTCCTAATGCTGTATAAATCCATCCTCCCAACCATAGCTTTGGGAATCTACCCAAATGTAATGACTGCAACAGTGAAACATGAAGAACATAGTACAGTTGTGTACACTTACCATAAATGTAGATGCTCGAGTGTATTCACTGTTGCAGTCCTGATTACCCTCCCTCCAGCCCCCTGTTTTTCTCTTACTATGCCTCTACTTTCTTTTACTATACTTAAAAGCCTTTTTGGTGTATTTGCTTTTGTTTGGAGGTATATATTTTTGTGTTTTTAATTATTTATATATTTTGCTCCCCATTTGGGGGGCATCTGACATCTGGGGCAAGAAAAACTGATGTAATGGCGATGGCTGCATGTTTTGTACCCCTGACGACCTGACGTCATGGAAGAAGGGACAGCAACCGACGCAGGAACCAAGACTTTGTTAATCAGGCCGACTGAGGGCAACCTGCCAGCAGATTACCCAAATGTAATGACTGCAACAGTGAATACACACGAACATCTACATTTATGGTAAGTGTACACAACTGTACTATTTCACAGGTGGTCTAATATGAAAGGTCCCTTTGAGAAAGGTTTTGGATAACTTGTGTGACATAATATTCAATCCTTCGAATCCAAGATGAAAATTAGAAATAGCAGCCAGTTGAGCCCAAATTGTTGCTGCTGCAGCTCCTTTGTTGAATATCATGTCAAGAACTCTAAAATGGAGGCCATAAGGGCTTGGTAAGGATCAATACTGTTTTTAGCAGCTCATATAGAATTTTTTTTTCCATTTGCTAAGATATAGCTTCCTCGTAGAAGATTTATGACAGCATAAGAGAATTTGCTTCGTCTCATTGGAAAGGTTATGGAACCTGGCTATGATGGGAATTGGAGCAGCAAAGCTGTCAGCTTCAGGGACTGCAGAGAGGGATGAAGTTCCCCCGACAAGCCAATGAGGGGCTATGAGAATGATGGTCCTTCCCAGGGTTTTTGCTTTCTGTAGAAACTTGGGTATCTACGGGATCGGTGGAAATGCATAGAGGAGACCCGGAGGCCAATCGTGTATGAGTGCATCCTTTGGGGCTTCTCCCAGAGGGTGAATCAGGGCAAAGTAGCTTCTGCATTTTGAGTTCATGTGACTGGTGAAAAGGTCACAACAAGGCTGGCCCCACCTGTGAAAAATCCCGTCCGCTATCTCTTTCTTGACAGACAACTCGTGAGGCAACAAGATTGCCCTGCTCGGCTTGTCTGCTATCACATTGGATTTCCCCTGGATGTGCATTGCCAACAGAAAGCGCTGGGTGGAAACAGCCCACTGCCATACACTGAAAGCCTCGCAAGCAAGGGGGTAAGACCTGGCTCCTCCTTGTTTGCTCAAATACCAGACCACCGACATGTTGTCCATCTGAATCGCAATTGTACCCAGAGGAAGAGAGTCCTGAAAGTACTGCTCTCATCTATAGGACATTGATATGCAGATGTGTTTCTTGATCAGTCCATGTGCCTTCGGCTGTCTTTCCTGAAAATGCACCCTCACCCTTTCAGGGAAGCGTCCGTGGCCACTGGAGGGTGTAGCACAAATAGGTGACCTATCGTGATATGAAGTGGTCACCCACCATTGAAAATTCTTTTTGCAGGAATTTGTGATCGTGGGAAGCTCTTGGTAAGACCACTGAGTGAACAACAGCCACTGTAGTATTGCATGTGCATATGAGCTAGTGGAATGGCTAAAATTACTGCTGCCATCATGCCTAATAATTTCAGAACTTCTGGTGCTGGTGCTCTGTCTTTTGATATCAGAATGCTGACATGCTGATGAAGAAGAAAGGCTCTTTCTATTGGAAGCTTTAGTGTGGTGGTGGTGGTGGTGGTGGTGTCCAACTCTGCCCTGATAAAAACGATATGCTGCAATGGCGACAAGGCAGATTTTTCTGAGTTGACTGTAATGCCCAGTTGATTGCAGAGTGACAGAGTGGACTCCCTGGCCTGAATGAGTTGATGCCTGGTGGTGGCGGTAAAGAGACAATCGCCTAGGTACAGAAACACCTGGAATCCTAGACGCCTCAGGTGAGCCATGACCACTGGCATGCATTTGTTGAACACTCTTGGGGCTGTAGTGAGACCAAAGGGCAAAGGGCTCGAAACTGGTAATGATTGTCTCCCAGCCGGAAGCACAAATGACCTCTGGATGGCCTGGCCATTTTTATATGGTAGTACGGATCCTTGAGATCTAGCGAGCACATCCAATTGTCTTTCCCTAAGAAGGGAAGTATAGACTGAAGCGTGACTATCTGGAACTTCTCTTTCTTTACATATTTGTTCAGTCTGCTGAGGTCCAATATGGGTCTCCAGTCCTTCGTCTTTTTTGGAACCAAAAAGAATCTTGAGTAAGTTCCGGATCCTGTCTGGTCTGCTGGGACTGGTTGGATGACTCTTTTTGTAAGTAACATTTGGACCTCTATTATTGCTTGTTCCCTGTAACTGGGTGGAATGTCCAGGATTTTCCTTATGGGTGGAGGGGGTGTGGTGAATGGGATGAAGTATCCTCTGGAAATGATACTTTGTACCCAGCTGTCTTTTGTTATTTTGAGCTAGGCATCTGGATACAAAGATAAGCGACCCCCGACTGCCTCCAGGGTAGGAAAGTCGGGCCTCCTTTCAGGAGTGCTGGTAGGGCTTCCCAGAAAAGTGATCTCTGTCGCCCTGGTGTTGTGGACCCCCTCTGCTGTGAGGGCGGCATCTTCCATTATTGCCCCCTCCTCTGCCTCTGGAGGGGGGTTCGACACGTGTGTCCTGAAAGGCTCCTTGGGCTTTTCGGAACCACATTTTTCCTCCCCTTTGACCCTTACGGTAGGGTCGGGTAGGGGTGGAAAAACAGACCCCGACGACAGACAGTATTTCTGTCCTGTTCACACCTGGTTAAGGTTTCCTTCCCTTTAGGCTCAAAAAGGGATGAGCCATCAAAGGCAGTATTCACGAAGGAAGACTTGAAGGGATCCATGAAGGAACACAAGCACATCCAGGAGTGTCTCCTAAGAGCAACTCCTGTACCCGCTGTCCTACTCATTCCATCGGCTGCATATGAGATGAGGTGCATGGATGAGTTTACTACAGAACTGAGGGTAGCAAGCTGGCTGGTAACTTTGTTGGAGGCTCCTGCAGCTACTGTACCCTGAAGAGCATCTCCTAGCTCCTTAAGGAAATCTCTTTGTAACCTGGTAAAATGGGTTAAATAGTTGAGTGAAAGAAGAGCAAAGGTCGATGAACTAAACTTCCGCTTCCCATACCTATCCATGATCCTGGAGTCTCTGTTAGGAGGATGGATAGATGAGGAGGTCTCAGACATTTCCTTTTTAGTGGCTGCCGCTGCCACCATGGCATCAACTGGAAAACCTTTTGTTAAAAAAGACTTGTCAAGGGGGGCAGAAATGAACTTATTAGGCCTCCTAGAGGCAGGTTCCATAGTATCCGGAGACTCCCATGCCCTTCAAGAGACCAGCTGCATCAGCTCATCGAAGGGCGGAGACACCCAAGAGGTGGAGGGCTGAGACCCGAAAGCCTTCAGAACTGACTCATCCTCAGTAGGGTTTTTGGACTGCCAGTCACCCCTCTGCCTAAGGATTTCAAGTATCACAGCAAATGAGTTATCTTCTGAGGGAGACCGTGGGGACCTTCTGACTCACCTAAGTCAATATCCGATGTTACAGACTCCTGAGGGGAGTTCTAGATGTTTCCTCTTACACAACCTCTTCCAGGGAACCTCAGTGGGAGCTTCTGGTGAGGTCTCGGAAAAGCAAGGACCACCCAATGGGGCTTCCTGAGGCTCTGGGTCTCTACGTTTGGTCACGATGTGTGATACAGAAGTAGATACGGACACTTTCAGGGATGAGGAAGCCAGACTTGAGGTCAAGGATGTCTTAGGAGATATGACTCTCCTCATGGCATCAAAAGCACCTCTGCTCTGATGTGAGGGAACGGACGGATCCGAAGACACCGTCGATACCCCCGACACCGGGACAGTGGGCTCTGAACCAGAGGTAGGAGCTGAGCTCATCCGAGCCGAAGCCCTGAGAGGCAGAGTCGGAACTGACAAGTCAGTCCGACTATCCTCCCCGGACCCGACCAGAGTGTGTCGGCTCCTAGAGTCCTCGATTAGCACTGAGGACATCAGAGTGCACAGAGCCGAAGACGCTGGAGCAGGTGTCGGCTCTGAGGGTTCCACTATCAACAGGTCCGACTCTTCTGGATCCGAAGGACCAGCATGGCTCGGAGGAGGAATACATTGGGCTGGTGTAACCGTCTTTGGCTCCAAAGCCAACTGGGTCGAAGCTGATAAAAGTTTTGCCAAGGCCGGTGCCGATAACTTCTGCACCACACAATCCACATCCAGATCTGAAAGGCTGATAGAGGACCGTGAAACCGCACCGAATGTGGTACCGACTGCAGTAATGGACTCTTAGGAGCTTCAGACACTGGTTCCAAGACTGGGGACCGGCTCCAAAAAGTAAATACTGTGGGTTCCGATAGCCGTGGAGCCGAAGTTGAAGATTTCTTAGATTTTTTTGAGTCCGAAGTCTTAGAAGACTTTGAGGACTTGCTGGATCCATCATGGTTGCTCAAAGCTTCTTGAAATGACTGTTTCAACAACCCTCTGTCAATCAGTTTACGTTTCCTTTCCTGCAGGACCCTTGAGGAAAAAGAATGGCAATTAGCACAGATATCCTGCAAATGCACGGCTCCTTGACAGTATATGCAATTTACGTGGCTGATGGTAGCAAACATCTTTTGGCCACACCTGGGGCACTTCTTAAAACCAGACTTTGGATGTTTGTCTTGGTCGGCCATAATAATCCAAGAAAAAGTACTGTCACCACAGAAAAACTTAACAGCAATTATTCACACAAGCCTTAAAAGCAGGCTAAGTCACACACACACACACACACAAGAGTATACTAATACAAATGCAAACTGACAGAAAAAGTCTGTCTAAAGCACACAATAAGAAGTTCAAAGCAGACTATGCAATAAAAGAAGACAGCTGCTACAACAAGCCTGAGCTATTCTATAACAAGCTTCAACAGTAAAACTACTAAGCCTTATCTAAAAAATCTAAGGCTAAACACACACAGCACTAACTATGACCATCTAGAAAAACTTGTGACAAAAGGTTACTGAATAAAACACACAGTAATATATATATAAAGAGAAGATATTAAACTAGGCCAAGCCAAGAGGCTAATTGGAAATTTTTAAAACACACTAGCTCTGCGGTGGTACAGCAGTAACGTTGTTACCTCACAGCAAGAGGTTCTCCTGTTCGATTCTTGGCTGGAATGCCTTCTGTGTGGAGTCTACATGTCCTCCCCACGGTCGAGTTGCCTCCGAAAGACATGCGTGAATGGGCGTGCCTTCGCTGAAAGTTGGGCGTCGGTCTGGCAACTCGGTACCATAAAAATCGACTGACAATCATTAGCGGACCAGAGTTACGCTGTGGCGACCCCTAACCGGGAAAAGCCGAAAAGACAAAGGGAAGGGATGGATATAAGTAGGTAAACGCACACCAAAAGCTATAAGAGCTTTATAAAACTCTACTAAACTATCTTAAACTATCTAACTAATAAATATTTTTTAAGTAATAATGAAAAAAGCAGTTGTACTGGCCCAAGATAAAGCAGAACCTCCGATCTGTTGCAGCGGCAAACTAGATCTGGGGTAATTCCAGGTGCATCATGGGATAGGGACTTGACCTTGAGCTTTGCAATTGGCCGTATCGGAGCCGAGGGATCAGCTCCGAACCCATCAGTAAAGAATGAATGTCGAGCTTGAACAACTTCACATTTAATGTTTACTTGACAAATTACAGATAGGTAACATTTCTATACTACTTTAGAGGAGTTTAACTCCTACGAGTGAAAATGCACTGGTGGCTACATAGAAAACTATAAATTCATTGCTGTAACAGTCCTCTAATAGCTTTCTGCATTTAGTCTTAAAACATGGACTACACGTCACATGCCAGAACCCAGTGGGAGCTTTGTAAATCTGTACAGCACCACTGCTGAAAAAAGACTACAAGTGCATAACATCTGCCTCCAAGGAAGTTAATACTTGTCTGATCCTAAATAAAAAAAAAAAAAAAAAAAAGTATTACCATTTTTAATGCTAAGATAAAAAGAACTAAACACAGAATGCAAACAGTTAAGGTCAAAGCATGGAAACAAATGCTGAGGGGGAGGGGGTGGAAGATAGGACACCAGACTTAATGACCAAAGATCATCAGAAATTGATGTGAATATGTGGTTTTCATATCTTCCTTGGACAAACAAACATACAAATTAAAATGAATACGTAATTTTATATCTTCTTGAATCACTCAGTCTTCACACACAGGCAAGTGACTGCACAAAGCAGATACCAAAGGCAGAAAATCAAGGACTCCTGTATGACAGAAACATATTAAGGCTACCATGTTGTAAGACATATGAATACAAATGCATAACTACACAACTACACATTAAATGGAATTCTGAGTGACACAGACAGATAGAGAAATCGCAAAAGACTAAGACATCTCACTCTGCTGTGTTATGGAGCATCAGAGACAGTCACATGCAGCAAATCATGATGAAATGCAAATAACAGAAGATGAGAAGCCTAATCATAAAGGAGTGAAGGAGATTCAGAGTTCACCACTAAATCCCATACATAAACAAATACCAAGAAATTGACTGAACACCAGAAATATGAGGGGTTTCCCCTATTATTCAGAAAAGTTGAAAAGTGAGCAGAAAGGACAAGTGGTTGAGTCACAGTAAAGCACAGCATGCTACAGCTGTAGACAAGTTCGTAAAATCATCATAGCTTTGTATAAACACTGCAAGACAGTTCCATACCAGATAAACTTCACAGACTCTGTAGTTAGAAATAATTATACCCAGGAACATAGTTTTCACACTTATACAAGGACTATGCCCTGAAGTGTTGAAAAGTAACTGTAGCATGGTACCCTCCAAGAAATCCAGTACGATTATGGTTTACTAACTTACCTGCTTGAATCTCCTGAAGATAGGTATTACTACAGCAGGGAGCCAGAAAAGGGTGATGTGCCATAATATGAACAGCCAGACAATACCCTGGCTGTGGAATTCTGAACCCATGCAGATGACCATAATCGGAGGCTGACAGTCCCTGGTAGAGAGCACTACAATAGCCAATACAGGAACAGACGCAGCATAAATAATGGTAGTGATATGCTCATGTGGGAGGATCAGATGTGAAATGTGAAAGCAGGACAATTTCACAACTTGGTCCCTAAATGCCAGCATATTATCTAGAAAGTACAGTTTTGTACCTACCATAAATGTAGATGTTCGAGTGCTCATACAGCTGCAGTCATAACAGATGGGTTATCCTGCCATCAGGCGGGTCCTCAGTCGGCCGAATTCCAAAGTCTAGGTCCGGCGTTGGTTGTCGTCGCTTCTTCCCTGACGTCAGTGTGGCAGGGGTATAAAAGAGGCAGCCGACACCATTTTCTTCAGTTTTTCTTGCCCCAGATATCAGGTGCCCCCAGAAGGAAGGCAAACATAATGTTATGCAAAGATGCAATGTTGATAAATCAAAAACAGTAGCTGCAAGCAAATACACCATAAAAGAATACCCCAAAAAGGTTATATGAAAAGTGTTTGTCATAAGGCCTGTCCTAAGAGGGGATGGAGGGAGGGAAACTTGGACTGCAGCTGTATGAGCACTCGAACATCTACATTTATGGTAGGTACAAAACTGTACTATGTTCATCGTGCATACAGCTGCAGTCATAACAGATGGGTAGAATCCCAAAGCTAAGCAAGGGTGGTAGGCACTAAGTGGAACTAGGAGGGGCTAGGATGCCCTGCAGGACTGCTGTGGCAAAGCCCGCTCTAGATTTTGAGTATAGTGGGAGGTGATAGTGCTTGGAGAAAGTGTGCACTGAACTCCAGGTGTCTGCTTCCAAAATGTCCTTGGTAGGGACCCCCCTGAGGAAGGCTGCAGAGGTAGCTGTGGCTCTAGTGGAGTGGGATCTGATGCATGCAGGCACAGTTTTTCCATGAAATGAGTAACAAAAGAGTATGCAGTGGGCTATCCATTTTGAAATTGTCTGTTTGGAAATAGCCTTTCCCTGAGCACCTACAGCAAAGGACACAAAGAGTTGCTCAGATTTCCTGAATGGCTTTGTTCTGTCCAAGTAGTAACGAAGTTGTCTGTGAATGTCCAAGGAATGTAGTAGTCTTTCCCCTTTGTTTTGTGGATTAGGATAAAAGGTAGGTAAGTGGACAGTCTGATTCAAAGCTACACTGGATATTACCTTTGGCATAAAGGTAGGATTGGTTCGTAAGGAAACTCTGTCCTGATGGAAAATGATGAATGGTTGCACAGCCATGAGGGCCTGTAGCTCCGAAACCCTGCGTGCTGAGGTGATAGCCAGAAGAAAGGCTGTTTTCCATGGCAAGTACTGTAACTCTGTTGAAGAAGCTGTCTCGAAGGGAGGAAGGGTCAGCTTTTCCAATACGTAGTTGAGGTCCCAAGCAGGGACTGGTGGTTTCCTTGGGGGTTTTAAATTCTTTGCTCCTCTGAGGAACTGCCTTAAGAGAGGGTGAGAGAATAATGGAGGATCTGTGTTGTATTGTGCAGAGATGGCTGAAGCGTGGATCTTGATGGAGGAGAAGGAAAGTCCATTGTTTAACATCTCAGCTAGGTACTGTAAAATTTGAAGAATATTTATTGCCCAAGGATTCTGTCCCTTTTCTTGATTCCAGGCACAAAATCGTTTCCATTTGGTGGAGTAAGCCTTTCTAGTAGAAGGTCTTCTGGCCTCCAAGATGACATCCTGCACCTCCTTGGAGAGGAGAAACTGCTGGGAAATCAAAGAATTCTCCATGCAGCTAGATTTAGAGTTTTGAGATGGCTGTGAAGGGTTTTGTAGTTGTGCTGGGACAACAGAAGAGGGACTAGAGGTAGGATCCATGGTGGGGAATGTGTCAGGCTCTTCAGGAGCGGATACCAGTGCTGTCTTGGCCAGTCTGGAGCGATGAGAATCATTTTCGGCCTCTCTGCTCTGGCTTTTAATAGAACTTTGGGCAGCAGAGGAAGAGGCGGGAAGGCATAAACTGTCAATGTTGCCCAATTGAAGCAAAGTGCGTCCACTTTCCAGGCCTTTGGATGATAGGTCCTTGAACAAAATTTTTTCAACTGGCAATTTCTGTGGGTAGCAAAGAGATCTATGTCTGGCTGTCCCCATGCCTGAGTTATCTTTGTGAAAAGTTGAGGATGCAACTTCCATTCGTGTGGATCTGTCATATTTCTGCTTAGGTTGTCTGCCAGTGTGTTTTCCTTTCCTGGCAGGAATTGTGCCTGCAGTTGAATTTGCAATTCCAGTGCTGTGTTCCATAGGGTCATGGCTTGCCTGCACAGGGGGTATGAATGAGTTCCCCCCTGTTTGTTTATGTACCACATCACTGTGGTGTTGTCTGTCCTTATCAATAGCTGGCCTGGATGCAGTAGGTCTTTGAAGGTCATAATAGCCTTTTGCATGGCTAGCATTTCCTTTTAGTTGATGTGAAGGTGCTTCTCTTTTCGGGTCCATTTTCCCTGAATGCACTGATCTGTCATGTGTGCTCCCGAGGCGTAGTCTGAGGCGTCTGTTGTGATGATTTGAGTTGCTTGAGGTACACAGAAAGGAAGACCTGTTTTCTTTGGCAAGCTTGAGTCCACCACAAAAATTCCTTTTGAAGGCATGGAATGAGTGGGATAATTGTTTCCAAGCTGTGGCTGTGTTGAGACCATAAGTTTTTCAGGTACCATTGAAGTTTCCTCATATGCAGCTTTGCACATAGGATTAGTAGGATGCAAGATGCCATGAATCCCAGAGCCTGCAGGATATTCCTTGCAGCTAGCCTGGTGTAAGTTGCCATTTTTCTGAAGTATTGAGACAGATGCCCTTGCTTGTCTGGCGTGAGGTAGGCCATCTGGGTGGTTGTATCCAAGCTGGCACCCAGGAAAATTATTTGTTGAGAGGGTATTAGTTTTGATTTCTTTTTGTTGACTGTGTATCCCAGGAAGTTCAACAGTTTTATTACAAACGCCAGGTGTTGCAGTAGTATGTCCTTGCTGTCCACTTGGATCAGGCAGTCGTCCAGATATGGGTAGATTTGTATCCCTTGTAGTCTGCAGAAGGCAATTACTGATGCCAGGCATTTCGTAAACACTCTGGGCGCAGTAGATAAGCCAAAGGGCAATGCAGAGAATTGGTAATGGGTTGAACCTGCAAGAAATCTGAGGTATCTTCTGCAATCTTGTCTGATAGGGACATGCAGGTGCCTCCTTGAGGTCCAATGTTACCAGCCAAGACTCCTTGCCCAGCATGGGAAGAAGCTGCTGTAATGTGAGCATCTTGAATTTTGGCACCTGTAGATATGTGTTTAGGATGGACAGGTCTAAGATAGGTCTCCAATCTTTGTCTTTCCTCGGTACCAGGAATAGCCTGGAATAAAACCCTTGACCATGTTCTTTTGCAGGTACCTCTTGAATTGCTTTCATGTCCATGAGAGCTGAAACTTGTTTTTGTGCCTCTGCCCTTTGATTTTGTGACAGGTTTGGCATGCCTCTCATTTTTGGAAGGGTGTGAAAGTGGAACCTGTAGCCTCTGTCTATAATGTCCAGAATCCATTTGTCTTTTGTAACAATATGCCAATTTTTTGAGAATAATGTCAGTTTTCCGCCCAAAGGTGCTGCCATTAAAGCTTTGCTTGGCAGGTGTAGGGGGAAGTCATTGTGTCTGTTTTCTAAAAGACTGTGATCTATCTTCTCCACCTCTTGGGGTTGGTGCTTGCCACTGTCTGGCTCTGAAAGATCCTTGAGGTTGCCCTCTGCCCCTTGTCGCCTGTATCTGCCCCTTTGAGGTCTGCCCGTGGCTGGAAAGGACCAATTTTTTGAAGGCCAGTTTCTGCTGAAACGTGGAGGCTGTACCTGCAGTAAATCTTTCACTGTTTGCATTGATTTTGCTTTTTCCTCCATTTTCTTTAGCACATCCTCAGCTTTAACACCAAACAATACATCTTTTTGAAGAGGTGCATCCAATAATTTAGCTTTGACATGATCTGGTAAGGTTTGCTCTTTGAGCCAAGCATGCCTACGTATAACAGACCCTGTAACAACAGCTCTACATGAGGCCTCTAAAGCATGAAAACCACACTGCAAGGTATGTTTACCCACTTGCTCTGCACCATGCAACAAATCCTGCAACTCTTTTAAATCTGGTTGTTCTGGTTGTGTCATCTTGCTTTTCAGCTGAGATATCAAAAACTGTTGATACTTTAACATATGGAACTGACAGTTTAATGCCCTCATGGTTAAAGTGGTCGAGGTGTACACCTTTTTACCCACCTTTCTAAAGCTCTGGAATCTCTCTCTGAAGGTAATGGATTTTTAGCAGTAGAGGCCTTAATTCCCTTGGGACCCTGTGAAATTGTTTCTGGGTCAGCAGTATGGCTTTTATATAGGAACTGGTGAGAATCAGGAACCCGGTAATACCTGTCTGGTTTAACAGGAGCTGGAGGCAAAGAATCAGGATTAAGGCTGGCTTCTGTGTACACATCATCCAATATATCTAAAACAGGAGGGATAGCCAGAGGTCTATGCTGGGGGAGCAGAAGAAATTCCCTGAGCCTTTTCTTGGAATCTGAGTAATCTTGGCCTTCCCAGTGAAAGTGTTCTCTCAATGTATGCAGGGTTTCCCCCAAAGAGAAGTCCTCGGGGGGGCGAGGGAATAGACTCCTCTGCATCAGAGTCTTCGAAGAATAGACATAATCCTGGTCCTCAGATAGGTCTGAGGTAATAGAAGCTTGATCTGAGGAAGGGTAGTCTTCCTCTAATCTGGGCCATTTGTCAGAGGGGGGTTGGGAACCCCTGATAAGAGTAATCAAATCCTCAGCCATTTTAAGCATCTGTTTTTTAGGCATGGTGCCTTGAGAGGGGGTCTGTTTTTTGGTTTTCATGGCTGCTTTAGATTTAGTGAAGGCTTTTAATAGAGAAGGAGGAAGGCCTGAAGACCCCTTGAGAAATGGCAGGCCTGTCTAAATTCTGAGTTTCCCCGCCAGGAGTGGAGTCGGGATCTGTAGTAGGAATGGGGGCCGAGGAGCCTGCGACCTCGGGTACTGAAGACACTGGTAATGCATTGTCATTGGTACTCAGGCACCTCGCTGAGTACCAGAGAACTGGTAGTCTGCCTTAGCGTGGTTTCAGTAGGTGGTGCGGACCTCGTATGTTGGTCCTTATCTTTGCGTTTTTTGCTCAAAACTGGAGTCGGAGTATCCAACGACATAATATAATTAAATTTTTTGCCAAAAAAATGAAGGGCGAACTCCACCCGACGCTTAATAGTGCGCTTACTGAATCTAGCACAAAAACGGCAGGCCGAGACGTCGTGGCCTGGGCCTAAGCAAGGTATACAGAAAGAGTGGAAATCCTTATGCGGTATTTGCTTCCCACATGAAATGCAATTATTAACTTTGTCTGACATCGGTCTGAGGCACGAAAAGTTTCCCCATCGGGGTACTTAGCTTTCAAGAAGACTTCGGCTGAAATACTTTCGTAAATCTCAGGAGCTGGCCGACCGGCACTTGCGAACTGCTTCTGCTTCGGGCACTGCGCGGCAAGAAAGACTGAAGAAAACAGAAGCCAGACCCAGACTTTGGAATCCGGCCGACCGAAGGGCTGCCTGAGGCAGGACAACCCTTATGTTATGACTGCAGATGCATCCTTGAAGGACATCTGCTTTTTGGCAATGTCCTTTGCAGAAGTGGTGTACGAACAGGGTGGTCAGTCCTTTGCATGTCCACCTTCCACTCTTTAGACTAATGTGCATGGGGAGTTAAAGAAAAAACAAGAAAAGCTTTGAACCCCTGATGGTTGCTTTTTGACACCTCTTGTATGACATTCATCCTTGCTGATGAAAAATGACTGGACCAAATAACCAAGAGAGGGCTGGTGATGAGCCAAGCAGCAAGAGCAAAACAAAAAAAAACATACTAACAGTAACACTTAGATCTCATACTCCAGACACAATCAGCAGGATTAAACTGAAAGAAGAAAGACATGCAGCCTAGGAGGGTAGCCCTACCTCAGCATGAACTAGTGTTACCTCAGTTTTTCTAGGACTAAACTTTAGCTGTCTCTGTATCATGCACTGAAGGATGAAATTAAGGCAGCCCACAAAGCTGACAACATCTGACATCTGCTTTTGGAAGAACAGATTTAGCTGAATACAATCAGCTGCATAACAATGGTAATTTACATGATCCCTTTAAGTGGTACACAGCTGTAATGGAGCCAGTACCAAGTCCTGCAATTTCCCACACTTCATAAGAAGTCTGGAAGGCTAAAACAGAAGAGGTGAGTATACAGTGGGTAAGAAGACATGGGAGTAGCATTACATTACAGGCCATTATCAATTGGTGCCTATAGATCAAGGAGGACCAACTTCACTGATTTCGCAGAGTTTTCAAGACACAGTTGGTCCATGGATCATAATAACCTTTCCATTACCTACTCTCATAGGGCACGTCCTACTTCCAAGTCAGTAAGACAAGTCAGGCCTATGCTGAATTTATGGGTGCCCATCAATCATTATTTGTCTTAAAGCAAACAATGCTATTACTCTGTTTTACATGCACAGAAAGATTATTTTGGAGATGGGAGATGCAATGAGTAATAAATCTATTCCTCCAGCATGTCTTGTTTGTTTGAAGATGGAGGTGCAAGTGTTTAGTATGGGCCATTTGTGGAACCACTGTTTTTTGGAGTTGTAAAAGTTCAAGGAGGGTCAGCTCATTAACAGTAAGTAATGTCAGACATAAATCATATATCTCACATAAATGAGCAAAAGTTAATAAAGACAGAGTACTGGGATATAGCTTCAAGCCTGTCCTGGTAGCGAAGGAGCTTTAGACCTGTGACTGTTTTAGTTAAGACTCTCTGGGGTATCTCTAGCTGTGCAATGTGTACAGACAGATACATACAACAAAGGGAATTGTGCTCTATGACTAGTCTGATCAGGCTGGAGTACATAGGAATGATAACTTATTTTGACCAGGATGAAACAGCTTTAGTAATCAATTGTGCTTGGCAGAAGGATTTCCTGACCACTGCTACTACATAGTGGTCAAAGAATAGGTAGTTGCCTATGAAGGTAGCAAGAGCTTGACTGACTGAATCAGTTTGGAGTAGGGTGCCATCTAAACTTCAAGCTGCAGGTGACAATGCTGCACTTTTCTGAATTTAATTTAAGCCAGTCTCTAATGCACAATTGATATGAATGATTTATACCTTACTCTAGTAACACTGTATTGGATATGGAGTGAATAGCAACACCCAGCTTGCAATCACTGGCAAATTTAGGCTTTGCAAATTAGGCTGATGGTCTACATTTCTGAGTATCTGATGTAGGACCCCCTTTATGGAGGTGCATTATGACAGACATTTTCCATAGCTCAGGATCGTACTTTGTTGCTATGTTAAGTCGAACAGTCTTAGGAGAGGTCCAGAGAGTGAACACTTGTTGCTGTTAATTAAGCAGTACATATACATATATATATATATATATATATATATATATATATATATATATATATATTTGGGGTCCACAGAGGTAGTACTTGTAGCTTTACAGAGTACAGTTAGAACATGCTCCATAATTACCTTGAGGGGGTGGTAGAAAATGACTCAGATTTGTAACACTTCAATGACTGTTTTTGGTGAGAAGCTGGCATTAAACTTATCTGCAAAAACTTTAATAATATCTTAAGAATCAGAGTGGGCAAATGATTCATAGCATTATGGAATTTTACTTCTTAATATGATCATAGGAGGTTACTAGGCTAATGGCCTATGGCTTTAACAAGCCTAGCCATGTTATACCCTTGTTCCTTTATAGACCACGATATATAGTCTACACTAGCAATGCAAATCTAAGATCAGCATCTGCTGCCCCTGTCCAAGAGGGACACAGGTGACCCCCCCCCCCCCCGGAAAATTTATGGTTTTCCATCCAACTGTCCAAGATATGCTTAAATAGGGTCATTGAGGATCTCTGTTTTATGTGAATTGGGAGTTTGTTCCAGTGGAGTGGAAACCTCTGGGAGACATATCTGTCCCCCAGCATGTCCTGTTAATGTTGCATGCTAGGTTAAGGTCCCTAGAGCAAGTGAATCTTGTCCCATTTGATTTGCGGACGTACAGCGTTTTCATTAAGGCAGGGTTTGAGATTGCTCTGTAGGTCAGGCACAAGTCACCTCTAAGCAGTCTATATGATACAGAGTACAGTGACAAGGCCTTTAGTCTGTCCATGTAGATCACGTGTTGAAGGCCCTGAACTTTCTTCGTGAGAAACCTCTGAGGTCCCAGCTGTTGCCTAATTGTCCAATGTACTCAGAAAAGGACTTAGGATTATCCTTGGCTTCAACTGCTAATTTTAATTTGTGTTCTGCTTTGATCTTATGGTAGCTTACAGACTTTTGCAGATATTTTTCATAAGAGTTTTCAGTATGGGTAAATTTTGATTTATTATAAGTCTTACATTTTTTCTTATTGGGCTAATTACTACTGGTATCCTTTAGGATGGTTTGTTTTTATGTTTCCTCAGCATAAACTGCTCCCAGTGGGACTGCTTAGTTTATACCATGTGTTATTTGGTAGTAAAGTTCATTGATGTAAATGACAACTAACATTAAATGGCACCGGAAATCTTGCAATTGCATTTTGACAGCTCAACATACATTTTTGAAAGGTTTGTTTTCTGAAGTCCTTGAATTCAGAGGTGTATGTTGTGGTGGGTTTGGATAGTCTACAGGAGAAAATTAATGATTTATGACTAGGTTTCACAACAGATGAGAATACTGTAGGAGTAGTGCAAGTAAGTGTGATGATAGTGAGGAAAACATCTTTATCTTGATCTTAGTGGGCTGCTCAACTATTTGTACTAGGGACTTAGCATTTATTAAGTCTAAGAATCTTTGGGCATACCCGACATTTGTGGTATCACCCATCAGAAAGATATTTTTATTAAATAATTCCTGGTCCTCGACGGAACATGGAAGGTGTTCTATAGCAATCCATTAACAAAGTATCAAGTCCAGAGATCATCTGGGACAAGGTCATATTTTTAACGGGTCTATGTTAAATCATCAAACGCTTAAAAAAGAAAACGATGATTTATCAAAACCATGTAAGCAAAAGCTTACAATCTCGAACACTTAGAACAGCGATTTTTTTCCAAGGGAAAAAAATCGCTGTTCCACAAAAAAAAAAAAATTTTAAACATTACATAAAATGGGGGCTTCACACCCCCCTACTTTAATATACCAACTCAGAGATTGCACTACAGTGACAAAAAAGTACAGTTTTGTACCTACCATAAATGTAGATGTCCGAACTGGATAGCATCTGCAGTCATAACAAGTGGGTTGTCCTGTCGTCAGGCAGCCCTTCAGTCGGCCGGATTCCAAAGTCCGGGTCCGGCCTCGGCTGATGTCGCACTCCACCCGACGTCATCACTGTTGGTCTTCGGGTATAAAGGCATCAGCCAACGCCATTTTCCTCAGTGTTTCTTGCCCCAGATGCCAGTAGCCCTCTTGCAGGCTAAAATTTGGATAGATGCCAATGTTTCCAAATAGATAGAGGTAAACACAACAATAAGCATGTATGTACATATACACAAACAAATACCCCATAGAAGACTCCCCCCCCAACAGCTAGCTATTAGAAGGGTAAACACCCTAGGAGTACCACAGAGGGGATGGAGGGAGGGTAATCCTGACTGCAGATGCTATCCAGTTCGGACATCTACATTTATGGTAGGTACAAAACTGTACTATGTCCTTCATGGATGCATCTGCAGTCATAACAAGTGGGTAGAATACCATAGCCAACTAGGGGAGGAGGATAAAAATAGATTATGGTGTGTTTAGGATCCCTTGCAGTACAGCAGTGGCAAACCCTGCTCGGGATCTGGAATATAGAGGCAAATTATAATGCTTGGCAAATGTATGCACGGAGGTCCAAGTAGCCGCCTCAATAATGTCTTTGGTTGCCACTCCTCGTAAGAAGGCTGTGGTAGTGGCTGTTGCCCTTGTAGAATGAGGTCTTATGTTCTGTGGAATTGGTTTTCCATGGGAGGAGTAACAGAATCGTATGCAATTTCCTATCCATTTGGAGATTGTCTGTTTGGAAATAGCTTTTCCTTCCCTTCCTGTTGCATAGGCTACAAAAAGTTGGTCAGTCTTTCTGCTATTTTTTGTTCTGTCCAAGTAGTAGCGTAGCTGTCTATGTACATCCAAGGTATGCAGTATTCTTTCCCTCTGTTTTGTGGGTTGGGAAAGAAGGTAGGTAGGTGGATTGCCTGGTTTAAAGACAGTCTGGATACCACCTTAGGCATAAATGTAGGATTAGTCCTCATGGACACTCTATCTTGGTGGAAGATTAGGAAGGGTTGCACTGCCATTAAGGCCTGTAGTTCTGAAACCCTCCTTGCTGAAGTAATTGCCAGTAGGAAAGCAGTTTTCCATGACAGGTGTTGTAGGTCTGCTGTTGCTGCTGGTTCAAAGGGTGCTAGTGTCAACTTTTCTAGCACAAAGTTTAAATCCCAAGCTGGTAATGGTGGTTTCCTTGGAGGTTTTACATTCTTGATTCCTCTGAGGAATTGCCTGAGCAAAGGGTGCGAAAAACAGGTGTATCAAAGCTGTATTCTGCTGAAATAGCTGATGCATGTATCTTGATGGAGGAGTAGGACAGGCCTGAATGAAGAAGTTCGGCCAGATACTCCAGAATGTTAGGCATATCTATGTTTGACACATCTTTTCCTCTTTCCGTACTCCAGATGACAAACCTTTTCCATTTTCCAGCATAGTTCCTTCTTGTTGAAGGTCTGCGTGCTTCAAGAATAATGTCTTTAACTCTTTGGGAAAGTTCTGGAATAGCTGCTGTTATGTGATGTTCCATGCAGTCAGTTGCAAGGTTTTAGGTTTGGATGTATGATGCTGTAGTTGTTCTGCGTTAACATCAAGGGCATCAGGGAATTGTCCACATATTGTTCGAGACATGCTCCTCAGTAGTGGGTACCAGTGTTGTCTTGGCCAGTTTGGAGCTATCAGGATTATCCTTGGACGTTCTTCCTTGATTTTCAGTAGTACCTTGTGTATCAAAGGAAGAGGCGGGAATGCATATGCTGTTAGGCCTTTCCAGTTGAAAGAGAGCGAATCCACTTTCCATGCTAATGGGTGGAATGTCCTTGTGCAGAATTTTTGAGCTGGTGATTGAGAGGTGATGCGAATAGGTCTATCTGTGGCATTCCCCATTTCTTTGAGATGGTCTTGAAGATGTCGGGTGAAGCTTCCATTCGTGGGCATCCGAAGTGGTTCTGCTTAATATGTCTGCTAGGGCATTGTCTTTCCCTGGTACAAATATTGCCTGTAACTGGATGTTGTAGCTGAGTGCCAGGGTCCACAGCTCCAAGGTCATTCTGCATAGGGGGTATGAATGAGTGCCTCCTGTTTGTTGATGTACCACATGACTGTGGTGTTGTCTGTCCTTATCATCAACTGGCCCTCTTTGAGAAATGGTTTGAACTTTTGGATTGCCAGTTTTACTGCCAGCATTTCTTTTAGGTTGATGTGCAGTTGAAGTTGATCCTGTGTCCACAATCCTTGCACGCATTTGTCCAGCATGTGGGCCCCATCCTAGGTCTGAAGCGTCTGTTGTGATGGTCTGGCTTGCTTGACATCTCTGCGAAAGGGTAGGCCTGGGTTTGACTGGCATGCCTGAGCCCACCATAGGAACTCCTGTTTTAAGCATGGAATTAGTGGGATTTCTGTTTCTAGACTGTGTCTGTGTTGGGACCATAAATTCTTTAAGTACCACTGTAGTTTTCTCATATGTAGTCTGGCAAATGGAACCAAGATTATGCATGATGCCATGAAGCCCAAGGCCTGCAGTACTTTTCTTGCTGTTAACTTGTTCAGTTTTGTTAGTGCCAAGAAGTATAGAGGAGTTCTTTTGTTTTTCTGTAGTCAGGAATGCCATTTGTTTTACTGTGTCCAATTCAGCCCAAGAATGTCCTTGTTTGGGATGGTATCAGCCTTGACTTTTGTAAATTGACTGTGTATCCCAGTGCTTGTAGCAAGTAAATGACCCTTTGTAAATCTGTTGTCAGCTTGCTTTTGTTGTCCCCTTGCAGCAGGCAGTCGTCCAGGTATGGGTAAATTTGAATTCCCTGAAGTCTGCAATGGGCGATTACTGATGCCAGGCATTTTGTGAATACTCTGGGCAGTAGATAAGCCAAAGGCAATGCTGAGAATTGATAGTGCTCTGATCCTGCAAGAAATCTGAGGTATCTTCTGCAGATTGGTCGAATGGGGACGTGCAGGTATGCCTCCTTGAGATCTAGAGTTACCAGCCAAGACTCCTTGCCCAGCATGGGAAGAAGTTGCTGTAGGGTCAGCATTTTGAATTTTGGGACAATGATGTATGTATTTAAGGTGGACAGGTCGAGAATTGGTCTCCAACATTTTCCTTTCTTGGAACTAGGAATAGTCTGGAGTAGAACCCCTTTCCTTGCTCTGCTGCTGGCACTCTTTCCACAGCTCTCATGTTTGCTAACTCCATTATCTGGCGTAGAGCCTCTGTTTTTTGATTTGGAGGTAGATTTGGCATTCCTCTTTTGACTGGAATAGTGTGGAAGTGAAACCGGTAACCTTGATCTATGGTTTGTAAAATCCACTTGTCCTTTGTTATGTAGTGCCAGTTCTTTGAAAATAAGGTTAACTTTCCGCCTAGAGGAGCTGCTATTTGTTCCCTGGTAGGCGGGTTTAGGGTTAAGTCACTGTGGTTGTGTTGATGTAGTGGCAGTGGCGTGTCTGTGCCTCTGTTGTTACCTTGCCACTGTCTTCCTCTGTGGGCACCTCCTCTGGATTGGTTTCTGCCTCTGGAGCGTCTATTCCTGCCCTTTGAAATTTTGTGGAGTCAGGAAAGGACCAATTTTGGCAGGCCAGTTCCTGCTAAACCTTGGGGTTGAACCTGCAAGAAATCTTTAACAGTTTGAACAGATTTTGCCTTTTCTTCCATTTTCTTCATAACCTGCTGGGCAGATGTACCAAACAAACTTGTCTTGTCCATAGGAGCATCTAGCAACTTAGCTTTAACATGATCCGGTAAAGCTTGTTCCTTTAGCCATGCATGCCTTCTTATCACTGTGCCTGTCATGGCTGATCTAAATGAAGCCTCCAGTGCATCATAGCCACATTTTAAGGAATGGTTGCTAACCTGTTGTATGTTATTTACCATATCTAATACATATTTCTTATCAAGAGATTCATCAGTGGTTAGCTTTTTAGTTAACTGATCCAGCATAAACTCTTGGTATTGTATCATGTGAAACTGACAGTTTAAAGCTCTTGCTGAGAGAGTAGCTGAAGTGTAGACCTTTTACCCCATCTGTCTAATGACCTTGCTTCCCTTTCAGAAGGAATAGGGTTTTAGCTATGGTCATGCTACTGCCTTGGGGCCCTGGGATATAGTTTCTGGGTCTGCAAGTGGAGCCTTGTAAAGGTGGTGATGAGTATCTGGCACCCTGTAAAATCTGTCTGGTTTGGTAGGGGCTGGGGTAAAGAATCTGGAGGCGGAGCAAGCATCATTGAAAGCATCATCCACCACAGAGAGAACAGGGGTATAGCCAAGGGCCTGTGCTGAGGAGGTGCAGAAAGGTCCTAAGTCTTTTCTGGAGTCTGAAAAATCCTGTTGCTGCCATTGGAACTGTTCTCGCATGGCATGCAAAGTTTCCCCAAAGGAAAATTCTTCTGGTGGGGAAGCAGCTGGGATGGATTCTTCAGCATCAGAATCTTCAAAATTGGAGAAGGGAGCCTCTGGCTGGTCAGTTATGTCTGATTCATCAGCAGAATCATCAGAGGATACTGGCTCGGGGGGCTCTGCCCTAGGTCTCTTCTCTGGGGGCTGAGAGGCCCTGTCTGGGTGAGATTGAGATCCTCTAATTAAAGAAATTAAATCTTCTGCCAAGGTAAGCATTTGAGAACTAGAAGAGGGCCTGGATGGGGGTGGTTTAACAGGCACTGTTTTAGTAGTCTTGGCAGCTTTAGCCCTGGCGAAGGCCTTAATGGACATGGCTGCTGGAGGCCTAGCAGCACCACGTGCTGGGGTAGAAACATCCAAGGGGATGGTGTCTGATAAGTCAACCACCGTAGTGGGTAAAATTTCTGAAGTCGTTTCAAAAGTTGTAGCAGGGGCCTCAGTTGTAGGAATAGGTTCAGCTGTACTTTGTTCAGTTTTCTCGGTTTCGGCGAAACGAGACACTCATGATTTGCTTGACCAAGGTTTCGGCGAAACCGCGGACCGCGAGTGTCGGTCTTTATCTTCGTTTTGCCAGATTGGGTAGTCGGAGGATCCGATGGCATAATGTCGCAAAATCAGAACCGAAAAACTGTTCTGCGAACTCCGACCGGCCTAAGCGTTCGTCGGTTGAAGGAAGCACAGGCGAACAGGCTGCTACGTCGTGGGCTGGGCCTAAACAAGGCAGACAGTAAGAGTGGAAATCTTTATGAGGTATTTGTTTCCCACAGTTTAAACAATTGTTAACTTTTTCTGACATCGGCTGAGGCAAGAAAGAGTCCCCAACGGGGTACTTAGCTTTAGAAGTCTTGAGTAGTATTCGGTAGAAGTAATCTCTGGATCCGACCGACCGGCACTTGCGAACAGCTTCTGCTTCGGGCGCCACGCGGCAAGAAAGACTGAGGAAAATGGCGTCGGCTGATGCCTTTATACCCGAAGACCAACAGTGATGACGTCGGGTGGAGTGCGACATCAGCCGAGGCCGGACCCAGACTTTGGAATCCGGCCGACTGAAGGGCTGCCTGATGACAGGACAACCCACTTGTTATGACTGCAGATGCATCCATGAAGGACATCAGCAAAGTAACGGAAGTGGCCAAGCAAATTCCTTCTCTGGGAAAAAATTTGCTTATATGTCTTTTCGCTAGTTTGCCTTTTCGCGCTTTCAAGTTCGATCAAGACGCATTCGAAAGAATGCGTCTTCAATCATTTAATAGGAACCCGTTTTTAACACCTTTATTGAATTATCACTTATGATATAGACAAACATGCACTTATATAAAAGAAAACAAACCACATTAACATGTTACCAATTACAAACATTATACATTACTTATATTCTTTTGTATAATGATCAATCCAACATTACATAATTTGGTCAATTCCTGCCTTTCTTTAAACCTCACTCCTCTAAAACATTCTGCAAGTGCTGTTCCCACAATTTCCTTTTTTTCTATTTAATTTGCTCCTACCCTTTTCTAAAGATCCCACTTCCAGTTCTTTTACTGCTGTTACAATATTCAATACTTCAAATACAGTTGGTTTAGACTTTGATTTTCATTTTCTTAGTAATTTCTTACTTTGGCAGCCACTAGAATTAAACTTAACAAGGCCTTACTATGTATAGGCAGTTCAGATTCTGTATCCCAGCTCAAAAAATAATTTCCTTAGTTAAACTCATTTACTCACCAATGTTCTTGACAGAATACTCTGTAGGGAATTTTTAAAGTCTGTCAACTCATTACACTCCCAAAATACATGTAACAAGTTAACTTTTTCTTCCCCATAACATCTCCAACATTTACCATCTACCTGAGGAAATATCTTGGAGTCTGCTGGGCTATAAAATATCTAAGAAAACACTTCCAAGCAAAAATCCTAAATTTTCCAGACTTTGTTTCATATTTGGCAGCCATACCTATGCTCTCCCACCGTTTCCTTGTGAACTGCTTATCGAATCTCTCTTCCTAATTTTTTCTAATCTCCTCCGATTGATTCTTATAGTTATCATGCAATATTTTATAAGCCCTACTAAGTATCCGTTTTTTAACAGCAGCTTCTGTTCTAGACTCAACTAAAAACTCTACCAGAGCAGATCATTCACATAGGATTCCTTTATCCCTTTCTCTTCGCCTACACTCTGATATCAATCCCTGATAGGGATGGCAGTCTCTAGCCTGTAGCCCAAATGCCTTTTTGGCCACTTCCCATTCTATTACCTTTCCCTATCAAATTATTTGCTCCCAGTACCACGATTCCTTTGCTAGTTTTCTCCAGTAAATTTTAGCCCCCTCTTGCTTATTCTCTGTACCCCTAATTGCGGTCATCCCTATCAGCAAAATCTCCTTTCTCCATTCTCGTGTTCTGGAACAACCTCAGGTTGACCAACATTAGACAAAGAAATGGATAAGGACAGGTGAATTGAAACCAAAAGATGAAAGGCTAATAATGTCGACCTAGGATAATGGACTATGTATATATTGGTATACAAAATCCGTTAAAAAGGAGGAAGAAATAGACAAATGCAGGTTCTGTTAAAAAAGAACTATAAACAACTACGTATCTTATTGCTGGGTGTGATACACTCATGGCAGAGGACATATAAACGTAAAGGCACAATAATGTGGCAAAACTGTTACATTGAGGATTGTACAAACACTACAATACAGAAGTAGCTCAGAAACATGAACTGCAAAGTATTACAAAAAAATGAGGAAGTGCATATCACATGGGATCACCCATTAGTTCCAAAACAGATGCGAAAAAAACACATACAGTAGGTAATGAAAAAAGTTAAAAGTAGCATTAATCATTGAAACAGCTACACACAATGAATACAGTGTCTTAGGTACAGAAAGACACAAAGTCATAAAATACAGGATTTGCAAGCAAAAAGGAGAGCAACGTGGAAGAAAGATATTCATTTCCAAGAGTAGTAAGAGCAATGGGTCTAACAAAGAAGAATTTACATCTGTACTTAGATATGCTACCAAAACATGTAACCTGGTATAAATTACATAAGCACATTGCAGGTGCAGAGAGGAACACTCTTGGAGAACATCAAAGACTGAAACAATACTGCTTTCATGACCTCAAAACATACTCTGACTTAGGAAGGGGGTCCATTCCATTCATGGTACAAGAAACTCAAAAGGCTTGGAGAAATTAAAGAGCCAAGCTATAAATTACTAATTTTTCTTGATCAAGTAATTCAAAGTTCAGTACGTCAGTTTTATGGGTCACAAAAAAAACAAAAAACTGTCTAGACATAATTGGGTTTCTGACACACACTAATTGTTCTCTGCAGTTTTCAGCTAGTCTGAATAGATTCCATTAGTTCAAACTCAGCAGAGGGGATTGCTGTCTTACCAGTGAAACCAGGTTGTTGTACAACACAAAACTGATGTGAACCATTTTGAGATAGCGGCAAGCCCTGCTACAATGACAGGGTATAATCCTTGATCTCTCATCTCAGTACATACCTCTCAACTGTCCAGATTTCTGCAGAACGTTCAGATTTTTGTCTCATATTTTTGGTCTGTTCTTCATCAAATTTGTATTTTTATGGATTTTTGCAGCAAATCAATGAGGACTGAATTCACTAAATAATGGCAGGCATTTGAGTATCAGCTTTAATTTCCTTCTGAAAATGCATGGCAATGCAAGACCTTTTATTTTAGCAACTTTCTAAGTTTATAAGAGAAATATTTAAAATCTGTCTCTATTTTCAGGTTTGTCCTCTCATTTTTGTCTTTGTTCAGATTTATTGTGCTAAGAGGTTGAGAGCTATGCCTCAGTAACTGACAACCCTAATAATTAGGCTAGTCTCAGTGCTATGTTTAGATCTGAAATAAGACTATTAAAAACTAACTTAGCCATGGCAGATAGGAAGGAATACATCTAGACATAAATAATTGTTAATTACATTACTGAAATAAAAGGAGCGTTAGAGAACTGGCAACAAACTGCCAAACTGTTAGATCCTAAAAAAGGATTCTGAAGGGTGGAAGTAATCAAAGCCTTTTAAACTAGCTGAAAATATCACATCTCCCAGAACACTTAAAGAGTCTGGAAAATAGCTCATCTAGACAATCCAAGCAACATGTCACCACTTTGGCAGGCTGTGTGTACAGTCTGCTGGTCACACTACTAAAACCAGCCTTGCAGTCCTATCGCCATCAACATATTTAAAGTTTGACCAGCAGAACTATAAGGATTACCTAACTGGGACAGCATCATGCTCATGGAAGGCCACATGGGGATAGTAAGCCAAAACAAAGATACACTGTTAGAAAAAAGCAATGCAGCCATCCTGTAGCAATGCAGCCACCCTATAGCACATTGAAAGTCCTTCCAGATGGAAAGGCAAGCAGGACTGCACAGCCTGTACACCATACAGAAGAATGTGGGTGGCTAATGTGATAACAGAGATATCACCAGACAAAAAATGCATTTTTCATTCAGATCTCTATCAGGTACACAGAAAAATGAGTTTCCAAGGCAAGCCTGCCCTTGAAAAGATAGGTCCTCTTCCATCTGCCATCTGCTATTGAACCTGCATCTCAACCCCTGTAAAGCACAAAGACCATAATCACACTATCATCTGTGCAATACCAGAAGCTAGGAAAGAACATAGAAAGGAGCAATCTGATCAAGAAAACTGGTGACAGTCTTTACAACTGCAGCACCAGTAAATAAGGATCACCATCTACAATACAATCTGGCAGAAGCTGATCTAATAAGGGCAACAGGATACTATGTATATATATATTTTTAAATCCTGATATTGTGTCTGTTTGATGTTGAGTGACAGGGTTGAAGACAGTCCAAAACTGAAGCAGATCAGACAGAGGTCAGATTCTGAAACCAGTCTAATCACAATGTTAGATATAATCACTCCTAACTAGAATACTAAGTTCGGTGGTGCAGAAAACCTGCTATCAAAACTGGGTCCTTTCATAAACTGAAGGAACTCCGTGGTGAAGTTGGAGGATCCATCACTAATCTAGATGCTCGTCTCCCAGTATCAATCAGCATAGGTGATCTGAAAATATCAAGATAATAAAAATCAACAAACTTCTGCGGATTTTTCCTTGAATACCCTGCTGCATGGTACAAAAGGCGGAATCCTTAATGTGACCCCACAATAAAGACATACTAGGAGCTGGTAGACTCATTAGTAATTGATCAGCCTCAAAATTAGTCCAAATGATGATGGCTACTAACCTGATGGCATTGGATTTCTAATGGCACTGCAGAAAAACGAGTCGGACATAAGGGAGAGATTATATATTGTTTCACAAAAAATGATACAAAACATGAGTTCCAGCACACAAAGATTACATTTATCACTTATTTAAATGCAATTTTAACTTATATAATTAACCACAGCTATTTGTAACAGTACAAAACTAAACTGAAAATACCAAAATTAAACATACACAAAATGCTGTATAAACTGTATTGGAACACTGCTGCATTGTTTAAAGAAAGTGCTATAAACTATTCAAAATTACTAGTTCCACTATGAAGTCATGAATTCTATAAGATCAAAGTTGCACCCTGGTAAATGTTTACTTAAAATGACCCCTGCTTTCTCCCTCATGGAACATACTGACCTTTGGATTAGTGGGAGCTTCAACTCACACAAAGCTTCCTCTCTTTGCATGCATGCATACAATACACATACATATACACATCATCTCTGAGGTTACACCATAATGGGAAGGTGAGAAAACAAAGGATGAGATTAGCTAAAATTTGATTTTGATCTAATAGGTTTCACCTAGCTGCAGAACTCCCAAAACAACTGTATCATGAAGTAGCAGTACTCTCAAAACAACTATGTGACTGAGTTGCAAGTTTAGGAATGCAAAGTTGTTTGTTTAGAACTGCACTGAAATAAAATAAAGTAATAAAGGTGACATATCTTACAAAGAATATCAACTGGCACCTTGTATACTGAGCCATTCAATGAATGCCACTGGAAAAAGACTATAATGGACAGCCTGAGGTTCTTTTTTGTGGGCTCCTTGGTGAGAAAAAATAGTGCCTGCTATATGCTGAGCAAGGGTGTACTTAACGGAATCCATGGGTTCTGCTAAACAGGTCCATTAAAATAATTTTGAACTTCAGGAAGGTTAAAGGCCACTGAATTCAAGACTTTGTTCTCTGCACCCTCCATGTCCATGCACAAAGAAAAAGAATTAGAAGTTATGTACTTACCATAACTTGGCATTTGTGTTGTCCATTTTCACTCCTCCTCATGAATGGGTTAAGGATCCGATCCCTCGGATCTAACTCAGCCACATTTACAAGACTTATGATCCAAATCTTCAGCGTCTCCCTCTACCAGTAATACTCTATTCCATCCCCAACTCCTCAGGCCTTACTGCCCACTGTGTTACCAAGTCAGAGCAGACACAAGAAAAGATAGAGGCTTAAACCTGGAATGTAAAGGTTCCAAAGCAAAATCTAGGAGTGACAAGGCTGGGGATGGCTGGAAGGGAAGGGTGAGGAAGAATTAAAATGGACAACACAGATGCCATTTTATGGTAAATACATAACTTCTAAATCTGATGTTGTCCATTTTCATTATTCCTCATGAATGGGTCAGCTATGTAACTCTCGGGCAGAAGGAAGGACATGCCGGAGCACTGGCGAACCAAAGGAAGCTCTGCTTCTGGACACAATACAGTAGAGAGTCGATTATCTGAACTAATTGGGACCTAGGGTAGTTCAGATAAAAATTTAATTGAAACGGAAAAAAAACTTCCAAAATCTTGTTTTTTCTGCTTGCAGGGAATATACTTCTCAACCATTCAGCGATTCCAGTGGACAATAAAGAATATTTTTCACGCACAAGTGGACTACAAGCTCAAAAAATACGGATAAGAGAATACGTATAATATTTACATATTCAGACTACTTTTCCTTCCCAAAAACTTTGGAAAGCTATGTTCGGATAACTAACATTTCGGATAATCGACGTTTGGATAATTGACTACCTACTGTATCCATTTTGTATTTGTAATGTGTAATGGAGGTATGAGTCTTTGACCAAGTGATTGCAGCACAGATATCGTCGATGGAGGTTCTTGATAAGAAGGCAGAGGAAGTAGCCATAGATCTAGTGGAATGACCTCTAGGAGGATGAGGCAATTCCAAAACTTTTTTGAGAATAAATCAGCAAAATACAATCAGTAATCCATTTAGCCAGAGTAATTTTGGAAACTGCTTGACGTACGTGGTTAGGGGAAAAACAAACAGCTGATCAGACTTCCTGTACTGTTTTGTTCTGTGAAGATAAAAATGTAGTTGTCTATGGAAATCAAGATGATGCAGCATACATTCACCCTTATAAGTAAAGTGTGGAAAGAAAACTGGAAATTGTATGGACTGATTAATGTTAACCTCCATGGCCACTTTAGGCAGAAAGGAAGGGTTGGTTCATACATACACCCGATCTTTATGAAAAATAATGTAAGGAGGCCTAGTTGATAAGGCCTGGAGCTCAGAAATTCTTTTGGCAGAAGTGATAGCTACCAAAAATATTGTTTTCCAAGAAAAAACTTCATATTACATTTATCTGCCAATTCAAAGGGCTTCTCAGTCAAACCCTGGAGGACCACAGTGAGATTCCAAGAGGGAGAGGGATCCTTTATTGGATGTCTAAGGAGAAAAATTCCCTTCATGAAAGCTTTACATAAGCTTGAAGTTGCCAAGAGAAAGGGATCTATTTCCAGCATGAAAGTTGGATATTGCTGCTAACTGAAGTTGAATAGTAGAAAAACTAGCCACTTCCTTAAAAACAGTAGTGAGGAAAAGAAAGATGGCCATAGTGGGAGTTGAGAAAAAATCAATATTCTCTTTGGAAGCGCATAGAGAGAATCTTCTCCATTTGCTTCTGTAGACTTTTTTGGTGGAGGTCTTCTGGAAGGCCAAGATAATGTCATGAACTGGGGAAACAAGCCTGGATTATCTTACTATCATCAGAAGTGGAGAAAACATGTGGTCAGCTTGAGGGCCTGAAGACTAGGATGTTGCATTCCTGATGGGTGAAACAGAAGATGCTGAGTGGGCTCCAGTATCCATGGGGTATATTTTAGGTGAGACCAGAGGACGGGGAACCAAGCCTGTCAAGGCCAAAAGGATACAATCAGGATGGCTGAGCTCTTCAGCCTGCTTGTTTTGTGTAGAATCTTTGGGATCAATGGAAGAGGCGGGTGGGCACAGAGGAGATCTGGGGGCCTATCGTGAAACAGAGCATCCCTCTGTGACTCCCTCGGATTGGGGATCAGAGTGAAGTACTTGCTGCACTTGCTGTTGAGGGGAAAGGCAAATAGGTCACAGGAAGGCTGGTCCCAACAGCTAAAAATCATGTTCGCTACTGTTTGATTGAGGGGACCACTCGTGAGGAATCAGAATGGACCTGCTGATTCTGTCTGCTGAAATGATTTTCCCTGGTATGTGTGCTGCAGTCAGAAAGCAGTCTGAAGAGATCACCCATTCCCAGATCTTTATAGCCTCCCTGCACAATGGGTAGGAATGGGCTCCTCCTTGTTTGTTGATGTACCCGATTACTGACATGTTGTCTGTGTATTTTGCAATAGTCTCTAAGGGGATGTTCTCATCTATAGGACATTTATATGCAACTTGGTTTCTGAGGAGGACCACGTGCCTTGGACCATCTTTCCCTTGAAATGCCTTCCCACCCCAGTTGAGAAGAGTCTGTGGTCACTGTGGCTCTTGGGGGATAAAGAGAGAATGGCCTGCCCAAAAATACATTGTCTGACTGGATCCACCAGTGAATATGACATTTGCAAAATGGGGCAAGTTTGATGGGAACAGACAGGGGCTGGTAGAGAACAGACCACTGTACTGCCGAAGTCCATTGGAAGATTCATATGAAAAATCTTGCTGGAAGAACTAGAAAAATGACAGCTAACACTGACCCAAGAGCTTGAAACACTAGTTTTGCTGGAGGGAACGGCTAAGACAGTAAGTCCCAGACCTGATTTCTCAAAGATATGAAGTGATGAAGTGGTAATAAAACCACTTGAGTTGTAGTACCCAGTTGAGTTCCTATAAATTCTAGAGTCTGTACAGAAGTCAGCTTTGATTTGGCAAGATTTACTGTAATGCCTAGGGAGTTGGAGATCTGAAGCAAGTAATCCCTGGCTTGTAGAATCCGATGCCTATTTGGGGTGGGGAGGAGCCAATCATCGAGATAGAAACACCTGGAATCCTTTAAGTCTCAGGTGAACTACCACAACTGCCATGCATTTGGTAAACACCCGGGCGGCTGTGGTGAGTCCAAAGGACAGTAATCTGAATTAATAGTGATTGGCTCCCAGCCAAAAGTGCAGGTGTCCCCTGGAGCACCTGTCTATTCTGATATGATAGTATGCATTTTGGAGATCTATAGAGCACATCCAATCATCCTGGTGTAGAAGAAGCAGGATGGACTGAACCATAACCATTCAGAACTTTAACTTGTTTACATACTGATTCAAACTGCCTAGATCCAGAACTGGTCTCAGGTCCTCTATTTTCTTTGGCACTAAAAAGAAGCAGAAATTCTGAATTCTATTTGCTTGGGTGGGACCTCCTGGATGACTTATTTTTGCAGCAGCTTTTGAACCTCTTAAGTGTCTGGGTGGAACATCGGGGAGTTTCTTCTTTGTGACAGGAGGTAGAAGGAAAAAGGAATGTAGTAATCTCTGAATATTATACTTCGCAACCAGGCACTGTTTGTAAGATTTATCTAGGCATCCAGGTGCAGAGAAACGTGACCCTGAATGCCTCCAGAGATGGACAGTCAGGCAGCGCTTCAGGAGCGATGACGAGGCCTATCAGAGGAGGAGTCCCTGAAGCCCTGATTCTGCGGACCCCCTCTGTCTCTGGGGCAATGTCTGCCATTGAAACATCCTCCTCTGCCTCTGGAGGAAATGTCCCCTTGTGAGTCCTGAAAAGGTCCCTGAGATTTCCGGAACCAGATTTTCTTACCTCATCAGTTCCTGGAAAAAGAGCATTTAGGGGTATCAAACTTGATTCCAGTGGCAGACATGGTCTTTCCTTCCTGCTTGCTGTGGATAAGCGTATTTTTCACTGATGGCCTGAAGGAGGAGCCATCAATGGAGGCATTAAAAAGAACTTATGTATTCACCATAATGTTCCATCTGAGTAGTTAGACTTCATTTATCAGCAACCTGTGGGTTCCGGATCCGAGCCGGCAGCTTACAAAGCTAAAGATCCGAGCTCCAAGCTCCTCCCTCTTACCCATAACTACACTGCAACCTCCTTCCAATCCTCAGATCGAGTTTGCCACCCAAAAATGTGACACACAACAACCTAAGCCAAATGAAACCTGATCCGAATACATACACCAGGCTCGTCAAATTCAGGACATCGAGCCCAAACAGAGAAATAACCATCAAGGTCAGGGGGAAGGAGGGAGGGAAGGTTGCTGACAAATGAAGTCTAACTACTCAGATGGAACGTTATGGTGAGTACATAACTTCTTTATCTGAAGTAGTTAACTTCATTTGATCATCAATCTGTGGGACAAAGTCCCCAGCTACCAAAATCTTGGGAGGCCCTTAAGGAAGGATATTCCGGACCACTGCAGAGCCAAATGAAGCCCTTCCTCTAGACACCAAATCTAGCTTACAATGAGTAATAAAGGTGTGAGAGGAGGCCCAGGTAGCTGCTGAGCAGATATCGTCCAGGGAAACTCTAGACCAAAATGCAGCAGATGTAGCCATAGAACAGGTAGAGTGAGCATGAACTCCTTCTGGTACTGATAATCCAAGTCCTTTATATGCTTGTGAAATACAAAGCAAAATCCATTTAGCGAGAGTCACCTTTGAAACTGGTTTCCCCAAAAATGGTTTAGCAAAGGAAACGAAAAGCTGATCAGATTTTATGGAAGGATTTGGATCTATGCAAGTAAAAACGTAACTGCCCTGTGAACATCCAGCAAATGAAGTTTGTATTCCCCTTTATTTTGAAAATTAGGGAAAAATACAGGCAAATTAATAGAATGATAATATTTGACTCCAAAGCAACTTTGGGAAGAAAAGACGGGTTAGTCCTGAGAGATAGTCTATCCTTATGATAAACTAGGTATGGGGATTTCATACATAGCGCCTGAAGCTTCGACACTCTCCTGGCTGAAGTAATAGCCATGAGGAAGGATGTCTTCCATGACAAGAATTTCAAGTCAACTGATGCTGCGGGCTCCAACAGGGACACAACTAAGGCCTGAAGAACCAAAGTCAAATCTCACGGCGGGGAAGGATTTTTAATAGGGGGTCTCAGAAGAAAAGTACCTTTCAAAAAGGTCTTGCAAATTCTGGCAGCAGCTAGGGAATCCGAATTTTCCCCTACATGAAAATGGGAAATAGCTGCCAGTTGGACTTTTACTGTGGAAGAGCTGACCCCTTGTTGGAAAATATGAGACAAGAAATCTAACACCGCTGGAACTAGAGCGGTAAAAGGATCCAGATTTCTCTGCAAAGCCCAAATGGAAAAATGTTTCCACTTACTACTGTAAACTTTCCTGGTAAAGGACTTGTGTGCCACTACCAGGATGGATTTAACTAGGGAAGAGATACCGGGAGTCCTGGCAACTAATGGAACTGGAGGAACCAAGCTGTGAGATTGAGGCTGTCCAGATTCGGCGGAAGAATTCCCGAGGGATGACGAATAAGGTCCAGAATGGGATCCAAGATCCAGGGTGGAGCTAGGAGATGAGACCGTAAGCAAGGGAACCAAACTTGACGAGGCCAGAATGGGGCTATGAGGATAACTCTGCTCCCCAACTGACGAGCTTTCTGTAAGAATTTTGTCATGAGAGGAAGCGGGGGCTATGCATAAAGAAGACCATATGGCCAAGCATGGACAAGAGCATCCCTGGGGGCTTCCACCATCATGGGAATCAGAGCGAAAAACTCGCTGCACTTCGCGTTGGACGGCGATGCGAAGAGCTTGCAGCAAGACTGACCCCACCTGAGGAAGATCTGTTCTGCTACATAAGGGTTCAGAGACCACTCGTACGGGGAAAGGATAGTTCTGCTCAATTTGTCTGCCAAAATGTTGGACCGACCCAGGATGGGCGTTGCTATCAAAAAGCGGTTGGTGGAGATCACCCATTCCCACACTCTCATGGCCTCTCGGCAAAGTGGATAAGACCTGGCTTCCCCCCTGTTTGTTGATGTACCAGACCACTGACATATTGTCTGACTGGACCGCAATAGTTCCCAGAGGAAGAGAGGTATGAAGGGCCTGCAATGCTAAAAGGACTGCTCTCATCTCTAGAACGTTTATATGCAGAACGATCTCGCTCTGAGTCCATGTGCCTTGGACAGTCCAGCCCGAGCAGTGCCCCCCCCCCCACCCTAAGCAGGAGGTGTCCGTGATCACTGTGGCTTGGGGCAAAGGCGCAACAAAGGGACGTCCTTCTCGCAGTTCCTGGGATTGAAGCCACCACATGAGAGAATATTTGCACACTTTGCTCAGAGGGATCGGAAAGTCTAGAGACTGATGTAGTACAGACCACTGAACTTGATACGTCCACTGTAACACTCTCATATGCAGACGTGCACAAGGAACCAGATTTATAGCTGCTGCCATGGACCCTAGGGCTCTCAGGACTAACTCCGCTGGAGGTGCAGGAGACTGAAGGAGCACCAATGCATGAAGTGGCAGGCTGTGAAGTCTTTCTGGGGTCAAAAATATCCTGGCTTGAAGAGAATCTATTCTTGCCCCTATGAAGTCAAGAATTTGAACAGGTTCGAGGGAAGACTTTTTGAGATTTATCATGATCCCCAGCCGGTTCGACAACTGAAGAAAGAAATTCCTGGCTAGTACAAGTTGATGCCTGGTGGAGGCAGTGAGAAGCCAGTTGTCCAGGTACGGAAAGAACTGCATGCCCTGAAGCCTCAGGTGGGCCACTACAACTGCCATGACCTTGGTAAACACCCTGGGGGCTGTGGTGAGGCCGAAGGGTAGGACCCTGAACTGTTAACAACTGGCTCCTAGCCGAAAGCGGAGGAACCTCCTGGATCACCTGTCCATCAGGATATGGTAGTACGCATCCTTGAGGTCTATCGAGCACAACCAGTGTTCCTCCTGCAAGAAGGACAGGATGGATTGTAGAGTGATCATCTGGAACTTTTCCTTGGCAACAGACAGGATCATTGCGAATAGGTCGAAAATCGGCCGTAAGTCCCCCGTCGTTTTTGGCACCAAAAAGAACCTGGAATAGATGCCTGATCCAGACTGGTCTGAGGGCACTTGCTGGATTGCTCTTTTTTCTAGCAGCTTACTTATTTCCAAAGCTGCCACCTCCCTCTGAGCGGGTGGGACATCCGTCAGGCGCCTTGTGTATAGGGGACTGTTTATGAAGGGAACAGAATAGCCTCTGGATATTATTCGAAGCACCCAGAAATCTGATGTGATGGACTCCCACTGGGCTAGGTGCCTTAAAAAATGGCCCCTGACTGCCTCTAGAGAGGAGCAGTCAGGCAACCCCTCAGGGCTGCTGCGTGGGTTGGTCAGAAAAAGGTTCCCATGACCCGAAGTTCTTCAGTCCCCCTCTAACTCTGGGCTGGCATCCACCTTGTCTCCCTCTGCTTCTGGGGGAGGAGGAGTCCGGAGCATTCTGGGACTGCTAAGATTTCCGGAACCACAGCTTCTTTTGCCCTTGCTGGTTCCTGGAGAAGGACCTTTGAGGGTTAAAGAAGCGGATCCTGATGGCTGACTGCGTTTTCCCATCCTTCTCACTAAGAGGCAATAGTGAAGGATGCCTTGAAAGGTTCCGAAAAATCGCAAAGCTGGAACCAAGCATGACGCCTCATGGCAATACCGGACCCGGCTGCACTAGCGGCTCCCTTGGTGAAGTGGGAGTCAACGCATGGACATATTTGAAACAGATTTGAGAGTGGCCACACGAGCCAAGAATGTCCGTTTATCCTCGGCCGAAATGGACTCCGAGGGAGACACAGCATACTCTTTCACGAGGTCACGCTGCAGCCTAATTACGTGGGCCATGTATTTCAGCGCCCTTATAGCAAAGGCAGCTGAAGCAAAAGTCCACTTTCTAATTCGATCCATCGCCCTGGACTCCTTGTCCGGGGGATGGACTGAGGAACTTTTCTGGGCGGGTTCGTTTTTGTTGGCCGCCGCCACCCCCAGTTGATGCCATGGTGGTGGCCACTGCCACCACCATGGCATCAACTAGGGAACCCTTACTCCAAGAGGGCTTGTCCGCAGGAGGACGCAATACTTTTTTGGGCTGTTTGGGTATTGGCTCTACAGTGTCCGGTTCCTTCCAGGCTCTGGTGGTAATAAGGTTCCCCAGAAGGTCAGCCCAGGAGGACACCCAAGAGGTAGATGGGCCTGTGTCGAACGCCTCCAGAAATACCGACTCATCTGAGGAAGGTTTATGGGTGGACCAACCCGCCCCACTGGCGAAGAATTTCCATTATGTCTCCGAAGTAGATGTCTTCGGGGGTGTGATCTCGGGGAACCTTCCCCTTCCTCCAAGTCGGTATCTTCAGTGAGCGACTCGTGGGAGTCTGTGTGCCTCCTTTTGCACTGGCATTTGCGAGAGGCCTCCTCGGGGGGACTCTCCAGGGAGGGCTCACAAACAGTCTCGTATTCCTCAAGGGGAACTGTCTGGGGCATATCAGACACAGGTTGCCCCTGGGAGGACTGGATGATGGAAGACAAACTCAGTTGTGAGGGAGCAGGGGCGAACTCTGAGGAAAGAGTGAGGTGTCTCGATCCTCCAGAGAGAACACTCTCTACAACGTCAAAAGCCGAAGGGGAACTGACTTCCCTGAAGCTGGTGGTGTGGGTAACTGTACCCCTCGGATCCGACGAGGGGATCGGAGCAGAGGCTGGAAGCGCCGGACCCAAGCAGACAGTGTGCCCCGACCACAACGGGGTCAACGACACACACGTCACCTTGGATCCAACACTCAGGTCACGGCTCCGAGAGCTCAGATTTGATAATGGATCCGACAGGCTTGAGGGCATGGCCGGCGTGGAGGTAGAAGGGGCCATCGGTGCCAACCCCCTGACTCCAGGGCTCCTCGAATCCATAGGCTCCGAAACCCGAGGGTGGATCAGAGAAGGAGCTATCCGGGGCAAACGTCTGAGCCGAACAGCCTGCTCCGGCTGGGGGGGGGGGGCAGCAACACTCCTATCTGCAATTGCATTTGCAGGAACCTACTCATCATCCGGTCCATATCTGCTTCAGAGAGGCTCCTAGTGGATCTTGAGGACGCCACCGACACCGGCCGGGAGGGCCGGTGTAAGGATGACCTCGAGGTGGGCTGAGCCTCCTCCTCCAGCTCCGGGGAGAATTGTGAAGAACGAAGCAGAGGGGAAGATGGTATAGCAATCTTTTCCGGTGTCCAGATCACCTTAGCGGGAGGGTCCGACGGATCTGAGTCCGCTTGCCTCTTGCGACCCCCTCTCCCTGTCTCTATCTCTTGCTTTTTATCTCTATTTCACTTTATCTCTGTGTTTTTCTTTCCTGGCCTCTCTCTCTCTCCCTGTTTAGAGGTGGGAATGGGAGTCCCAGACAAGGGAGGAGGGACGGAAGGCTGAACAGACATGGACTTGGTGAGACGGCCTAAAAGCTCCTTGATCTGTAAATGAGTAAACTGTGCCAGGTAATTTAACAATCTCAGTACGAAGGTCACTGAAGCGTAGATGTGCTTTCCAAATCTGTCCATCGTTCTGGAATACCTGTTTGGTGGATGGACAGTGGAGCTCTGCTCAGCTAGCTCCTTCTTATTGGCTGCTGCCACAACTATGGCATCAGTGGGGACACCCTTACTCCAATGGGGTCTGTCTGATGGAAGGACTAAAAACTTGTCCGGGCATCCAATCCCAGTGGGAAACTAAATCAATAAGTTCATCTGCTGGGGGGGGGGGTTACCCAAGACGTATATGGAACAGCCTTGAAAGCCTCCAGGAACACAGACACCTCAGAAGGAGGAGCTTGGGAAGAGAAGCCACCTTTCTGTTTAAGGACTTCCAGGATGTCTCAGAAGGAAACATCATCAGGTGGTTATCAAGGGGATCCTTCTCCCTCATCAAACTCAGTGTCTTCCATGAAAGACTCCATAGGGGAGTCTATGCGCCTCCTCTTGCACATTTTCTTCTGCCGTTCCTCTTCTGTGGTGTGTTCGGGAGAGATACTGGAAGAAGGGGGAATCCCACTGGGGAATGACTGTAGCGGCTTCCTGAAGCTGGCTGACCCTGAAGAGCAGAAATGATGGGCTCAGAGCTCACCTCAATGAGGGGCAAGGGGTAGGACACAAGATAGGAGACAATGGCTGTCTATGCAGAGAGAAGGCCCTTTCTACTACCTGGTAGGCTGATGGGCCTGGGCCTGGGACCCCCCCCCCCATGAGCCGAGGCAGCCAAGGAAGAGAGGTCGGGGTCGACCTCGGATCCAAGCCCCCACACAAAAATCAGACCCGAGCTGTCAAGAGCCGAAGCACCAAGAGGAAGGGATGGATCAAACAAAGTAGGAGCCAAATCAAACCTCTCTGACCTGGTGCCAACTTCTCGGATGTGAGACCGGCCCTGATCTGACAGCATCGGAGCACAGCCAGTCAGGGAAACCTCCAGAGTCAGGTAAGGGAGATTCCTCAGATCCGATGCCAACCCTCTCAAGAGATCTTGGATCTTGAGACTTTGAGACTGATGGTCTGACTGGAGAAGGAGACAGTGCTGGTTGGTCAGGTGCACTCTTGGATTCGATAGGGGATGGAATTGGCAGGGCCCCCATCTGGATTTGAGCCCTGAGAAATCTCTGCATCATCCTGTCCATATCTGCCTCAATCAAGCTCCTAAAGAATCTAGATGAAGGCATGGAAACAAGCCTAGAATGCTTTTGAGGGGTCTCAAACAGCTGAAATGGCAAAGCTGGAGAAACAGTCTTCAATGCAAATTCAGATGTTCAACTCCTGGATGTCAGATCCAAGGGTCTGGGATCTGAGTAGGAGGTGGATGTACAGGGGAACTTGCAATGGGTATAACGTCTGTCAGAGCCAAAGAGACCTGTGGATCCGAGGGAGGTGGTACTGACTTCGGATCCGAAGAGGTTGGATCTGAAGCTTTTCTAAGTTTTTAAGGTAACTCCGATGAAGCCCTCATTGCCTTTTCCAGTGCTCACTTCGTGGAGCCATGATGAGATCTGGAGGGGGTTTGAACCCCAAAAGAAGAAGAAGAAGCAGAAGCTTGGAGTAAACTCTTAATTATTAACTTATTTCATCAGTCAGAAAGGGCACTGGGGTTAAATGAGGAACATATCTCACAAGCAGAGTTGAGATGTTCTGTCTCCAGGCAATACACACACTTCTTATGGGCATCAGAATTGGGAATTTTATGCCACAAGAAGTGCATTTCTTAAAACTGGGCTGGTCAGACATGAACAAAACAGTAGTCCAAAATTATCAAAATGAACACCAACACTTTATAAAAGACAGTAACGGTCTCTCAATAACTACACAAAAAAAATCTATATTCAGAGACCCCTCCTTTTTAAACCCCAATAAAGTTACAAGTAAGAGAAGGGAGCCAAAAAGCTCAAAGGAGAAAAGTTAGGAAAGAAGAAAAGCCAACTCCAGCGAACTACTAGACACAACAAAGGGAAGAGAAGAGAAAACTAGCTCGAATACATACATTTTAAGAAATGCTACTTTGAAAAATAGACAAAAAAAATTATGCTCCAGATTTAGTCACAATCTTGTTTCGATGGCGGCAAATGAGATCTGAGGAGTTGGGGATGGAACAGAGCATTGTGGGTAGAGGGAGGAGCTCGAGATTCGAATCATAAGTCTTGTAAATGTAGCCGAGTCGGATCAGAGGATTGGATACACAACCCATTCTTGAGGAAGAATGAAAACGACAACAGATCTGATGTTGCAATCCTCTTCCACATAAGTCTTATCTGCATGAACTAGGACTACACTACAGGAAACTACCTTCAAGGTTACTTAATCATCATAGAGACGTGTTAACAGTCTGCATGACTTTTTGATATGAAGATGGAACCCTTTTTATAAAGAACAAAAACAACAAAGACACATCACTAAAGGCTTTACTTCCTCTGCAATGCACTGACATCAGCCTTCAAACTCTGAAATCAAGAGAATCATGCATTTAGTAGAAACACTTGAGTATTTGTTTGGGACTTAGACTAATTCACCAAATTTTAGGATATATTGAACTCAGTAGTTAGGTAATTGCTGGGCACATTAATTATTAAGGTGGCAGTTACCCCCTACCCCCTTTTGAAGAAACCACTACTAGAACCAAAATGCAGTCAACCATCACATGCAACCAACTAAAAACTGAACAAATCACAGTTTTCATTAGGCATCTGTGAACACTCTTTCTTAAAGATGGCTCCTGCATCATGGAACTCTCCTTCCTGCACTCCACACTTCAAGCAAAAGGTTAAGCAACACTCACAAGAGGAGTTTAAGTGTTTTTGGTCAAGAGATGCAGGTTAATTTACTCACTCCCTAAATTAAGATGATTTGCAGCTGATCTTTGCTTGCAAAATTAAACAGCGTAGAATTCAAAAATATTCAAAATGTACTTAGAATACTTTCTGTACACATCTCTTATGTGAACACTGCAGAATTTGTTATATTTTCATAAATATTATGTACGCTTAATTTATGCTATGTGTAAGTTTGTGTGCTACTGTATGTAAGTAACTGCCTATGGCAAAAAGCTCAGGTAGTGACCTAAAAGGATCTTGTACCAGCCCACATAATGAGTTAACAAACAAACAAAAATGTATGTCTAAACTTCTTTTCTTTGGAAAGACTACTGTGAAAATCATGGATAAACACAAGCTCTTAATTAAACCAAAAATTATATCTCAGTCCTTCCAGTCTACACTGATGTGTAAAAAAGAAAAGCACAAACGCTTTCTGTTCAAGGTGTCAAATTTCTGTAAGGAAGAACTGGAATAAAGGCATTATCCTTATTCCTGCAGACTTCAAGGCAGCTTGTAATTCTGTGACTCATAGCATATTATTTTAGTTAACATTTGTTTATCAGGAAAATCCGACTTGGAATGAGCTGATTTTCAGCAAAGGCCCGGGGGAGAAATGCTCCAGATGCATGCCTTTGTAATGTAGGAGGAAACCCACACGAACGTAGGGAGGACATGCAGACTCTGCACAAAAGGCACCCCAGCCTCTTGCTGTGAAGCGACAACACAAACTGCTGCACCACTGTAACTAATTTGCGGACTGACCCAGCAAACAGGTGATGTAATATTTTCAATGGGCCAAGACAGCATTTATAGTTGCTCCAGCTTTTGGGTCAACAGGAAACCTTGTCAGTAGTTAATAAATTAGAGATTTTAGACACAGTACTTTAATAGGGCAGCCGCGGTGGTGCAGTGGTTAGCATTGCCGCCTCACAGCAAGAGGTTCTCCGGTTCGATTCTCGGCTGGGGTGCCTTCTGTGCAGAGTCTGCATGTCCTCCCTGTGGTCGCGTGGGTTTCCTCCAGGTGCTCCGGTTTCCTCCCACATCCCAAAACATGCAGTAGGTGGATTGGACACTCTAAATTGGCCCTAGGTGTGAGTGTGTGCATGTGTGTGTGTGCCTTCTGTGGAAGGTTGGGCACCAAGCTGGCAACTCGACACCGTAAAACACCACTGCCAATCATGAGCGGACAGAGGATCCGCTGTGGTGACCCCTAACCGGGAAAAAGCCGAAAGAAGAAGAAGAAGGCACAGTACTTTAATAACCAGTTGTGTCTAAAAAGGAAGAGAGAGTACACAACTCCTTTACAACTGGTAAAACAACAGTTAAAAAATAACAGTAAGAGAAAAAATGTCAGTATACAGCTCAGATGCTTTGAACAATGACAGATGCCCCTCAGTGTGTGTATGTTAGATGGAGAGAAATACGGCTTGATAACTTGGGTTCATAGCTAGCTATAAAAGTGAAGGCTCTCCCTGTGTAATACCAGAAACACTGTTCATTTAGGATAGAAAAAAACATTAACTCAAGTTATCTAGTGTGTTACTTAAGATATGCGATAATCAGATCTTTCTAAATGTACTACATAAACAAAAACATTTAGTAAGAACTAGCAGAGCTAATGACAGTTTGAAGGTAAACACTGCAACTGATACTGTTTAAGACCATATAGCCATACCCTGGATGGAATGGAATGAAACTGACTGTTCTGACAAATACACAGTATATCTTGAGAAGTCAGAAAATCATCTTGGCTTAAAAAAAGAGTAATCATTTGGAAGAAGAAGAAAAAAAAACATTTCTCCTTATAAAAATGTGTCACTTCATAAGTTTGAAGTCCAGGTTGGAATACATTACACCAGTCTTTTAGGGGAACTACAAAGAGCAAGAATAGAAGCCGTAGTTGGTGGTGTAATATGAAACACTTGTGTAAACTAGTATTTTCTTACTACCTGGTTTGTCCACTCTGCACAGCTAGGGAAGCGGGACATGACAAATTTCCAAAGTGAGGTTCCAGTCTAGTCAGACATTTTGCAACTCCTGAATCTACCCTGTGGAATTCTCTAATACAATGTACTGTCAACTGTCAAGCAGTTTCTGTCTAAGTCAATACCAAAAAATTTCTTTTGACTATGCTTTCAAAGATTCTTTACAACTTCCCAAGTGTAAATTTTGAGTTCAAATTGGTGAATAAATTGTGCTACACATGTGGAAAATAAATTGTTCTTAAAGACAAAGGGCTTCTAAGAAAAATGAAATTCTTCTGAAACTGGAAAAGCAATCAAAGACTGAAGCAAGAGATTAAGTGCAATGGTCATGTCTTTCAGCATAAATGAAGCCACACAATATAAATGGTACTCCACTGGGCATTTACAAATCTAGGAACCCTTCAAATGTTTATCATATCAAGTTATGAAGCAATGAAGCATTCTGTCCACTAAATTGTAAAAAGAAAAAAAAAAACATACATACATACAAATAGATGAACAACCCTGTTTTTACTTGGACAAGGTAAGAAAGTAGTTCATGACACAACCAGACCTACAACAAACAGTCGAATGCCTTGTTTTCTACCCAGGAAGAAACAGAGATGCTTCCATTGTGCAGATTATATCAAGTTTACTGCTCTATTAAAAGCAGTTAAAAAGTACATGGGACATAAGCTGCTGAGTGATGATATAAGCTGACATGACAGACAGAGAGAGAGCTTAAATAACTCTACATGTGAAAGGCTGATGTTGAATACTGTATAAGTAGGACTGCATAATAAAACTTTCAGCTCAAAAATTTGTCTTGCTGAAGTGAATGCTGTCAAAAAATGATTTCCTGTCAGCTTTGAGGTACAGAGGGATGAAGCCTTGATCAAAACTTAGATGATGCAGGTTCAAGAAGTAGCCCAGGAGCTGGAGAAACCACAAGGCAGAAAAGGAGTAAAAAGGCATAGTCAGCCCACCTCTTTCAAAAAGCAGGTTGTGTGGAGGGGGAAGGGGGTGTTGGCTGAGTGTCAAAGGTCACACTATCATCTGACAAGCTGCTGCTGCCTAATGCTGAATATGTGGAGAACCAAGAAACATGTCACTGCATAAACTGAAGCAGCTTTTCTAAAGTAGCCACAGCAAAGTGGAACTATCTATTCCCTGAGCTAAGAAAGAAAACATCGACTCCCTAACATCAGGCAAAGCCTCTGAAAGTACCTCAATAAAGAATTCAGTTGAAAAACTTCATGGACACAGGCTAAGGTTCTCATACTCTCACCAAGTTATGCTTATGGGCACATGATATAGCTCAACTGTAAAATATGCTGACTATATTAATTGTACACAAGTAAATACAAAAAAATGCTACCCTGCAAAAACTGAGTATAAAAGCAATTCAGAAACAAAACTAACAGATTAAGCAGACTGACCAGTTGCAATACTTTTTTTAGTACTTTCATCTTTATTAAAAGATGTCTTTAGAAATAAGGTACATTACCACAATATAAACACCTTCCGTATAATTACAGGTGAATTACAGGTGACAGCAATAACCAATACTATTTAAAACATTCATCATAATAAAGTAATTTTTCTCTTAAAGGTCTTAGTTGTAAGTAAACATTTGAAGTGCCATTAAAAGTTCACTGTAACTTAAATCTGTCACCACAATTCCTGCTTTTCCAGTAATCTATCAATATCAATCATAACAATGCTAATTTGTTCGACCACAAAAAGCCAACCCAAATAAGAGTGTTTGAATAATGCATTAGTTAGTAGTTTGTTTTTCAAAGAGTAAACTTTAGTAAATTCTCTAGGCTTTCTGTTCATCTTGCCCACACAAATTGCAACACATGCTGTACAGGTGGCTATATAAACAATATGTTTAGAGTTGCATGTAAAATTACTTCCATCCATATTACTATATTTACAGTACTTAATCTACTGGGATAGGTTCCATTAGTTTTAGGGAAGGTACTTACACCATGGTAATTACTATGTCTTGTTTCTCATTTAATAAAGGTGAAACTACTAAACAAAGGATTGCATCTAGTTAGTTCATTTACTCAGAGTTAGTTTTGTTTTGTAAATATTTCCAATCAGTTGCTACATTGTAAAACTATGTCAAGTGTAACCTTTATGTCTCTGCAGTGCATCTGATGTCAGGTCATACTGTGCTGCATGTTTTTTTTTCTGTTAAATACACTAAATATCTGTAAACTGTCTGCCAAACACTAAATAAAAAATAGTTACTTAAACTCTTCTGAGATGCATTAATTTCTCCTAACTACCTAGTGCCTGGGTCATGGCTAAAGTGTCTTTTGGCTATTTTACTTCCATTGTTAACAAATGAATAAATAAATAAAATAAGCTTATTTGTGGTGTAAATGCATGTGCACCCAAGGACGTTACACAACATGCTAAAGGCTGGTTAGGATGTACAAAAAGAGTCTGTGACAGTGCCAGTGAGGCTGTGGCCGGGATACTCCTATCTTCTCTCTGTCTCCACTGTCCTGGTGAAAGAATATAACCCATCCCATTAGGTCGGAGGCTATCAGTTTGGGGAAGCTAAGCTGCACAATGAGTTCACAGTTCCAGGAGGCGCACTGGTCAGTAGCTGATGGTCCAGCTGTCACAGGGCTTATAATAACAAAAGGATTTCCAAGAAAGATTTTTACGGTCTGCTGACTCGCAGGGAGGCAAAGTGAGCATTCAATGCATGAAGTGTAAGCCCCAGTATGGAGAGCTCTATTTCTGGTTTCAAGTGGACTCCCTTGATGAAAGCCTTATTAATGGATTTGCTGCAAACCTTCAAATTACTGGCGCTTTTATAGAAGAGTATGCAATTTTAGCTCTATAAAGATGATTGCTATAGTGTAGTATCTTTGAAGGTATGTAGAACCTTTGAAGATCCCCAAAGTACAAATATTTTCTAAGTTTATAAAGTACACCTTTCTAGTGTTAGGAAGCTTAGAGTCTTTGAAGATGTGAAATGCTTTTGCAGACAGGTCATCCATGCCAAACTGAAAGATTCAATGATTTGAGACCAGGATGAAGTACCTTGCCTTGTTCAGGCAGTCAATGGCAGGGTAAGTGAAAAGCATCTACAGAGAAAACTACTTTTCTTTCTTGGGCAAGCTGAAGCTAATAGCATTAGATCTACTTTGCCCTGCTTTGCTTTCAAAGGTACTCTCTGAATTACTGGGATTAGAGGAGAGCCATAGATTAGATCTAGATTCCAACTGAAGGGGAAAAGTACCTAATTTCCAGGCTTTCTCATTGTGAACAGGGAACCAGTAGACTAGAACTAGATGCTTCAACTGATACCAATTTTTAGCAAGCCCCATTTCTCTACTGCCTTCTGAAATACAGTTTGATCGAGCTGCAATCTGTACACCAGAGATATCTGTCTGCTAAGACGTTCCACTTGGCCTGGAAGCTATACCACTGAAAGCAGAAGAATGTGCTGGACTGCCCATTGAGAGAACTGCAGAAATTCCTTGCAGAGCTAAAATGATCTGGCACTTCCACACTCGATGACATATCAGAACACTAATATTCCCAGTGATGATTTGCAGTACTTGTGGAAGAAAAAAGACATCAGAAAGCTGTAAAGACTCAATTGCTTTCACAATTAGTCTAAACTGCTCTGTTATTACTTACATTCTGTACTTTTTGTTTGTAAAATGTTTGTATTTCACCAGGGCTAAGTCTGAAATTGGTCAATACCGATCAGTACATTATCCTGGAAAAGAAACAAATATACAATCATAGAGTAAATACAAATAAATGCATTGCTGTTACATTGTTGAGAAAATATCTTTCTTGGTGTGTCCAGTAGCCCCTGCAAAGAACATTCCCTGAAGTGAGCTCCCAAACCATAATCAGATTACTCTTGTCATTATCATTAGTTATTTAAAAAAACAGTGGGGGCACTCAAATGGCACCCCCTTTTCCAAGTTGATTGTATTCGACCAGTAAAGGAAAATCTTTTTTTACTGATGACAGGATTAAAAATACATTATTTCCAGAGAATGTGTGGAATGATGCTTGTTTTTCAGTACACAATGAGGATTCTTTGTATGCTGTCTACATGGGGAACAAGTAGAATGCATGACACCATGCATCCTTGAGCCTTGCTGTTATTGCTGAAAACTGATTCATCAGCTGCAGGATTTCTACTCATTTCTTGAGTCAGAAAAACTTTCATTTTGGCCTAAGCATATGCGTGTTTTTTATTGAGGTGGGCAGAGGATGATTTCTAACAATGGATGGTGTCAAATAAAAGGGAACTACTGCACTGGTTGATCTTGTAGTTGTGTCACCATCAGTCAAACAAATGTACAAAATGTCAACCTAGTGTGCAACCTGAGATATGCATACATGTAGTACACACTTTTGGGGCACGGGAAAGACCAAAGGTGAAAGCTGCAAACTAGAAGAAAGAATGAGCTACTCTGAACCTCAAATATTCCCTGTGCTTGAGTCTTACAAGAGTGTGGAGCTATACATCCTCTATACCAAGCCATTTTCTATGAAGACTATAATTATCATCACTGGCATTACAATGATTTTTTTTTTTGGAGGGGTGGGATGGTCAAATCAGTTGAGGTTTGATAACTCTGGTAAATCTAGTACAGGCCTTTATGCTTTGTCCTTTTGGGTGGGGCCCCTTATATAGAAGCCTGACCACTTTGATGGTCCTGGACTTCATTATTCTTCATTACCAAATGCTTTAATAAACGAAACCATCTGGGACCAGTTTAATTTCTCCAAGTATTTTTGGTTTCTAACACCATGATGGGAATGAATCTTGTTCCTATGTCAGAGGACTATTAAGGTTCAAGAAATTAATACTGCTTCAGTCACTAATGTTAACCAATGAATGCTCTTCTCAACACTCCATGAGGACAGACACATGGGGCAGAAGTTATACATGACGTCATAAGGAATGCTATATGACTGCCCTTTTAATAGTACAGTTTTGCAAAGCAGCTGAGTGATTACTGAATAATGCCTCTCAGGGTTATTGAGGAAGTGGTAAAAAGTAGACATAAGCAGGAGTAGCGTACATCTCTTCTGAAACTGCCACTTTTCTCCTGAAGAGGAGGTTGCTAGGACTAGATGCTTTCGGGATGCTTTTTTTCTTTAGAGAAAAGGCATTTGTTTTGTACGGTAGGGGATTCCCTTAAGAACTCTTGGTGGTGGTGGTAGGTCTGCTTGTGAAATAATTCCTGAACTGTAGACCTCGTTCTACCTTTTTTCGCTAAGGTCAGCTAAAACATCACCTGTAGCATTCTCAAAATGCATTTCTACAGATAACCTCCAGATAAGTTTCAGGTTTCAATGAAACACATCTTTCTGACTATATCACCTGATGTAGAAATTCTAGGAGAAGCATCTACAGCACCATAAGCACACACACAAATATGTACCTCTTGTCTTATCTAGGGTGGGGAGATCAGACCATCTTGTTTATTCCCAGTGCCCCTTCTAGTAGGCTCCGAATAGCCTGTTGTATGAAGACACAGAGAGAAACTGCTACAGCTTTCTGCCACTACCCAGGACTGACTGGCCTGTCAGTAACTGTCCTACGTATTCCATCAATTCTGTTTCGAGTTAAAGGCTGAAATATAGGGACACTGGTCATTTGCCTGCATAACCTTACATGTATCAAATAACTTAGGGATGCAACAATCTAGCTGTTTACAATAAATCCCAGAAGGCCAACCAATATTCTGCCATGTAAGTCATGGCTTCTATGAAAGTAACATCCTCTGAGGGAGAATGTGAAGACTGGGGTCATGTCCTCATCTTCTAAGCCAGTTTTAGATAACACTGGAGAAGATGACTTTTGCTTTTTTTGACTAGTTATCTTCATAACACTGATGTAGGCTTCTGTTTTTCCAGTTTAGAAATAGACAGATGTCGACCATGTTGAAGGCTTACTGTTGTGTGCTTTTATGACAAAGCTACCTCTTATATGACTGTAAAACATTCCTTTATGAGCAATCTGCAATCTGTAATCTAGTACTAGTTGTGTACAGGGCTGAGACCTACTAGGAACCCACTCTGTGGTTAAAAAACATTTATTGTTAACACCAGTCAGGGTTGGAACTTTTTCTCATACGTCCTGCTTCTGAACCTCTTACAGTCGTAAAATTCTCCTCAGTGATTCAGAAACAAAACCAATATTGGTAATTCCATTATTTTTAATGATGTTTGAACCAGTGTTGTTAAGTCATGTCTGAAAGGTATAGTGACCAGTTTTAAAGACTCCATACAGGAAACAATGAAGGTGAAAGGACCTTGCTTCCGGGACTGTGACAAGTGCTAATGCTTCTTATGCTCCTCTAAAGCTGCCTCTTTATATTCTTGCTATTCTGTTTTCTTCACCATTTTCTCTCTCTCCAGTTTATGTTCTGGATACATTTCTTGTGCTTTTGAGATTTTCTTTTTCTTTTTTGCAGTGCTTCTGAAATGTCTCTAAACATTTCTCAGTAATAAAACTTCAAATCTCCTGAGTTTGGTAACATAAATATTTTATACAATGCTTGGTGTCACACACAGGCTCCAAGCAGAACTAGGAATGGTGATCATTAGTGGCTATTTGTCTAACACAAGCATGACTGATTCTGAAGGGGAAAGCATAACCTTATAGAAGTAGTCTGAAAGACTGACATTTTCTTTGTTCTTCATAGAAAATAGGTAAATCTAGCTACCCCAGAGAGACTAACATGCAGAAACTTTGAGTTGAAACACAGCTAAGTGGTCAACAGCTTCTCAACTGCAAGAAGAAATGAAAAGTTTGCATGATGATGCTGTATCCAAACAAAGGTTTGCAGTAGTAAGCAAAATCAAAAAGCTAATGTTCACCAAGAAAACAATTTATTGAAGTGCTTTTCGTCTGCACTGTGTGTAGACTTCTTCAGAATACAAAAACCTTTAACAACTTTCTTTAAAAACATTCAAACTGATGTGGTGAACCAATCATAGCACACAATTAGTTAAGATAATTATTTATAGCTGTTACATACATTATTAAAATGAACCAATTAAATACGCACAAAGTAAACTTTAGTACAAAACCCTCCATGAATAACTGGGGCAGCGACTATCAAACTCTAGGAAAAATCATAACAAACAAACTTAAAAACAGACACAATAAAAGTGAATGAAGTTCACAACCAAAGCAATTTGAGAACACTACTTACTGAGCATGACTCATTGAGTCCAGGAAAGGTGCAAGCATTAAGTTTAATTTGCCAAGTTAGTTCTAATTCTTCTAACAGTAGGGGTAAATGTGCCCCCCTTCTCTCATTGTTCACCTGGTCTATTGCTAAGAATTTAAAGAATTTAAAACCGTGGTTCATATGTTTTGAAGTATGTTTGGCAAGTGCATTGTCCAATTTGTTCCTAGTTATTGCGTACTGATGTTCATAGATATGTTCACGGAGCCTACGCTCAGTTTTTCCAACGTAGAACGCAGGACATCCTTGACATACTGCCAAGTACACCACCATTTTTGAATTACAATTAAACCTGCACCTTACCTTACATTGACAATTCTGTGTAATAACCCTATTAGTCTCTATTATATATTTACAATACTTACAATTTTGGCATTTATACATGCCAACAGTTCTCGTAAGGTTAGGTACAGGTTGTTCTAACAATGACTTCAAGTTCTTACCCCTTCTGAAAGTAACAATAGGGTGGTCTAAACACTTGGGTCCGAAACTTATTTTAACATTCAACCTATTCAGTTACCAATGCATTGAGAGCATAAAGAAAAACTGGGCATTATTCAAGTAACCCCTCTATTGCTACTAAGGTGGGAGACCACCCTATTGTTACTTTCAGTTCCATGGTTTTAAATTCTTAGCAATAGACCAGGTGAACAATGACAGAAGGGGGGCACCTTTACCCCTACTGATAGAAGAATTAGAATTCACTTGGCAAATTAAACTTAATGCTTGACCCTTTCCTGGACTCAATGAGTCATGCTCAATAAGTAGTGTTCTCAAATTGAAAAGTTTGAAAAGGTGATGGTAAGATATTACGGTTAACTAATAATCTTGGCTTAATATTAATGAATCATACACATATTCGTTTTAATTTATATATATATTTTTTTTAGTTTTAGCTTATTTTATTTGATATATATGGTTACACTTTCATAATGTTGCTTTGGTTGTGAACTTCATTCACTTTTATTGTGTCTGTTTTTAAGTTTAAGTTTGTTATGATTTTTCCTAGAGTTTGATAGTTGCTGCCCCAGTTATTTATGGAGGGTTTTGTACTAAAGTTTACTTTGTGCGTATTTAATTGGTTCATTTTAATAATTTATGTAACAGCTATAAATAATTACCTTAACTAATTGTGTGCTATAATTGGTTCACCACATCAGTCTGAATGTTTTTAAAGAAAGTTGTTAAAGGTTTTTGTATTCTGAAGAAGTCTGCACACGCTGCAGAAGAAAAGCGCTTCAGTAAATTGTTTTCTTGGTGAACATTAGCTTTTTGATTTCGCTTACTACTGCAAACCTTTGTTTGGATATTTTGTTGTTCATTGCTGTCTACATTCTTAGTTTGTCATGATGATGCTGTATACATGGGACCCTCATGACATCTACAGGTCTATATTAGTTCATTGATACTCCAGTTCTGCCAATACCTATTCATTGACCCCTATTCAGCACATGTCCTTTTATCAAACATTCAGATCAGTAAACTTTTTCCCAAGGCACTCAGTTGGCCAATGTGTGGAAATTTGACCTTTTCCTTTCTATGGTGCGATTTTGGAGTTGGTATATACAAGTAGGGGGATATTAATCCCCATTTTGTTGGGGTTGTTATACTGTGGTGTGTATTGCTTGGCATGCTGGCCTACTAAATTAGTTACCTGGGAAAACATTTGCTGATTTGTGCGTTCAATAAACAGGTAGTTTGATGAATAGCTATTCGCTGAATTGGAGTTTTGATGAAATAATATAGACCTACATCTACATTACTACCCTTACTGGGAATTGAGACCAGACCAAAACAGCTTAGATAGTGAGCAATTTCAAATGATATGATTTACTGCCACCATAACCCAACATGACGTAAAGATTCTATGTCAGAATTTATATGCCATGAAAGCGTAAACTTTGGTACAGTGCCAATAGAAACAAGCAAGCTAAGAATAAACAATAACCGTACTAGCAGTGTAATCATAGCAATCTCTCTGGCATAGAAAGAGACGCTTAGCAGGTCAGAAACGCATATCTTCTTGTCAAAATTTTGCAAAGAGGTGACTTATTTGCAGGCAACTCCAGATCAGGTAGCCAGATTCACCCTAGGAAAGTAAATTAAATTGAATCCTTTACTCCAATCATCATCCTAAAGAGGCTCATGGCATATAATCACAGTTATACAGCATATACAAAACACCAAAAACCATAAATGAAGAAACTGAGGGAAAGGAGAGTTGATCCCAATACCAAAAAGACAGAAAGGACATTAACCATCAAATGTTACTTTAACCGCCTCAAGCAACTGTACTATAGTACTGTTTTCCTTTATGTCCTTTCAGTAATTCATTCCCTTTGGGTAGAATTCCAAAAAAGAAAACTTCAAAGAGAAGAAACATGAAAGATCTGGCACAAATAACCTGGATCATTGTTGTAGCAAAAACAAGAAACATGATGTATCTGGCACCATAACCAGAATCTCTTCTATAGCAAAAAGAAAAAAATCTAACTAAGCAAAAAAGATTCCCCAAAGCAAACTGGAGAGACAGCAGCAGCTCTAACAGAATGAACTATAATAAACAGTCCACAAATGGGTCCGTCATAGTACAAAAGAATACAGATTGTAAGCTGGTTAAAGTCCACTTTGAAACTGCAGTGCTAAAAGCTAGCCAGACCTTCTGGACACTTTATTCTAGACTGTAGGCCCACAAATGTGAACAAGACTCCATAGCATGCAAATTATTCTGAACCAGATTCTAAGGGTGTGGTGTAAAAGTGTCAGTGGAAAGAAAAACACTGTCTTTACAGGACACTGCAAAGGATTTGGAAGCAGTAAGCACTTAAAATTCTAAGACTCTCTTAACTGAAGTGATGACTAGTACCAAAGTTGTTCTCCTAGTCAGAACTGTTAAAAGGGAATACAAACAATACCTCAAGGTAATGTTTAGGAAGTTGAAACTCCAAAACAAATTTAAAAGGAGTCAGACTTTTTCTTAAGGCCTCATATGAAGACTACTTCCCAAAGACAGTTTTACTACAGGAGAGGAGAACAGCAAAATATTCCTTGGAAGACAAGCTGAAAGAGGAGAAGATACAGACCTATCAACGTCTTAGAGCAAGAAATCTGGACAAAGCTATAAATAAAAGTGGTACAAAGGCCCAAAATAGGGACAATGTTTAAATATTGCTCTTACAAACTTAGAAAGTTGATAGAATGACAGGTTTTGCATTAGCATGAATTTTCCGAAGGTTCTGAAATCTGAAACTCAAATATCTGTTATTATTTTCTAATTTCAGTCTATAACAATTTGCCAGTAATTTGCCAGAAAACCACAATTTTATGAAAAACAGACCAAAAAATATGAGGCAAAAACTGGACTTTCTGCGAATATCTGCACACTTGAGAAGTATGGTTCGCTCTTCTGAGAAGAGCGAACTTTCACTAAGTAGCACTATACAGTAAGCCAGACCTTAAGGAAAACAATGAGACAAACATAATACTATAATACCACTGAAAATTTTACTTCGACGAGTAAAGACATTTAGAATAATGCCAAAAATAGACATTCTTTCACTACAACAGGTAAAACCTCCTAGTGGGCTGGTAATCTGGTGTCATTCAAAACTGTAATCACAGAAATGAGATCCACTAGGAAATACAAGGTTAACATCCAACACATGATATGAGCAAACTACAGGGCTGGATAGACTAGGCACCATGCTGGCACTATGATAAGATCTCTACTTCACAGCTCATGGCTCCATGGTTCAGTCCTGACCTCCAGTTAGTGTGTGTGTAGAATCTGCATGTTCTCCCACTGCCAGCATGATTTGCATTCTGTTTGCCTCCTAATCCCCCAAAACACTTGTATGTAAGTGTGTGTGCACATCACACTTGCTTATGTACATACACAAGCTTGTGTGCACATCACACCTATTTATGTACATATCGATATCCACCAATATTTATACATCCATATGACTTTCTATCCACCTACCTACCTATCTTTTTACACCATTGCCCTTGTTGCACAGGTGTCCTGGGACTATGGATCAGCATACCCAGGTTAACAAACAATAAACAAATTGATGACAGACAACTGTTCTTTCTGTTGAACAGAATCCATCCTTCCTGAGATGTAAACAAAGATACAAAGAAGCAAGTTTGTAAAAGACGGGAAAAGTAACAGCTCAGTGAGTTTGCCAGCAGGTTCCCTTTATCTAGGATGTGAAATGCTGAGACAGTAATGCCTTTTCCATGAGCAGATGTGTATGTATTATCTTTCCACACAGGAGGTAAAAGAGCTTGTTTTTTTTGCTACACAATGGCTTGATTGGCTGACTAAATTACGAGCGATTAAGAAAGCAGTTTTTCCTTCAGGGTCTTTAGAGCTAAGAGGACTACATCCAGCAAACTCACTTATGTGAAGACACCTTTTTAGGAAGGATTACTTTCCGTGTACTCTGGAGGGGCCAAAGAAAGCTCCCAACTCTGCCAGCAAAGTGCCCATTCTTAGATCATTTGACAGGTGTAGCTGCAAGAATATACATACCACCTGAAGGATGCTAGGGATCTCTCTCCACTTAGGGCATAACAACAGGATCTAATACAGCAAGATGATCTATGAGTGCATGGTGACAATCTCATTGTCTAGTGCAACACATGCATTCTCAGATGTGCACACAGCACCAAGAAAACTATAGTCTAGGTACAGGAATATTCAGGCTTAGACCCTCAACTATATCCTCACCCACAATCCCAAGCTCGTGTCTTGCTGGGCCCTCTCTGTTTAAAGGAATGCTGGATACTACACAGTGTCCTTTTCCACACCAAATTCTCTAGGAAGAATGGAAATCTGGACCACTGAGACAGGCAGTTGAGGCCCAAAGCCCAGCACAGCAGGGAAAATACTCTCTCATTTTCTCCAAGGAAACTGATCTCTTGTCTGGTAGCAATGAAACAAAATGATCTTGAGTCCTGTGTTGGATGGAGGAGATCATGGAGCAGTCATCCTGAGGACACCTAGTCAGACTCAAATTATATTAAACTGGAGGCTCATGGAAAACATCTTTTTCTTGAAATCTGCAGCAGCAGAATCCAGGTGTCTCCAAGATAAATAAATACCATTCTTAATGAGTGACTGTAATGGGAGATGGGATGTGAATCAAGACTCTGCTTCCTCTATCCTCTCCTCTTCTTTTTCATCTTCGTCTCCAGCTACTCAAGACATTTCTTGTGATAAAGTGGGGTCATCTTGACGGGAGATGAAAGTAGGGTGGACTTAATGTCATTATGTGTTCCTGAGTTAATTGTCTTTAGTTATTCAAACTCCTTACAGAAAGCTAAAGGGGACTAGTCTACCCTCTAGCTCTGAGGAAAATAAATGTGTGCACTGTTACCATGCATGGGAGCAAACAAGCAACAGGGAGATGATGGGAACTGGTGCTCTGTGTCATGTCATGCCTGTCAAGTGTGGCATTGGGGCAAAAGTAAAAACTTGGCTCAGTGTTGGCATTCAGTCACTCAGCTATGTTCTCTAAGAATGCAGTCCTGCACTTAAGTGGACAGGTACCACCGGGCCTCTCACATTTACATGAGATAGAATTACTGAACTGGAAGCCCTTTTGCCCCCCCCATGAGGCTTCATGTCCTCCTGGACCCAGGAAAAGAACGTCAAGTATGACCATCAACCTGCAGCAGTTATACCTAAAGGCTGTGCAATGAGATAAGGCTTCCAGTGTGCATGCTCCTGCTGACTGACCAGGAAAAGAGTGGTACTTACACCCCAGGATGTATGCTCAAGGTGGGTGTTGAGAGGTGTAATTGCCCTGTATCTATAGTCATCTGTGAAGATGAAAGACTGCTACAAAATCGAGCCTTCACCTGTCGAGGTTCAGTTTGCCTCATGCAAGGATCATAAGTCCATTTCTGAAATTAACTTACTACCAAATATGCTTGAATGAGGACTACCCACCCATTTCTTTGTTCTTCTGCCACATCTCAGACAGAACTAAGGCTTTGTGCAGAATTCTCCTACTGATCACCATGCCAAAAACACTCAAAAACATCCATCCTCCTAGTAGAATGGCTGCTCAAAATTGCTACTTTTAACATCAGTGGGTGGTTACTTTAAAATGAAATGGCTTTTGTCAGTGCTTCATATAATGCTTACCTTCTAGACAGTGCATACAATGACACTGAGGGCCTTATTTCTTGTTTTGATGATGATAAAAGACACACGGAAGGTCTTTCCTTGGTGTCCCACACACCTTGCACTTTTATTTCTCCTGAAACTTTTTCCAAGCAAAATATGAGGCACCTGTGGTGACGGACTGCTTTGGAACAGGGAGGGTGAAGGGGAGACCCGGAGTTAAGGATATTTGCTGTCTTCACAAAGTGATTCCTCTTCTGAAAACCCCCAGAACTGGGATGTGAAAAGACAATGGATGTTGGTGGTGGGACCAGAGAGACTTTAGACACCATTGTATCTTTTCTCATGTGGAGTCTTGTCAAGAATATACAATGGATGTTGGTGGTGGGACCAGAGAGACTTCAGACACCATTGTATCTTTTCTCATGTGGAGTCTTGTCAAGAATATCGTGAGACTCATACATGCTACGATACCCAGAATCCTGAGGTATTCCACTGTAATGACCAAAGTCTGCATGGAAAACATTACAAAGATTTCTAGATATAGATCTATTTTTTTTTCCTGTGGCAGAAAAGCTCTTAGACCTGAAGTATCTAGCTGACACCCCCAGGAACACAATCCTGTGTAAAGGAGTAAAAAAAAAAGGCTTGAATGTTTTCTTGGAATCCATGTTTGTGTAAGACATCTCTCACCCAAGTGAGACATTCCTGACACTTTGAAAAAGACTCTTCAAAGATAAACAAACAATCTAAATATGGAAAAATGTGCACACACTGTAATCAACAATGAGATATAATCTGAGCTAGACACTTGTGAACACTCTTGTTATAGTGGATGGTCCAAAGGGTAATGCAGAGAACTGAAAATGTGATCCAGACAAACAAAACCTTAAAGAACGCCTGAAGTCTTGATGAATATGGATGTGATGAGTTTTTTTTAAATCTAGTGTTACCAGAAAACTTGCATGAAAAAGAAGAGGGAACAGGTTGAGAAGGGACATCATTTTGAATTTTGGCACTATATCAAAAATGGGTTTGGAAAAGAAAAGACCCAGAACTGGTCTCTGAGCATTTTCTTTCTTTGGCACTCCAGTCCCTTGAATAAGAAAACCTTTCCCCACCTGGGAACAAGGAACTGGTTCTATCATACCATGGGGCAGCACTTGATGCAAGACAGGTAGAAATAAAAGAGAGTCTGTTCTGGTGGATTAGGGATTACCACCTGGAAAGAAGGCAGGAATTTCCTCCCACTGTCATGTGTAATCTTGACAAATTATCTACAGAAAGAATTGACTGAAAGTACCTTTTGCCAAAGAGAAAAGAGGAGATTCAGACTTTCTGGAAGGGAAATGGGACTGACAGGTGGTGGTGGTGGGGCAAAGTCCCATAAAATTGTCATTCTGACTTGTACTGTCCTTGTTTTGGGAGGTTCCAGAATTTTTTTTTTTTTTTTAACTCCCAGTTGTCATTTCTTCTTAAATGTCTGTTTACCTGCATTTTGTTGAGACTGCTTATTTTGTTTTTTTTTTCCAAAACTGGATGAGTGTTACAGCATCCCTTAGAAATTTTAGAAAAGGAAGGCTGAAAAATCTTAGAAATTCCCTGTATCAACCTAGCCCTTTCATCACACATTTTGATCACCTCTGCAGCAGAGGGGCCGAAAACTTAAATCTCTATCCAATGGAGAATTTAAAACCTCATTTTTATCATCACCTGAGAATACAGCCAAGCAAACTTCCTCAAAACAGTATCACTGACCATAGCCCTGGAAGATGTATCAACTGACTCATACAAACACACTAAACAATGAGCAGTGACTTGTACCATAGAAATAACTATTATTTAAAACAGATTTTTCCTCACAAGAACAAAACTACAGGCAAAACATTCCTCATACTTTCACAGTTATGACCAAACTTTAACATAGGAGTCTGACAATTCAAAATTCTGAAAATCAATGATGCAGAACCATAGACTTTTTTATCCGTACTTACAAAGAATATTCCCATCCTTATCAGAAAGAGTAGGACTAGAATTAACTAAATGTTTAGCAGCAGTTGGATTAACTACAGCTAAAGCTACTGGGTAAGGTTTGGGAAGAGTGTATACAAACTTAAAAGACTGAGGAACTACATCTTACATGCCTTTTTATGTGAAGACGGCTGAACATCAGGAAAACTACAGGTAGTAATACATGTATCCTCCAAAGCTAACAGAAATGTAGGAATGTATGAAGTTTCTGAAAATTCCTTCTGTAACAGCGGATAGTATTTTCTGAGGGACTGTGAAACTCCACTGTTCTCCCACTGAAAACACTGACACATTCTGGCAAGAGTCTCAGGGAAAGAGAAACCCTACACGGAGTGTGAGAAACTGAGCTTTCCTCAGAGTCTGAACCAGAAATCTGAGAAGAAACCATGCATCTGTCCCTTCTTCCTGTCCTGATTTAGAATCTTTTACCAGAAACTACTCTATGAGGGATCAGTAGCCTAACGTAAACTACTCTTGTCTAAGAAAATCTGAGAAGGATTAAATACATGTTTAATTTCCTGTTTCTTTTTGACAGGAAAAATGGGGCCAACAGTGTTATAAATGGCAACAGCAGCTTACCCAGGGATGGGGACAGCATTCTGACAAAACAGGGAAGCCTTCCATGTTCCCTCTTACAAGACTGACAAGAGTGGCTCTCCCTTGACCACTGAGGGGACCCCAACAACTGCAGAGGACATGGCTAACATCCAGTCCATAGTGGCTGTAGGTACTACACCAGAGGGATCTGGGGTAAAAGATGAATGGTCTGAGGTAAAACTAACGAGTAACCCACCTATGGCTGAGGAAAATTGTTAGCCTGTTGTGGTGGCAATGGCTTTTTGCTTAACTTTTTCTTTTTGTGGCTGGCGGAAGGACTGACCTTGGAACCAGCAATTTGTTCCATGGTCAAGCCGAAAATGGTGCATCTTTCCTCGAGGAAACAAGCAGTAAAAAATGGTAAAACTTTAGTGTCTTTAAATGTGACTTTTTCACATAAAAACACAGTAAAAAGCATTTTAATACACTTTACCAGCCCCATAAACAATTTTGCAACAAAAATGTTTTTTTTTTTTTAATTACTTTAAGCAATAGACAGGAAAAAAGAGCACTCTTGTTTAAAAGTACAATACAGTCTTGTGACAGTCCATTAAAATAACTTTCCCAAACAGGAGAGTGTTATTTAAAATACATTTTTAATGGAATGTTTTGCCCATAGGGAACTTATCTGGTCAGCAAAGGAGAAGCACAAGCTGACTGCCGATCCTCGAAAGCTGCAGAGAATACTTTTCAACAGCAGGAAAGCTCTGAAGGGCATGGCACTCAACCTTGTCTTTTCAGTCAGCTCAATCTGAGCTGACTAAAGGTTTAATTGCATGGAAGGTGTTCTATAGCTTTGGAAGCTGGATGGCTGTTATATCCTATGCAGCATACAAACCTATATAATCTAAGGCTACTGCAGCAGTGATCAGTATGATGAACATCTGCTATTATGAATCAAAACTCTAAGTTCAAAGAGCTGAAAATGGGAAATATTATCTTTAACTGTTGTCATTAAGGACCTGTGTTTAGATAATAGCCATGCTGGAAGAGAAATTATGCTCATTAGCAAAAAATATCATTTATCTTCGCCTACAGAGAGGTACCATACTTATACTTAGTCTTGTCCTGTTTTGCTTTGCACAGTACTTTCTGAATGAGAGGAAGGGGAGGGCTCTGAATCAATGGAAAGGAGACAGTATTTGAATCAATGGAAAGGAGACAGTATTTATTGTCCAAACTACCTTATGAGGCATGACAGAACAAAAAACTTTCCCAGGAATTCATTAAAGCGGCTAGCACGAGCCATATGGCTCATGCTAAAAAGGCCCTTATCCCTCAACATGCACATTTGCGATTCAGAAACATGTTGGCCACTCACTCCCTCTCCCTCCGCACACACAGGTATACACAACATAAATGAAAACACACACACAATCACACACCACGGTCCCAGTACCTATCTCTAACCTGTCTGCTCAACTGTTTTCCCCCATCTCATAAAAGTTAAAGTGGCGTGAAGGCACGTATCCAATATGCCCTGGTGGATAGTGGCTAATATGCCTCTGGCATGACAGCTCTAGCTAAAGAATCATAAGTACACTGTACTCTGTGAACTCCCTTTTTTGTCCACGGCAGCAAATAGCAACACTTGTGCTAAAACACACTGCAAATTTTCCTGTCTATACATTAGAATGGAACTTTGATAAGAAACAATAAAAGTTACATAACATGCTAAGTATACCTTTTACCATATTTTTGTAGTAACCTAGAATTCTTAATAAGTAGTAAAAACACAAAATAGGTAGACTTCCCAACAAATGCAGGATAGGCCTTTCAAGAATAATATAAATTATAATATAAATCCTATCTATCTAAAGGAGATTTAGGCATTTTCTAGCCTTTTTGGTGCAGTAGACTATGAATCTGAACATTGCTTGCTTGTTTATAAAAACATAATGTATACAAAAATCTCAGCATCTCACTACATTTCTTTTTCCAGAGAAGAAGGATTCCCCACAGTCTAACTGAATAAAAAGCTAAATGCTTCCATAAAGCAAGAATATACCTTACCTGAATACTACGAATATGGTAGCTGTATCTGCATCATATAAAATGCCCACTTCAAAAAAATTGGTCAAGGAGATGATAGTACTATTCATTTCTTTTAATCTTCTTAAAATTTTCATGGGTATCTTGAAAAGCTTTCATCCCTGTGTTCTATCCATGGACTCAGTCCAACAAAGGCACAGCCACTGCTATTTCAATGCACTTCCCTGCATTTTATAGAAAACATCTCTGCAAACTCCTTACAATAAAAGTAAAGAGGCAGTAAATAGTGCCAGATTTAGAGGTAGCTATATTTGGCCCAGCTTGAGGAAATACTCAATCTGATATGATCATAAGAGATAATAATGTAAGTACCAACTTAGGAGCTACATCTAAATCAACCCCTATTTTACTGCTGCCTTCCTTTGACTGCTCATCCTAAAAGAGGGGAAGGAGCTGTTTGTGAACTGTAGCAGTCTTTCTGAGGAACAAGGTGGGTCCAACGCCTGGGGGGGGTGGCGGGGTGGTAGCCTTAATCAAGCAGGTGTTCGAGAAAGTACAGTTGTGTACACTTACCATAAATGTAGATGTTCGAGTGTATTCACTGTTGCAGTCATTACATTTGGGTAATATGCTGGCAGGTTGCCCTCAGTTGGACTGATTAACAAAGTCTTGGGTCCTGCGTCGGTTGCTGTCGCTTCTTCCATGACGTCAGGTCGTCAGGGGTATAAAATATGCAGCCGACGCTATTACATCAGTTTTTCTTTCCCCAGATGTCTGTTGCAGTCATTACACTTGGGTAGAATCCCAAAGCTATGGTTGGGAGGATGGATTTATACAGTATTAGGAGCAGCTATAAGGCCCTGCAGGACAGCAGTGGCAAAGCCAGCTCTGGAAAAGCCAGCTCTGGATTTAGAGAAGAGAGGTAAATGGTAATGTTTGGTGAACGTATGAACTGAGCTCCAGGTAGCAGCTTCTAGAATGTCTCTGGTAGGAACCCCTCTGAGAAAGGCTGCAGAAGTAGATGCAGCCCTGGTGGAATGAGATTGATCCCCTTGGGGATAGGTTTACTATGGTGCATACAGCAGAAATGAATACAATGGCTTATCCATTTGGAAATAGTCTTCTTTGAAATCGCCTTTCCCTCTGCCCCTGCAGCAAATGCCATCAATAGTTATTCAGATTTTCTTAGAGATTTTGTCCTGTTTAAGTACAATCTAAGTTGTCTGTGTAGATCCGATGAATGCAGAATCCGCTCACCCTTGTTCTGTGGATTGGGAAAGAAAGTTGGCAGATGAATGGTCTGATTAAGAGTCAAACTGGATACCACCTTAGGCATGAAAGATGGACTGGTCCTGAGAGCCACCCTGTCTGGATGAAAAATAATGAAAGACTCCACTGCCATAAGAGCCTGTAATTCTTCAAGCTGAAGTGACTGCTAAAAGGAAAGCTGTTTTCTGGGAGAGAAACTTTAGGTCTGCAGTAGCAGCTGGCTCAAAAGGAGGTACAGTGAACTTTTCCATAGCAAAATTGAGGTCCCATGCAGGAGTTGGTGCTCTCCTGGGAGGTCTTAAATTTTTGGCCCCCTCTGAGATACTGCTTTAGCAGAGGATGAGAGAAGAGGGGAGGTTCTGTGTTGTAATGAGCTGAAATGGCAGAGGCATGGATTTTTATGGAAGAAAAAGATAGGCCCTTGTGAAGCATCTCAGTTAAGTACTGCAGAATCTGAGGAATATTGGGCATTGCTGTGCTTATTCCTTGAGATTGGTTCCAGGCACAGAATCCCTTCCATTTGTCAGCATAAGATTTTCTAGTACTAGGCCTTCTAGCCTCCAAAATGACATCCATCACAGGTTTGCTGAGGGATGCCAAGGGTGAAATTAGTTGATTAGCCATGCTGCAAGATTCAAAGTTTGGAAATGAGTGTGCAGAATTTGGTAGTTCTGCTGAGACAGTAGGTAAGGTGTCCGAGGCAGGTGCCACGGAAGGTGTGACACATTGCGCAGGAGTGGGTACCAGTGTTGGCAAGGCCAGTCTGGAGAAATCAGAATCATTTTTGTTTTTTCCTGTCTTTTAGTAAAACCTTGGAGAGCAGAGGCAGAGGGGGAAAGGCATAGACTGATAGTTTTTTCCAGCTGAAGGATAGAGCATCCACTTTTCAAGCCTCTTTGTGATAAATTATTGTGCAGAATTTGTCCAACTGATAGTTCTGGGGTGAAGCAAATAGATGCATGTCTGGGCTCCACCATCTGCGTGTCAACATTTTGAAAACTTGTGGTTCCAGTTTCCATTCGTGTGGGTCCATAAGATTTCTGCTTAGTTTGTCTGCCAGAGTGTTTAGCTTTCCTGACAGGAATTGAGCTTGTATTTGTATTTGATAGGTCAAGGCCATGTTCCACAATGCCATGGCTAGTCTGCAAAGGGGGTAGGAATGAGTACCCCCCTGCTTGTTTATGTACCACATAACTGTGGTGTTGTCTTGTCTTTATCATTAGTTATCCTGGATGAAGGTAGTCATTGAAGGCTGTCAGCGCATTCTGTTCAGCTAGCATCTCTTTCTGACTGATATGTAGGTGCATTTGATTTGGGCTCCATTTGCCCTGAATGCACTTTCCTGCCAGATGAGCCCCCCAAGCATAGTCTGATGAGTCTGTAGCAGGGTTTGGGCGGCAGGGGGTGGAGTAAATGGCAGTCCCTTGTTTTGGTGACAGGCCTCTGCCCACCATAGGAACTCTAGTTGCAGGCAAGGTATAATAGGAATCATTGTTTCCAGGCTGTGTCAATGTTGACTCCATAAACTTTTTAAGCACCACTGTAGTTTCCTCATATGCAGTCTTGCATATGGAATTAGAAGAATGCAGGAGGCCATGTACCCCAAGGCTTGCAGAATTTGTCTTGCAGACAGCAGGGTTTTTGTGGCCACCTGTTTGAAGTAAGTCACTAATTGAATTTGCTTTTCTGGCATAAGGTAAGTCATCTGGGCAGTTGTATTCAAGCTTGCACCCAGGAATGTAATTTTTTGAGAGGGTACCAGTTGTGATTTAGTTTCGTTTATGGTGTACCCTAGACAAGTTAGAACCCTTTTTACAAACGCCAGATGCTTTAGAAGAATGTCCTTGTTTTCTGTCTGAATTAGACAATCGTCCAGGTATGGATATATTTGAATATTTTTTTGCCTGCAAAATGCAATTACTGGAGCCAGGCACTTTGTGAAGACCCTGGGTGCAGTAGATAAGTCAAAGGGCAGTGCAGAGAACTGGTAATGCAAGTAGCCTGCTTTGAAGCGGAGATATCTTCTGCAGGATTCCCTGATTGGGATATGCAGGTAAGCCTCTTTTATGTCTAGAGTTACCAACCAGGCATCTTTGCCTAGCATAGGTAGTAACTGTTGAAGAGTCAGCATCTTGAATTTTGGAATGTCCAGAAATGTGTTTAGAGTGGATAAGTCCAGAAATGGACGCCATGATTTGTCTTTTCTGGGTACCAGGAAAAGTCTTGAATAGAAACCTTGTCCCTTTTCCTCTTCTGGTACTGGTACTGGTACATGTTCATGAGGAACAGAACTTGTTTCTGGGCCTCTGCCCACTGATTTGTGGGCAGATCTGGCCATCCGTTTGGAATTGGCAATGTGTGGAAATGAACTCTGTATCCCTGGGATACTATATTTAAAACCCATTTGCCCTGGGTAATAAGTTGCCAGTTTTGTGCATGAAGTGCCAGTTTCCCCCCCAAAAGGGCGGCTAAAAGGTAAGTGCTCGGTGATTGTAGAGGGAAGTTATTGAGACTGTTTACCATAGGGAGGTACCTTGTTGTTTCCAGATTTGGAGGTGGAGGCGCCCCATTGTTTTGTTTTAAAAGTTCCTTGTGACTGAAATCTGGAGCCTTTGGAATGTCTTGATTTGACTTGAGCTGCTCTCGAGGGGACTGGAAAGGACCAGTTCTTAGTAGGCCAGTGCCTACTAAATCTTGGAGGTTGCACTTGTAAGAAATCTTTCACAGAGATTTTGGCCTTAGATTTGAAGATGGCGTCAATTTAATATACAAATCTTTAGCCCTGAAAACACCCACAGAAGCCGGTGCCTGCACAGCGGCTCCGGACCCATCTAAGGTAGAGACATCCGCAGGTTCAATACTTAAAGCATCTCGCGGCATATTGGACTCCGAATGGGTCCCAGTAGAGGCCTGAGAATCAAAAGTAGCGGGCATCAGGGGCTGCGAAAGCGCTTCACTGAGTACCGGCGAACTAGCGACTGGCTTAGGAGAAGTGTAGTCAGTTTTGGATCTCGACGGCCTGTCTGTCTTTTTCTTTGCATTTTTTAGGTATTCCGGTAGTCTGACTGCTAACCGACGTCATTTCTGGATAGTTAAATCGTGAGCCAAAATATTTACAAGCAAAAATGTACCGATGTTTAATGGTTGTTGTGTCTTTTGGCTTTTCCTGGTTAGGGGTCGCCACAGCAGAACTCCGGTCCGCTAATGACTGGCAGTAGATTTTTACGTGCCGAGTTGCCGGCCCTGATGCACAACCTTCAACGAAGGTACGCCCATTCACGCATGTCTCCACACAGAAGACGCTCTAGCTGAGAATCGAACAGGACAACGTCTTACTGTGAGGCGACAACACTACCGCAGCACCAACACCGCAGTCTTAATAGTGCGTTGATTAAATTTAGCACAAAACCAACAACAAGGTACGTTACGATCAGAGCCTAGGCAAGGAATACAGTACAAATGAAAATCCTTATGAGGTATTTGCTTCCCACAAGTAACCTCCTTACCTTTATCACTAAACAAAAAATCAAAAATCCCAAACAAGCAACTTATCGTACCAAATACAACAAAACAGATTTTAACCTAGCATCCTTTCAAAATGAACTCAAAGAATATAACTGGTCCACTCTAAAATACCTCCCAATTGATGAAGCAGTAACCCATTTTAACAATACTTTCCTACTGATTCTAAACCAGCATGCCCCATCCCGCCTAGTCAGAGTCAGTTCCAAAGCAGCCCCATGGCTTTCCAAAACAACTAAACAAACTATGCGGGCTAGAAATAGACTGTGGTCTAAATGGAGGTCAACAAAAAACCCAATTGACCATCAAAACTTCAAATACCTGAGAAACAAAACAAAAAAGCTCATCTATCTGGACAAGAAAAACTACCACCTTCAATACCAACAAAACCAACACCATAACCCTAAACACTTTTGGTCTGGAATAAACAAACTACTCCATCCAGGCAACACAAAAACTCCCACCCCTGCTGGCCTAGTAGAAACTCAACCTAACATTATAGCCAACACCTTCAACAATTTCTTCTCTCAAACAGTCACCTCACTTGCAAGTACCATGACCCCCCCCCTACCCTCCAAACTATCCCCACTCAGAACAGCACCGATAAGCTAAAGTTTAATACTGTCTCAACAACCTATATACGTAAACTACTATGTAAACTCAAACCCTGTACCCCTTCTGCAGACAAGCTTCCAGCTGAATATCTGCAACTAGCATAACTGAAATAGCCTACCCAGTCTCCATCTTAATAAACAGAACCATAACTGAATCCAAAATCCCATCCTGTTGGAAAATCTCCCATATCATTCCCCTTCACAAAGGAGGAAATTCTAACGAACTCTCCAATTTCCGGCCTATTGCCCTTCTATCACCTCTATCCAAAATAATGGAACGCTGCATACACCATCAACTTCTACATTATCTCTTGAATAACAGATTGCTTGTAGACTCACAACATGGTTTTAGACCCTTCCACAGTACTTCTACTGCCCTTCTCTCCTTCACTGACTCTATCAATAAAAACCGCAACAACAACCTGTTCTCCTCTGCACTATTCCTGGACCTCTCTAAAGCATTCGATATGGTCAACCACAAACTTCTCCTAGATACCTTACAATCCCTCTCACTTGATTCACAAGCAGTACAGTGGTTCAACTCATACCTGACCAATAGAAAACAAGCAGTCCTCTGGGACAGCCATCTATCTTCCCAACTCCCAATTACTATTGGCGTCCCACAAGGATCCATCCTAGGTCCCTTACTTTTCTCTATTTTCATAAATAACCTGCCCACTTCCCTCCCAACCTCTACCTGTATACAGTATGCAGATGATTCCACTCTCATCTGCTCTGCTTCTTCACCAACACAACGCCACTCTGCTACCCAATTGGTCTTCACTGCAGCAGAAAACTGGTTTCAACATATTTGTCTCCTCCTAAATCCCAAAAAAAACAAACTACTACTTTTCACCCCAACCTCTAAAGCCACCCCTATCACCTTTTCAATAGTATCAGGTAATGGCACTGTCATCAAACCTGACTACTCCACTAAGCTGCTAGGCATCACCATAGACAATCAGCTAAATTTTGACTTACACATTGATTTAACTATAAAGTCAGTCAATAAAAAAATTGGTGCCCTTTACAGAATTAAGCCCTTTCTCACCGCCACTTCCCGAGTGGCTCTCGCTAAACTCACCTCATCTCTACATTATTGTATGCCTCTCCTTCCTTTATCAACATATCTAAATCTAATCTTCAAAAACTGAATACCGCCTACCACAGTATAGCCAGATTTGCTACTGCCTCTCCATTCCAAACTCATCACTGTCTTAATTTAAAGAAACTAAACCGGCTTGAACTTCCAAACCTAATACTCCTACAGCAACTAATTATCACTTTTAAAATTCTACATTACCCCTCCAACACACCCACACTAAATAAACTCATCACACCTTATAAAAATCTCACTACACTTAGATCTGCCAACAAGCTACTAGTTACTACTTTGAAATCTCATAATAAAGCAGGCGATTCCTTATTCGCAAACACTGTAGGTTCATATTGGAATAAACTTCCCACAGAACTGACCTCCCTAGCTTCAGGTCATCTCTTCAGAAAACAAATAAAAACTTACCTACTAACTCACTGGCTATGCCCCTGCTCCAACCCTGACTGACCTCAACAATTTTTTTTTTACTCTCTCCAGTCCACTCCTGTATCTTTTAGCTCTTCTGTAGTAACTTAAACTGTCTTCCACAGTCACTAGTTTGTACCATCTCTCTTCTGTTCAATTTATTGTTAGACTCCCCCTCTGCCCATGCTGTTATTCTCTCTTATTCTCTCTCTCGTTTCATCTACCTGACCTCTAATAATTCATACTACCTTTGTATTTCTCACTATCTCTGTTTCTTTCCACCTTACTTTTCCTACTGACTGATCCTTAGCCTTACTATCATCCTAACATCTGTACCTTTAGAAATTGCATCTCTGTCAACACTCCTTTACCTCATTTCTGCCTTATTCCTATACTCTTACTTCACATTATCTGTTACACTACTTACCTACATATTTTTACTTTTTACCTACCTTTTTCCTGCTTTCAGATAATACCTATTTGTTGAAGTAGAACCTATTTGTTGTCATACCAGCTACTAGTGATATTTTTTTAACTTATAATTGTCGTCTTATGATACTAAAACTTTTCTACACAGTACCCATCTGAATTTTGATTGTCATCAACTCAGATTAGTACAGAAAAAATATATATGCATTTGATATTGCCTTATTTTATTACTTTTTATTTGTATAGTTTGTTTATTTAGTAACCTCTTAAACTGTATTGTCTTAGTCTGATAGTGGAGATTTTCTCCTCGGGCCTCTGCTGAAAATGGACATGTATCCAGCCAGACTAGCCCGGTTAACAAATGTAAAATAAATAAAATAAATAAAATAAAAATGCAATTATTAACTTTTACTGACATCGGTAAGGAGCAAGAAAAAGTTTCCCCAATGGGATACTCAGCGTTTAGTTGAAGACTTCAGTTCTGAAACTCAAAAACAAATATTTCAGAGGTCTGCTGACTGGCACTTGCGAACTGCTTCTGCTTCGGGCACAGCGCGGCAAGAAAGACTGATGTAATGGTGTCGGCTGCATGTTTTATACCCCTGACGTCATGGAAGAAGCAAAAGCAACCGACGCAGGATCCAAGACTTTGTTACTCGGGCCGACTGAGGGCAACCTGCCAGCAGATTACCCAAATGTAATGGCTGCAACAGTGAAACACGAAGAACATCATGCACTTCAGCAGGAGAATACATAGTGGCTACAGCTATGATAGTTGGATTAGGACAATACTAATGTCCTCACTGGTGAGATACTGACAAGGACACACGCAAATGACGGTCTTAAAAAAATGGACTTGAGTCCGACTTTGGAGGCTTGATGTTTGACAGGGATGGGGATAAAAAGCATATGGAAAAAAAAAAGAAAAAACAGAAGTAGGGGCATCAATTTAACCTTGTTTGCTTGTGCATCTCCAATAAGATGCATTTTAACCCTCTATCCTGTCTGAGAAACTCTGCTACTTGGAAAATTACTTTGTGTGACTGCTGAAAGTACTGAAATTGCTGTTAGCTGACTTACTTTATACGAAGCCTGATCTGATATAGATGACTCATTTTATGAACGTTTATGATTTCTGTGTCAGACATTTGAGAACCATCAAAGATGCCCCTGTTTCTTCCACACATCTCAGGACTTCTGATTTTTATGACTATTAGATGCTGTCAGACCTCTCAACTCTCTATTTTGGAGGAACATTCTTATTTTTTGGCCTAATTTATCACTGCATAGAATGTCCCTATTTTCAGAAGAATATCACAATTTTCAGGCTTGAGTTGCCCCTTCACACAATTTCTGAATCCCCCATCATCACGTGTGATTTTTGAGGCTGTCTAGTACATAGAAAAGCACACTACATGATCAACATATTAGTGGCAAAAATGATATGAAGAAAGAGGACACATCTTTCTTCTCCCTTTATCTAATGCAGAAATAAATGACCTTGTATTGCAAAAAATCTACATATTTTACAATGTTGTTTTGATCGTCACTCTACTTTTTTTGTAGTATCCTTTATTCTTCCTGAAGGTGGAAGGAGTTATGTGCCATTTGATATTCACATTTTACGCTAATTAGATGCCCAGATTTTTGGCTGGATGCTTCTACTTTTCAAGAGCCATTGTTCCTATTTTCAATGCTTTCAGGTTGAGAGGCATGGATACTGCCTCCTTTTCTGGTAGGTTTTCAATTAACTTCTTCCTCTTCCATGTTTTGCTTAGAAGAACCAAAGAGTTTCTATAACTTTTTCTCATTTAACTATGATGATAATGCTTTCAATCTCAAGAGTCTGGTCACTTTAATGAATTTCAAGCACAACTTTATGCTCAGAACTAAAATAAAATAAACAGCACATAAAAATTTTTGGGGGGAACCTGTCCACCACAAGCACATTTACTTACCAAATTGGAAGTGAAAACATACCCACCTAACAAAAGTCTTCTGAAAAGTTTGTTTGTTTGTTTGTGTCTTTCGGCTTTTCCCGGTTAGGGGTCACAACAGCGGAACTCCGGTCCGCTAATGATTGGCAGTAGAGTTCTACGTGCTGGGAAATTGTAACCTTGAAGGAACTCCGTAGATGCAATGAAAATAAAACAGAAGGTATAAGGTCTAACAACCAGCTATAATCTCAACAAAGTAATAGTTTTAAAATACCAAGGAACTGAAGTAGGTGCACTCAAATGGTTCTCTACTGTAATTTTTAGACCTGGAATTATGGGGAAAATAAAGAAAAGCAAAACTAAAGGAGAACAGTGAATGGCGATAACCACTGTTCCCCTTTAAAGCTTACCTGCATCCCCCACGCTCATACTGCTTACACTAACTCTGAAATCACCATACTCTGAGACACAATGATGTTGGATTTGTGCAAGTTTCAGTTTCTGCACATTCAGGATCTCTATTTTGGAACTCACTCTTTCCAGTCTTGTAATTTAAGTGTTACTCATCCGTCATTACTTATATGGCAATCTCAAGCCACTGAATGTCAGAGTTTGTCATAAGTGAATGCCACAGTTGCAACAAAGATGGCCATACCACTGCAACTTCACTAGTGAATAAACCCAAATCTCATGATTTATTGATGCGGTGTCCATCCTTGAAGAAAGATCCCCTGGTGTTTGGAAGAGTACAATGATGACAGCAGTGCTCGTCAAGCTTAAAAGGAATACAAGGGCATGCATCTGTAGCCTCTACCAAAACCCTCTCTTAGGATACCAAAGACAGGGTCTCCTGAGACTTCTCTGTTTGCAATGATAGCTGGTACAAGACAGCATCCATTTCCATGATTATGAAGGCAGTGTCTCCTGTATTATGGTTCTCCTCAGGGGTGACAGCCATGGGGGTGGCCACTCTAGAGACAATACCACAGAGCATTTTGAGAGGGCCACTAGGAGACAGTATCAATGTAAGGGTTCACATGAATTTTTTTTCTCTGGTTAGTTTTCAATCATTATGACTGAAAAGCACAAAATGTCTGTACTGGAAAGCGAAAAGGGTGTCCACCCAAGGAGGCTACAAAGAATTTCCCATGGGGAACTGCAATAATGATGTGCAAAAGGCATCAAATGCCATGTCCAGCAGCACCAACAACATGACACCCCCCCAATCCTCAGGTTCCCCACCTGGAGCTTGGAATTCCTGATGTTCTCTATGACGTCATTAAAGTTCAAGAAGCGATGACATTTGCTCAACAACTACAAAATTACAACAGGCAGAAGTACAACCTTAGGTCTTACTCTGAAGATGATACAGCTTTCACAGAACTCTGAAAAAGGTCTGGGCCTGATTGAGTAGCTCTGCAGAGATGGTCTCTGAGTGAAGCTCTTTTTTTGAGGGTAAGGCTTATGAGTTCTATGCCCTGACATGGCCAGTGACCACACCATGCACCCTCTAGTGCTCAGCAGCATGCCTTCTAGAAGAGTAAATGCAAACATTCCATAGGCAGCCCTAAAAAGAAGCCAGTACTGCAAATTTTGAGTCTGCAGACTTGTCCTCTTGGTGGACTTACCTGACACCAAGGAGGAGGAGGCAAAATCACATGACGCAAAACAGCACAACTCCCCAAAGTCTACAGGAGGCTTCTTTTCTTCTTCTTAGTGGGTTGGGTATGACTACAAAAAAGGAAGGACTCAAAGGAAAGGTAATAAAGGTCCTCTACAGAGAGCTTCATCCTGCAGTCATCCACTTGGTCCTCAGTGAGCTGGCAAAACAGAACTTCCCCAGAGAAAGTTCACCCAGGATATGGTTACCGAGCTCTCCTCTCAGAAAGGAGTCTTAATCATTTTATGCTGTGCAAGCACATGCCTAGGCCTGCAGGCCTACTAAAAACATCAGAGCAGAGGAAGCTACAATGGGCAACATGTCCATTGTGAAAGCTATAAACACATGACTGACTACCTCTTTTTTTGAGATACAGGGATATTAACATTTTCCAATATCTGATCCACTTCAGGGACTGGAATCTGGACAGGCAGGACAGACAGACAGTTGACAGTCATGTGCCAGAATAAGGCAAAGGAGAACACTCTCTTGTCCATCCTGTCTAAAGCTTCAAACTCCTTTGTCTGGCAGTAAGGTGACAAAATGTTGTGGGGGTCTTTCCCCATGCTGGACTGAAGAAATCACACAAGTCCATTCTAAGATTTCTTCTCAGGATCTCACTCCAAAAAGGCAGAGATTTACAGAGGGTTTTCTGCCTTCTTGGGATCACAGGAAAAAGAGCTGTATGCTTCCAGGATATAGATATCCCACACCTAATGATAGGTCCAGTAATGGGGATCCTTCAGAAGATAGTCATTAAAGTATTTCTGAGGAAAAGGAATACAGGCAACCAACCAGTCAGTGGTGGACTTCATAAACCTTAGGTTTTCTCTTAAGATGGGATCAGCCACTTGAAAGTTGTACATACAGAAGGTGCTGTTAACCTTACGTGTGCACTGATAACTGCCTCCATGTCCAGCAGTACCAACAACTTGACCCCCCTCCCAATCCTCAGGTTCCCCACCTGGAGCTCGGAATTCCTGATGTTCTCTATGACGTCATTAAAGTTCAAGAAGCGATGACATTTGCTCAACGACTACAAAATTACAACAGGCAGAAGTACAACCCTAGGTCTTACTCTGAAGATGATACAGCTTTCACAGCACTCTGAAAAAGGTATGGGCCTGATTGAGTAGCTCTGCAGAGATGGTCCTCTGAGTGAAGCTTTTTTTTTGAGGATAAGGCTTATGAGTTCTATGTCCTAACATGGCCAGTGACCACACCAGGCACCCTCTAGTGCTTAGCAGCATGCCTCCTAGAAGAGTAAATGCAAACATTCCATAGGCAGCCCTAAAAAGAAGCCAGTACTGCAAATTTTGAGTCTGCAGACTTGTCCTCTTGGAGGACTTACCTGACACCAAGGAGGAGGAGGAGGCAAAATCACATGATGCAAAACAGCACAACTCCCCAAAGTCTACAGGAGGCTTCTTTTTTTCTTCTTAGTGGGTTGGGTATGACTACAAAAAAGGAAGGACTCAAAGGAAAGGTAATAAAGGTCCTCTACAGAAAGCTTCATCCTGCAGTCATCCACTTGGTCCTCACTGAGCTGGCAAAACAGAACTTCCCCAGAGAAAGTTCACCCAGGATATGGTTACCGAGCTCTCCTCTCAGAAAGGAGTCTTAATCATTTTATGCTGTGCAAGCACATGCCTAGGCCTGCAGCCCTACTAAAAACATCAGAGCAGAGGAAGCTACAATGGGCAACATGTCCATTGTGAAAGCTATAAACACATGACTGACCACCTCTTTCTTGGAGATACAAGGATATAAACATTTTTCAATATCTGATCCACTTCAGGGACTGGAATCTGGACAGGCAAGACAGACAGACAGTTGACAGTCATGTGCCAGAATAAGGCAAAGGAGAACACTCTCTTGTCCATCCTGTCTAAAGCTTCAAACTCCTTTGTCTGGCAGTAAGGTGACAAAATGTTGTGGGGGTCTTTCCCTATGCTGGACTGAAGAAATCACACAAGTCCATTCTAAGATTTCTTCTCAGGATCTCACTCCAAAAAGGCAGAGATTTACAGAGGGGTTTCTGCCTTCTTGGGATCACAGGAAAAGGAGCTGTATGCTTCCAGGATATACATATCCCACGCCTAATGATAGGTCCAGTAATGGGGATCCTTCAGAAGAAAGTCATTAAAGTATTTCTGAGGAAAAGGAATACAGGCAAACAACCAGTCAGTGGTGGACTTAATAAACCTTAGGGTTTCTCTTAAGGTGGGATCAGCCACTGGAAAGTTGTACAAACAGAAGGTGCTGTTAACCTTACGTGTGCACTTATAACTGCCTCCAGGTCCTCTGACTCCTCAAAGGAAACAAAGGAAGACCTTTGCTATGTCCCATTCCTGGGCTAGGCATTTACATGCATGGGTGATGTATTGGAATGAATATGTAAAAGACAGGTACAGATGCCTGGTTCTGTGACACAGATGGGTGGAACCCTGACTGACATACAATCACTACCGGAGTTCAGTAAGCTGCCCAAGCACCTGAAAAGCCATGGAGGGAAATGGAAGGAGAGAAGGGGTATGACCCACTCACCTCTCACAGTTCTGGGGTGGGAGGCACACAGCTGGGGGTGGGGGGCATACTGCCCTAGTTAAGACTACAGAAAACCTCTGCCTGTACTTCGGGGGGGGGGGGGCAGCACTGCCTGACAGGAAATGACCCTTGTAGAAGTGAGGGTACAATCTTTGCTGTAACCCACTCCAAGCTCCCTCCCAACACTATGTGGGACCTGTGCAGGGACAGGGTAGCATACAAAACAAAATATGAACACTCCTGATGACTGCCAATATGATAGACACTTCTGCTTGGCTCTTACCTACGTGATAGAGGATGTACAGGCAACATGACAATGACAGGGTTTGATGGTCAGCAGGCAGCTGGGGTAAAAAGGACAAAAAAAAAAAAGACGGGCAGTGAATGTTCAATGACAACACCATCAGTTTAGAACATATTGGCCAATGCTTGGGTATGGAATTGAGTGTTGCACTGGGACTGGTACTAGTATCAGGCTATGTTTCCTAAGGCTGTGTTGTTGTATCCACAAGAACACAGGTTCATATATGTGTACTAGGCTAAGGGCCCTGGAGCCTTTACAAGCCTAGCCCACAGGATTACCCTGGCATCGTGCCACCCGACCTTAGTTCCCAGTGCCTCTGTCAAGAAAAGCCACTGCAGTGACCACTGAGGAAAATTTTCTATTTCCCATCCACTCATCAAGAGTTCTCTTGAAAAGGGCCAGTCAGGTGCTCTGCTTGACATGTATGGGAAGTCTACTCCATAACATATCCCACTAATCCTCAAACAGCTGCCTAACATCAAGGGTCTGAACTAAGAACTTAGTGAACCCTCCCTTAACCTGGGCCAATGAGCACTGCTGGACTGGGGAAGGCCTAAGGAGAAGAGTCGGCACACTCCTAAGTAGTAACAGCAAGTTTCTGCAAGGTGATTCAAGCGCCACAATCTGGGATACAGACAGTCATGAGAATGCTCCAGTCACTCATGTGAAAATGGCAGGGACTACATCCTGAAATACATAAATGAATCCAAAGTGATAAGCTGGAGTAGACCACCTGCAAACCCCTTGCTGTCCTCCATGAACTTGAGCCCTTGCTTTATACGGTAAGCGTATGACACATGGTGACAAGGACAGCATCTTGTTTACAAGACTTATCACTGAGGTATGACTGCTGCCTCCCCTCAAATTCTTTAACATTCTGACAGTGTTCTGAAAAAGAAGTAGGACTGCCATTTTCCCAGTGATCCCTGTTCTGTGCATTTTTTAAATGCCTCCATTCCCTAAGTGATGAAATGGGCTAGGCATTTCTTCTACCTATGTCTACAGCTGCCTAGGCTAAATCACTGTCACACAATACTTCACGTCGTGCTCCTCTCCTAAGCAGTAGGGACTGCTAGGCATTTCTTCTACCTATGTCTACAGCTGCCTAGGCTAAATCACTGTCACACAATACTTCACGTCGTGCTCCTCTCCTAAGCAGTAGGGACTGCGCTGTCAGGTTCCCTGGTTTATTTGACAGCTGCAAAAATACTTATTACAGTTCCATGCTTTAAGCACTGAATGTGGGAATTTTTCCATAAGGAATGCCTGGACTGAGATCACAACCATGTGAAGAGTATGAAAAAATTGCTGGGTTCAAAGATTACGTGTGTCCTATTGAGGCATGTGACAGCAAACAACACAGATGCCCTTAACATCAGAACTCCACAAAAAATGATGAAACAGAATGGAACAGAGGATGAAACTAATCAAAGTCCTTCCAAGAAGGGTACTTGATATCACATCAGTACACTAAAGGAAGAGTGGTACCGATAAAATAAGCTGACACAGATCTGAAATAATCATGCCTTGTTATCTAAAGGTATAAATGTTATAGGGAGGAGTGATATACAATGATGTTCACAGGCAGAGGAACCAAAGTAGAAAAACAAGTAATTATCCAGTGAAAACAGCAACACAACCTAAATGTAGACCCATCACAGGCAGCAGTGGAGACCCCCATTACTCAAAAATGAATATAGTCTTGAAGCATTCAAGCGATATGGTACGCAATATGAGGAACAACTGTCAGATGTACAAACTGGTTTTATAGAGGCAGAGACATTTAGAGATCAAACTGTCAACATCCACTGGAAATCAGTTCTAAACCCTGTTCTACTTTAGGAAGATGCTTTAACACTATAAGACCAGAAGAGTTTATACAGACAAGGTCTACACTGAAATGAAGGATGACTTCTTGGTTTACAGAAGTAACTCTAGGCTACAGTTAAGGCATGGCCCCAGAAGTTCAAGTAGCAAGTAACTGAAAGCTTGGAAAAGTGTGCTGCCAGCAATCAACTATCCAAGTAATCATTATGAGGCATCTAATAAATACTCATGCAGAAGAAATGTTTGGTCCATGCATCTTTATATCCTGAGATTCCTGTGGGGCAGGTATATGAAGTAGTTTTTAAAACACATGGGAATATGTTCAGGGCAAATTTAACAAACCTTAATGTTTAGAAAGGTGTAATGCTTATTAATTTCTCAGTTTTCTGTACTGTTACTACTAAGGACATTTTATACTTTACAGCTTTTTCCTAATGTGGGGACAAAAAATGCCATGACATTACTAGCAATTCCTATACAACAGTGTGATGTGGGAAGTCGCAATGTACCTGATAATGACTTAAGAATGAAGTAAGCCACAAAGGTAGACAAATTTTAAAGGAAACACAGAACATGAAGAACACATTCACGCAAATTCCCTACATATTAAATTATGGGAGAAAAATGTATAAATGACAAATAGGCTGCAGGGAGAAATACTGTCATTCTGTTAGTTTTCAGAAAAACAAAAAGAAACAAATTTTCAGAAGGGTCATATACCTGACTTCCTGATGTCTTCGGAGAAACTGCTGACAAGAAATCTTCTTGCTGCTTGCTTTTAGTAGTTTTGTCCCAGTCATATTCACTTGCCAGCTTTGTCCCTTCAGGAATTGCAGCAACATGCTGTGATTTAGAAGCTTTTGATTTATGTGACCGGTTGGACCCAAAATCATCATTACCCCAATTGTCCCATGTGTCATCTGTAGCAGAAGTTTGACCTTTATGGCTGTCTTCCTTCTGACTAGACCAGTCATCAAATGCTTCCCAGCTTGAACTCTCCTTCTTGGACATAGAAGATGAAATGGGCACCTTTAGGAAACAGTAACACAGTCAATACAAAGTTTAATTGCACCCATAGCCTTATTCACTCACAAACAAAGAAAGATATTAATTAAACATGCATATCACTATCAGTTTATCTCTTTGTTCTGCCTCTGATTTTGCATCCGTATTGCCCTGAGGGATTTCCCTTGTCCATTGTTACATACCTTATAGCTGCTATACACAGAGTCATCTGCTTTTACCATGTCAAGTTGTTGTTGGCTTCATTGCTTTAGTCATCATCTTAGGATGTATTTGCAACACAGCAAGTAACTGTTTGAATGACTAACACCTACTTTTAATACTTGTATCCATGGCTTATATCATGGTTGAAAAAGGTCCTTATTTCCGCTTACTCAGTTAACAAAGAAATAAATAAAGAACGGTTGTGCCCTTATCACCCTGGTAATGCTTATGCTACAAATCAGCTGCAACTTTATCTTGCCCCATACTGATTCTCACTACTGTGATGTTCTACAAGCCAATTATAACTGCTGCATGGGCTCTTAAACCCTGCCATTATACCAATACTTCTGAATGACTGCCAAACAGTCCCTTATACTCACAGAACTGTTTGAGAGATTTTACAGTGTTCGTGTTGAATCCAGGAGCCTACTTTCAGTTTTTACTTAGCCAAGTTGCAATTAAAATATCACTTTAAAGATATAAACATGTTCTAAAATATCCTCCCTCTCATGTACATGTTAATTATCTTTTCAAGTCTGTGTCACCTAATATTCATGCATCTTTGACATCCAGGAGTTAGACATGAGTATTAAACACATCTTATTTATTTTATTTGGTAAGCTGAAAGGTGAGCTGAGCCTAAGACTACTTTCGGCAAGACCTGGACACAGAGGCAGTTACAACAACACAGAGTTATTTGCATTACAAATTACAGAAAAAAGAATTCTGCCACATTTTTACACAGAATGCATGAGATATAATGATCATGGAGGTTCACAACATTGTTTGCAATTTACTGTACATTTAAAGCTAAATGTAAGCTTAAGATTAAGAACCTATTTTTGTTTGCTCAGGCTATTTGTGCGTGTAAATATATATATATATATATATATATATATATATATATATATATATATATATATATATATATATATATATATATAAGAGAGAGAGAGAATCAAATACTTGAGGTTCTTAGTCCCTTCTTGGTTTTAGACACAATGTCTAGCAACCTAATTCCCTTTTTATCCCCTTTTCCCTTTCCTGGATATAATTCCTTATACACAAAATTACATAACTAGTTACTGACAGACACCTTCTCATCCAGAATGGAAGTTTCTAGTTGCTATCAGTTTCCCAGTCATGAGCCAAGTGTTCCTTGTAATGAACAACCCTCTATTTTTCTTAACTCCAATATTTAAATAGGAAATTAGTACTGAGTTACAATTCAAAACTAAACGTTATCGTTTCACATGAGCTACATCAAGCAATATGAAGCACCTTTGTTAAAACTCAATACTTTTAATGAACTCCTTTTGCCTGGCTCTGAAAACATCACTATAGTACCTTTACGTACAGAGGGACTGCAGTTTAATATGATTGGTTATTTGCTGCTAGATGGGCTTATCTAGGAGAATACAAAAATGGTAATTATCTCCCTTAGATCACACAACAGGATGACCATTACATCATGTTAGGCTCATCTAGGAGTCGACAACAAAACTGGTAATTATCTTAAACAGGTCATGTCACAGGATGTCCATTACACCATGATGTAATCCATACAAAAGTTAACAGTACCCCTAACCCATCACTTTACAAAATGAGTCTAATGGCATACCAGAATCTTCTGCAGGAAATATGTTGCCAAGTCTCAGATGATAATTCTACATCAGCTGTATAAAAACTCAAGTTGTGAATGAACATGTATTATGAAAATATTCTTTAGGAAAGAGGCAACAATCTTTGCAGCATTACTGCACATGTAGACAGCATACCTTACAACAATTTAACCAAACCTGGAGAAAAACTAGCATATGCTAATAGAAGCATGTGCTACAAAATGGGCAAAACAAAGCTTAATACAAAGCTAAAGATATCAGCACCTGATAAGAAACATACTTTGCCAAGTCTGATGAAGAAAGCAAACAATGCATCTACCCAGCCTTGCACCAGACTTTGCAATAAATGAAAAAAAAACATGCTGCAAAAAAGAAATACATTTCATCTTAATTCTTATGTGATAGGCAAAAAAAATTGCACTAATACTGTGTGAAGTACAACTCAACATGTATTAAATGTTCATATACTATTTATATTTCATAATTTTCATATTTTTCTAAATATCAAATACAAGTAAGGCAGACAGAGAAATATAATTACTTGGGGCCAGATTCCAAAAGACTTGTTGTCGGTGCAAGTGACTTACACTTACAATAAGTCTTTGGTAATCTGGCTCCCAGCGTAAGCCTGCTTTACAGATGAGCTTTACACCAAAGTAAGTCACTTACATTGAGAATAAATCTTACAGAATCAGGGCAGGTTTACACTGCAGTAAATCATTCACATGAAGAACAAGACTTTTGGAATGTGGTTTTTAGTCTCATATGAAACCTTACAGCCTGGAGAACTTGCACTGATGACAGTATGTATTGTAGCTTGAGCAGTTACTGAGGTAGCATAATTTGTTTACAAAATTTATAAAAAAAAAAATATATATATATATATATATATATATATATATTTACTGTGTTTATTTTGACTTATAAAATCCCGTTTAAGACCTTGAATTTAATGAATGCTACCGATGTACAAATTTGTTTGTGCTGATTTACACTTCTTTTGTAACACTTACGGCTCAAGATATGAACGTTCGTTTGAACTGTAAGGATATAACTTGATTTTTATTAAAGGGCTCAGGATGTAATCTTTGGAAGTTAACAGTACAAACTTGCAGAGCTCCAATGGAGGAAAACAGTTCCTTGATCAAAGTATGTGAAAGAATCACAATAGAGCTTTCCCCAAATAACACAGGGGACTAAATCCTGTTAGAAATGTAACATGGGGTTGTTAAAGAGACAGCATACCCACTGATGCTTGTAATGTTCTTTGAAGAGGTAACAGCAGGACATGGAAAACAGTGGGAGCATGAGACAGAGGGGGGTTTACTTGTATGTCCCAAAATGGGTTACCAGTGGTATCCCAGTGGGTCTGCAAGACAGGTCCTTCTTTACAGACTACTCAGATATAAAAGTCTGAAATAGATTATGGATAACGAAAGGAAAAGATGACTGCAAACTGAGTAAAACATTACTTCAATAAAAGATGCTGAATTTCTCCAAAACGGGTCTAGAAAATATGTAAATCTGGCAAAGTCATAATGACCTCAGCTTTAATGTCAGAAAAATTTAGCATGATGACTCTTAGCAAAAAAGGACAAACTATGACCATAAAATGAATGATCATAACAAATGATACCATTATTAAAGTAACAATAGCAAAAAATGTATACTTTGACAAGGTGCTACCAAAGTCAGAAAATTATATTCCGTAGCCTATCAAATTTTAAATAGCAAATTAGTCAGTTAAGGGTCGTCACTGTACCTACCACTTTACACATCACTAATCCACACCATATTGAATACTCTGCTGCATTCTGTAGCTTCTGAACAAGACAAATGAAAGAACTGGAAAAGTAAGCATCCTTACTAGAAAACTCACAGACCTGTCAAACTTGACTATTCAGGAACAATTAAATTATGTTTGTTATAAATTATCTAAAGGTGACAGTCACCTGATCTACAAGACAATGGTTGGCATTCAGATATCAAAGCAATTTGCACTAAACCAATGTACTTGTGCAGCTGCACTTTTTTGTGATTTACAGACATGCTTATCCCACAAGGGCAACATCTCATTAACAAGGAATCGGAGAGTCTATGACTCACTCAACTGAGCAGTTCTACACTGCTCAGATAAATGCCCTCAGAACCAGCACAGGTCCTACACACATAAATATGCAAAAATTCACTCTCCCAGAGTGTCAGGAATGTGCACAAGTGTATGCAAATACATACAGATATTGAGTCATACACTTAGTAACACACCTACACATAAAAAATGCACATAATTCACACACGGACACAAAACACCAACAAATACTAAGGTATACTTTTGACAGCTACTCTGACAACTATCAAAGTAATTGACATAAGCCACCAATTAAGAGCCGTAAAATTAGTTGTCAAACCTTGGGGTGTGAGCATGTCTTGCACTGCAGTAATGGCCATCAAGTTACAGGGGCAAAACTCACAGTCTCTGAGCATTTAAAGACTTGCACTGGCCATCTTAGTACTGTGATAGAAGCAACACTACACTCTTTTTCAGAATCGAGGGTCTTTGAATATTGCAGCCCATACAGTTAGTAATGACTCACTGTACAGTCTTATTGTTTTGTTCAGATGTATGCACTCAAATTGATTACATTTTTTTATGACACCGTAAATGTAGAAGGTGCAAGGCTACATCAGGAAGTTAAAATCTTAGCACTATGCTTATATCCCAGCACTTCTGAGGTATGTTTGATGGGTTATGCACATGTTCACAAACAGACATATACACAAACTGCATACACATACTGCATCCACAACCTCTCCGTCTATGTAAGTCGCATGTCATGTCAAGTAGTTGTCATCCACAACTCACACAATATATGGAATACATACACTCACAGACCCACTGTCCTTACACACTCTGACACACACACAAAGGACACGCAGCAATATACAAATTCAGTATGACATACCTGGATTAGCAATTTGCGCATTTGGTGCTCAACAGGCAAGCACTATCAGTTTTCCTTAAACTGTAAGTTGAGGAAAAAAAAAGTTTCCATTGTAAATTGTAAGTTCTTCAGCAATAACAACACCAACAGCAATTACAGTACTGGCATTAATTTCTGAATACCAGTACCATATTAAAACACCATCGGCAACTGCCAACAGTGCCTCCTAGCACCTTGCCCCTTTGTCCCACCCTAGCTAAGCTTCTGGTATGCAGGGCAATGCTGCTCTGCTTCCCCCAGACTGCACACCACTACATACATTTACACATTTTCTACACTGATCTTTAGGGTAATTTTCATAATACAAAGTGTATGACTTCCATACTATGCAAGCATCCTAAAAGGAGCAGTACATCAGGTTACTTAAGGGGCCTCACTAGTACAGGCCCAACCAACGGTAACTGCATTGAAATATAACACCCAAGTCCCACTAATAAGTAGCACACAGCTCTGTATCAAGGCAACACAGGGCTCTATGAATTAAGGTACGGTTGTCTCATACACAAGCCACTTTGCGTCCCTTATAAAACCCATTATTGAGTACAATGCCCCTTATGGCATGTACCTCACAAAGCACATGCAGCAGCACAGAGGTTCCTCACCAGGAGAATCCACGGCTTCAAAAATCTACCCTACATAGACAGGCTAAAGGCCCTATCCCTCTACTCAGTGTCATACAGATTCCTCAGAGGTGACACCTCTGTCTGGCATACAAAGCAATCTCAGATGTCACCTTGATGGGACTGTTGCATATTCACAAGTCAAGCTCCACTCGAACAACCCACACAAGCAACCTCAACCTGGTCTGTGACATCAATAGGACTTGTTGGCGGGACAGATTTGTGTCCCACAGGCTCCCCCTTTTTTTGGAAAACACTCCCTCTCCACATCAAGCAGAGTACTTCATTAACCCTTTTTAAGGGCAACCTGGATAACTGCATGGGGAACAGAAAATACACCCCTGTGACTCTACCTGTGTCTCTGCTGGACAGTGGCATAAGGTGCTGACTTGTTGGAACATGGGCTAAATTCTTGGCTAGGCTTGTAAGGGCCTCAGGGCCAATAGCGTAGTAACTTTCTATATTCCTACGATACCAAATACTAACAAGAGTTAGTCTCAGGACCGCTCTGACTGCTGGTTGGATGCAGTTATCTTCTGTATGATGGTCAAAAGTTGCTAAGTGTGGAAACACTGGGATGAACTACAGTAGTGTGTTGGGACATGCTTTGCTTGCTCCATTCCTCAAAGGCCACATACAGGTTAGCTAAAGGAGAACCTTCCAGGTATGAGGCTGCCTCACTGGTCGACTTTGCAAGAGGAGAGTTTAATGGATGCCTAGCATCTGAGTTCCTTACTTTTCCAGTCAACACAGAACAGACCAGAAACTGCAAAAAAATCATCCTTTTGCTAGTTCCCGCACTAGACAGTAATCACCTTCGAAGAGCTGATGTAGACTTCAAGCTTCTCACTTTACCTTCTGTTATTGACCAGGCTGAAGTGCTGGTGCCTGTGGCAGTGCTATATACTGTGCTACTTTCCCAAGCAATGAAAGCATTGTAGGTGCAACTGTGGGCTTGTGATCTAGTGACTGTGGTATCACTAGGAACATTATAGTGATTTAAGCACTGAATATGCAAACATTCCCAGGATAGCCATCAGGAAAGTACAGTTGTGTACACTTACCATACATGTAGATGTTCAAGTGTACTCACTGTTGCAGCCATCACATTTGGGTTATCTGTTTGCAGTTGCCCTCAGTTGGCCTGATTAACAAAGTCTTGGGTCCTGCGTCGGTTGCTGTCTCTTCTTCCGTGACATCAGGGGTATAAAACATGCAGCCGACGCCATTACATCAGTTTTTCTTGCCCCAGATGTCAGGTGCCCCCCAATGGGAAGCAATTAAATATATACAAATACAAGGTTATACCTCCAACAAAAAAGCAAATACACCAAAAAGCTTTTAAGCATAGTAAAGGAGAGTAGAGGTATAGCCAAAAGAAGACAAGGGGCTGGGGGGAGGGTAACCAGGACTGCAACAGTGAATACACTCGAACATCTACATTTATGGTAAGTGTACACAACTGTACTATGTTCTTCCTGTTTCACTGTTGCAGTCATCACATATGGGTAGATTCCCAAAGCTACGGATGGGAGGAGGAATTTAGAAAGTATTAGAACCAGCTATAAGGCCCTGCAAGACTGCAGTGGCAAAGCCAGCACTGGATTTAGAGCAAATTGGCAGATGGTAATGCTTGGTGAAAGTATGTACAGAATTCCAGGTTGCAGCTTCTACGATGTCCCTGGTAGGGACGCCTCTGAGAAAGGCTGTAGAGGTAGATGCAGCCCTGGTTGAGTGGGGTCTGATCCTCTGTGGGATATGTTTTCCATGGTGCTTGTAGCAGAAATGAATGCAAAGGCCTATCCATTTGGAAATGGTTTGCTTTGAAATAGCCTTCCCCTCTGCCCCTGCAGCAAATGCCACCAGCAGTTGTTCAGATTTCCTTTGAAGTTTAGTCTTGTCCAAGTAGAATCTAAGTTGTCTGTGCACATCTAAGGAGTGCAGTATCAATTCCCCTTTGTTCTGTGGATTAGGAAAGAAGGTTGGCAAATGAATGGACTTGATTAAGAGCCACAATGGATACCACCTTGGGCATGAAGGATGGATTGGTCCTGAGTGACACCCTGTCCGCATGAAAGATGATGACTGCCATAAGGGCCTATAATTCCGATATCCTTCTAGCTGAAGTGATTGCTAAAAGGAAAGCTGTTTGCCAAGAAAGAAATTTTAAGTCTGCAGTAGCAGCTGGCTCGAAAGGAGGTAAGAGTGAGTTTCTCCAATACAAAGTTAAGGTCCCAGGCAGGGGCTGAAGCACTCCTGGGTGGTCTCAAGTTTTTGGCCCCTCTGAGGTACTGCTTGAGCAGAGGATGAGAGAAGAGGGGAGGTTCTGTGTTATAATGAGCTGAAATGGCTGAGGCGTGTATTTTAATGGAGGAAAAAGACAGGCCCTTGTGAAGCATCTCAGTTAAGTATTGCAAAATCTGAGGTAAATTGGGAGCTGCTGTGCTCATCCCTTGAGATTGGTTCCAGGCACAGAATCTTTTCCATTTTTCAGCATAAGATTTTCTAGTACTAGGCCTCTTTGCATCCCAGATGACATCCATCACAGGTTTGCTGAGGGATGATAAGGGTGAGTTTAAGTGATTAGCCAGGCTGCTAGGTTCAATGTTGGAAGCTCAGGGTGCAGAATTTGGTTCTCCTGCTAGGACAGCAGTGAAGGGGTCTGAGGCAGGTGCCATGGAGATAACTGCGACACACTGCGCAGGAGGGGATACCAGTGTTGCCGCGGCCAGTCTGGAGCAATCAAGATCATCCTTGGTTTGTCCTGTTTGACTTTTAGTAGAACTTTGGAGAGCAGAGGCAGCGGGGGGGAAGGCGTAGACTGATAGGTTTTTCCAGCTGAAGGACAGAGCATCCACTTTCCAGGCTTGTTTGTGGGGAGTCCTTGTGCAAAACTTGTCCAACTGGTAGTTCTGGGGGGGGGGGGGAGCAAATAGATCTATGTCTGGGGTCCCCCATTCGCTTGTCAGCATGTTGAAAATCCTTGGTTCCAGTTTCCACTCGTGTGGGTCCATGAGGTTTCTGCTTAGTCCGTCTGCCAGTGTATTTAATTTTCCTGGCAGGAACTGAGCTTGTAGGTGCACTTGGTAGCTCAAGCCTGTGTTCCACAATGCCATGGCTAGTCTGCAGAGGAGGTAGGAATGTTTACCCCCCTGCTTGTTTATGTACCACATAACCTTAGTGTTGTCTGTCTTTACCATTAGTTGTCCTGAAGAATGTAGTCCCTGAAGACTGTCAGAGCATTCTGTACAGCTAACATTTCTTTTTGATTGATATGTAGGTGCATTTGACTTGGGTTCCATTTGCCCTGAATGCACTTCCCTGCCAGGTGAGTCCCCCATGCATAGCCTGATGCATCTGTTGTTAGGGTTTGGGCGGCAGGGAGTAGTGTGAATGGTAGTCGCTTGTTTTGGTGGCAGGCCTCAGCCCACCAGAGGAACTCTAGGCGTAGGCAAGGTATGACAGGAATCATTGCCTCTAGATCCTGAGAATGTTAACACCATAAGCGTTTTAGATACCATTGCAGTTTCCTCATATGCAGTCTTGCATATGGAATTAGAAGACTGCAGGAGGCCATGAACCCCAGGGCGTGTAGTATTTGCGTTGCAGATAACAGGGTTTTTGTGGCCACTTGTATGAAGTAGGTTGTCAAATAAATTTGTTTCTCTGGCGTGAGGAAAGCCATCTGGAAAGTTGTATTCAAGCTTGCTCCCAGGAATATAATTTGCTGATAGGGTACCAGGTGTGATTTCTTTTCGTTTATGGTGTACCCCAGACAAGTTAGCACCCTCTGTACAAAGGCCAGATGATTCAAAAGCATGTCCTGGCTCCAGGTATGGGTATATTTGAATATTTCTTTGCCTGCAAAATGCAATGACTGGAGCTAGGCACTTTGTGAATACCCTGGGCACAGTAGATAAGCCAAAGGGCAGTGCAGAAAACTGATAGTGTGTGTAGCCTGCTTTGAAGCATAGGTATCTTCTGCAACATTCCCTGATTAGGATGTGCAGGTATGCTTCCTTTAAATCTAGTGTTGCCAACCAGGCGTCTTTGCCTAGCATAGTGAGCAACTGGTGAAGAGTCAGCATCTTGAATTTTGGAATCACCAAAAAGGTGTTTAGAGTAGACAGGTCCAGGATAGGATGCCATGAATTGTCTTTTCTGGGTACCAGGAAAAGTCTTGAGTAGAAACCTTGTCCCTTTTCCTCTTCTGGTACCAAATGAACAGCCCCCATGCTTAAGAGAGAAAGTACTTGCTTTGGGGCCTCTGCCCACTGATTTGGGGGTAGATCCGGCTACCTGCTTGGTGTTGGTAACATGTGGAAGTGAAATCTGTATCCCTGGGACACTATATTTAAAACCCATTTGTCCTGGGTAATGAGTTCCCAGTTCTTTGCATAAAGAGCAATATTTCCCCACAAAGGGGCAGTCAGTTGAGAAGTGCTTGGAAGTTTTAAAAATAAGTCACTGAGACAGTTTACCATATGGGGGAGTTTTATTACTCTCAGATTTGGAAGTGGAGACCCCCCCACTGCTTAGTCCTGTGCGTACCCTGGGACTGAAGCCTGGGAGCTCTGCTGGATCTGGGTTTGGACTGAGAAGGTCTGGAAGAGGTAGGAAAGGACCAATTTTTGGAATGCTAATGCCTACTAAACCTTGGAGGTTGCACTTGTAAAAAATATTTTAACATTTTGCATAGATTTAGCTTTATCTTCCATCTTTTTAACTTCTTCAGCCTTGGTGCCAAACAGGCGGTCCTGATTTAAAGGAGCATCCAACAATTTTGCTTTAACATGATCGGGCACAGATTGCTCCTTAAGCCAAGCATGCCTTCTAAGCACAGACCCAGTAACTGCAGCCCTGCAAGAGGCCTGTAAAGAATCAAAACCACATTGCAAAGTATGTTTTCCAACTTGTTCAACAGAATGCATTAAGTCCTGTAAATCATTATTTTCCACACAGTCAGGAATCAACATCATTTTCTGTTTAAGCAGTCCAATGACATGTTGCTGATATTTTAACATATGAAATTGGCAGTTTAAAGCACTGACTGCCAAGGTTGCTGAAGTATAAACCTTTTTACCTCATCTACCCAGTGCCTTGGAGTCTCTATCAGAAGGGGTAGGTCTTTTAGCAGTAGAAGCCTTAATGCCCTTGGGACCCTGAGAAATAGTCTCTGGATCTGCAACAGGATTTTTGAAAAGGAACTTGTGGGTCTCAGGAACCCTGTAGTATCTGTCAGGTTTACTAAGAGCAGGAGGCAGGGAATCAGGGGCCAAACTGGATTCAGAGAAAACATCATCAACAATGTCTAGTACAGGAGGTACTGCCAAAGGCCTATTCTGAGGTAGAAGAAGGAAATCCCTAAGCCTCTTTTTTGAATCAGAAAATTCCTGGCTTTCCCAGTGAAAATGCTCCCTTAAAGTATGTAAAGTTTCCCCAAAAGAAAAATCCTCAGGAGGGGAGGCAGAGGGAATAGAATCCTCTGCATCAGAATCCTCATAAGTAGGTAAGGACAAATCCAGGTCATCAGAAGAAACAGAATCCTGATCAGAAGATTCATAATCAAGCTCGGCCCTAGGCCTCTTAGAGGAGGGGGGGATTGACTACCCCTGATTAGAGTTATTAGATCTTCAGCCATTGTTTTTTAGGCATAGGGGACTGAGCATGTGGCCTGAGCTTCGTTTTTATTTTTTACATGGATCGAGATTTAGGCCTTAGTAATGAAGGAGGTGTCGATTTAATATGCAAGTCTGTAGGCCTGAATACACCCTCAGAATCCGGTGCCTGCACAGTGGCTCCAGACCCAGCCAAGGTAGAGACTTCGGTGTGTTCCATAGTTGAAGTATCTTGCTGCATACTGGACTCTGAATGGGTCTCAGTAGAGGTCTGCGAATCAGAAGTAGCGGGTAGCAGAGGCTGCAAAAGCACCTCACTGAGTACCAGCGAACTGGCGACTAGCTTAGGAGAAGCATCGTCGGCAGTTTTGGACCTCGGCAGCCTGTCTCTGTCTTTATCTTTGCATTTTTTTGGAATCCCGGTAGTCGGATGGCTAACCGATGACATTTCTGGATAATTAAACCGAGAAGCAAAATATTTAAGGCAAAAATATACCGACGATGGATAGTGCGCTGATTAAATAAAGCACAAAACCGACAGCAAGGTGCGTCGTGGTCAGGGCCTAGGCAAGGAATACAGTACGAATGAAAATCTAATCTTTATGAGGTATTTGCTTTCCGCAAGTAATGCAATTATTAACTTTTACTGACATCAGTAAGGAGCAAAAAAAAGTTTCCCCAATGGGGTACTTAGCTTTAAGTTGAAGACTTTGGTTCTGAAACTTGAAAACAAAAATTTCAGGAGTTGGCCGACCAGCACTTGCGAAAGTACAGTTGTGTACACTTACCATAAATGTAGATGTTCGAGTGTATTTACTGTTGCAGTCATTACATTTGGGTAATCTGCTGGCAGGTTGCCCTCAGTCAGCCTGAATACCAAAGTCTTGGGCCCTGCGTCGGTTGCTGTCTCCTCTTCCATGACGTCAAGTCGTCAGGGGTATAAAACATGCAGCCGACGCCATTTTCTTTAGTTTTTCTTGCCCAAGATGTCAGGTGCCCCCCAAATGGGGAGCGCAAAAAAAAAAATATATATATATATATATATATATATATATATATATATATAAATAAATAAATATATAAATGCAATTATAACAACATAAACTTTACCTTCATCTAAAAGCAAATACACCACAAAGACTGTAGAATATAGTGAAGGAAAGAGAAGTTCTAGAAAAAAGGGAGATGGTGGGTGGGTAACCCGGACTGCAACAGTGAATAAATTGAACATCTACATTTATGGTTAGTGTACACAACTGTACTATGTCCTTCGTGTTTCACTGTTGCAGTAATTACATTTGGGTAGAATCCCAAAGCTATGGATGGGAGGCTGGAACTAAATAGCATCAGGAGTGGCTAAAAGGCCCTGCAGAACTGCAGTGGCAAAGCCTGCCCTAGACTTAGAGAAGAGAGGCAAGTGATAATACTTTGTAAAAGTATGAACAGAGCTTCAAGTAGCAGCTTCTAGAATGTCTTTGGTTGGAACTCCTCTGAGAAAAGTTGCCGAGGTAGATGCAGCCCTGGTGGAATGTGACCTGATTCCCTTGGGCACCGGTTTACCATGATGCAAATAGCAGAAATGAATGCAGTGGCTTATCCACTTTGAAATAGTCTGCTTTGAAACAGCCTTTCCCTCTGATCCTGCAGCAAATGCCACCAGTAGCTGCTCAGACTTTCTTAGAGATTTGGTCCTGTTTAAGTAGAATCTTAGTTGTCTGTGTACGTCCAAGGAATGCAGAATCCACTCCCCCTTGTTCTGCGGATTTGGGTAAAAAGTTGACAGGTGAATAGTTTGGTTAAGAGACACACTGGATACCACCTTGGTTATAAAGGAAGGACTGGTCCTGGGGGACACCCTGTTCGAGTAAAATGTAATAAAAGGCTCCACAGCCATGAGGGCCTGTAGTTCTTAAAGCCTTCTTGCTGAAGTGATTGCCAGAAGGAAAGCTGTTTTCCAAGATAAAAATGTTATATCTGCAGTAGCTGCTGGTTCAAATGGAGGCAGGGTGAGCTTTTCCAACACAAAATTGAGGTCCCATGCAGGAGTTGGTGATCTTCTGGGGGCCTTAAATTTTTGGCCCCTCTAAGATACTGTTTTAGCAGAGGATGAGAAAAGATGGGAGGCTCTATGTTGTAATGAGCCGAGATGGCAGAGGCATGGATTTTTATAGATGAAAAAGATAGGCCCTTGTCAAGCATCTCAGTCAAGCATTGTAAAATCTGAGGAATGTTTGGCTTTGATGTGTCAGTCCCTTGTACTTGGTTCCAAGCACAGAATCTCTTCCATTTATCAGCATAAGATTTTCTAGTACTAGGCCTTCTGACTTCCAAAATGACATCCATCACAGATTTACTGACAGGTGTTGTTTGAATAATTACATGATCAGCCATGTTGCCAGGTTCGGAGTTTGGATCTGATTGTGCAGAATTTGATTGTTCTGCTGAGACAGTAGATGAGATATTTGAGGCAAGTACCAAGGAGGGAGTTGAGACATATTCCTTAGAATTGGGCACCAGTGCTGGTGAGGCTAGTCTGGGGCAATTAGGATCATTTTTTTTTCCTATCTGACCTTTAGTAAGACCTTGGGAAGAGGAGGCAGAGGAGGAAAGGTGTAGACTGATAGGTTTTTCCAACTGAAGGATAGGGCATCCACTTTCCATGCTTGTCTGTGATAAGTCCTTGAGCAGAATTTGTCCAGTTAATAATTCTGGGGAGATGCAAATAGATCTATGTCGGGGCTCCCTCATTTCTCTGTTATCATGCTGAAGACTTGTGGATCCAATTTCCACTCATGAAGGTCCATAATATTTCTGCTTAGGTCATCTGCCAGGGTATTTTGTTTTCCTGACCGGAATTGAGCTTGAAGATGTACTTGGTAAGTCAAGGCTGTGTCCCACAATGCCATGGCTAGTCTGCAAAGGGGGTAGGAATGTGTACCCCCCTGCTTGTTTATGTACCACATAACTGTGGTGTTGTCCATCTTTATCAGTAGTTGTCCTGGATGAAGTAAGTCCTTGAAGGCTGTCAGGGCATTCTGAACAGCTAAGATCTCTTTCTGGTTGATATGCAGATGCATTTGGTTTGGGCTCCATATGCCCTGAATGCATCTCCCCGCCAGGATGACCCCCCCAAGCATAGTCTGATGCGTCTGTAGTTAGGGTTTGGTTGGCAGGGGGTAGAGTGAAAGACTGTCCCATGTTCTGGTGACATGTCTCTGCCCACCAAAGAAACTCCTGTTGTAGGCAGGGAATGAGAGGAATCATTGTCTCCAGACTGTGACAATGTTGACTCCATAAACTTTTTAGATACCACTGCAGTTTCCTCATATCCAGTCTTGCATATGGAATTAGTAGAATGCAGGATGCCATGAACCCCAAAGCCTGCAGAATTTGTCTTGCAGACAACTGGGTTTTTGTTGCCATCTGTTTGAAGTAAATAGTCAGTTGCCTTTGTTTGTCTGGCGTAAGGTAAGCCATCTGGGCAGTTGTATTCAAGCTTGCACCCAGGAATGTAATCTTTTGAGAGAGTACCAGTTGTGATTTCTTTTCGTTTATTGTGTACCCTAGGCATGCTAGAAGCCTTTTTGTACAAACGCCAGATGTTGAAGAAGAATGTCTTTGTTTTCTGCTTGAATGAGACAGTCGTCCAAGTAAGGATAGATTTGTATGCTTCTTTGTCTGCAAAATGCAATTACTGATGCCAGGCACTTTGTAAAGACCCTGTGCGCAGTAGATAAGCCAAAGGGCAGTGCAGGGAATTGGTAATGCATAGAACCACGAAACAACTGGTAACCAGAAAAAGTAGAATTCACCAAAAAATAAAATAAATAAAATAAAAAAATAATATGTGGCATTTGAACATAGTTGAATATAGTTGGAATAGGGTTAACATGGAAGTGAATGTCTTTTTTAAAAAAAACTGTGATGTACCTGCCTATATCAATTAACTAATTAACCTAATTATTACTGAGAGCTATATAAAAATGCAATTGTTTTAACCTAGAACAGATTCTGATGAAGTCTCCGTAAAGGAGACGAAAGCGCTTAATCTGATCTACTCGTTTGTTGTTTTTTGTTTTTTTTATTATTAAAGTTCAGTATTAATTTAAAACACTTTCCGCCTCTTTATGGTGTATGCTGACATTTTAGGAACAAGGTGAAGCAGAATTGACGAAAAGCATATGGGACAGCCTTAATAGTGCCGAAACGTTTTATTTTTTAATGCATAGAACCAGCCTTAAAGCGGAGGTATCTTCTGCACGATTCACTTATTGGGATATGCATGTATGCCTCTTTTAAGTCTAGAGTCACTAGCCAAGCGTTCTTGCCCAGCATGGGCAGAAGCTGCTGCAAAGTTACCATTTTGAATTTTGTATGTCCAAGAATGTGTTCAAAATCGATAAATCCAGTATTGGGCACCAGGCATTGTCTTTTCTGGGTACCAAGAACAGTCTTGAGTAAAACCCTTGTCCTTTTTCCTGTTCTGGTACTGGCTGAACATCTCCCATATCCATGAGGGATGTGACTTGTTTCTGTGCCTATGCCCATTGATTTTGTGGCAGATCTGGCCAACCGTTTGGAATTGGCACGGTATGGAAATGAAATCTGTATCCCTGGGATACTATGTTTAATACCCACTTGTCCTGGGTTATTAACTGCCTATTTTGGGCATGAAGTGCTAGTTTTCCCCCTAAGGAGGCTGCCAAAAGATAAGTGCTTGGTGATGGCAGAGGGAAATCATTGAGACTGTTTACTGTAGGGTTGTGCTTTGTTTCCTCCAGATATGGAGGTAGAGGCACCCCATTGCTTTGACCTGTAAAAACCCTGTGATTGGCATCTAGAGCCTTTTGAGCACCTGGATTTGCCCCATGAGGCTCTGTCGGACACAGGAAAGGACCAATTTTTTGTAGGCCAGTGTCTACTGAATCTTGATGGCGGCACTTGTAAGAAGTCTTTTACAGTTTGCATAGACTTCGCTTTGTCTTCTATTTTCTTTAAAACCTCTTCTGCCTTATTACCAAATAAAGTATCATGCTGTAAAGGTGCATCCAACAATTTAGCTTTAACATGATCAGGCAGACTTTGCTCCTTGAGCCAGGCATGCCTTCTAATCACAGATCCAGTAACTGCGGCCCTGCAGGAGGCCTCCAAGGAATCAAAACCACATTGCAAAGTATGCTTTCCAACCTGTTCTGCTGTATGTAATAATTCCTGTAATTCTTTATTTTCCACACATTCAGAAATCAACATCATTTTCTGTTTCAATAATCCCATAACATGCTGTTGATAGTTAAGCATATGAAACTGGCAGTTTAAGGTCCTAATTGCCAAGGTTGCAGACATATAAACCTTCTTTCCCCATCTATCCAGCGCCCTGGAATCTCTATCAGAGGGCATAGGATTCTTAGCTGTTGAGGCCTTTATACCTTTGGGACCCTGTGAGATAGTTTCAGGGTCAGCAGCAGGATTTTTGAATAAAAATTTGTGGGAGTCAGGAACCCTGTAATATCTTTCTGGTTTGCTAGGAGCCGGAGGTAGGGAATCTAGAGTCATGCTTGATTCCGAAAACACATCAACAATGTCTAATACAGGAGGTATGGCCAAAGGCCTATGCTGAGGAAGAAGAAGGAATTCCATAAGCCTCTTTTTTGATTCTGAGAAATCTTGACTCTCCCAATGAAAATGTTCCCTCAAAGTATGCAAGGTTTCTCCAAAAGAATAATCTTCAGGAGGAGATGCAGATGGGATGGATCTGAATCTTCATAGGGTGGTAGAGAAAATTCCTGATCAGAAGAGGAATCAGAAGAAATAGAAACCTGATCTGAAGATTCATAATCAATGTCTTGCCTAGGCCTCTTATCGGGGGGGGGGGGGGGTTGGGAACCCCTGATCAAGGTAATTAAGTCTTCAGCCATTTTCATCATCTGTTTTTAGGGCATAGAGGCCTGAGCACGTGGCTCATGCATCAGTTATTTAGCCTTAGAAGTTGCTTTTGTCTTTGTTTTTGAAGCTGGCGTCGGTTTTATATAGAAATGCTGAGGCCTGAAAACACCCTCAGAAGCCGGTGCCTGCTCAGCGGCTCCGGACTCATCCGAGGGAGAGACATCCACGGGTACAATACTCTGAGAATCTTACGGCAGGCCGGACTCCACATGGGTCTCGGTAGAGGCCTGCGACTCGAAAGTAGTGGGTATCAGGAGCTGCAAAAGTGCCTCAATGAGTACAGGTGACTGGCTTAGGAGAAGCTTCATTGTCGGTTTTGGACCTCGCCAGTCTGTGTCTGTCCTTTTCTTTGCGGTTTTTTGTGAATTCCGGTAGTCAGATTGCTATCAGACGACATTTCAGGGTAGTTAAATCTGTTTTCAAAATATTTTGAAGCAAAGATATACCAACGCTTAATAGTGCATTGGTTAAATCTAGCCCAAAACTGACAGCAAGGCACGTTATGATCTGGGCCTAGGCAAGGAATACAGTACAAATGGAAATCCTTATGAGGTATTTGCTTCCCAGAAGTAATGCAATTATTAACTTTTACTGACATTGGTAAGGAGCAAGAAAAAGTTCCCCAATGGGGTACTTGGCTTTAATTGAAGACTTCGGTTCTGAAACTCGAATGTGAAAATTTCAGGAATCGGCCAACCAGCACTTGCGAACTGCTTCTGCTTCGGGCACCATGCGGCAAGAAAGACTAAAGAAAGTGGTGTCGGCTGCATGTTTTATACCCCTGATGACTTGACGTCAAGGAAGAGGAGACAGCAACCGACGCAGGACTCAAGACTTTGATATTCAGGCCGAATGAGGGCAACCTGCCAACAGATTACCCAAATGTAATGACTGCAACAGTGAAACACGAAGAACATCTGCTTCTGCTTTGGGCACCGCACGGCAAGAAAGACTGATGTAATGGCATCGGCTGCATGTTTTATACCCCTGACGACCTGACGTCATGGAAGAAGGGACAGCAACCAACGCAGGACCCAAGACTTTGTTAATCAGGCTGACTGAGGGCAACCTGCAAGCAGATTACCCAAATGTAATGACTGCAACAATTACCCAAATGTAATGACTGCAACAGTGAACCACGAAGAGCATCTCATTTCTGAAGGAAGCAATGAACATTCCAAGTACCTAGTTTTTTAGTTTCAAAACAGAACATGTATAAAAATATTTTTATGCAGTACAAACATAAGATATATTCTGCCAACGACCTCTGAAACAACTGATACTCACTGCTCCTTCACTTCTCTTTGACGGTACAGATGACGACCAGTCAGATGTATTCCAGTCATCTAATTCTACTTGGTCCTTTGACGGATCAGACTCCTGTTTGAAGAAGTGAGAACAATGCAACGAAGTGAGAGCAGATATACTACATGAACACTGTACACTAAAAATTATTATAACCTATTTAACTTTATTACCTTCATGAAATAATTCTGAATTGATACCACCTTTTGTTAAGTACAACATTCCAAAGCATTTTATAAGCATCCCATTAGCAAGAAGTGAACCCTGGAATGAAGCAATGCATTTCAGTTAAAACCCACCAAACTGGGAGACAAGCTCACCAGAGTTAGATTTACTAGATGACACTGACTAAATCCCACAGTTTTCCGTCGACATGAGAACACAGAAAATTGCAGGTATGCAAGTAGTCATCATATTCAAAGATCTTTGTGAATGGCTTCTGATTTAGGCCTAGGCCTAGTCAATGTGATCTCCCTTTTCTGCTAATCAGCACCCACTGTGAAAGTGTCAGTACAGTACCCCCCGGTTTGTAGAAATCAAGGACCTTCACCAACACATCCATTAAGGGGATACAGGACAACTGTGTTGAGCTCCTATAAACAAATACTGTTCTGAATGAAAAAAAGTGTTTCTTATGGCATCCCAATATTTTAACTTGATTTTTCTGGGGGCAAAGCCCCTTGCATTCCCTCCTTACTATATTTAGCTTTGAACTTAATAGACCTTAGAGAATGGAATTTCTCCTACTGCAGAGAACAGTGTTGATGGATGGCAGGTTCAGCTCAGCATTCAAAACTGTGCTTCACATAACTGACCCTCTTTCAATTGACAGAGTGTCAGATGACAGTCATACTTTCAACCACAATTTGAGTTCTTTACCCTCAAGCAAACCAAATCACTTTCTTAAAAAAAAAAAAAAATATATATATATATATATATATATATATATATATATAAAATGTGTGTGTGTGTGTGTGTGTGTATAGGTTAGAGCTACAACAGTAGTGGGTAGATATCTGCACAATTGCAATCAATTGCATTATCTTCTGCATTAGAATGGCTGAAGACAAAGTAGAAGGCATGGGGGTCCCTGACCCTGGCCTATGGAGACGACTGCAATCTGTTCTGTTTCTAGGTTGTGGGTCTACCTGTATGGAGGTACTCACAGCTTACTAAGTAGACATGCTATTGAACAAAGAAGTGGTAGCTGCTACACACGTCGGGTGAGCCGTGATAGTCTTACCACTGTTGTCATAGTAAAAGATAATGCATTACCACTGTACTGATAGTAAAAGGTAATGCAGTTTATCAGCCATTCAAAACGGGCCTGTTTGGTCGTTGCTCTGTCCTGCTTCTGGGGAATGGCCATGCTAGCATCTTTCCCTTTTGATTGTTGTTATGGTATGCACTGCAAACAACACTGCTCTGCAATTACATGTTCCATCCGAGTTGAAACTCATGGCAAAAACATTGCATCTCTTGCCATTTCTCTGCATCTTAGTATTTCCACATGTGATACGTGATTCACGTATCCTCTCAAGTATTGTCTTCCCAGATGATCAAGAACTATTACAGTTTATAACCAGCTTTGTACACAATCTAATTCTTACCTGAAAGAAAAATAGAACTTAATTTTTTCCTTTTTAAGAATTTTGCACAGGCTAGCCTCTTGCTGTAGGTTTTTTCAGAAACCTGCACTTTTAAGTCATTAGTAATGCATGCCTGTCTGTCGCTTAACTGCAAAATTACCAGAATATGACAGGTAGTTCATCTGGAAACTCGTCATGTTTTTCTAGTGTAAACATGCTCTGCTCAATGTATCTTCAATGTGTAACTCCTTGTTTGGTCTGTATTCCACTTCCAAATCATCTTCCAGTACATTATTAACTTAATTTGTTAACCAGTTAAATGGGTTTGTCAGAGTGACCCTTTTCAGCCAAGACCTAGGTCAAAAAGAGACCTAAATTATCAACATAAATGACAGGAACATGCTTATAAGTCTGACACAGAATTCCTTACAGAATAGCCGCATGCTAGGATGACATTTACAAGACTGCCACAGAATTTGTACGCTTAGATTCAAATTTCAAATTACAATTCTGGGTTGCACGTTTAAGGACAACAGCGTAAGGTACGTTAACTGGCTCAGAGAAAGCCTTGAGAAAAATAACTAACCATTTTATTGTAATAGGTTAAAAGACTCAATAAATGTAAACTGAAAAAGGTTTACTTTGATTATTGCTTCACAGATTACATCTTTGGTTATATTAATTATGCCAGATCCAAATGGACCTGAAATCGATATAAAGAAATACAAAGTTTGTGGTTGCAGAAAGATGACAGAAGACTTAAAGTGTGAGATCTACTGTTATGCAGGAGGATGAGAAAAAAGGGAAAGGTGTTAAGAGGACGAGTAGAGTGTGCATTCATGGGGGATGTTTCTGGAAGCAGAACTGCTGCACAGACTTTTATGTACCAAGAGATTTCTGAAAGGAGGACAGACTAGGTTCTGCAAGGATATTTGGTGGGATGCAGTTAAAATGGAAGGGCCTAATTTACAGAATACGTGTTTAGTTGTACTTAAAAATGAAATGAAAGTCTCTGTAGGGTAATACAGCCTTGAGGTTGATTGCTTAAAGAATAGTGGGTGATGCAATAGGAAGGTTTGCTGGTTAAGGGTGAGCAGAAATGTTTTACCGAGAACATTACAAATTGTGGTAGTAATCACGCAGGTGGCATGGATGGCAACTGGTAGTGTACTGACAGTGTACTAACTAAATTTACACGTCGCTTTAGAAGATGTGTTTATTGGCAAGTGATATAAATCTGAAGAGACAGAGTTGCCTAATCTGGTATTTTCACAGAGTCAGCATTGAGATGACTGGCATATTTGTATTTCAGAGTTGTAAAACTTTTGCAACCTTTTTAATCTGCATGGCAAGAGAAGTTAAGAGTTATGTCCAAGTGACTGCCATGAAATAAAAAATAAATAAAAATAATGATGTTTATAGATTGAAATAGGATGATTGGGTAGTTGCATGGTTCTGTCATCTGAAAGCTGGAGGTGATATCTAGTCTTTTGTAAATAAACAAAGGAAATGGTGACATTTAGCTAAGTCGTAGTTTGTCGTCGTTGTTGTAGAACCAGTTGCATAGTTGCTTGTATTGCTCGCAAAGGTGTGTTTGTAATTCAGAGGTGGAGTTACTTGCTTTTAAGAGAACACCACAGCATACAGAATTATTTTAAGATGGGGTAAATCTATTGGTACAGTATTAATAAATAGTGAAAATAAGACAAAGCCTAATAATGAACTGCAACATACTTGCAAGAAAGGGGGATAAGGTTAGAGGAGATATCTAGATGAAAACAGAACAAGGCCTTAATAACAAACTTTATGGAACTCTGAAGAACTGGGATCAGGTACTTAGATGCTACACTTCAGTCTGTCATTTGGATAGGAAGTTACTAAACATGATGGAAGTAGTGTTATCAGAATTCATAACAGTGTACTAATTAGGAGGGCATGATTAGCTAAATCAAAGTTCCATCATAAACCAGCAAATACAGCACCAAAAGGTTAGCCATTGTCTACATTTCCATAGGTGTAGTTAGCTGCTGGAAAGGAGGCCATATCCATACTGTAGTCAGAATCAAAACCATGCTAAGAGGAAGACAATGGCCTACTGAACTGTACAAAAGTTAGCAGTTGGGTGTATACAAGCTTCTCTGGGACATTAACTCAGGTACAGGCCTGAAATAATCTGGATTAGTTCCTTGATTTTCGATTGGGCCATTGATGGACGTTTTTGATTCAGAAAGGAACTGACCTGCTTTTAGTAAGGGGCTACAAATGAAGCATAAGGGTTTGGATATAAATTAAGCGTTTTTTAGGAACTTTGTATGTAGGGAACAATTTTTAGCAACCGTGAGAGTTGACTGTAGACCTGCTTTTCAGATGCAGTGCTGAAATGAAAGTTGCTGATGGTGTTTATGAGATCAGACAAGTTATTGCATTGATTACTATACTGAATAGAGTAGGAAGGCATATAGGTTTTATTAAGAAATCTGTCTTATTTACTTATTTTAATTTGTCCACCGGGGTACAAGACTGATCCCAATGGACCATTTTCAGTTCTGTTTGGAAGACTACAACAGCAGAAAAATAACTGCTGATCCTCCTGGCGATGAGTGCCTACACCACCCTCTCTACTTTATCCCATCCTCCACCAAGGACGCAGCTTTAAAAACTACTCGACTTGATGGAACGAAGCAGGGAACAAGGGACTAAACAAAAAAAACAAAACAAAACAAAACAAAAAAGACTTCCAGTCATTGAACTCTAAACACCCTGCTCTACCAGTCATTGAACTCTAAACACCCTGTTCTAGTTGTTTATTCCATCCTCTACCAAGAACGCAGCTTTAAAAATAAGCCAGACTCTGCAGAAAGAAGCAGGGAACAAGGAACTAAACAAAAACAAGAGACTTCCAATCACTGAACTCCAAAGTAGGTTTAGAACCTATGATTCTGCAAACCAATGTACTTAATTTGTATAGACAAAGAGCCAATTTCTGTGTTTTATTATTAAGGATGTACACTCCGCCAAGGGACTCAACTGCCTCAACCCCAAAACCCCTCTAGATCTCCCAGGCCATCTCACTACCTGCACTAAGTATTTGGTACAGTTAACAAAATTACAACCTCTCTAGTCTTCCCCCTTCTAGAATTCTAGCACAGTAGCACTACATAGTCCTAAACTGGCTTGCTTGCATTCTGCAAAGACACTAAGGAAAACTAAATTTTAAATGAAATAAAGAACAAAAGAATACAACAGAATACGGACAATCATAGTGTCCTTCTTACCTGACTGACTGTCCTTTGGATACATTTCCCTCACAAGGCCGGCCCTCTTTCCCACCCACCCCCACAATAATTACCTTTATACTCACCACACCACTCCCACTCAACAGCAACAGCCAATCATAACACTGTAACTGTCATCATATGAAAAACTCCCTACTATTATCGACTCATTAATCCTAAATCTACCAAAGCTACAACCACTCAAACCAGCAAACTGCTTAGCCCCTTTTCTCCAATATTCCACCCCTATCTCACCCAAATACTACACTAAAATCCCTCAAAAAATCTACTGCTCAAAAATATTACATACAACCCCTTTTTCTTTACTATACAAAATGTTACCAGTCTATACCTCTATTCTTTTAATGCTCTCCCTAGCTGCACATCTAACAACCTATCACTCACTCCCAACCACACTTTAACCCTGCAAAAAAAATGACATCCCCCTTTCCACATCACAAGAAACACCTAAACTTTGAGATATCCACAGCTATCGATAATTCCACATACATCGAAGAATTTAGATACACAATACCAACTCACCATAATTCAACTAATATCTCTAAACTACTACATACTCTTGTTACCACAGCTTCTAAACTTTTGATACATGGAGACATCCATCCCAACCAGGTCCCCAATCCACCCTCTCAACAACTAACAACCCCTCCCCTCAGTCCCCAAATACAATTTATCTATGACAGAGACTCAAATCTATTAATTCTTAACATAAACCTCAGAAGTATCGTTAACAAGATTCAGGAACTCCATGCCACCCTCTCACTTTACTCCCAGGACATCATCATCTTAACTGAAACCTGGCTTAAACCACATATTAAAAACAATGAGATAATTCCTCCTGGCTACAAAGCCCTTCGAGTACACACAAAAAAGAAAAACAATCTTATTGTGCAACCACTAAACCCAACTCCACCATCTTTTGACAATGCAGAAATACTACTAAGGAAATTCCAAATCAACCCAAACGGGTCTACTTTAGAACAGCGAACGATCAGATGATCGAATGCTGATAGAGTGAACACTACATGTCGAACTGGCAAAATAGCGAACGACCGTAACAGCAAATTTTTTCCCAGGGAAAGAAATCGCTGGGCTGGCCGTCCGGGTTGTGCCGTTTCCTCCACTGTAGTGCGATCTTGAAGTTGGTATATTTAAGTAGGGGTGTGTGAGGTGAAAAGCCCCCCCACTTTTAATGTTTTTTTTGGGGGGGGCGATTTTTTTCCCTCTGGGGGAAAAATAATCGCTGTTCTGGTTGTTCGCCGTTTTGGATTTTCGACATTTAGGGGTCGATATAACAACGTTTGATCATTCTGGTCTATAATACAGACCCAAACACACACCTAGTCATAATAGCTACCTACATCCCACCAGGAAACAACCTTCCTACTATAGAGCATATCAAAAACAATTTCTCAAGAAACCATCATTATGGGTGATTTTGATACAGATTGGTTCTCTTCTAACTCCCAAACCCCCAATAATATTAACCTCTATGGCTTCACACAAGCTATCCAAAGCCCTACCAGAACAGACAAAAAAATCTAACTAGCAATCTATCCTACACTGGACACTGACTAACAAACCTTCCCACTCACAACACTTTAGATGTCTCCCTGACAGCTTTAGTGATCATATGCCAACCTATCTAATCAGGAGACGTATAAACCCACTCAAACATATCAACTATCGTCAAATCCACAATAAGAAAAATTTCAATACCCAAACCCTGACATCCACTCTCATAAAATGCAACTGGAGCCCCCCCCCCCCCCACTTAAGATCATGCCCCTTAGACTCAGCAGTACAGTACTTTAATGAGACCTTCCTCACAGTTTTTAATAATATCGCCCCACCTAAACAATACATACCAAAGCAAATTATACCCCATGGCTAACCTATGAAACAAAAACCCTCCTTAAACTTAAAGACAAAGCCTGAGACCTATGGCACATATCAGCCAAATTGCTTAGACCATCAAAGACTTAGAAACAAAGCCAAACTTCAAATCAAACAAGGCAAAAAAAAAAAAAATACTATGCTAATATACAAGAGAAACACCAAAGAAATCCTCAAAAATTTTGGTCGGCAGTTAAAAAGATACTCAATCCAGGACAAGCATAAACCCCAACTCCTAACAAGCTAACCACCACCGCTGAGCATTTTAAAAAATATTTCACTAAAAGTAGCCTATCACTCATCAAAACTCATTGTCCTATTCAACCAACTACACCTATTTCAACCAACAAAGATAACACCTTCTCCTTCTAAACCACTTCCACTAATACCATCTAAAAACTACTCAGTAAAGTAAAACTAACAATAGCAGCCGATAACCTGCCAGCTGATTTTCTCAAATAATCAGTTCACGCTATCGCATATCCTGTTTCAATACTTATTACTTGCTCCATCTCAGAACAATACATCCCACAGATCTGGAAAATATCACACATAATCCCCATTCACAATTGTGGCAACTCAACTGAACTCAAATTATAGCCCCATTACCATCCTATCCCTTCTATCTAAAATCCTAGAAAGATGCATCCACTCACTTCTCCAACATCACACAAATAATAGGCATCTAGTAAATTGTCAGCATGGCTTTAGACCCAACCACAGCACCACAACTGCCCTTGTGAGTTTTTCCAACACCATTAATCAACACAGAAATGAAGGCAAAATAGTCTCAGCAGTCTTCCTTGATATGTTCAAAGCCTTCGACACAATACCTCATCCCAAGCTACTTACTGCTCTTAATAATCTAAATCTTAGCCCCTCTGCTGTCACCTGGTTCCAAAGCTACCTAACAGGGTGTCAACAAGCTGTGAAATGGTCACAAGACCTCTCCTCCCACTCCCTGTCAAATTAGAAGTCCCACAAGGATCCATACTCGGGCCCCTGCTTTTCAGTATATTTACCAACAAATCTTAGCTCGGCCACATCTCTAGCCTCCATAATCCAATATGCTGACAACTCTAAACTCATATGTGATGCCCCTACCCTACAACAGTTCCAAGACATTACAAAAAAATCCTTCACTGCAATCACATCATGGCTCTGAAACTCCCAGCTCATTCTTAACCCCCACAAAACCAAACTTATAATCTTCCACCCCACCAGAGCAGCAGACCCCTCCCCCATATTTTCCATCAAAGCCACAGATAACAATTATTTTACCTGTATCCCAAACAAAACTATTAGGGAGTACTAATTGACAATATCATGAGATTCAGCCAACACATATCACAAACAGTCAAGAAAGTTCAAAAAAATTGGGTACCCTATATAGAAACAAAAAAATCCTAATCAATAGTACCAGAGTAGCTACTGCCAAAACCCACCTCCTATATATTCTCCTTTATGCCTCTCCACTACTTATTAACCTCAAGAAATCAGACCTTGAAAAACTTGAAGTATGCTAGAACAAGAATGCAAAGTTTGCCACAGGCTCACTGCATAGGTCACATCATTGCCTAGCTCTAAAAGAACTCTCCTGGTTAGAATTACCTCAGAAAATGTCCTATAATCATTTGACAATGGCACAAAAAATATTTTACCAACCTGAAAAATCTATTCAGAACATAACAATACTTTATTCCAACAACCATACCCTACGTTCCACCAGCAAGTCCTTACTAAAAGTAACCAAAGCTACAAATACTGCAGGAGAAAACACTTTACTCCAGTCATGTAGCAAAAGCTTGTAACACTGTTCCAGAATCTATCAGATCCACATCAAACACTACTCATTTTAAAAAGCTACTTAAAAACCACCTAACTCATGGTTCTGCTCCTGTAATACTCCAGGTTAGCCTTACAGGAAATACAATACTAACCCTAGACTGAATCCTTTTTAAAAAAAAACAATATACCAAACTAGTCACAACATTGCTCTACCTTTCAAAACTACTAACACCCTACATAGAACCAATATCTACTACTAACCAAAAAAAAATAAAATTTCTTTCCCCTCCATCCTTGCAAAAAAATATATACTACTTCAAATGCAGACTGTAAAATACTTGACTACAATTGTAAAAACTTTGTATAGCTAACTAAAAAAAATAATAATAACATGTCTACTAGCACACTCATGGTTTATAAGTGTATTTCTACCTGCACTGCTACTGTCTATCAAACTTGCATACCTTTACTTGTAAATTACCATTATATAATTCAAAGTATATAAAGCTGTAACAATACCATGTGATGTCTAGAGCACTACTTAGTTCTGTATATGTGGAGCTTTTCTCCCCTGGATCAAAATGCAGCATACATAGTAACTATGCACTATATACAGTATATACAATAAGTGTATAGGGGAAATGAAGGCAGGAGGAATGAAAAAATTAAGGAAGAGTGGAAGGAAAGTGTCAAAGAACAGAAAGACTGGGGTAGCATAACACAGTGTAGTATGAAGGAACTGAAAGTCTAGGAGGAGGGGAATGGGTTGAGGTAATGCTACCTATTGTACAGCAGTTACAGAAGGCTTTATGATTCTAATATTTTTAAGCTGACTACAGAAGTCTTGGTAGGAAGGGTATGGTTGTATCCTTAGTGAGAGGGATTCCCAAAATTGTGTCTGTGTGTGTGTGTGTGTGGGGGGGGGGGGGGTCGCCTGGTGTTGAGAAAATATAAAAAGTACCATGATGTCTATTTGGGTCTATATTAGTTCCGTGAAAAACATTCCTTGAATATGTCTTCATCGAACACCAGCCACCGAAATTCACTTCAGCGAACATCAGAATTTTTCCCACGGTTCGCAAAGATTTAGCCATCACCTCAACTTTGCCATTTTCCCCATTGTAGTACGATCTTGTAGTTGGTATATATAGTTGGAGGTGTGCGGCAAATCCCCACTGCATGGGTGGATATGATTTAATCCATTGTGTGTTCCAGACAGTTGGTGGGTGAGTGTTTGCGAACTATGGGAAAAGTTTTGCAGTTCGCTGAAGTGAATTTCGGTGGCTGGTGTTTGATGAAGACATATTCAAAGAATATGTCTTTCGTGGAACTAATACAGACTCATCTATTCCTAGGGGTAAGTAAGGGGGGGGGTTCATGGGACTGTGACCTTAGGTTATATGTAGTGTATCTTTTAGTTGAGCAAATGACAAAAAAGGGGAAAAGGTCTGTAGGTTTATGAGTTTATAGGTGAAAGAAGCTAGGAGCTGAAAGCACTTCTGTTTAACTGCCTTTTGAAGAACAGTGCACTGATGCTCTCCTTTGAGGGCCAGTGAAATGAATCTACAAATATTGTTAGCTGTGGTTTGAAATAAGATTAGATTTTTATTGGACACACTAGTTAAAATGGGAAGCCACATTCCAGGTGTGCCATCAGAATCCCTTTCCCAATAGCTGCTTGGGGTAAAAAGGAGCAGGAGGTGGGATATACTTTTGAACCCAGCAATTTTCAATCTGGTGGTAGAGATATGATGTTATCTGAAATGGCTGTTTCTACACATAGGAGGCTGCTAAGCCGAGTGGCCCGCTTAGGGAGAACTATGGAAAATTTCTGTTTGGTGTTGAAGATCAAAAGTTTATTCTGAGCAGTCATTTTCTTCAAGCTCTGTACTGATGGCAGAGGGGAAGGACTGGATCTGTAAATGATCATATCATATGAGTACAGAATGATACTGTGCTGTCAGAGTTCTACAGGTAAATGACCAACAAACAGGAAGAAAACTAGACGGGATAAGATTATTGTTTAGGAAGGTTAACGGTTTATCAAGCCAAAGGCTTTTGTCAGGTTAATGAAGACCACATCTGTTAAAAGACCATTGTCCATGTTCACGAGGTTATCATCAGTGAGGCTCTACAAGGCTGCCATGGTGCTACAGCCAAACAGAAGCCATGCTGATGTGTGGAAAAGATGCAGTACTTTTGCATATTCTGTAAGATGGCTGAAGAATACTTTTCCAAAGAATTTTGCTTTGGCCTAACATAACTGAATTTTTGGGGTTTGGTTTGCGTAGGTATGGATTTTACTAGTGCTTGTTTCCACAGTGTTGTATGCACTGTACTGAATGGCAAACAAGGGTTGTATAGATGGGGAAGTACATGATCTTCACATAATACAATAATCAAGGCAGAAGCCCACCTGCATCAGTGGGTGTACTAATGAGGAATCCAACAATGTATTACTCAATGTGGCTGTTACTTTTTTAAGCAGAAAGCAGGAGTGAGGGCTTGAGTAATGGAATGTCTGCTGCCTGTGAGAGTGGAAGACAGCATACTGTTTTAAAATTAACAGAGAGGATAGAAATGGGGTCCTTATGTGGAAAAGTGTTACACGGAATGCATTTTGTATGGCCATTAATGATGTTCCAAAGTTTTTGGGGAATATTTAACAGTGCATTTTGAGTACAATGAAGGAAGTCAGCTTAATGTCTTCAGGTGGCTTTTTTGGCAATATTTCCAAGGAATATAAAATCAGTCCTGGTTTCAAGGTATGAACAGTTTTTTTCTGGAATTTAGGCTTCATCTCTCCATCTGAATAAGGCTTTAAGCTTGTTTATAAACTATTTATTATACATGTATGTAAATGGATTACTCTGGGAAAATATTTGTCCTTCAGGTTGGGGAGAGTGGCTGTTAGGGAGTCCGCAACATTGACAGGTAATATTTGCCCTGCAAGTTGGATAAAGTGGCTGTTAAGAAAAGTACAGGGGTGGTAGGTTTTGTGCTTTGAAGGAAAGGTGGTCAATTTGTGAGAATTCCTGTTTTAGGGCTTCAATACCCTTGGGGTGGAAGGCGGAAACTTTTGGAGGAGGCTTGTTATGTGTAGTTACTATGTGAAATATGAGCAGAAGAGATCACTAACGGAAGGAGGAAGTATGGTGGCATTAGCAATCTTTTGTGGAATGTTATACTGACATCCAGAAGGGGATGCTTACCTGATCTAATTTTTTTAAACAAGAAACATCTTTATTAAATCATCATTTATTACATAAGCAATCACACATTTATATAAATGGAAACAAACCATATTAAAATAATTTTAGTTGCAAACATTATAAATCACTTATAATCTATCCAGTCGCTGTCAGTCAAACATAGGTTCATAGGTAGGTACTAGGCTATCTGCCCGAAGGCATTTATAAGCCTAGCGTGAATGTGTTGGCTTTCGCCGCCCCCTTAGATTAGTTCCCTGTGCCTCTGTCCAGCAGAGCCAATGAAGTGATCTCTGCGGTAAACTTTCTGTTTCCCATCCACTCGTCAAGATTTCTCTTAAAGAGTGTTAGCAGGGAGCTCTGCCTAATGTAGATTGGAATCTGGTTCCAAAGCATGGGAAGTTTCTGGGACAGGAATCTATCCCTCTGGCACGTCCTATTTATTGTTATGGTGAGGTTTAGATCCCTAGAGCATGTGGCTCGCGGGGATAAGGTTTTCTTTAGGTGGAGCATGTCCATCAATTTTGGGTTGGACATGGCCTTGTAGAGATCACCTTCTGAGTAGGCGGTATGCAACAGAGTACAGCTTGAGTTTCTTTAGTCGAGCTGCATAGGGCATCTGTTTGATGCCAGTGATCCTCTTGGTGAGGTACTTCTGTGGTCTTTCCAGCTGTTGCAGGTGTCTTGTAAGGTGCATCCTAAATGGGGCGTTGTACTCTACATGATGGGTCTGATGAGTGATGAGTAGAGGGGCACAATGACCTCTTTTGATCTGGATGCAAACCCTTTTGTGATTAGGTGGGCCACATAGAAGGATTTTCTAACCACTTTGGCAATGTGATTATCAAAGGAGAGATTACTATCTACTTGGGCCCCCAGATCCCTTATTACGTTTTCCGTATTTAGGGGACTACCACCTATGTGGTAGTTTGTGGGTACTTTTTTTTTCCAAAGGGGATGACTATGCACTTTTTGGCATTTAGCCTGAGGCCATGATTTTGACACCAGGTATCCATCTCAATGATACCCTTTTAGAGGATGTCTGTGTCAGCCAGAGAGTCAATTATAGCCCCTAGTTTGCAGTCATCTGCGAACCTGGTCAGCTATAGTCCATACTGTGCTTGTCTGTACCTCTGAGAAGTATATGCCGAACAGGAGGGGTCCTATGACTGAGCCCTGGGGAACACCAATTGTAACCGGTTTAGAGTCAGACCTAGCTCCCGCAAATCTCACCATGTGGGTTCTGTCTGTGAGCCAGATGGCAACTCATCTTGTGACATAGGAATTTATGTTCAGGCTGGTGAGCTTGTCTATAATACCAGAATTGGGAATGGTGTAGAAGGCCTTTGCGAGGTCTAGGTAGGCTGTGTGTACCACCTTTCCCTCGTCTATAGCCTTGGTAACTGTCTTAAAGAAGTCCACCGGGTTTAGGAGGCATGATCTGCCCTTAACAAAGCTGAACTGGGCCGGGTCCAGTGTTTGGAGGTTCCCAATGTCTCGGTTAATGAGTTCCATGACAATGCACTCCATAGCCCTGCAGACCAAGCTAGTCAGGCTTATAGGACATTACATAGCTCATTCAAATCCTGCCTTCTTTTAAACCTTGTTCCTCATCTGCATGTATTGTTCCCACAATTCACATTTTTTCTATGTAACTTGCTCCTACCCTTTCAATTTCCAGTTATTTTATCTCTGTTACTATATTCACTACTTCAACTACAGCTGGTTTAGACTGATTTCGACTTCCTAGCAATTGCTTTTTTGGCAGCCACCATAATTAAACTCAACGAGGTCTTATTATGTCTAGGCAATTCCCTTTCTGTATCACAGTTTAAAAAAACTATTTCATTAGTCATACCAATTTGCACACCCAGTATTTCTGATAGACTAGTCTGCAGGGAATTTGTCTGCCAACTTATTACACCCAGAATATATGTTCCAAATTATCTCTTTCTTCTCCATCACACCTCCAACATGTGCTATCTACCCAAGGAAAAATTCTTTGGAGTCTACTTGGGGTATACAAACACCTATGTAAACACTTACTAAATCTTCTACACTTTGTTGCATACTTGGGGGCCATACATATATCCCTTGATTGTTTCTTTGTGAATTGCTTAACCAGTTTCTCTTCCCAATTCTTTCTAAGCTCCTCTGATTGATTCGTATAGCTATCATGCAATATTTTATATGCTCTACTAATTATTCCTTTATTTATAGCAGCTTCTGTTCTACATTCTACTAAAAATTCTACCAGGGCTGACCTTTGCTTAAGATCCCCCTATTTGTTTCTCTTTGCCTATACTCTGACATCAATCCTTGATAGGGAAGGCAATCTCTAGCCTGCAGTCCAAATAAATTCTTGGCCTCTTCCCATTCTATTACCGTTCCCCCTCTAATTATTTCTTCCCAATACCTTGGTTCCTTTGTCTCTTTTCTCCCAATAAATTTCAGCCCCTTCTTGCCTGCTGTCTGTATCCCTTACCTAATCTAAAGTTGGGTCTACTTGGCTCTTAAATTAGTTGAGTAAGTCAAAGTTAGTCAACTAGACCATTACTTCAGAGTTGGTGGGATCAAGGAGATTTACGCTGAAGTCACAGAGTATGATGTTTTTGTGATTAGCAATATGTGAAACAATTTCATTAATTAGGAGTTTGAATATATCATTTGCAATAGGGGAGTTTATATGAGGGTGTTATGCCTTTTTTTTGGCAGGTTCTATATGGGAATTGAGATTTTTTTTCCATATCAACTTGAGGAAGCTAATGAGGAGTTTTCATTTTCCTTTGAGGTAGGCACACTTTTGAGTATTTTAGTTTTGTCCTTGTATCAGTTTTTACTTGTATAAAGAGATGAAACCAATGTGGAACCAGTGGCTATTGTTCATGGTATGCCAAAGGTGATCTCGATATCTCTAACCTGCTGGATTTCTAGAGTTAAGCTGAGGCAAAGACTCCCTCTAAACTAGGTCTTCTGTACATGGTACATTTGTTTTTTGTAGCAATAATTTTTCTGTAAAAAATTTGACAGCATTTAAGGGGTTACTTATAACATAAAAGGGAAATCAGGCTATTAAAAATGAGTTGATTTTATCCAGCGTTGTGCTGCGGAGGAACTGTGCTATATATTACTCAAGTCTGATCAGTGGCTTTGGTAATGGTAGGGCTGACTGGGGGTGACAAAGGTGCAGCTCTTTGCCACTGCATCTTCCTGGGGAAAGGATATGATGGTTTCCTTGATGTTTCACAATACTGCTCCAGTGATGGTCCCTGAAGCACTGCTAGAGATGTTGATAGGCTAAGATGGGTTGTTAGTAGCACTGACACAGCAGATGGGAACATGCTCACTCATGCAGATGCAGCATTGGTAGCACCTACAGTGATGCACATGCCTATGTCACCAACAAAGAGGTGGAGTTAGTGACCATGTAGAAATGTCCCCACAGCTCAGATTTAGATAATGTAAAGTTTCTAGGGGGTATCCACAGAGGAGTTCTCTTCCGAGGGACAAGGAAAGGTAACCACAGGGCCCTGGTCTGGGAAAGGCAACCTAGAATAAGGTGGTGGATGACGGTATTCACTTGTGGAAGGAGCAGAGAGACTGGGTATGAGCAGGGACACACAGAACCATCACTGCTGCCTGGATAAAGCACAGTTGTGTACACATACCATAAATGTAGATGTTCAAGTGTATTCACTGTTCCAGTCATTACATTTGGGTTATCTGCCTGCAAGTAGCCCTCAGCCAGCCTGAATATCAAAGTCTTGGATTCCTGCTTCAAATGCTGTCTCTTCTTCCATGACATCAGGTCGTCAGGGGTATAAAACATGCAGCCAATGCCATTACATCAGTTTTTCTTGCCCCAGATGTCAGGTGTCCCCATAATGGAAAGCAATTATATGTTAGGTTACATCTCCAACAAAAAGCAAATACACCAGAAAGCAGAAATACACTAAACAAGAAGAGAAGTATAGCCAAGAGAAGTCAGGGGGCTGGAGGGAGGGTAACCATGACTGCAACAGTGAATACACTCGAACATCTACATTTATGGTAAGTGTACACAACTGTACTATGTTCTTCGTGTTTCACTGTTGCAGTCATAACATTTGGGATGATTCCCAAAGCTGAGGAAGGGAGGAGGAAGTTAGAGAGCATTAGGACTAGCTATTCAGCCCTGCAAAACTGCAGTGGCAAAACCAGCTCTGGATTTAGAAAAAATAGGCACATGGTAATGCTTGGTGAAGGTATGTACAGAGCTCCAGGTAGCAGCTTCTAGGATGTCCCCGGTAGGGACACCACTGAGAAAGGCTGTAGTGGTAGATGCAGCCCTGGTGGAATGTGATCTTATCCCCCTGTGGGGTAGGTTTTCCATGGTGCTTAAAGCAGAAATGAATGCAATGGGCTATCCACTTAGAAATGCTTTGTTTTGAAATGGCCTTCCCCTCTGCCCCTGCAGCAAAGCCAGCTAGCAGCTGTTCAGACTTTCTGAGAGGCTTAGTCCTGTCTAAATAAAATCTAAGTTGTCTGTGCACGTCCAAAGAGTGCAGTATTCATTCTCCTTTGTTTTGTGGTTTTGGGAAAAGAGTAGGCAAATAAATGGACTGATTAAGGGCCACACTAGACACCACCTTGGTCATAAAGGAAGAATTGGTCCTGAGGGACACCCTGTCTGCATGAAGATGATGAATGGCTCCACTGCCATGAGGGCCTGTAATTCAGACACTCTTCTTGCTGAAATGATGGCTAGAAGGAAGGCTGTTTTCCAGGAAAGGAATTTCAACTCTGCAGTTGCAGCTGGCTCAAAAGGAGGTAGAGTGAGCTTTTCCAATACAAAGTTAAGGTCCCAGGCTGGAGTAGGGGCTCTCCTGGGTGGCCTTAAATTTTTGGCCCCTCTGAGGAATTGCTTTAGCAGGGGGTGAGAGAAGAGGGGTGGTTCAGTATTATAATGAGCTGAAATGGCAGAGGCATGAATTTTAATTGACGAGAAGGAAAGGCCCTTGTGGAACACCTCTGTTAAGTACTGAAGAATATGTGGTAACCTGGGCACCACTGTGCCCATCCCCTGAGTCTGGCTCCAGGAACAATACCTTTACCACTCTTCAGCATAGGATTTTTTAGTACTAGGCCTCCTTGCCTCCAGAATGACATTTAGCACCTGCTTACTGAGGGATGTTATTGGAGAGCTCAAGGAATTAGCCAGGCTGCAAGGTTCAGGGTTTGAAGTTGAGGGTGCAGAATCTGGCCCTCCTGCTGGGATAGCAGGGAAGGGGTCTGAGGCAGGTGCCATGGTTCCAGCAGTGACATACTGCGCAAGAGGGGGTACCAGTGTTGGCGTGGCCAGTCTGGTGCAATCAGTACTGTCCTTGGTTTGTCCTATTTGATCTTTAGCAGAACTTTTGAGAGGAGAGTCAGAGGGGGAAGGCATAAACTGAGAGGCTTTCCCACGTGAAGGACAGGGCATCCACTTTCCAAGCTTGACTGTGGGAAGTCCTTGTGCAGAATTTGTCCAATTGGTAGTTCTGAGGGGAGGCAAACAGGTCTATCTCTGGATTCCCCATTTGTTTCTCAAAAGGTTGAATATCTTTGGCTCCAGTTTCCACTCGTGTGTGTCCATGAGATTTCTGCTTAGGTCTGCCAGTGAATTTAGCTTGCCTGGCAGGAATTGAGCTTGTAGGTGCACTTGGTAGCTCAAGCCTGTGTTCCACAGAGCCATGGCTAATTTGCACAGAGGGTACGAGTGGGTTCCCCCCTGCTTGTTTATGTGCCGCATAACTGTGGTGTTGTCTGTCTTTACCAATAATTGCCTTGGAAGAATGTGGTCCTTGAAGGCTGTCAGGGAATTCTGTGCAGCTAACATTTCTTTTTGATTGATATGCAGGTGCATCTGACTCGGGTTCCATTTGCCCTGAATGCACTGCCCTATCAAGTGAGCCCCCTGATGTGTCTGTTGTTACGGTTTGGGCGGCAGGGGGTAGAGTGAATGGGAGCCCCTTGTTGTGTTAGCAGGCCTCTGTCCGCCAAAGGAACTCCTTTATGCAAGGAATGATAGGAATCATTGATTCCAGGTCCTGAGAATGTTGACACCACAGGCTTTTTAGGTACCATTGTAGTTTCCTCATATGCAGTCTTGCATATGAAATTAGTAGAATGCAAGAGGCCATGAACCCCAGGGCTTGCAGGATTTTCCTTGCAGATAGCTGGGTCTTTGTGGCCAGTAGTTTGAAGTAGGCTGTCAAATTAAACTCGTTTCTCTGGTGTGAGGTAAGCCATCTAGGAAGTTGTGTTCAAGCTTGCTCCCAGGAATACAATTTGTTGGCAGGGTACTAGATGATATGTCTTTTCATTTATGGTGTACCCCATTGAGGTTTGAAGTTTCTTTACAAATGCCAGATGTTTTAGTAGCATGTCCTGGTTTTCTGCCTGAATTAGACAATCATCCAGGTATGCATATATTGGAATATTTCTTTGCCTGCAAAATGCACTGACTGGAGCTAGACACTTTGTGAATACCCTGGGCGCAGTAGATAAGCCAAAGGGAAGTGTAGAGAACTGATAGTGCATGGAGCCTGTAGGTATTTCCTGCAAGATTCCCTTATTGGAATGTGCAGGTAAGCTTCCTTTAAATCTAAGGTTGAAAACCAGACGTCTTTGCCTAGCATAGGAAGCAGCTGTTGAAGTGTTAGCATTTTGAGTTTTGGGATTACCAAAAAGGTGTTTAGAATAGAGAGGTCCAGGATAGGACACCAGGAGCTGTATTTTCTGGGTACCAGGAAAAGTCTTGAGTAAAAACCTTGTCCCCTTACTTCTGCTGGGACAGGCTGACTAGCCCTGATACTTAGAAGCCTCTGCCCACTGATTTGGGGGTAGGTCTGGCCAACCGTTTGGGGTTGGTAAGGTGTGGAAGTGGGATCTGTATCCTTGGAAAACTATATTTAAAACCCATTTGTCCTGGGTAATGAGTTTCCAATTTTTTGCATGCAGGGTGATCTTTCCCGCTAAGGGAGAAGGCAGTTCAGCAGGGCTTGGAAGGTTTAAGGTTAACTCATTGTGACATTTTTCCATAGGGGTGTCTTACAACTTCCAGCTTTGGAAGTGGGAGCCCCCCACTGCTTAGGCCTGTGAGTACCTTGAGACTGTAGCCTAAGTGGTCTGCTGTTCCTGGGTTTGGACTGAGAAGGCCTGGAAGAGGCAGGAAAGGACCAGTTCTTAGAAGGCCAATGCCTGCTAAATCTGGGAGGCTGTACTTGCAGGAAATCTGTAACAGTTTACATAGATTTAGCTTTTTCCTTCATCTTTTTAAGGACTTCTTCTGCTTGTTGCCAAACAGGCGGTCTTGGTTTAAGGGAGCATCCAGTAATTTAGCTTCGACATGATCTGACAAATTTTGCTCCTTGCGCCAAGCATGCCTTCTAAGTACAGACCCAGTGACAGCAGCTCTGCAAGATGCTTCTAAAGAGTCAAAGCCACATTGCAAAGTATGTTTACCAACTTGTTCAGCAGAATGCATTAAATCCTGTAATTCTTTAATTTTCAGCACAGTCAGGAATCAACATCATTTTCTGTTTAGGTAGTCCCATAATATGCTGCCAACACTTTAACATATGAAACTGGCAGTTTAAGGCCCTAATGGCCAAAGTAGCAGACGTGTATACCTTCTTAACCCATCTGCCCAAGGTCCTGGAATCTCTATCAGAGGGGGTAGGGTTTTTGGCAGTAGTAGCCTTAATGCCTTTAGGTCCTTGGGAAGTGGTCTCCAGGTCCGCAGCAGGATTCTTGAAGAGGAGCTTGTGAGAATCAGGTACTCTGTAATACCTGTCAGGCTTCCTGGGAGCTGGAGGTAAAGTGTCTGGGGCCAGGCTAGATTCCAAGAAGGCATCATCTACAATGTCCAAAACAGGAGGGATAGCTAAAGGCCTGTGTGGAGGGAGGAGTAAAAATTCCCTAAGCCTCTTTTTGGAGTCAGAGTAATCCTGGCTTTCCCAACGGAAATGCTCCCCAAGAGTCTGTAAGGTTTCACCAAAAGAAAAATCTTCTGGAGGGGAAGCAGAGGGAATGGAATCCTCTGCATCAGAATCCTCATGGGTAGATAAGGGCAAATCCTGGTAATCAGAAGAAAGTCTTTTCAGGCTTGCTAGTTGTTGCTGAAGCACCTACCAAGAGGAGAAAACGCAGAGAGAAGAAAAGGAGCCACTTTTGTGATTTTAAGTATTTTCTTCTGATTTTTTGTTAAGCTTTACTGCTTTGCCGCCTACTTTTTGGCATTTTCCTGCTTGCTAAAGTTTATATCTGTAACAATAACAGTACTTGGAACACATCTAGAGCCTGTTTACTGCATTTCCTGTGTTGCACTTAATTTAAAATCGTTTTTTTTCTCTAAAAACTGCATTTTACCTGATTTTGGCCTGGCACTCAAGTGTGGGGTCATTTATTGCACTGTTGTGATTGTTTTGCTGCTTGTGTATCTCTGCTACCTTTAAACTACAACAAAAAGAAAAAAAATCTTGCTTTTTTCCCACTTTCTGAAAGTTAAGAAAGTTCAGTTACAGATTTGCTGTTCTGAACTATTTGGAAGTTTCTAGAAGGCCAGTGTTTGCTTGGGCTAAAGGGAAGTCTCTGTGTTCACCAGTGGGAGTGGTTAACACTGAACAGCCTGCCTGTCCCTGGAGGAGTGGTTACTACCTAGAAGTTGTAGTTTTATTGGCCATTTTGGGTCAATTCTAAACTCCTTGATCTCTCTCTCTCTTAAAACCCTACAACTCTCTTTTTGCGCGGTTTTGCGCAGTGAGCAGCATCGGGCAGCGCCGCCTAAACAGGTTTAAACTATTCCAGGCTCCACAAAGTCTGCTCTTCACTTTTTCCCTTATAACTGTTCAAACTCTCAAAGTAATCACTCTATTATCTTTCTAAAGCCCTGCACTTGCTCAGCTCTTATAAGGAAACACTAACTAACTAAAGCACTACACCCTCCTTGACTCCCGATTGGTCCTTCCTGATCAAGTGAAAAATCAGTTCCCTTCCCTAATCTGATCAGTAAAAAAAACAGTTCCCTATACTAATCTGGTATGTCCAAGGGTCAGTTTCAAGGTTACTCTCCAGTCCAGCTGGTGAATCTGGGAATTTTGAGGCATTGTTACAATTGCCTTATGTACACAGACAACCCTCTCCTCCTTCCAACAAACTCTAATACATGTGAGAGATGCAGTTACACAGCCAAACTGGAGGCAGAGCTTAATCAACCCAAGACTGGCACAGTCAGGAGGAAAAGGTAACCACCCACACCACAAATCCAGTCTCACACAGACCTATTGCATCTGCATACCCAACACATAAACATACTCGGAGGCTCTAAATAAAAATCTGCCTAAACAGCAAAGACCTCCTAAGCAGATATACAAGCAACAGCCACCCCCTTCAACAATACCCACAAATCACATATCTCACAAAATCAGTGTGCTTCACAGTCATAGCCCATAAGGCCAAACAACACACCAAATACACTTGTTATAGGGGACTCTATTGTCCGGCACACTGACGTCCCACTCACCAGACTGAACAAGGAGAAGGTCACTGTAAGCTGCCTGTCGGGTGCCAGGATCCACCACATAATGCAAGCACTCAGGTCACTCCAAAGCAAGTACAAGTATGACTCCATCATTGTCCATGCTGGTGTGAATGACCTGAGACGTACCGCCCTGGACTACATGAAAAGAGATATAGAAGAGCTCTCTGACCATGTAGCCCAGGCTGGTATGTCCCTGATCTTGAGTAGCATCTTGCCCTCACTAAGAATGATGCCACAGTATAAAGACAAAATGATCAGTTTCAACAATTGGCTAAAGTATTGGTGTCATTCAAAGGGGATCCAGTGTCTGTCATTCTGGGATGACATGCTCGACAAGCCATGTTGCTTCGCTAGGGACGGCTTGCACCTGCCACCCTTAGGCTTTCGTATACTGGCCAAGGCTCTTGCCACCCCCATAGTGCCTTTTTTAGGCAAGGCTCAAAGGACAAACCCACCTCCATAGACAACCCAAAGATAAAAAAACTAAAGGTAATGCTACTCAATGCCAGAAGTCTAAACCTGAAGACGCACGCACTCGAGACTCTCCTCAGTATGGAGAAAATTGATGTCTGTGCAGTAACAGAAACCTAGTTCAAGACTCCTGGGAGCACCCCAGCACTACCAGGTTATAACTCATACCATGCGTTTCTGCCCCAAAACTCGGACCGAAGCACAAAAGGAGGGCGAGTATCTATATTCATCAAAGATACCTACACCTCCAGGTTAGTGGAACTGCACGAAGCATCGGAAACCATCCATGTGCTACTAACAGCGGGCAAAACTGCCTTTCAGTTTGCAGCCTGCTACAGAACACCCTCCCTATTACAGGAACCCCACTTGGCATTCCTGAGAACACTGGAGAATATGAAGGTCTCTCCAAACACTATGTTATTGGGTGACTTCAACTACCCAAACATTGACTGGGAAAACTACTCAAGCCCAAACACCCTCGCCCAACGGTTCCTTGAATTTATAAACTCTAACACAATGGAACAACTGGTCACCACTCCCACAAGAGGGAACAACATATTGGACCTGGTCATCACCAACATGGGGACTCTATGTTCCACACCAGAGGTAAACCCCTCATTGGTAAGATCAGACCATAAACAAATTTCCCTGGACATCCATATCCCGTCCCCACCCCCAGCCAAGGAAATCACTGTAAAGAATTTCTCCAAAGCCAACTTTGCACTTCTCAAGACTGAGGTGGAATCCTTCAAAGCCCCTGGGCCAGAGGATAATACAGCCCAATCCGCAGAATCCTTTACAAATGCATTCTATGAACACCTGCAGGAATGCATGGGATCATGCTATCCCAAATAAAACCAAGACTGACTCCTCCAAAAACAGGAGACTGGTCTGGTGACCCCGGCCATAAATAAGCTATACAACAGAAGGAGGAAGCTACTACATGACAGAGCAAAATCCCAAAAAGGGAAGGCATCTCTGATCAGTATTAGCAAGAAACTTCGATCCCTCATAAAATCATCAAAGGCCAGTTTTGAAAGAAAAGTTGCCCTAGACACTAAAGATAATCACAAGGCCTTCTTTAGTTATGTCAGAAACATGGGCAGAAACTCCCAGATATGCTCTGAATTGTTGCATAATGGTACAAAATATACCGAAAGTACAGACATAGCCAACATCCTGGCAGACAGATTCAGCGCAAACTTCTCCCCCTTCCCCCCCAAAGGAGCAAACTCCTATCCCAACTGAATGTAACCTCCCTGACATTACAGATGCACAGGTGAAAGCTGCCCTCTCCAAAGCAAAAAACACAGCATCTATGGGACCGTACGGTGTCCCAGGCTGTGTCTTACATGAGCTCCAAGAAGAACTGAACCCTCACATTAAATCACTGTTCAAACTTAGCCTTACTACAGGATATGTACCCAAAGAATGGTGTACAACTACAGTGGTCCCACTCCACAAAGGTGGTGCCACAACGGACCCCAGAAACTATCGCCCCATAAGCCTGACTAGTCTGGTCTGTAAAGCTATGGAGCGTATTATCATGGAACTCATAAACAAAGACATTGCGAGCCTCCAGACACTGGACCCTACCCAATTTGGCTTTGTTAAGGGCAGATCTTGCCTCTTAAACCTAGTTGATTTCTTTGAAACAGTTACCAAAGTCATAGATGAGGGCAAGGTAGTCCACACAGCCTACCTGGACCTCGCAAAAGCCTTCGACACAATACCCCACTCGGGCATCATAAATAAGCTTACCAGCTTAAATATCAACCCCTATATCACAAGATGGGTTGCAAACTGGCACAGAGATAGAACCCACATGGTCAGAATCGCAGGTGCCATGTCCGAATCCAAACCAGTTACAAGTGGCGTCCCACAGGGCTCAGTTCTGGGACCTCTCTTGTTCGGTATATACTTCTCTGAGGTTCAGGCTAACACGGGGGGATTATGGCTGACAAAGTTCGCAGATGACTGAAAACTGGGGGCCATAATCGAATCTCCAGCTGACACAAGCATCCTCCAAAAGGGTCTCACAGAGACGGATGCTTGGCGCCAGAGCCACGGCCTCAAGCTAAATGCTAAAAAGTGCACAGTCATCCCCTTTGGGAAAAACAAGGTGCCCACAAATTACCACATAGGTGGTAATCCATTAAGTACGGAAGAAGTAATTAGAGATTTGGGGACTAACGTAGATAGTAATCTCTCCTTTGATAATCACGTTGCCAAAGTGGTTAGAAAGACCTTCTATATAGCCCACCTTACCACAAAAGGGTTCGCATCTAGATCAAGAGAGGTCATTGTGCCCCTCTACTCATCACTCATCAGGCCCATAATTGAATACAATGCCCCTTTTGGGATGTACCTGACCCGACCCCTGCAGCAACTGGAGAGACCCCAAAAGTACCTCACCAAGAGGATCATGGGGCTACAAACAGATGTCCTATGCAGCTCGACTAAAGAAACTCCAGCTCTACTCAGTTGCTTACTGCCTACTCAGAGGCGATCTATGCCTGACGTACAAAGCCATGTCAAACTCAGAATTAATGGACATGCTCCACCTCAAAAAATCCAAGTCCCTTAGAGCTACACACTCCAGGGACCTAAACCTCAGCACAAAAATAAATAGGACATGCTGGAGGGAAAGATTCATTTCCCAAAGGCTCCCCTCACTCTGGAATAGAATCCCAATTCATGTTAGACATAGCCCCTCGCTGACCCTCTTCAAGCAAAATTTGGACGCGTAGATGGGAAATCGCAAATTCACCCCTGGGATCTCTCCTGTGTCCCTGCTAGACAGAGGCACAGTAAACTAATCTTAAAAGGGTACCTTCTGTGACCTACTTTACAGAGGCACAGTAGGCTAATCTAATAGGGAGGCGGAAGCCAAATACACTCTGGCTAGGCTTATAAATGCCCTAAAGCAGATAGCCTAGTATCTACCTATGAACCTATGAACAGAAATTTCAGAATCCTGATCAGAAGAATCAGAAGGAAAATCAGTTCTAGGTCTCTTAGAGGGTGAAGGATGGCTTCCCCTGACTGAAGTAGTAAGGTCTTCAGTCATTCTTATTTGTTTTTTAGGCATATGGGCCTGACCATGCGGTTTGGATGTCGGTTTTCTAGGCGTGGGTTGAGTTTTAGGCCTTGAAGAAGAAGATGGCGTCAGTTTGAAATGCAAGTCAGTAGGCCTGAATACACCCTTAGAAGCCGGTGCCTGCACAGCGGTTCCAGACCCATCCAAGGTAGAGGCATCCGCAGGTTCCATAGTCGAAGACGCATCTTGTGGCATATCGGACTCTGAATAGGTCTCAGTAGAGGCCTGCGAATTTGAAGTAGAGGGTATCAGGGGCTGTGAAAGTGCCTCACTGAGTACCGGCGAACTGGTGACTAGCTTAACGGAAGCTTCGTCGGCAGCTTTGGACCTATGCGGTCTGTCTTTATCTTTACGTTTTTTCGGAATGTCGGTAGTCGGATGGCTTACCAAAGCCATTTCTGGATAGTTAAACCGAGTACCAAAATAATTTGCTGCAAAAAGAAACCAACGGCGAATAGTCCGGGGGTTGAAAAAGGCACAAAACTGACAACAAGAGACATCGTGGTCTGGGCCTAAGCAAGGAATGCAGTAGGAATAAAAATCTTTATGAGGTATTTGCTTTCCACAGGTAATACAATTGTTAACTTTTACTGACATTGGTTAAGAGCAAGAAAAAGGATCCCCAATTGGGTACTTAGCTTTTTTGAGACTTCGGTTCTGAAACTCGAAAACGAAAATTTCAGGAGTTGACTGACCGGCACTTGTGAACTGCTTCTGCTTCGGGCACCGCGCGGCAAGAAAGACTGATGTAATGGTGTCGGCTGCATGTTTTATACCCCTGACGACCTGACATCATGGAAGAAGAGACAGCATCCGATGCAGAAATCCAAGACTTTGATATTCAGGCCGGCTAAGGGCGACCTGCAGGCAGATAACCCAAATGTAATGATTGCAACAGTGAAACACGAAGAACATCAGCCTCATCTAGATGGCTCACCTTGTACAGAACTGGGTACATCCCTACTGCAGAGATAAAAAGGCTAAGTCTCATGTAGAAAAGCCTGATGGTCAGCTGGTACCAGGGTAAAAAAAAAGCATGAAAACATAAAATAAAAAAAAAAAAAAAAAAAAAAAAAGAGTTTGGAGGTTTATGTCTTGTTAAGTAGAAATACAAGACTAAAGCACTAAAGCATACAATGGGAGGTGCCTGGATCTGTGGTACATAGGGATAATGTCTTGACTGTGATGCAGATTACCTGTGTTCAAGCTGTGGCTCATATTCTTGAAAAGACATGCAGAATGAGAAATGCAGGGCTTGCAGATCATCCACCCTGGTGGAGGGAATGGTGATTTCCTATTTGCTAAACTGCTTCTGTGCAAGTGAAGGTTTCCACGAGAATGTGGGCTTGACATTTCTATACCAGGGCTAGTAGCCCATTGGACATGTGTGGGAAAGGCCATGACCACAGGGAGAGCAGAGAAGGTCCCTGCAGTGAGGTGGATGCCTATGTCAACCACCGGAAGGCAGGATTAAGGTTAAAACAGAGACACCCACATACTGGTCACTTTCAGTGATGCAAGGCCTGCAAGGGTAGAGTGATGTCAAGTAGCTCCCTGGAGTGGGGACACTCATGATCCATCCTGAAACACAAATGCCTCTAGTATGGAAATTGAAGCCAGACATTCATGCCACAGAGACCATGATGCCCTCTCAAAGCAGCCAGACGGAAGAACTGAGCACTGGTAGGGGCACAAACTCCTTCGTGTGATTATGGTTTCTTCCAGACAGTTCTGCCTTGGCTATAGGTGGGGATCTTACCTCCAAGAACAAATGGGTTCAATACCAATAAGAGGAGGGCTTGAAGGTAAACAGGCCACAAAGGAAAAAAGCACTTAGAAAATAAAAGATACAATGGAAGGTAATTTACGAGTTTAAAAAATGGGATGTGATGGAGCAGTGGTTACTGATATTATTTGGAAGTACTGAGGTGGATTTATGGTAGTTAAGAATATTAGTAAGAACTATGTCCAAGACAGTATGGTCACCTATTTCTGGGTAAGTAACATGTGCCGTAATATCGCAGGTGCCTTATACTAAGGTGTTCTAGACATGCTTTGTAAGGGTTTGTGGACTGTTTCCACCTGAACTTCTTTACTGAACACATTCATGGGATTTCTCACATCCATACACTTCTGCTAACAGTTTCTTTTCTGTTTGAGCATATCTCTTTTTGCACACCTGTAAATGATCTTGATCAGCAGACAACTGATCAATTCTTTTGTATGATCACAAATGTTATACCATTACAAAAGGCAACTTACTAGCAACATAACTGGCTTATTCACGCCACAGTATTTTAAAAACTGCACTTCCATCTACTCTCTTGAGCATTCTGAAGCTCTTTTCCTGATCTAGCTCTAGTCCCATGATGCACCTTGCCCTAATAGCTTTATTAGAGACTAAGCCAACTTAACATATTAGGTGTAAATCTTACAAAATACTACACTACTCCCAAAAAGCACTATAATGATTGTCTCTACATCCTATTCCCAGTGAGGTATTGCTTGCAGTCAATCACACGGACTTCACTTCCCAGACACTTTATTAATAAATGCACTTAAAAACAAAAATCAAAGAGACTACGTGCTTTCCTCCTATCAAACAATAGGACTTCATCAGAAAGATGAACTTGTTATCAAATGATAAATTAATGCTAATACTACCTCCCATACAATCAAGCACACTATCACTCCTAATTACATGATGCTGTAAACAGATACAGATATACAAACACAGACACATATACACTCAAAACACATTAATAGTATTCACAGGAATTTAAGTATCATACTTTTGTTACATCATTAAGTCAACTGAATTTTCTTTGTAGTGTACCAGGAAAAACTTTACACTGACCACTAATCATGTGCAACTGCACACCTGTAGCATCATTTTTCACTCTCCACCCAACAGTAGTGGTAGGGTCAGGGATGAGATCTCATCCTCTGCAAAAATTACAAACAATTACCTTGAGTATTTTCTTAAAAAATATATATACGTATATAGGCATGCATGCATGTATATTTATACATATATATTTATACAGCCATAATCCCACTCAGCCCTGCCCTGTGGGTAATCCATAAACCACATCCACATCCACATCATATCATCCCAAACCTTCAAACATCAGGGACATTCAATGAACTTGTTACTTCGCTTTGACCCCTCTGGTCACAGCATTTAATGTTAGCCCAGGAGTCTACCCCTTCCAGAGCCCAAAAAAGCTTGACCATGAAAGATGTAAAATTCCCATGCAGTAAAAATAAAACCAATATTCACAAATGCAACATCCTTACATCTACAGTACAAATATTTCCCCAACTCAGTATCTAATTCAAAATATATCATATAGCCATTAACATACAAAATTCAATTTATTCCAATAACTCTAGCAAATTTAGTTTAGCCCTCATTTACACACCAAAATATCCACTTTCCAACTGCCTCTGAGCTATCCTCTTCCATGTCGGAACCGGTATTTCCCTCCCACATACTCTTCAGCAAGCAGAAAATGACAATATCACCTTAAACTACGCAGACATGATATAATCATCAAAAGAAATCTGTGGACTACATTTCTCTGAATGTCTCTCTTTCTAAGGTATAGGCATTACCTGTACATGTAATGAACACACATGCCGTGTTTCAAAGTGAACTGACCACCTGAAGATCAAACAAAAGTAGGTCTTCTTTATACAAATAGTCAATAAAAAGGCAGACTTTTTAGGGGTGAACTCTCCTCCCAGCCAAACCAAAACTCAACTGTTATTCATAAGCAAATAAAATGTAGCGTTATATCATACACATTTCACTCGACCGAATACTCCTCATCATGCGTCATTCCTCATTTCAATATCAAAATGAACATACTTATATATATTCAATCTTTTCTATCGAATAAAATACAGTAAGAAGCACAACTTAAATTTTCAATATTCCATTTCTGACAATAGCCATATAGTCCATGTAACACTACAAGCAGTATTCTCACCCCTCAATACTTCACTTTGGGTTCTTGGCTTCCACTGATTCATCATATCTGCCCATGCTCCAAAGTTGCAAATGAACCTGTTTCTCAACAAACCACAAATGAAAATAGGGCACAGTATTCTAAAGATGACCAACTAATTTATTGCTAGCATCAATATTTGTGCTGCCTTGCATGACATTACTTGATTTTGGCGATGTGAGACTTATTTACTGGATTTGACTACAGATATGATTTCTCAAACACCAGGGAAGGGCCCAATATCTAATTTATTGCTAACACTGAAACTTGTCTTGCCTGACAATATTTTTACAGTTGCAAACTGAATATTTTTTCCTCTTGTGAAACAAGAAAATTACAGTATTCTGAGGTATTATTTGCTGAAAGTAAGTCTGCACTGTAAGTTTCTATGGCTGCTTGCCTGAGCACGGTTTTAAATGTGGATGCATTACTTGACTTTGTCGCTGTTTGAGCAAAGTTGTACAATATTGTCTGATTTTGCCTGGCTGAGACATGCACTGATTTGACTACAGATTTTATCCCTCCAACATAAGGGAAGTGCCTCATTTAACTAATGTACAGTTAGTACTGAAACCTGTGTTGCCTGCCAGTATTTTTAAAGTTTTAGAAGTGTTTTTAACAATGTTTCTCTGGTGAGAGAAGCAGAATTTGCAGTATTCTGAGCTATTATTTGTTGGAAATGAGCTTGAACTGTATGTTGCTATTGGCTGTTGCTTGCCTGTGCATTGTTTTAAATTCTGCTAAAATTCAGTAAACGGAATATTAAACATGAGATTATCATTCACTTATCTAGTGAGGTGGGGGGGGGGCCCACTGGGGCTCTCACATCTGGTTCCAAACGTCCGGGCATCCAGTATCAGGTGGGGAGTCTGAATGGGGGCAGTGCACCTGTCAGAGAGTAACGCAGGTGTCCTAAGGCAAGCTCAGGGAGGACAGAAACCTCCCATGGAGCAGAAGGGCAAAAGCTCGCTTGATCTTGATTTTCAGTATGAATACAGACCATGAAAGCAGGGCCTCACAATCCTTCTGGCTTTTGGGGTTTTAAGCAGGAGGTGTCAGAAAAGTGTAGCGTTATTTTGGCAACTCAAACTTAATGCTACAGTTTCACCACGACTCCGTGAGAATTTATCTATACTCCCCATCCTTAAATTAAGAGCACAACAATTGTGGGTTTGGGTAACCCAGAAAAGAACAGGTCAATACACTGACATGTAATTTAAGAAAAATAATTTACTAAAGGTAGGCTGAGTAACAGAATCTCATGTTTATGTTCTTTCTACTGAACTTTAATCCATTTCTTATGACATTTTAAAAATTCAATTATATTATAATGTTTTTTAATAATTTAGTTAAGTATTAAATGTTACAACAAATATTTTCATTTACTGATAATCATTTCATTCATAAATAAGAAATTGCCATAATAAGAATAGATGTACTCAGAATTGAGGCTACATGGTGCTATATCCCTTTAAGAGACCACATAGCATGATTTTTATGAATGAAACTTGGTTTTTAAATGGATAAGGATGTTCACTTAGACAGTATTTTAAAAAGGTGGACGAAGTATCAACTGGTTCTAAAGAAGTCCCCAATATAGAGGGATGAAAGTGCTTGACCTGTTTTTCAACAATTTTGTAATAAACTGATTGGATTTTTACATTTGGTGTGGATCACTCCTTCATGGACAATTGTATAACTTTGGCTGCTGGCTCCACATCGAGTTGTGACTTTCTTGTGGTTTATCTGAAGGTGTACACACCTTGTGGTAATCTTTCTGAATTGGGCCTCCTGTATCTCAGCTCAAAAGAATAATTTGTTTAGTTACAACCAACTGCTCCCCAAACATTTCTGAGAAAGAACTCTCTACAGAATGTTTAAAATCTGCCAACCCATTACACTCATAAAAGGCAAGTTCCCAGTTCTCTCTCCAGAATCAGCATTTGCTAACTACCTGAGGAAAAAAATCTCTGAAGTCTGCCTGGAGTATAAAAATACCTATGCAAATACTTCTAAGTGAAAATCCTAAAACTTCTGGACTTTTGTCACATACTTGGAAGACATACAGATGTCCTCCCATTGCTCCTTTGTAAATTGCTTTTCCAGTCTCTCTTCCCAACCCTTTCTAGCCACTCTACTAATTAACTCTTTAAGAGCAGCTTCTCTTTTATAATCAATTAAAAACTCTATCAGACCTGGTCTTTTACTTAGCACTCCTCTTATCTCTTTCTCTTTGCCTATACTAAGATATCAATCCCTGGTAAGGATGGCAATCATTAACCTACAGTCCAAATTTCTGTTTGGCCTCAGCCCACTCTATTACCTTTCCCTCTAGATAATTGTTCCCAATATCTTGGTTCCTTTGATAATTTTCATCAGTAAATTCCAGCCCCGTCTTGCCTATTTTCTATATCCTTACTTGCAGTTAGTCCTCTCCTTTCTACATTCCCATGTTGGCTATGTTCTTGGAATACTTTCTGCTACTTTATGACTATAATATTCATAAGTATGGCTACTGTTATTCTACTTAAAGACATGCTTTCAAAATCCTACTCTCTACCACAAAAAAAGCACAAAAAGGACCATGGAAAACTCTCTTTAATAAATAAAAACTAAAAGACCAGTATAAAGTCCAAATGCACAATGTTTCATGTTGAGCGCTTTCATCGATGAATTGACTTCATCAGAACAAATTGAACCTCACCCTTGAAACATTTAAATACTCTTTCTTAACAAGCAATAAATCAATAATCCAATGGAAATGTCAGCTCACAGCCACTTTTTAAAGAGATATAACCCATTCAAACATGATGAACAAACACTGATTTCAGTGCACTGACTTAAAATGTTTTCTTACATAATCTTGAACTCATAAAGACTTAATCTGAGTCAAATAACTGCTTTCCTTACTGTTTCATCCTCTTTTAACACATGTAAATAAAATGTTAAAATTTAAAAAAATATATACATAAATATTTATAAATTCAAAAATGTTATGTTATCTTATTAACTTTTTCCTTTAGTTTAGAATTAATACATAAATGGTCATTAAGACCTGGAGGGAAGTTTGCAGCTAACCTAAGCTGCCACATAAGTTCTCTTTTATTCAAAAGGTTCTTCCAGTCACCCCCCCACATCAATATTAACCACATCTATTATTCCAAATGTAAAACCTGTATATCCCCCACAGTCAACACTGTTTATAGAGAGCATTACTCTCCCTTTTGTTTTTTATTTCGTAAAAATGCTCATAAATTCTGCATTTTAAAGCCCTCTTGGGTTTTCCGACGTAAAACCCTGGGCAGGTATTGCAAAGTGCAATATACACTATTCTGTTCGTGTAGCAATTACCCTTTCTAAAATGCAGAACACTATTTAAACTGTTCAACGTTAAAGAAGCCTGTAGTATGTATCCATATTGAGAACATCGGCCACATGGCTTGGTGCTTTCCTCAATGTGGCCCTGCCCCACTTGGCAATTTTCTAAATTTGCTTTAATATTTTTACCCACTTTGGTGGAAAACATGTTTTTTTTCACCCACCTTCCTGTATATTTCACTGTTCATTTTAAATATTCCCCAATTTTCATATAAAATGTGTTTAATCCTATTAGCAAAGGGACTATGTTGAATAATGAATGCCTTACTGTAGTGGTTTCCCTGCGTGCCAGAGGTGATGTCAGTTCCAAATTCACTTAAACTATTGTCTGACCAACCCCTGAAATTTTCTTCACTGGATCCTGCTCTGATAGCACCACAACCTAAAAGGGGTTTATATTTCTTTCCCCATTCATCAGAAATTTCTTTGATAACGGGTTCAATAAAATAGGATGGATAACCTCTTTCGAGGAACATGTTCCTCACCAGTTCTAACCCTATAATAACATCTTCCCTTTCTGAAGTCATCCTGGCTACTCTAACTGCCTGACCTTTCACTAAACTTTTTTTCTGTTTTTTAGGATGATGGCTGTGGTAATGCAGACAACTATTGCAAAAGGTAGGCTTACGGTACACATTAGATTTGAAGCCACCAGGAATCTTAAGAGACATTTACATCTAAATAACTAATTTCAAGATCTTGAGTCTCGTATGTAAATCTCAAAAAGTTTGTACTGTTCTTGATGTATTCAATGAACTGTGCAATATCCTCCTGTTTCCCCTTCCATAAAATAAACATATCATCCAAGAATTGTTTTTTTGTCTATTGAGCACCTACACACCACTATTTGGTTAAAAAATCCTACTCTCTCCTTATTTTTGAACTTCATTTTTTTCTGTTTTTTCATCATCCCCTTCCACTTTCATTTATAACCTTCTGTTGGTTATATATATATATATATATATGTATATATATATATATATATATATATATATGTATATATATATATATATATATATAGACACACACATATACACAGAGACAGATACATGAGACTTAATATTATCTCTTCAAATCAAGTATGGGAGCATCAGCTTACCCCAGTTATCTCTTGCCCTTCACACCTCCCAGACACATTTCTTCAACTCTTTATTAATTATCAACAACTTTTCCTCTTGCTGATAAAAATACGTCTGACCTGTATATAAAAACTAAAGGGGCTAAAACATTTTTTTACAGATATCTTACTATCCATATCCATAATTAAGAGGTTCCAATTTCTCAGGTTTTGCATAGTCTTTTTAGTCTCTCCCCAAATATCCTTATCTGCCTTCAGAAAATCCTTCTTAATCCAACCTGAATACTATATCTTATGTCCCCATAAATACTAGTACTACTGAAACAATGCATGCCTGGGTCCATAAGCTTACTGCCATAGCCATTGTTTTATATTCATTAATTCTACATCCTGAAAAGACTTGAAACTTTCTCAAAATGTTCCACAGCACCAACATGTCCTTGTCTTGATTTTTCAAGTACAAAATAATACCTACAAATTAAACTAACTTCTCCTGATTGCCAATCCATTTTCTTTGCAAATGGCTCTAAATATAATGCTTTGTTTCCTCTGTTCAAACACAGCTTGTCGGAGAGGAACTCTTCCACATTAATTCTTACCTCCAACTCATCATATATCCTCCTAATTCTATCAAGAAAAGCAAACTCAAAAAATATCAGTTATAACTTTATGGAATGCTTTCTCTATAACAAGACCCACCTATAAAAAGTGGCGCTTTCTTACATTCTGATTTCTGATGGATCATCATTCTTCTATTAGAACTGCCAAATGTTTACCTACCCTCCACAAAACCACACTGACCCACATGTACTTATTCTGGAAACACCTTTGCCATTCTTTAAGGTAGTACAGACACAAGTACTAATCAGTATTAAAATTTAAATGGTAAAATATTGATAAACAAAACTTTCCAGATCTTTATCATTTTCTTCCCTCCTAAATTCCAAGCTTCTACAGGAATACTGGCCATTCCTGGAGACTTCTCTGGTGGCTGATTATACATCACCATTTTATCTCATTTCTTCCAGTCTTGGCTATTAATTGTTGAGCCTCCTCTTCTTCTAACATTGTCATAACTATGTCTTCCATAAATATTTATATTTGTGTATTTTCTTGGTTTCCATATTTCTCTGCTTTATATCATTTTTAATTAAATTTTTTAAATATCTCTAATACCTTTAAAGGATCTCTGCTTACTGTTCTTGCAAAGGCTCCCAAAAGTTCCATTACATTTTTGACTTTGTTTCCAAAGTCATTGTGTTGAAAAGTTTTTATTCTCTGGAGTGGTCATTAAAAGTAGCTGCTTAAAAACAACCTTTCTAAATTCATGCATATTATTTGAACATTCCTTTATTTCCCATTTAGCATTCTGCAGTTGTTTCTCTTCTTGGTCTACTAGATCCCCCCCTATTCTGCAATACTTTAACTTTTGCCAACCCCTATGAATAATTCCAACTATTATTCTCATATCCCTTCTTCTTTTGCTCCAACAATGATTTAAACTCTATTTTCCTTTGATCCTCCTCCCTGACTAATCCTTCTGAAGACATTTATATTTTCCCTAAAAATTCTCCAATCATTTCCACAACCCATTACTTAAATTTCTCTTTTTTTAAAAGGTAATAGCAACATTGCCAAAGTCTCATTTTTACTCTGATTCTTTATTTTAGCTTTTATTGGTGCATGACCTGAAGTACTTACTAGATGTGTGTCAAAGTTTTCAGTTAACTATATATGCTCCTACAAAATATAACTTCTATCCAGTCTAGCTTAACTGTTGCTCCCTGGGGAATAATGTGCAAATTCTGTCTGAGGTTCTACTACCAAATTTACATCTTCTGTACAAAATATTCTCTAATATTTTCCCATTCTCGGTCCTCTGATACATCTTCACCTTTGCTAATCAAGTTCCAGTCCCCACCCATAAATAACATTCTTGTTGAAACCTGATTATTCCTCTCAAAAGTCTCAACCTCAAGCAGATATGACCCTAACCCTAAGCAGCATCCTGCCTTCACCAAGAATGATACCACAATGCCAACTTCAACAACTGGCTTAGTTTCTGGTGTCTTTCCAAGGGCATCCAGTATCTGTCTGCCTGCAATGACATGGTTGACAGACCTCGATGCTTTGCCAGAGATGGCCTCCATCTGTCACCCCTGGGGTTCCGGATCCTGGTCAAGGCTCCTGCTTCCCCCATTGTGCCTTTTTTAGGCTATGTCCCAAAGACAAATCTTCCAAAATAAAGGATCTGTCAAAAAGCAAATTGAAGGTCATACTGCTTAACACTAGAAGCCTTAACGTGAAAATGCACTCACTGGAGGCTCTCCTCACATTGGAAGATGCCGATGTCTGTGCGGTCATGGATACTTGGTTCAGGGCTGCAGAGACCACCCCTTACCAGGCTATACCTCATTCCACACTTTCTGACTCCAAAATGAAGTCAGAAAGACTAAGGGTAGTGGAGTTTCTATCTTCATTAAAGACATGCACACACCCAGACTGGTTTACCAGCATGACGCACTGGAATTATTCCAGGTGCAACTGACAGTTGGCAAGACACCCATCCAAGTTATAGTCAGCTATAGACCCCTATCCATGGGTCAGGACACCCACTCCTCCTACCTGGACTGACTTGACTCCATCAAGGTACCCCCTAACACCCCGATCCTTGGTGACTTCTACTACCCCACCATAGACTGGGTGAACTATTCCTGCGCTAATGCACTTACCCAATGATTCCTTGACTTCATCAGTTCTAATGCACTAGACCAGCTTGACTCATCCCCCACAAGTGGAGATAACCTTCTGGACTTGGTTCTCACCAACATGGGTGACCACTGCACCATTCTCATAGTATGTTCTTCCTTGGTGAGATCAGATCATCGGTCTGTCTCATTTGAAGTTTCTATCCCACCCTACCCACAGCTGTAATCAGGCTAAAAACTTCTCAAAAGCAGACTACAACCTTCTAAGGGAGGGTATTAGTAGCTTCACACCACTGCCCCCCTCAGAGGATGCAAAGAACTATGCTGAACAGTACGTCAATGCAGTATACAAGCACCTGTACAACTGCATGGACTCAGCCATACCCAATAAACTAAAACCTGCTCCTCACGGAAACACAAACCTATCTGGTGGACTTCCTCTGTCAACAGGTTTTACAACAAAAGGAAGAAACTGTTTCCAAATTGGAAAAACTCTCTCCTTAGCCTCAACAAGCAAATTAGATCACTAGTGAAAACCTCCAAAGCCAATTATGAATTGAAACTAGCCTCCAAAAAGTACAATTTTGTACCTACCATAAATGTAGATGTCCGATAGGTATGCATCTGCAGTCCTAACAGATGGGTTGTCCTGCCTCAGGCAGCCCTTCGGTCGGCTGGATTCCAAAGTCTGGGTCTGGCCTCGGCTGATGTCACACTTCACCCGACGTCATAGCTGCTGTTTATTGGGTATAAAGGCATCAGCCAACGCCATTTTCCTCAGTGTTTCTTGCCCCAGATGCCAGGTGCCCTCTAGGAAGGCTAAATTTGGATAAATGCAAATAATTCCAAACAGTAGAGAGCAAACAATATAAAAATATATATATATATATATACATATATACAAACAAATACACCATAATAGATTCCCCCAGCTAGCTAAAGAGGGTAAACACCCTAGGAATACCACAGAGGGAAGGAGGGTGGGTAATCCTGACTGCAGATGCATACCTATCGGACATCTACATTTATGGTAGGTACAAAACTGTACTATGTCCTTCAAGGATGCATCTGCAGTCCTAACATATGGGTAGAATACCATAGCCAAACTGGGGGAGGAGGCACTAGGATAAAGATGGTGTAGTTAAGATCCCTTGCAAAACAGCAGTTGCAAAACCTGCTCGGGATCTAGAATATAAGGGAAGATTATAATGCTTGGCAAATGTATGCATGGAGCTCCAAGTAGCAGCTTCTAAAATGTCTTTGGTAGCCACTCCTCGTAGGAAAGCTGTAGTGGTGGCTGTAGCTCTTGTGGAATGAGGTCTGATATTATCAGGAGTTGTCTTTCCATGAAAAGAGTAACAAAAACGAATGCAATTTCCTATCCATTTTGAGATTGTCTGTTTTGAAATTGCTTTTCCTTGCATTCCTGTTGCATATGCTACTAAAAGCTGGTCAGTTTTTCTGCTGGTCTTAGTTCTGTCCAGATAGTAGCGTAATTGTCTGTGCACATCCAAGGTATGTAGCAGTCTTTCCCCCCTGTTCTGTGGGTTGGGGAAGAATGTAGGTAAATGAATCGCTTGGTTCAATGATACTCTGGAGACCACTTTTGGCAGAAAGGTAGGGTTGGTTCTCAGAGAGACTCTGTCCTGATGAAAGATAAGGAAGGGTTGTACTGCCATTAATGCCTGTAGCTCAGATACCCTTCTTGCTGAAGTGATTGCTAGTAGGAAAGCAGTTTTCCAAGACAGGAATTGTAATTCTGCTGTTGCTGCTGGTTCAAAAGGGGGGAGAGTTAACTTTTCCAGCACAAAGTTGAGATCCCAAGTAGGTAAAGGTGGTTTCCTTGGAGGCTTTACATTTTTGATTCCTCTCAAGAACTGCCTGTGTAGAGGATGAGAGAAAACAGGAGGATTCAAGTTGTATTCTGCTGAAATTGCTGATGCATGAATCTTAACGGAGGAGTAAGACACGCCATTATGGAACAGCTCTGCTAAGTATTCCAGGATGAGTGCTATGTTTGTCACAGAGACATTTTCTCCCTTTGCTGCACTCCAAATGAGGTATCTTTTCCACTTGGCTGAATAAGTCTTCCTTGTGGAGGGTCTGCGTGCCTCCAGGATAACGTCCTTAACCCTCTGAGACAAATCTGGGTTATTTTGGTTTATACAATATTCCAAGCAGCCAGCTGCAGTGTTTTAAAGTTCGGATGTAGGATCTTGTAGTTGTCCTGTGTAAGTAGTAAGGGACATAGAGGTAGATGCCATGCGTGTGTCCGAGACATGCTTCTCAGTAGCGGGTACCAATGTTGCCTCGGCCAGTCTGGAGCTATCAGAATTACCCTTGGTTGATCCTCTTTGATCTTCAGTAGAACTTTGTACATCAAGGGAAGAGGTGGAAATGCATATGCTGTCAGGTTTTTCCAGCTGAAGGAAAGTGAGTCCACCCTCCAAGCAAGTGGGTGGTATGTTCTTGTGCAGAATTTTTTCAATTGGTGATTGTGTGGTGAGGCAAACAGGTCTATCTGTGGTAGTCCCCATTTCTCTGTTATGGCTTTGAAAATATCTGGATGCAGCATCCATTCGTGAGCATCCGTGGTAGTTCTGCTTAAGGTGTCTGCTAGAGAATTTTCTTTTCCTGGTACAAATCTGGCCTGAAGTTGAATGTTGAAGTTCAGGGCCACACTCCACAGGTCCATTGCCATCCGGCATAGAGGATATGAATGTGTACCTCCTTGTTTGTTGATGTACCACATGACTGTGGTGTTGTCCGTCCTTATCAGCAGATGACCCTGTTGAAGGAGTGGTCTGAATGCCTGGATCGCATATTTCACTGCCAGCATCTCCTTTAGATTTAGGTGTAGATTCAGCTGGTCTTGGGTCCATAGGCCTTGAATACACTTGTCCACCATGTGAGCCCCCCATCCTAGGTCTGAGGCGTCCGTGGTGATGGTCTGGCTTGGCTGTGGCTTGTGGAAAGGCAAGCCTCTGTTCAACTGGCAGGCCCGGGCCCACCACAGGAATTCTTGCTTCAGGCATGGAATTATTGGAATTTGGTTTTCTAGACTGTGCTGGTGTTGAGACCATACATTCCTTAGGTACCATTGTAACTTTCTCATATGTAGCCTGGCATGCGGAATCAATATTATGCAGGATGCCATGTAACCCAGGGCTTGCAGGACTTTCCTTGCAGTAAGCTGAGTTTGTTTTGTCAATGACATGAAATAGCCTGGTAGTTGCTTTTGTTTTTCTTCTGTGAGAAAGGCCATCTGAGTTGATGTGTCCAGATCTGCCCCCAAGAATGTTATCCTTTGGGAAGGTACTAGTCTTGACTTCTGCATGTTGACTGTGTATCCCAAGGCTTGCAACAGTTGTATGACATTTTCCAAATCTTTTGTTAATTGTGCCTTGTTGTCCGCTTGTAATAGGCAGTCGTCCAGGTATGGGTAAATTTGAATTCCCTGGAGCCTGCAATGAGCAATTACTGATGCCAGGCATTTCGTGAATACTCTGGGTGCAGTAGATAAGCCAAAGGGCAATGCTGAGAATTGATAATGCTCTGATCCTGCAAGAAATCTGAGGTATCTTCTGCAATCTGGTCGTATAGGGACGTGCAGGTATGCCTCCTTGAGATCTAGAGTCACCAGCCAAGACTCCTTGCCCAGCATGGGAAGAAGCTGCTGGAGGGTCAGCATTTTGAATTTTGGAACAATGAGGTTTGTGTTCAGAGCGGACAAGTCGAGAATAGGTTTCCATTGATTTTCTTTTCTTGGTACCAGGAAAAGCCTGGAGTAAAAACCTTGGCCTTGTTCCATAGGTGGCACCTTTTCTATAGCTCTTATCTTTAGTAAGTTGTTGATTTGTTTTAGAGCATCTGTTTTTTGGCTTGGTGGTAGGTTTGGCATTCCCCTCTTTTTTGGTAGAGTGTGGAAGTGAAACCTGTAGCCCTTGTCTATTGTTTGCAAAGTCCATTTGTCTCCTGTAATGTAATGCCAGTTGTCTGAAAATAAGGCTAGCTTTCCGCCCAAGGGAGCTTCCAGTTGTTCCCTGGTAGGCGGTATCAGAGCCAAGTCATTGTGTCTGTCCAGTGGAAGTGGTTGCAGTTGAATCTGTGGCGGTACTTCTCTGATTGGTAGGTTGCCACTGACGTCCCCTGTAGGCACCCCTAGATTGATTTCTGCCTCTTGTGCGTCTATTTCTGCCTCTCTGTGCTCTGGAGTTGTCCGGAAAGGACCAGTTCTTCGAAGGCCAATTTCTGCTAAACCTCGGAGGTTGGACCTGTAAGAAATCCTTGACTGTTTGGACAGATTTTGCTTTTTCTTCCACCTTCTTCAGAACCTCCTATGCAGGGGAGCCAAACAAACTTTGTTTCTCCATGGGAGCATCTAGGAGTTTTGATTTAACATGATCTGGTAATGACTGTTCTTTTAACCATGCATGTCTTCGAATCACTGTTCCAGTCATAGCTGATCTAAAGGAAGCCTACAGTGCATCATAGCCACATTTTAAGAAATGGTTACTGACCTGCTGAGAGTTATGTACCAAATCCTGAAGAGACTTGCGGTCTATAGGTTCAGGAGAGGACAGTTTTTTATTTAGCTGGTCTAACAAAAATTCCTGATATTGAATCATGTGAAATTGACAGTTTAAGGCCCTAGCCGAAAGAGCAGCAGAAGTATAAACCTTTTTACCCCATCTCTCTAATGCTCTAGATTCCCTATCAGAGGGAAGAGGGTTTTTGGCAGAAGCAGCTGCCACACCTTTCGGGCCCTGTGAAATGGTTTCTGGATCTGCAACAGGAGCCTTATACAAATGGTAGTGTGTGTCCGGGACCCTGTAATATCTGTCAGGCTTGGCAGGGGCCGGAGGAAGAGAATCAGGAGCAGTACAGGCATCATTAAATGCATCGTCAACTACTGTTAGTACTGGAGGAATGGCTAATGGCCTATGCTGTGGTAAGTGTAAGAAGGTCCTGAGCCTTTTCCTTGAATCTGAAAAATCCTGGCCCTGCCATTGGAAATGCTCCCTCATAGCATGTAAGGTTTCCCCAAAAGAAAATTCCTCAGGAGGAGAAGCAGAAGGAATGGAGTCTTCCGCATCATAATCCTCATAAGGAGAATATGGGCCTTCCTGAGGGTCTGTAATGTCTGAGTCCTCCGAGGAATAGTCTGTTGAGACAGGTTCCGGGGGTTCAGTCCTAGGCCTCTTATCTGAAGGGGGCTGAGAGGCCCTGTCTGGGTGAGGTTGTGATCCCCTGATCAAAGAAATGAGATCCTCAGCCAGGCTGAGTATTTGTGAACTAGAGGTAGGCCTATGTGGGGTAGATTTAGCAGGTAAGGCCTTAGAAGATTTAGCTGCTTTAGCCCTGGCAAAAGCCTTGATGGACATAGAAGCAAGGGGGTTTAGCAGCCCCACGTGCAGGGGTAGATATGTCTAAAGGAATAGTATACGACAAATCCTGGGAGCCTGCTACTGTAGCAGTAATATCAGTAGCAGATTCGACCACTGTCTGAGAGGCCTCGGCTATAGGAGGCATGCTTTCGGCCGAAGGAAGAACCGAGGACTCGGTTTCAGCCGAAACAGAGACACTCGCGGTTGGCCTAGCCGCGGTTTCAGCCGAAACTGCGGACCGCGAGTGTCGGTCCTTTTCCTTGCGCTTTTTAGCTATTTGTGTAGTCGGAGTCTCTGACGGCATTTTATAAGCAAAAGTGGGACCAAAAAACTCCTCTGCAAACTCCGACCGACATCTAAGCGTTCGTCGGTTGAAGGAAGCACAGGCTAGACAAGCTGATACGTCGTGGTCTGGGCCTAAGCAAGGAAGGCAGTAAGAGTGGAAATCCTTATAAGGTATTTGTTTCCCACAAGTTAAACAATTATTTACTTTTTCTGACATCGGCTGAGGCAAGAAAGAGTCCCCAACGGGGTACTTAGCTTTTTAGAAGTCTTCGGTAGTAGAAATCTCTGGATCTGACCGACCGGCACTTGCGAACAGCTTCTGCTTCGGGCACCATGCGGCAAGAAAGACTGGGGAAAATGGCGTCGGCTGATGCCTTTATACCCAATAAACAGCAGCTATGACGTCGGGTGAAGTGCGACATCAACCGAGGCCAGACCCAGACTTTGGAATCCGGCCGACCGAAGGGCTGCCTGAGGCAGGACAACCCATATGTTAGGACTGCAGATGCATCCTTGAAGGACATCAAAGGGAAACCACAAAGCCTTCTTCAGTTACACCAGGAACCTCCACTGCAAAACCCAGGTTTGTTCTGAATTAGTACTTAATGGTACCACTTACACTGATCCTGTTGACTTAGGTTCAGCTCAACTTCACCTCCCTTATCCCCCGCAAAGGCCCATTCAACATCCCTGATACTTAACCTGCACCTCACATCTCTGTAGATCAAGTATTAAAGGCCCTATCCAAGGCAAAGAACACAGCTTCTATGGGACCTGATGGTATCCCAAGGCTGTATTCTGCACCATCTCCAGCAAGCACTAGATTCACCACTGAGCACCCTATTCAACCGTAGCCTAATTACAGGCTTCATTCCAGCAGAGTAGAGAAACTACAGTTGTGTACACTTACCATAAATGTAGATGATCGAGTGTATTCACTGTTGCAGTCATCACATTTGGGTTATCTGCCTGCAGGTAGCCTTCAGCCAGCCTGAATACCAGAGTCTTCGGATTTCTGCGTCGGATGCTGTCGCTTCTTCCATGATGCCAGGTTGTCAGGGGTATAAAACATGCAGCCGACGCCATTACATCAGTTTTTCTTGCCCCAGATGTCAGGTGACCCCACAATAGGAAGCAATTATATGGTATGGAACACCCCCAGCAAAAAGCAGATACACATGATATAATATATGCCAAACAAGGAGGAAAGGTAAAAGTCAAGAGAAGTCAGGGGGCTGAAGGGAGGGTAACCAGGACTGCAACAGTGAATACACTCGAACATCTACATTTATGGTAAGTGTACACAACTGTACTGTGTTCTTCATGTTTCACTGCTGCAAGTCATCACATTTGGGTTGATTCCCAAAGCTAAGGAAGGGTGGAGGTAGTTAAAGAGCATTAGGGCTAGCAATAAGGCCCTGCAAAACTTCTGTGGCAAATCCTGATCTGGATTACGAAAAGATAGGTAGGTGGGAATGCTTGGTGAAAGTATGTACAGAGCTCCAGGATGTCCCTGGTAGGACCTCTTCTGAGAAATGCAGTAGAGGTAGATGCAGCCCTGGTGGAATGTGTTCTTATCCCCTGTGGGGTAGGTTTTTCATGGTGTTTGCAGCAGAAATGAATGCATTGTGCTATCCATTTGGAAATGGTTTGCTTTGAAATGGCCTTCCTCTCTGCCCCTGCAGCAAAGCTAACTAGCAGCTGCTCAGATTTTCTGAGAGGCTTAGTCCTGTCCAAATAGAATCAAAGCTGTCTGTGTACATCCAGAGACTGCAGTATCCTTTCCCCTTTATTCTGAGGATTAGGGGGAAAAGTAGGCAAATGAATGAACTGGTTTAAAGCCACACTAGACACCACCTTGGGCATAAAGGATGGATTAGTCCTGAGGAAAACCCAGTCCGCATGGAAGACAATGAAAGGTTCCACTGTCATGAGGGTCTGCAGTTCAGAAACTCTTCTTGCTGAAGTGATGGCTAGAAGTAAAGCTGTTTTCCAAGAAAGGAATTTCCTCTCTGCTGTAGCAGCTGGTGAAGGGGGGGAAGAGTGAGCTTTTCCAATACAACGTTAAGGTCCCAGGCTGGAGTGGGAGCCCTTCTGGGGGGGGGGGGTCTTAAATTTTTGGCCCCTCTAAGGAATTGTTTTAGCAGGGGGATGAGAGAAGAGGGGCGGGTCAGTATTATAGTGTGTGAGAAGGATAGGCCCTTGTGGAGCATTTCTGTTAAATAATCTAGAATATGAGGTAAGCTGGGCGCCGTTGTGCCCATCCCCTGAGCTTGGCTCCAGGAACAGTATCTTTTCCACTTTTCTGAATATGATTTTCTAGAACTAGGCCTCCTTGCCTCAAGAATGATATCCAGCACCTGCTTACTGATGGCTGCTGGAGGTGAGGTCAGGGAATTAGCCAGGCTGCAAGGTACAGGGTTTGAAGCTGAGGGTGTAGAATCTGGCCCGCCTGCTGGGACAGCAGGGAAGGGGTCTGAGGCAGGTGCCACGGTTGTAGCACTGTCAGACTGCGCAAAAGGGGGTACCAGTGCTGGCGTGGCCAATCTGGTGCAATCAGTATTGTCCTTGGCTTATTCGGTTTGATCTTTAGTAGAACCTTCGAGAGGTGAGGCAGAGGGGGAAAGGCATAAATTGAGAGGCTTTTCCAGGTAAAGGACAGGGCATCCACTTTCCAAGCTTGACTGTGTGGAGTTCTGGTGCAGAATTTGTTCAACTGGTAGTTCTGAGGGGAGGCAAATGGGTCTAACTCTGGTGTCCCCCATTTGTTCCTCAAAAGCTTGAATATTTTGGGTTCCAGTTTCCATTTGTGTGGGTCCATGAGATTTCTGCTCAAGTCGTCTGCCAGTGAATTTAGTTTGCCTGGCAGAACTGAGCTTGTAGGTTCACTTGGTAGCTCAAGGCTGTGTTCCACAGAGCCATGGCTAGTCTGCAAAGTGGGTAGGAATGGGATCCCCCCTGCTTGTTTATGTACCACATAACTGTGGTGTTGTCTGTCTTTACCAATAGTTGTTCTGGAAGAATAATGTCTCTGAAGGCTGTATAGCTAACATTTCTTTTTGATTGATATGCAGGTGCATCTGTATTGGGTTCCATTTGCCCTGAATGCACTGCCCTGTCATGTGAGCCCCCTATGGACAGTCTGATGCATCTGTTGTTAGGATTTGGGCGGCAGGGGTTAGAGTGAAAGGGAGTCCCTTATTGTGGTAGCAGGCATCTGCCCACCAAAGGAACTCTACACTTAGAGAAGGGATAATAGGAATCATTGTTTCCAGGTCCTGAGAATGTTGACACCACAGACTTTTTATATATCACTGAAGCTTCCTCATATGCAGTCTTGCGGAATTAACAGAATGCAAGAGGCCATGAACCCAAGGGCTTGCAGGATTTTCCTTGCAGATAGCTGGGTTTTTGTGGCCAGTAGTTTGAAGTAGGTTGTCAAATTAACTTGTTTCTCTGGAGTGAGGAATGCCATCTGGGAAGTTGTGTTCATGCTTACAATCTGTTGGCAGGGTAATAGGCGTGATTTCTTCTCACTGATGGTGTATCCCAGTGAAGTTAGAAGTCTCTTTACAAATGCCAGGTGCTGTAATAGCAAGTCCTGACTCTCTATCTGAATCAGGCAATCGTCCAAATATGGGTAAATCTGAATATTTCTCTGCCTGCAAAATGCAATGGCAGGAGCTAAGCACTTTGTAAATACCCTGGGCACAGTAGATAAGCCAAAGGGCAGTGCACAGAACTGATAGTTCCTGGAGCCTGCACTGAAGCATATGAATTTTCTGCAGGATTCCCTTATTGGGATGTGCAGGTAAGCTTCTTTTAAGTCTGGAGTTGCCAGCCAGGCATCCTTGGCTAGCATAGGAAGAAGCTGCTGAAGAGTTAGCATTTTGAATTTTGGAACCACCAGAAAGGTGTTGAGAATAGAAAGGTCCAGGATAGGATGCCAGGAGTTTTCTTTTCTGGGAACCAGGAACAGTCTTGAATAAAAACCTTGTCCCTTTTGTTCTGCTGGAACAGGCTGAATAGCCCTTATACTAAGGAGAGAGAGCACTTGTTTTTGGGCCTCCGCCCACTGGTTTGGGGGAAGATCTGGCCATCCACTTGGGGTTGAGAGAGAGTGGAAGTGGAATCTGTATCCTAAGGAAACTGTTTAAAACCCATTTGCCTTGGGTAATGAGTTCCCAGTTTTTTGCATGCAGGGCAAGCTTTCCTTCTAAGAGAGCAAGTAGTTGAGCAAGGCTTGGTAGAGTTAAGGATAAGTTATTGTGCCATGTTTCCATAGGGGGTGGCTTACTACTCCCTGCTTTGGAAGTGGGGGGGACCCCACTGCTTAGATCTGTGCATAGCCTGAGACTGAAGTCTTCGTGGTCTGCTGCTCCTGGGTTTGGACTGAGAAGGCCTGGAAGGGACTGGAAAGGACCAGTTCTTTGAAGGTCAATGCCTACTGAATCTAGGTGGCTGTACTTGTAAGAAATCTTGAACAGTTTGCATAGATTTAGCTTTTCCTCCATCCTTTTGAGGACTTCTGCTATGTTGCCAAAAAGGCGCTCTTGGTATAAGGGTGCATCCAGTACTTTAGCTTTAACATGATCTGGCAAGTTTTTTTAGTTAAGCCAAGCATGCCTTCTAAGTACAGACCCAGTGACAGCAGCCCTGCAAGATGCTTCTAAAGCATCAAAACCACATTGCAAAGTATCTTTACCTACTTGGTCAGCAGAATGCATTAACTCCTGTAAGTCTTTGTGTTCAGCACAGTCAGGAATCAACATCATTTTCTGTTTAATTAATCCCATAACATGCTGCTGATACTTTAACATATGAAACTGGCAATTTAAAGCCCTAATGGCCAAAGTGGCAGAAGTATATACCTTCTTACCCCATCTGTATAAAGCTCTATAATCCCTATCAGAAGGGGTAGGACTCTGGCAGTAGTAGCCTTAATGCCTTTTGGTCCTTGGGAAATGGTATCTGGATCCGCAGTAGGATTCTTGAAAAGGAATTTGTGAGAGTCAGGTACACTGTAGTACCGGTCAGGTTTCCTGGGAGCTGGAGGCAAAGTATTTGGGGTAAGGCTGGATTCTAAGAAAAAATCATCTACAATCTCCAGAACAGGAGGGATAGCTAGAGGCCTGTGTTGAGGCAGCTTTAAAAATTCCCCAAGTCTCTTTTTGGATTGAGAATAGTCCTGGCTTTCCCAATGGAAATGCTCCTTAAGGGTATGCAAGGTTTCACCAAAAGAAAAATCTTCTGGAAGGGAAGCAGAGGGAATGGAATACTCTGCATCATAAGTAGATAAGGGTAAATCCTGGTAGTCAGAAGGAACAGAGATATCAGATTCCTGATCAGAAAAATCAGAAAGAAAATAAATTCAAGGTCTCTTACAGGAGGAAGGCTGGCTTCCCCTAATTAAGGTAATAAGGTCTTCAGCCATTCTAATCATTTATTTTTGAGGCATATGGGCCTGAGAACGTGCTTTGGTCGACAGTTTTCTAGGCTTAGTGCGAGCTTTAGGCCTGAGGAATTCGGCATTCTTAGCTTAAAACAAAGTCGTCGGTTTGATATGAAAATCGGTAGGCCTGAATACACCCTCAGAAGCCGGTGCCTGCGCAGCGGCTCTGGACCCATTTAATGTAGAGACATCGCAGGTTCCATAGTCGAAAAGCATCTCGTGGCATACCAGACTCCGAAGGGGTCTCAGTAGAGGCCTGCGAATCTGTAGTAGCGGGTATCAGGGGCTGCGAAAGCACCTCAGTGAGTACCGGCAGACTGGCGACTAGCTTATTGGAATCATCGCCGGCAGTTTTGGACCTATGTGGTCTGTCTCTGTCTTTATCCTTATGTTTTTTCGGAAGATTGGTAGTCGGATGGCTTATCAAAGCCATTTCGGAGTACGGAGATCGAGAATGAAAGTACTTAGCTACAAAAATAGACCGATGACGAATAGTTCGGGCGTTGAACAAGGCACAAAACCGACAGCGAGGGACGTCATGGTCTGGGCCTAAACAGGTGACGCAGTAAGAATGAAAATCTCGGTGAGGTATTTGCTTTCCACAGGCAAGACAATTATTAATTTTTTCTGACATCGGTTAGAGCAAGAAAAAAGGATCCCCAACAGGGTACTTATCTTTTTGATGACTTCAGGTCTGAAACTCGAAAACAAAAATTTCAAGAGTCTGCCGACCAGCACTTGCAAAAGTACAGTTTTGTACCTACCATAAATGTAGATGTCCGACAGATATGCAACTGCAGTCATAACATATGGGTTGTCCTGCCTCAGGCAGCCTCGGTCGGCCGGATTCCAAAGTCTGGGTCCGACGTCGGCTGATGTCGCATTTCTCTCCGACGTCAGAGCGGCAGGAGTACATAAGCATCAGCCGACGCCATCTTCTTCAGTGTTTCTTGCCCCAGATGCCAGGTGCCCTCCAAGGAAGGCTGTAATCAATTTGGGAGATAAAAACAGGTTTCCAGACAAATAAATAAGTAACAAACAGATACACCATAACAGATATCCCCAGCTAGGATAACAGGGAGAGGAGTGGACCCAAGGAATAGAGGGGAAGGAGGGAGGGAAAACCCAACTGCAGTTGCATATCTATCGGACATCTACATTTATGGTAGGTACAAAACTGTACTATGTCCTTCAAGAATGCAACTGCAGTCATAACATATGGGTTGAATACCATAGCTTAGCTGGGGGAGGTGGAATGCTCTAAGAAAAGGATGGTGTAGCTATCAATCCCTGCAGGACTGCCGAAGCAAAGCCTGCTCTGGATCTGGAATATAAAGGGAGGTTGTAGTGTTTGGAGAATGTATGCACGGAGCTCCATGTAGCAGCTTCTAGAATGTCTTTTGTAGGCACCCCTCTTAAGAATGCTGTAGAGGTGGCTGTAGCTCTGGTAGAGTGTGGTCTGACATTGGCTGGTGCACTCTTTCCATGGAAGGAATAACAAAATCTGATGCAATGTCCAATCCATTTTGAGATAGTCTGTCTGGAAATTGCTTTTCCTTGTACTCCAGGGGCGTAAGCTACAAAAAGCTGATCAGACTTCCTATTGGCCTTGGTTCTGTCCAGGTAGTAGCGAAGTTGTCTGTGAATGTCCAAGGTATGCAATAGTCTTTCCCCTTTGTTCTCAGGATTGGGAAAGAAAGTAGGCAGGTAAATTGCTTGATTTAAAGAAACCCTAGATATCACTTTTGGCAGAAAACTAGGGTTGGTTCGTAAGGAGACCCTGTCTCTATGAAAGGTTATGAACGGTGGTATTGCCATTAGGGCCTGTAATTCCGAAACCCTTCTTGCTGAGGTAATTGCCAACAGGAAAGCTGTCTTCCATGAGAGAAATTGTAAGTCCACAGAAGCTGCTGGCTCAAAGGGGGGCAGAGTCAGTTTTTCTAGGACAAAGTTGAGGTCCCAAGCTGGTACTGGGGCCTTTCTTGGTGGCTTGATATTCTTGATTCCCCTAAGAAATTGCCTTAACAAAGGATGCGAGAACACAGGTGGATCAGTGTTGTATCTAGCTGAAATAGCTGAAGCATGTATTTTTATAGAAGAATATGAGAGTCCATTCTGTAGCATATCCGCTAAGTATTCCAGGATGAGTGGGATGTTCAATAATGATGCATCATGACCCTTGCTGGTATTCCAAATGCTGAATCTCTTCCATTTTGCTGAATAAACCTTTCTGGTGGATGGTCTGCGGGCTTCTGTTAGTATCCGCTGAACTTCCTTGGAGAGAGATAGATTGAGGTTATTCATGGAATCTCCCAAGCTGTTAGCTGGAGCGTCTGAATGTTGGGATGTACTGTCTTGAAGTTGTTTTGAGTCAAAAGATGGGGCCATTGGGGAAGGGCCCATTTTTTGTTGTGGCATATGCTCCGTAGTAGTGGGTACCAGTGTTGTCTTGGCCAGTCTGGAGCTATTAGGATCCCCTTTGGCTTTTCTGCTTTGATCTTTAGTAGTACTGTGGTCATCAGTGGCAGAGGTGGGAATGCATAATTTTTTAGGAAGTTCCAGTTGAATGAGAGCGCATCTGTTTTCCATGCTTGTGGATGATATGTCCTTGAACAGAAATTTTGTAGATGATGATTGAGGTGGGAGGCAAATAGGTCTACTTCTGGCCTGCCCCATGTTGAGGTGAGTCGTATGAAGATTTCTGGATGTAACCTCCACTCGTGGGGGTCTAGGAAATTCCTGCTTAGGCTGTCCGCCAGCACATTGTCTTTGCCTGGAACAAACTGGGATTGCAACTGTATGTTTAAGCTCAGTGATTTTTCCCAAAGATTCATTGTCAGTCTGCAAAGGGGGTAAGAATGGGTGCCCCCCTGCTTGTTTATGTACCACATGACAGTGGTGTTGTCTGTCCATATTAGCAGATGGCCTTGCTGAAGTTGTTGCCGAAAGGCCTCGATGGCATGCATTACTGCCAGCATTTCTTTTTGGTTGATATGCAGATGTGTTTCCTTTGGAGACCATTGTCCTTGAATACATCTGCCCTCCATGTGCGCCCCCCATCCAAGGTCTGAGGCGTCTGTGGTCATAGTTTGTGTTATTTGAGGTTTTTTGAATGACATACCTGTGTTTGCCTGGCTTACCGAGGCCCACCATAGAAATTCCTTTTGTAGGCATGGAATGAGCGGTATGGTTGTCTCTAGGTTGTTGCTGTGTTGAGACCATAAACATTTTAGGTACCATTGAAGCTTTCTCATGTGTAGTCTTGCTAATGGAACCAGGAGAATTCAGGATGCCATGTAACCCAGGGCCTGTAGGAATCTCCTTGCAGTCATCTGGGTGAGTTTTGCCAAACCTTTGAAATAATGAGTTAACTTCTTTTGCTTGTCTTCTGTCAGGTAAGCCATTTGAGAGGTTGTGTCTAGATTGGCTCCTAAGAAGGTTATTTGCTGGGATGGCTGAAGTCTTGACTTTTGGAAGTTGACTCTGTATCCCAGAGCTTGTAGCAATTGTATGACATAATCCAAGTTTTTTGTCAAAATCAGTTTGTCGTCCGCTTGTATGAGGCAGTCGTCCAGGTACGGGTAAATTTGGATCCCCTGGAGCCTGCAATGAGCAATTACTGAAGCCAGGCATTTTGTAAATACTCTGGGCGCAGTAGATAAGCCAAATGGCAATGCTGAGAATTGATAATGCTCTGGCCCTGCAAGAAATCTGAGGTATCTTCTGCAGCTGTGTCTGATAGGGACATGCAGGTATGCCTCCTTGAGGTCCAGAGTAATCAGCCAAGACCCCTTGCCCAACATGGGAAGGAGTTGCTGTAAGGTCAGCATTTTGAACTTTGGTACTATGAGAAAGGTGTTTAATGCGGACAAATCCAGTATTGGTCTCCATTGAGTTTCTTTTCTTGGAACAAGGAACAGTCTTGAGTAAAACCCCTGGCCTTGTTCTTGTTGTGGAACTTTTTCTATTGCATTGATCTGAGCAAGCAGAGAAATTTGCTTGATAGCCTCTGCCCTCTGGTTTTGTGGTAGGTTTGGCATGCCTTGTTTCCTTGGTAAGGTATGAAAGTGGAACCTGTAGCCTTGGTCTATAATGTCCAAAATCCATTTGTCCTTTGTCAGTCTGTGCCAATTGTCTGAAAACAGAGATAATTTTCCGCCCAAGGGAGCTTCTGTTTGCTCTTTGGTTAGCGGAAGTAGAGGAAAGTCATTGAGATTGTCCCTGTGGGGCAGGAGAAGCCCCTGTTTCACTTCTTTGGTTTGCTGGTTGCCATTGTCGCCCCTGTAGGAACCTCTGTATTGTCCTCTTCCTCGGCCACGCCTGTTTTTGCCCCTTTGAAATCTTTCAGGATTAGGAAAGGACCAGTTTTTTGAAGGCCAATTCCTGCTGAATCTGGGTGGCTGAACCTGGAGGAAATCTTTGGCTGTCTGAACTGACTTGGCTTTTTCCTCAATGGTCTTTAATACATCTTTAGCATTAGCACCAAAAAGCTTGTTCTTTTCCAAGGGTGCATCAAGAAGTTTTGCCTTAACATGATCTGGTAGAGGTTGCTCTTTTAACCATGCATGTCTACGAATGACCACCCCTGTCATAGCTGCCCTACATGAAGCTTCCAATGCATCATATCCACACATATCCACACTGAAGAAAGTGATTGCTAACTTGCTGAGAGTTATGTACAGCTTCCTGCAAAGACTTCCTATCTAAAGGTTCAGGAGAGGCCAAAGTTTTCTGTAAATCATCTAACAGGAAATCCTGATATTGAAACATATGAAAGAGACAATTGAGAGCTCTCATAGACAAAGTAGTGGAGGTGTAAACCTTCTTCCCCATCTCTCTAATGACCTAGCTTCCCTGTTGGAAGGCAAAGGATTTTTGGAGGTGGTAGCTGAAACCCCTTTCGGCCCCTGTGAAATAGTTTCTAAATCAACAGCATGGGCCCTAAAGAAATGAGAATGTGTTTCAGGGACTCTATAGTATCTGTCCGGCTTGGCAGGAGCAGGAGGGAGAGTATCAGGGGTAACACTGGAGTCAGAGTATAGATCATCCAAAACATCAAGCACAGGAGGTATAGCTAAGGGCCTGTGTTGGGGCGCTTTCTGGAATCAGAATATTCCTGGCCTTGCCACTTAAAATGTTCCCTCATGGAATGCAGAACTTCCCCAAAAGAAATATCCTCAGGAGGGGAGGCCGAGGGGATGGAGTCCTCTGCATCTGAGTCCTCGTAGGTCTGGAAAGGCTCTTCCTGGCTATCGGAGTGGCCAGAGGCCTCAGAATCTTCATCTGAAGGGAGAGGGTCAGTGGGCTCAACCCTGGGCCTCTTATCAGGAGGAGGCTGGGATCCTCTCTCAGGATGGGCCTGGGAACCTCTGATCATGGAGATTAAGTCTGCTGCCATAGTCATGATTTGTGTTTCAGGAGTAGGCTGAGGTAAGGCTTTAGCAGTAAGGTGCTTGGTCTTGCTGGCTGCCTTAGCACGTGTGTAGGCCTTGATAGACATGGACATGGGAGGCCTAGCAGCTCCACGTGCAGGAGTGACCTTATCCACAGCAATGGTCTCGGGCATTTCCTCGGTTTCAGTATCCGGAGGAAAATCAATAACTGGCGTCGGTGTGGTCTCCGGTATCGGAGGTATCGGTAATGCGGTGTCTTCGGTTCGGAGCGGTGAAATAACCGCCTCAGAGGGAACCAGGGCACTCGCGGTAGGTTTTGGCGTGGTGTCGGCAGAAGACGCGGGCCGAGGATGTCGGTCCCGGTCTTTTCGTTTTTTAGGAGTCTGCGATGTCGGTAATTCCGACGGCATCGTGTAATCGAATTTTCGCCGAAAAAGTCTTCAGCGAACTCCGCCCGGCGCCTGAGAGTGCGCTTATTGAAGCGAGCACAGGCGGCACAGGCCGAGACGTCGTGGTCTGGGCCAAGGCAAGGAAGGCAGTAAGAATGGAAATCCTTATGAGGTATTTGTTTACCACAAGACAAACAATTATTAACTTTTTCAGTAATTTCTGACATCGGCTGAGGCAAGAAAAGGTCCCCAACGGGGTACTTAGCTTTTTTGATGACTTCAGATCGAAGAATACAGGAGCTGACCGACCGGCACTTGCGAACTGCTTCTGCTTCAGGCACCGCGCGGCAAGAAAGACTGAAGAAGATGGCGTCGGCTGATGCTTATGTACTCCTGCTGCTCTGATTTCGGAGAGAAATGCAACATCAGCCGACGTCGGACCCAGACTTTGGAATCCGGCCGACCGAGGGCTGCCTGAGGCAGGACAACCCATATGTTATGACTGCAGTTGCATTCTTGAAGGACATCTGCTTCTACTTCGGGCACCTCACGGCAAGAAAGACTGAAGTAATGGAGTCAGCTGCATGTTTTATACTCCTGACGTCATGGAAGAGGTGACAGCATCTGATGCAGAAACCTGAAGACTCTGGAATTTAGGCCAGCTGAGGGCTACCTACAGGCAGAAAACCCAAATGTGATGACTGCAACAGTGAAACATGAAGAGCATCTGCCAATGTCACCCCCTTGTTTAAAGGTGGTGCCACTACTGACTTGGGAAACTATTGCCCCATTAGCTTGACAAGTCTGATCTGTAAAGCCATGGAGCGTATTATGGATCTCCTAAACAAGGACATTGGAAATCTTCAAACACTTGACCCCACCACCCAATGAGGATTTGTCAGGGGCAGATCTTGCCTGTTGAACCTGACTGACTTCTTTTAGACTGTCATTAAGGCCCTGGATAAGGGGAAAGTCAGTACATACAGCTTACCTTGACTTGGCCAAAGCGTTTGACACAATCCCCCACTACGACATCATCGAAAAGCCAACACAACTTGGGGGAAAATGCCTATCTCATCAGATGGGTGGCCAACTGGATCACCGATAAGACCCACAAGGTCAGAATAGTGGCCACCACCTCAAACAGCAGACCTGTCACTAGTGGTGTTCCTCAGGGATTTGTGCTGGGACTCCTACTGTTTGGCATATACTTCTCAGAGGTCCAGGCAAAGGGCCTGTAGCTGACCAAGTTTGCGGATGACTGTAAGCTGGGTGCTGTCACTGACTCCCCAAATAATATTAACATACTGCATGGGTCTCACAACAAATGACTGGTGCCAAAATCATGACCTTAACTTAAACTCAAAAAAAAGTATCACACCATTTGGCAAAAACACGACCCCTAATGATTACCACATCAAAGGCAACCCCCTAAGCACACAACTTGTGATGAGAGACCTGGGTACTCAGGTTAACAACAATCTCACATTCAACCATCATGTAGTGGCAGTGGTCAGAAAAGCCTTTTACTTGGTTCATCTCATAAGTAAAGGGATTGCATCCAGAAAAAAAGGAGGTTATTATCTCTCTGTACTCCTCCCTCATTAGGCCTATAACTCCCTGTTTGGAATGTACCTCTCCAAACATCTGCATCAACTAGAAAGGCCACAGAAATATCAAACAAAGTGAATCTATGGCCTCCAACATGTGTCCTAAGTGGAAAAGCTCAAATCACCATTGCTCTACTCAGTATCGTACAGATTACTCAGAGGTGATCTGTGTCTTGCCTACAAGGCTATATTTGACCCTGCCCTACTAGAGATGCTCCATATCCGTAAGTCTAACTCCTCGCGCATTACCTGCTCGACACGCCTAAATCTTATATGTGACATCAACAAAACCTGCTGGAGACACAGGTTTGTCTCCCAGAAGCTGCCCCATCTCTGGAATAGACTTCCCATACATGTCAAAAAGAGTACCTTGCTGACCTGCTTCAAGTGCAACCTTGCTGAGTGGATGGGAAACCACAAATTTGTCCCAGGGCTTCCACCTTTGTCCCTCAATGACAGGGACAACAGGTGCTGACTGAGGTTTCTTTTTTGGAGATAAACTCTTGGCTAGGCTTGTAAGGGTCCCAGTACCATTAGCATAGTAACCTCTTACGATACTATGAACAGGTATTTTTGGAGGAATATAAATACACACCAACATAATCTTCCTCCCCTGACAATAAACCTTTATTATCAAAAATCTACCATTATTGTCTTTTTTCCTCTTCTATCAGTATTGGAACCCGTCTAGCAATCAGTATTATTACTCCCCTTTTCATTTGTCCCTGGTCTTCTGCCGACTGTCCACCCTAAAATGCTTTGTCAAATTCACATGCTCATTTCTATCCAAATGTGTCTCCTGCAACACTGCTATTTGTACTCTACACTTTGAATAAATTTCAATACTCTGCTTTTGTCTTGAGCTGGAAGGTCATTTACATTCCATGACAACATGGACACAGTAGTCATTATGAAAGAAACCTATTGGTCCCACCTATAATGTGTGAGTTTTTGAATATGTAGTTCCAACTAAAGTCTGACAAGCAGCTATCTTATGCATTTGCTTTTCTTGATCTCCATTTGAAACCATGTTACATTTTTCAAGATTTTTTGCTTCAATGAAAACAAACAAAAAACTACATAGATATTCATAACCCCACTCTTCTTTCAACTAACTACAAGCAGACAAAACTATGTACATTTCAAAAATTTAAGTTTATCCCTCTAGGTAATAGAAATCATCCCAAATTGATAGCTAAACTTATAGGCATTACCTACTCTAAAATTATGGTTTCCCATGATAACAATATACATGGATCCTTCTTGAGGGGGTTAATCACTGGGTTCATTTTATCTCCACAAATCACAAGTTGGTACTTTTCTCTTGGATGACCCTGCTCAACAGAATACATATGCCCAGTTCATATACACACCATGATGGCATATGCCAAATACGCAAGTCTGCCCAGCCTTTTGGTCTGCCAGCTTACTGCCAACCACTAGAAAATACACACGTCCTACAAATCATGAAACAATGAACAAGAACTAGCACTTACATACAAGTATATATCTCTGTTCAGTGACCAGGACATTTATTTAACTTTTTAATGTCAGTTTGATAAATGAGTAAGTGAACTGGTTAGCAGACCTTTTTCCAACAGCTCAAGTTAGATGGACTGGACATCCAAGCACAAACTACAGATGGATGGTACCTACAGATCATGAATGAGAGTCCCTCTGTATTAGGTATATCAGGTACATTTTTACAGTACAGGTTGATCTCTAATTGGACCTCCTTGGTGAGTGAAGGACTGGTTTACATCCCTAAAAGTTATTCCACAATGGTGGAAAGAACAGGAAAATAGCTTGAGGATCACGGGACTAAAGGCCGAGTCCTGAGCAATATACATACCAGTGGAGACCTGAATACTCCAGTTGCACATGATACAATATTTGATGAAGGTGTACAATGAAGACGAACTGGCCATGACAATCTGCTGAGTAGACTTTCTTTAAAAAAGTATATAACCATGTCTCTAGCAGAGTGAACATTAACTACTGAAGTTTCTAGTTGGCAGTTAGTTACTTAATAGGGCAAAACCGAGTTGGGTTGCATAGTTAAGCTTGTAAAAAAACCCTGCTGGTCATTATTCTAGTATGAACCTAACCTATGAATCTATGTAGGTGACAATCAGCTTAAAAAGATTTTCCTTAGCGACTGATTGCCCTTCTATCCCTGGAGTGAAGGAGATGAACAGCTGCTTAGTTCTTATAAACCCACAAATCTGCTTCGGGTAAAACCTCATTTAGCAGTGTACATCCAGAATATAAAATGTTCACTCTCCTACAATGTGTGCCACAGTAACATATACAAAGTGAATCATGGATAATTCAGAAACCACTTCATAAAAGAAACAACAGTTAGTCCAAATCTATACCTCCTCCTTGTAAAAGACCAGATGTGATCCTTAAACAGTGCCCGTGACTCTAAAATCCTTTTGAAAATATTTGACAGCCACCTGGTAAAGCACTTTGCAAGAGATGAATTTCAGGTAATCAAATGATCATGCTCCAAAAGGAAGAAAGAAAGCATGACATCCATGAAGTATGTGCTCCAATAAGAGAAGCAGGTTATTCAAAGCTGTGCAAATATGCAATACTCCTAAAGGAAATGCCTGACCAGCCAGTGCTAGGCCATATTCCAGACCTCCACAAGGTCACAATGGACAGAAAATCTGTCACCTGCACTTGGCAGTAGAATAAATGAGGACCAATTTTTGCACATACCTAAACTACATCAGAATGACCTGCAAAATGACTGGAGTAATATCAGATGGTGCTTTGTCCAGTTAATCTGGCAGAAGGGGTGACGACCCACCATGGGACCAGTAATCAAGGAACCTCAATCCTCACCACTGGCAATAGTGGGGGACATACACTGGGAGAATGCCAAGTACACAAACAGTACTTCCAGATGCAGCTCTGCATCAAGTGCAATTTCCCTTAAGAGCACAAAGAGACCACAGTCAGTCCGGGGCTGGTTTCTCCCTCTTTCTCCAGATCCCTAATAAGACCCCCCACTGGCACAACTTACAGAGTTCAGATCTCAGCTGAGTGGCCAAGTCAAGACTTCCACCACCCTCTCTGTCCAACCAGTGCTTCATGTCCCCGCCCAAGTAGCTGATACGCACAACCTGAGAAACAGATCAGCCACAATGAAAGACTGAAAAATGTTTAATAATAAAGACAAGACAATGTCAAACATGTATTTACAGTGACATCAGAATTCAAAACCACAGGAAATATTTAAAACAACATTGCAGGACAGGTAGCTAAACTAAGCTTTGCTGTATTCCTGACTATATCTAAGAGAATTACACTATTCCCTAATAACTTACTTCATTAGAGCAAGGCAGATGTTGTGATGAATGGTTCTTGTCAGGTCCAATACAGAATGCTCTCTCTCTCTCTCCCTAGGAGACTTTTTAGATTAATTTCTCAAATATTACTGCTGGGATAGCTTGCAGAATGACATAATTTCTGGTCATCTGACTCTATCCCAGGTGAAGCCTCCACTGCTGGAATCTGGCAGTATTTAGCATCTACCTGTGAAAATACATAGACCTCAGATCTTTGGCAGATGCTCAAAGTCATAAAACAATTACATTCCTCCACACTTCAAGACTAGTAATTAACACACCCTAGAGACAATACAGAAAACTCCCTAGTACAAGCATTATGTCTCCAACCTAGTCTATAAAATAATTTAATTTCAGCTATTTTTCTGAAGTTAACCTCCTGTATTCCAGTTTCCACTGTTAAAATACATACACTTCAACAGTTACAATAGTGTATGTACATTTCTGTTCTCTTCCAGCAGGGCACACTCTGGTTACATTTTAAGCTCAAGTACTTTATAAAATACCTTTTTAACACAAGTCTGTACAATCCAGTTTGATGTACACATTAAATACAGTTATAATACAGTTGTAACACAAGCATCTTATATAAATCATGTTAATGTTCACAAATGACTTAAAATTATTTACAAAATTCCAGACAGCTGTGCTGGCAGTATTCTCCTCAGTCACATCCCCCTCCTCAAAGACTCAAGCTAGTTTTTCACTTGAGAACCTCTGCTTGAGGGATAAGCCTATCTGGGAATACATTATCCCTTACCCTGTCTTGAGATGCCAGCTGCCTTTGCACTGCTGCCCCATTACAGTGTTACACTGTCAAATCATATGCCTGCAACCCTAGACTCCACCATAGTAACTTGGGATTTTGCTGGCTGGCTCCCTGTAGCCATAAATCCCTCTCAGACTTCTCTTGCCTCCTACTGCAAATACTTAGCACCAGGGCCTCCCTATCATGGTAAGGTTTCATCATGTTTACATGGTACAGTTTGTGCCCCTGCTTCCTGCCTAGTAACTATACTATGTAGTTAACATCACTGACCTTCCTTACCACTTTGAAGGGTCCATCCCCAGCTGCCTGCAGGTTGTGTCTGACAGGAATGAGAACCATAACCTGCTGCCCCACAGCATACTCTAGCTCAAGCATTCCTGTCATAACAGACCGTTTTCTGCTGTTGGGCTTCTGTCAGGTTCTCCTGGGTCAAACCCATGAGTTCCCTGAGCCTTGTCCTGAGGTTTATGACATATGACACAATAGACTTCTTGTGGGATTCACACACACCCTCCCATTCATCACGAATCAAATCTAGAGGTTCCCTCATTCTGTGCCCATACCACAACTCAAAGGATTAAAAACCTGTGGATTCCTGGGGCACCTCTCTGTAAGCAAACAGATGGGGCAAATACTTGTTTCACTTCCTCTTAAACTGGTCTGCATATGCTCATAGCATAGTCTTTAGTGTAGCGTTTGACCTCTCCACCAGACCATTAGTCTGAGGGTGGTAGGGGATGGTCTTTAGGTGCTTCATCCACAGCACTCCCACAGACAAGCCAGCAGGTTTGACATGAAATTGTGAAACCTATCCTGCTGAAAATCTCTAAAAAAGCATTTGCCACTTTTTCTGCCTCGATGGAGGAGACAGCCACTACCTCAGGTTATCTGGTAGCATAATCGACTACCACTAAGACTTACGTCTTCCCTGTGGAACTTGGGGTACTCAGAAGCCCCACAATATTCATAGTTACCCTCTGAAATGGCTCCTTAATCACAGGCAAAGGCATCAAAGGAGCTCTCACCTTGTCTCCTGCCTTGCCTACTTTTTTGCACTGCTCACAGGTCCTGCAGTAACACCTTACATCTCTGGGAATCCCAGGCCAATAAAAGTTATGCATAATACATCTCTTTGGATGCTTTATGACCACTGACCTGCAAAGGGAATGTCCTGGTATATGGCTAGAAGTGCCAGACTGTAGGCTCTGGGCACTACCAACTGTTGTATTCGCTCATCCTCTAGCCCTCCCTCAGGAGTCCACTCTCTATACAGTAACCCTTTGTCCCAGTATACAGATTCCCCCTTTCCTTGCAAATCAGGCACTTCCCTGGCTACATCCTACCTGGCTACATACCTCAAGCCTTGTAATGTAGGGTCTGAGAGCTTAACCTGTCTCAACGGTCTCTTTATAACTCTTCCTAGCTCCCCTTCCACAGGAAGTCTGGTATCCTCTAACGGCAGTGCCTCAGTGTCAGCCTGGGTGCTCTACTACTCACCTCTGCCCTTGCAGTCACTCTGTCCAAGGGAACATCAGTACCCACAAGCAGCTGTGGCTCACCTTCAGTCTCACTACTAAAGGGTAGCTCCCTCCCTGAAGTAGCCATCTCACCAGTCCGTGCTTCAAGTGTATGATCTGTCTGGGTCCCCCCAGGCTACCAGACCTACATGCTTGTCTCCAAGCCTGGCTGAGTGCACCTGCATGCACACAAAGTACTGCATTATCAAAATCATTCCCTATCAGGACATCTGCAAGGATATCCTCCAACACACCTGCTTGCTTGCTTCCTTTTCCACCCTCCCAATCAAGGTAAACCCTAGCCAAAGGTATTTGGAATGGGGTCCCTCCTAAAGTTCTGACTGGAGTAGACTGTCCAAGCAAGTAGTGCTCTTCTTTAACCATTGCTGGCGTCACAACGGTTAGGTCAGAGGCTGTCTCCCTCAACAGTGGCCTGTTTCCCATCTATTAAGATAGAATATAACCTCTTGTCATTGTTTGGTACCCTTGTTGTAACCTCTTGTCATAGTTTGGTACCCTTGTTGTCTCCAGACAACTTACTGCTAGCATTCTGTCATTCTCACTTGCTGGCTCCCCAACCTTTTGTTCCCCACCTTGCCTCCATGAACATCTATATGCTACATGCCCCCACTGGTTACATTTAAAACATTTAATCCTTCATCCTGGCCATGTACCGGAACTAGTGGCTTCCCCTGTTACTGGGAGACTCTGTTGGGGTGGTTTAGGCTGTCCACCATGGGTTCCCTTAGACCCATGTGCAGCACTTGGTATCCCTTTTCTGTGCAGCGATGCCCTGCTTGCTGGGTATAGGTCTCCCTTTTCCCCCAACTCATCTGCGGTATTACATTCTCTATCTACCAATCAGATTCTCATGTCCTCAGGCAAAGTGCCAAGGGCTTGTTCTCACCAAAAGGTCTGCCAGCCCTTCAAAAGTGGTGACCTGACACCCATTCACCCAGCTATGAAAATAAGTGCTTAGTTCAGCAATATATTCACACACACTTTCATCTGTCTTGCGTCTATGGTCACAAAACTTTTCCCTCTATTCTTCAGTTGTTAACTTATAACACTCTAATAAACAATTTTTAACAGTATTATAATTGAAGCAATCAGTATCAGACAATTTAAAAACAGCAGTTACAGCTTTACCACTGAGTAAGGGGATCAGGAACTGTACCCAGAGCCCTTGGTCAACGTTATACTGTTTACATACCCTTTCAAACATATGAATAAAACTATCAAAATTATCATCCTCTCTAAACTGTGGAAGAAATGTAGTGACCTTTATTGCTTCTGGGTTTCAGTTATTCCCTTCCCAATCACCTCCATAACCCTGGTGAAGAGTCAGCATCTCGTTTTAAAGTTGCCTCTGCCTCTCATTTTCTTCAGCCTCCAGACATTTGAGTCTCCCTGCTGATTCTAATTCTGTTTCTCCTTTTCTTCAGCCTCCAATTGCCATAGTCCCTCTGCTGATTCTAGTTCCAACTGTTTGGCCTCTAGTTCAAGTCTCTAACTCCAGATGGATTTTTAGGTCCTCTGAGGCAAAGCTGAACTGTACATTTTCTGAGAGTTGTACATCTCCAAGGCCAGTCTGCTTTCCTCCTGGTTGCTGGTCTGTGGTGCAGCTGTGGTTAAGGCTGCAATAATTTCTGCTTTAATCAAGTTGGCATGCACCAATCCTTTGTGGACTGGCTCCTTGTCAGCTTGCCATACTCATCTGCTGACATCCTTGTTTGCTCTCCCGGACTAACTAAGCTAACACAAAAAAAAAATAAAACTATCATCATATGAAACTCTGAATGTCTACAGTGTGGTTGTTTGAGAGTACAAACACCTTCTTTAGTGATCACTGTTTACAGGCTACTGGGGTTCAATATCCACACCACTGAATGCCAATATGTGGATATCCCACCACTGCCAACCAAAGGACCAGTAATCAAGGAGCCTCAATCCTCACCACTGGCAACAGTGGGGGATGTACACTGGGAGGATGACAAGTACACACAGTATTTTCAGATGCAGCTCTCCGCATCAAGTGCAATTTCCCTTAAGAGCACACAGAGACCACAGTCAGTCTGGCGCTGGTTTCTCCCTCTTTCTCCAGATCCCCAATAAGACTACCCACTGGCACAGATACAGAGTTGAGATCTCAGCTGAGTGGTCAAGCCAAGACCTCCAGCACCCTCTCTGTCCAACCAATGCTTCATGTCCCTGCCCAAGTAGCTGACACACACACACACACTTTGAAGTTCGATTTACACACACCTGGGAAAGGTTTACTAGCTATGCCCCCTTTTACCCAGACTATAAGGTAGTTATTATTGCCACCAGTCAACTCATCAGCTACTTTAAGGCTCTTAAAGGGTGTCCAATCTTACTATGTAATATTAATACTAATACAAATGGTAGTTTGACTGAGAAATATTATTAGGAGTGGCCCACACAGTGTCACCAAATAAATATCTAAGTACTCACAAAACTTAAATATCCCTAGACAGATTAGCCACAATGAAATGTTGAAATATACTTAATACTATTAAATAAAAGAACAAGACAATACTACATATATATTCACATTGACATCAGAGTTCAAAATCACAGGAAATACTTAAAACAACATTGCAGCACAGTCTCAAATAAGGTCTACTTTTCATACCCGAAATTTCACATAACCGAGCCAAGAACGCTGAAAGTTCACATGAACTAACGATCACAAAGCCGAACTGCTTCCCAGGGTACATAACCACTATTCCAAAAACTCATGGAGAGCACTTTACAACATCTACAACCTACTGAGGTGGGGGCTATGCCCCCCACACCCCCCAATGTGTGGGTTGTGCCCCCCATACCCCCCTAACTAAATATACCAACTCTGGAATCACATTAAGGTGGGGAAAAGGGTAAATCTCCTCTTGCTGGCCCAGAGGTTACTTACCCTGGGAAACAGTTCAGCTTTGTGACTGTCCGTTCACATGACGTTTCGGGGTTCTTGGCTCAGTTATATGGCCTTTGGGTATGTAAAGTAGACTCCTCAAATAAATAAAGAAAAATATCTAAACTAAGCTTTACCATATTCCTGACTACATCTAAGAGAATTATACTGTTACTTAATAACTTACTTCATCAGTGCAAGGCAGATATTGTGGTGAATGGTTCTTGTCAGGTCCAAGACAGAATACAGAATGCTTTGTCTCTCTACGAGACTTTTTAAATTAATATATCAAATACTACTGCTGGGATAGCTTGCAGAATGACATCATTTTTTGTTATCTGACTCTATCCCAGGTGAACTCCCCCACTGCTTGAATTTGGCAGTATTTAGCATCTACCTGTGAAAATACACAGACCTCAGATCTTTTGCAAATGTTGGAAGTCGTAAGACAGTTACATTCCTCCACATTTCAAGACTAGTAATTAGTCCACCCTATAGACAATACAGAAAGCTCCCTAGTACAGACATTACGTCTCCAGCCTATAAAGTAATTTAATTTCAGCTATTTTTCTGAAGTTAACCTCCTATATTCCAGTTCCCACTGTTAAAATATATACAGTTAAACAGTTACAATAGTGCATTTACACTTCTGTTCTCTTCCAGCAGGACACACTGTGGTTTTATTTTAAGCTCAAGCACTTTATAAAATACCTTTTTAACACACGTCTGTACAAACCAGTTTGATATACACATGACATACAATTCTAACACAGTTATAATACAGGCATCTTATACAAATCATGTTGATATTCACAAATAACACATAATTATTTACAAAATTCCAGACAGCTGTGCTGGCAGTATCACCCTTTGTCACCAAAAGGTTTCTAGCATTCTCAATAATTTCTGAGATCTCTGCGGAGGGATCTTAAGGAATCATAAAATCCACAGTATCAACCAAGTCCTAAGGTGGAGCTTGTCATTATCCCACCTGTGGGAGATGTCCCTTTCTCTAGTACAGCAAGCATGTCCTGCATTGACAAAGAGCTGACTAGCATAGCAAACATGCCTGCGCTGACAAAGACCTTAGAGGCAGAAGCCACACCCTTCTTGGTTATCACAGGATAAAGATAATTAATTTTGGTCTTTCTTCCCTAAACTTTGTCATAAGTTGTGTGATCTACAAAATCCATACTATCCTGCTGCTCCAAGCAGAAAATGGAGACAGCCACATTCTTCAGGTGGATGGAGTGTTCCTCTTCTGGAAAACAAAACAAAAAAGTAAGGTAGAGCTTTTGAATCAACAATCCCAGAAAAGTACTGGTGGAACAGCTCAGAATCTGCAAGTAACTGCACTACTGCTGGGATGTGAAGTGCTGAGAGAATAAAGCCTCTGCTAATGTCATACTGCCAGATTTGCACTATTCTCTGCACAGGAGGATTGAATTCATGCCAACATGCTTGCCTAGATAATAATGACAGATAGGATGCTGGAGTGAATCACAAGAGGCTGCAGATGCAGCTTTTCATATGCAGACCATTACAGCTAGGAGATCTGCAAGTAGCTCAAAATCACTGATGTGTAGCTTTTTCTGCATAGAAAGTATGCCCTAGATCCAGTGATATACAATCCCTTCCACAGGGTGCCCACATCCCTTGAGTCATTTCAAAGCCAAGGTGAGATACCCAATGCTGTCAATGAAGCATCCATTATCATGATATAAAGATTCAGATGCAGCAACTGTAAGCCCACCATTCTGGAGCCCACAGACATCAGGAGAAGATCTATGAGTAAGTCATGACTCTGCGATGACTGACTATCTGCATTTGAATGCAACACCCATATCTTCATGTACGCAAAGTTCGCCCTGAAAACTGCAGCAGTCATGAAGCCCTGAAGTATCACTGAACTGGTTCCTCACTTAGGCTGCCAATGTCATGCCCTCTCTGTAGGCATGAATTTTTGGCATTACACAGTGTCTAGCTCCACACACAAAAGGAATCCTCTGAGATGGTATCAGAGAGAATTTCTTCCAATTTACCATCACTCCCAGGGATTCCAGCCAGAGAAGTGCCTACTGAAGGGATAGAAACATAGGAACAAGTACTACTCAAATGACTGTGGGAGCATAAGATGCCTGGCCATATGCATATTTAAACTGATACAGATGATAAACTGGTATCAAAACTAAGGGAGTTAGATATACCTTTGCAACTGTGCCTAAATCCATATACCTATTAGGGTCTATATTAGATGCACGACCGCTTAAATGTTCAAATCTCTAAATGTCGACCTTTAGAGATCAAACAGTTAAGCGGTCGACTTTTTACAAAAATTAAAAAAAAAAAATGCAGAAGTCAAAAAAAAAAAACTAAAGGGTGCAGGGGGGCAAGCCCCCCACACCCCTACTTTAATATACCAACTCCAAGATTGCGCTATAGTGTAGGGAATGGGAAATTTCCCATTTCCACACTGTAGTTCACTGAAGTGCGATCTCGGAGTTGGTATATTTAAGTAGCGGGAGGGTTGGGGTGCAGCCCCCCCATGTGTGCTTAAACCCCTCCTTTATACTTTTTTTAATTTACTTTTTTACAATTTCGAACGCTTAAGTGTTCGATCTGTAAAGGTCGACCTTTACAGATTCGAACATTTAAGCGTTCGTTCTAGTAATATAGACCCACCTATTAGTCTGTGTTAAAATAACTGAATTAAGAGATGAATTAATGGAGAAGATCCCTTCTTTGCCACCCTCATTGCACTTGATATTCTGAGATTGTGTATTACTGTCTAATGTTCATCAGCAACCCACTACTACTAGACTAACAAGACAAGATTTGCAAGAGGTGCAATTATCTACATAACTGGATGTCTTCATATTTACACAGATGGATGTTAAGCAATACAAGCTCACCCATACCTCTACAAGATCACACAAAACCAACATTATGTATAGGCTGTAAAAAAACACTTCACAAGCTTTCAAGAATCAGGAATAAATGGCTTTGTCAACAATCCACTAACACAACTCTACCATATTCACATAATTCAATGAGTCACTTAGCTGCAGACTGCAAACCTTCTACTGCCACTAAGAATGCTCTCCAACTAGAAATGTCCCAGTAACCAATGACTCCAACATCAGAAACACTGACCTTGCATACACTAAGCTGGGCAAAGGCAGGGTGACAGTCAACTGCCTTTTTCCATTGCCAGGATCTGTGAAATCATGAGAACCCTACAGTCCAGAATGGTGGTGACTCATGCAGCCGTGAATGGCCTGAGCTGATCAACTCAGAAGGACACAAGGAGAGACATATTGGAGTTTGCTTTGGACTTGTGAAATGCAAGTAAGACTATGGCTCCGAGTGGAATACTACCCTTATCTAGAAAGATGTTCAAATACAAACAGAAGACAATTGGCTTTAACAACTGCCTAAGTAGTGGGTGGCATTCTTGGAAGATTCAGTTTTGTATCAGCTTAGGATAAGATGATCAAAAGTCACACTTGCTTTGCCAAAGATGACCTGCACCTTTTGTTCCACAGATTTTGTAAATTTGCCAAGCCATTGCTTTCTCCATAGTGTGTTTTTAAACAAAATCTACCTTCTAAACATTCGAAAATAACAAAAAAGGAACTTATTTAGATGGTATAGTTCCAGTATGGATCTGCATATGCCTTCTTTTCTTGGAAAAAGGAACAGTTTGAACTAAAAGTTAGTGTTTTCCTCTTCTCTCGGTACTCTTTCTATGGGCATTTGCTCCAACATCTCTCTCAGCCCAGAAAGCACTAGACTGAGCTGGTCTTTTGGAACCAAGGAACTCCCTCTGCATTTTGTATTTTTTTGAAACTGTAGTTTGTAGCCTTGCAGAAGAATGGTTTTCCAGTTCTGAATAAAAAGGCTAAGCACCCTCCAACTCTCTCTGGAGGAAGGCAAAAGGGAAGAAGTGGGAGAGGGTTGGGGTGGGGAGACAGAGGGCAGCCCAGCTGAGTCATGGCTGTTTCCTCTGAGTGGAATGATCCTGGTGGCCCCCAGGCCTCCATTTAGTTTTGATTGTCACTCTCTTCTGAATATAACACTTTTCTTTTACCTAATCTATTTTGTCTTGCTTAAGATACAAGGGTCAAGATTTAGCCCTGTAACTTCTGTTGAATTTTTGTGCCTGGGCTTGAAAAATCTGTTTCGCCTATTGCTTGGATTTGCCTTTTTCCTCTAGTCTCAGCAGGAGGTCCAAAGTGGAAGCTTTTAAACAGAGGTGCATTGGGGAGATCCATCTTTACATGTTCTGGCAGGGACGGAGTCCCCTGAATCACAGACTACGTACCCGCTACCATAAATGATGGATCCACAGCATCATAGCCACATTTCTTTGAGTGCTTGATCACCTGAGCAGAGAGGTCAGATAACACAAGCAACTCATGCTTTGGGATCCTTATCTCAGATCCCCTTTGTCTTGGCCTTCATTTTCTGCAGCAGAGACTGCTGAAAAGTAAGCATGTGGGCCTGGCAGTTCAAACTCTATAAGACATCTTATAGGACATCTTAGGAGAGGTGTAAAATCTTCTGTAAATATGTTGAGTATTCAATTCCACGTATTACCAGGTACAGGGTTCCTGGATGGAGCAGAGATAAAACCGCTGCTGGAACCCAAGGGCACCACAGCTGAATCAGCTAGAGGGTTCTTGTACAGGAATTTATGGGAATCCTTAACCTTGTAAAAGTGGTCATGCTTCATGTGGGGATGGGTTCTGGCTCCAAAAATGAGTTGATAAACACATCCTCTAGGACATTTATACAACAAGTACTCTAGGCTCAGGCAGGCAGGCCCCTGAAAGCTCTACATCTGGAAAGGGCCTTGTATTCTCAATGGAACTCCGTGGTATTCTCATGGAGAAATCTTCTGAAAATGCAGATGATGAGGTGTCCTTGGTATCTATACAAGGCAGTAGAAGGGACATGTTCCACATAGGGTTGCTCATCAATTTTAGTGTCAGGAGTATCTAATTCCTCTACAGTAGATTCCACCCTCTCTTTTTTGAAGAAGCCTTTTACATCTTTGGTATTTACTGGGCAGAAGCCAAGGAGGTGGAATGGACTGTGACACTATCCTACCTAAGATGAGGCCAGTTGGCTGGTACTGGTTTGGATTTGAGTCCTTTGCACCTCACGGCTTCACATAGAACTGCCTGGAAGGACTTTGCTTGCAGGTGGGCAGTAAGACCTCTATCTGACTTAAGAATCTCCATGTAACAAAGACTGTAGTACACTGTCCTTCCCTTTGCTAATATGGATGCTTTCCTCCAACACCAAGGCCACTTCAAATGTGAGGCAAAATGAGGAGCAGCTGCTCCAGACAAACTCCAAGACAGGGAATACACAAGCACCTCAGTGCATGTGGAGGTGCTAGATCTAGAAAGACCCAAGTTATCACTGGGATGTCTTCTGTTTCCCAACATTTCTCACCATGTTATTCTTTTTATCAGAGTGCCGTTTCTAAGTCAAAAGGTTCCCACATGCCTAGGTCGATGTCACAGTGGCTTGGAATCAGGCATGCATCAGAGAACCATAAAAGATTTTCAAATGTCTCATAAATAAAATACTTTTCTGATGGGTAACTAACTATCCATCAATTAACTGGATCACCTATCCCACTTAGGTTGGTTATGCCCAAAAATTCCAAGGCTTAGTAAATAACTCCCTTATACAAAGAATTAACCAGTCCACTAGGGGTCAAATTCCTCTTGACCTCCTCTTTACAGCCATCACATCTACTTGCACTACTCTTATAGTAACCTAATCTTTGGCCAAATCTGATTAAAAATCAGTCCAACAGAACACCTCTTCTGAAGTCAAGGACTTTAAAAGACATGTCTATTAAAACTATATGAGAAGTTCTCAAAAATCAACTGCAAGACTTCCAGCCAGTCCCCATGAAGCCTCAAGCTGCCACTCATTGCTAATGAATTTTATTCCCATTTAATAAAACAGCATAAACCAAGTGGTCCCAATCACAGCCAGCTATACTGTGAAACATAAAAGTAATGCCACTTGATGGCATTAATAAGCACTTTAACAAAAAAAAAAAAAAAAAAGCCAATTAGAGCCTACAGTAAATCAAAACCTATCCAAATTAAGGACTATCAAAAAGTCATGAAAATCTGAACTTCAACTTAAAGATCAAAGTGAAACAAGAAGTAAAATTAGCAAATGAAGCCAAGGATAACCATATACTCCTCTTTCCTATATCAGAAAATTAAAAAATAACATGCAGTAATGATCAGAATTAATTCACAATGGTATTATCCGTTCTGACTTAAAGATATTGCTAAAATATTCACAGACAGATTTTCTGCCAACTTAACATCAGAAATAACCAATGATGTTCGGCAAATTCAAGTCCCACCCTCCATCCTACCCCGTGCCAATATTATTATGGAACATGTCCTAATTGAACTCCCTAAAGCTAAAAATACCACCTCTTTAGGCCTTGGCAATATACCTGGCTGCTTAATCAAAAGCGTGAAACATAACCACTGTATACCACTCCTAAAAGTGTTCAACTTAAAGTACAGCCACAGGGTATGTTCTTAAGATATGGAAAATGGCTATTGTTATACCAATTCATAAAGGGGTCTTCAGCTCAGATCATCTGCCTAAGCAATGAAATATATTACATCAGATTTTACTAACTGTGATATAAAAATATTACTGCTGTAGACCTGCAACAATACGGTTTTGTCAAAGAAAATGCATACTTAATTTAGTAAACTTTGAGAAAGTCACTGATGCTCCAGATAGAGGCCATGCAGTTCACAGAGCATACCTGGATTTAGCCAAGGCCTACGAGACCATTCCCCATGCTTAAATGCCTAAATGTAAGCTTTTTTGTTGTAAGATGGATGCCAAACTGGTTAAACACATGGAACCTATACAGCTGGAGTAGCAGGTGCCACCTCGGAAAGCAAAAATGTGACTTCTGGCATTCTCAGGGCTTAGTACTGGGGCCTCTTCTCACTGGCATCTGTTGCTCAGATCTTCAAATGACATACGGCTAACCAAATTTGCTGATGGATGCTGGTGTTGCTCGGTCAGCATCTGATACCATGTTGCTACAGCAAAGAGCTAAACTATTCAAATCAATACTGCATTAGAAACACACTTAAATTAAATGTATACAAGTGTAACATTATCAGCTTTGGTAAACAAATCTCAACAGCAGCTTACAGTCTGGACAGCACCCATCTCTAGACGGATACAGCTGTCAGAGATCTCAAAACTTTTGTGCACATTTTCTTAACCTTTGACCACCAAGTAGTAAAAGTAATCAGGAAATCCTATCTAGTCAAACTGAAACTAAAAGTATCTCTTCAATGACAAAAGTTCTAATTGCTGTATATTCTACCTTGGTCAGACCAGTTATAGAATATAATGTTCCTTGCATCTATCCAAAGAAATCACACAGCTAGAAAGACCCCAGAGGTTCCTAATAACAATGATCATTGGACTAAAGACCCTCAACTACCCAAACAGGCTTGAAGTTCTCTCTCTATATTCTGTTTCTGTATTACAGACAATATGCGACTTATCTTCTGGCATTATGTGCCATTAAGGTCTCAACACTCCTTTATCCCCTAGACCTGCACAAAACAGGTTGCTCCACAAACACTTAAAACTAAAGACTTAAATCTCCATCGACAAATAGTAATACATGCCGGGGGGCAGATATATTACACATGTCCCACACCTATGGAATAATCTTCCATTACACACAACGTGCAGTGATATGACTTCTTCCCTTAAGACAAACCTTTAAGATTAGACAGACACCTGAAAATTCATCCTTAGTCTGACTTGTTTTGCCTTCTGGATGCAGGGAGTGGTCTACGCTGTTGGGTACTGGCAAACTGATTATAGTCATGGACTGACTTTACCTTGTAAACTCTGGATCAATGAAATATCAGGGGACGTTTTTAACAAAGTATTTAACTGTTTAATGATGCTAAGTTGTATCGTCTTGAAAAAGCCCATAAGGCTATCTTAGTTTAAGCTTCTATTTGCCCACAAAAGGGACAGTAAGCAGCTATCTAAAAGTAATGCCCATTTTTAAATTGGCATGCTACTGAATACATGAAAATTTTGTTTCACATTCCACAAATAACAATGAACCCAGAAAGTAGCTATGAGGAACTCCACTGGGAATGTCAACACCACTAACGGAAAACTCCATAAATCACCACCTAGAATGCTCTTTCTGTGAACCAGGAATTGATCTAAAGACATAGTATGGCTACCTGTATAAGATGCACAGGATTCTGATAAAAGTATGTGGTTCAGTATGAAAAGCCATACTTGATTATAATGCCCATCTAGAGGAAAACTATTATCTCAAAAATGGATATAATGGTTCATAAAAATCAACCAATATGGTTATACACATTGCCTGCACTGGATGAAAACAGTGATAATAATATGATAAGTGCTTTATATGCGGTTTTTAATCATTTTCTCCAGTTTAGAGACAAGAAATGTCCAAATAACATACCTGTGGTGTTCCACCACATTCCAATCACTAGTCTTAAATCAGTAACACTGGTTAGTTCTGTTCTAGTAAGCTGGAATTCAACAACATTTTAAGAATAAATAAAACAGATCTAATAACTAAGATGAGATATCGGGGAAAAAAAACAGTTACAAACAAGTCTAGTTCATATCAACAGAAAAAGATGTACTTGTTTTAAGCATAGTTAAGTTTTCAAAAGAAGTAAGTGGATGGATCACACAGTTCATTTTGTTACATAATTGGCAACTAAAAGTAATCATAAATGGGCTTAAATGCAAATGTATTAGCCACATCACCTAAGCAAGATAACTGCTGGCAGTTGAGATTGCAACTTAAGTTAGATCACAACTTAACGTCTAAATCTCCGACAGCATAATCACCACCTCACTGGCTAGCTCTCCCTGGAACATAAGCATATGTGGCATGTAATTTAGTCCCCTCACAAGTTAACACAAAGGATACATAAAAATGCATTCCAAACCTGTCCTTCAATATAGAAATATTTATTTTTCTACCTTTTGTTGACCACATCAATCCCACTAGGCTAGTAGCCTCTTTTAAGGATAGACCCACTATGGTATTACTGCTGTCTTCTGGGACATCTACAGCAAGGCCCTGCAGAACAGAACCCTTTATAGGGATGTCACCACAGCAATGGAATTATTCTTGGGACTCTCTAGCCATTACATCCAGCCTTTGGGAGGTTAGGGGATCTTGTCTAATTTCCTTGAGATAGGATCATCATCTGGGTTTTTCCACTCTGTCAACTGGAGACGGGCACCTAAGAAGAAGACTGGGAATATCAGAAAGCCACTTTCAACAGCAGCAGATCTATGGTCCACCTCACCTTCTGACTCAATATTTTCAAGTTCTTTCCCAAATTTGGTATTACGCTGGGGGGGGGGGGGGTAAGTGGAACAGAGCCCTCTTCCTGGTCAAATATCTGGCATAGAAGACTTTTGAGAGGAGTCCAAGTGCCCAATCTTACAATGACACCTTCTTCTGTGCTTCAGACAGAACTGGTCTGGGGAGAAAGAGGAAAATATTCCAGATTTGCAAGAGGGATCCTGCCAGAGTCAACTGGTCCCTTCTTCATGATGGACAAGAGGGTGAAGGCAGCAACTGCCAGCAAATTTCAATCTGCAGTATAGGCTATGTTCAATGCATGTGCCAAGGGGGGGAGGGGGCAAATGCATTAAAGTGATCATACTTTGCTCCAGGATGCCCCTTGATTGCAGCACCAAAGCCCTGTGATCAGTGCTGAAGAACACAGGGTCAGAGGTTAGAGCTGACCCTGACAATTGTGGCCTAGGCTCCATTGACCTTGACACAACTGTTGAGCACTTTGACCTCTAAGGTTAGAAGGTCAAGCCAGCACCCCTCATGAACTGAGACCAAGCAAGGCAGTCCTGACATCAATGCTAAAGAATCAACCCTGATCTCCTCGACCAATAAAATCCACAACACTAAAGGTATCAACATCTCAGCCATGGATGTTACTAATAACTCAGTCATCAATGTTTACAGTTGGATTGACACTGATAACACTATAAATAGAGGACTGTAATCCCACACCTGACACTGACACAAAGTCAAGCAGCCCCACTACCATCAACACTGGTGTCTGTGGTTCAAACATTAGCCTCAAGGGAATCAGAGATTGTATATGGCCTCCTGAGGAGATATGAGCGGCTGCAAAACTAGGCAGCATTGAAGGACCTTTACCTCTCCCAGTCCTGGATGGAGGTCTTGGGGTATTATCTGTTGAGAAACAACAGATATAACTTGCATCCCTGTCTCCACCATCTTTTTGTAGTCAAGTCTACAGACACTCTGTATCAGGATCAAATTGATCTAGAAAGATACGGTGACTTTCCTTGAGCAAAACAGATGAATAACTTTCTGTTCTTTTGTGCACTTTGACAGCTCTAGATTGCTCCTGGCCATATACAGAGGAGTCATTCATCTGTTGCTCCACAGACTGTGTCCATTTTTTCTGTCTATGCCTTCTCCAACTTTTTCTTTATCTCTTTGTTTATCCTTATACTATTTTTAGTATAGTCAAACTTACAGGATGATGTAATTAACGCATCTCATACTTCATTTGAGGAAAGCTTAACAGCCTATCCAAAATGGATTGAATTCAGCAAGTACATAAGCATGAAACCTAACTGACGGTGGACAGAGCACCTTCCCTGCAATTCAACAATACCAGCCTGTTATTCCTATCCTTGACATCACTACTGTTAAAAGGATCACAAATTTCACAGAAATTTTAAGTATCCACTTGCAGTTTTTTAAATGCCTTGCTGTTCTTGCCTTCCATACAATGCCAACAGACATCCTGAACAGCAGAAAACTGTCAAGCAATGAAGTAACTGATGAATACCAACAAGTGTTGCTATGAATGGCAAAAACACTGAAGGAAAGGCCAAATGAACTAGCCAGCAAGTGCTCCAGTACCAATCTGACACTCTCAAAATCATGAAAACATTCAATACATGCCAGACAAAGCAGAATAAATCCCAAAACTACTTCGCATGGAAATATGCACCAAGAAAGGGAAGGAGATGGGGCTGGAGGAATTAACTTTGAAGTATCAAAAAAATCAGAATTAACTGACCTAAGTTCACCAGAAACATACAGAACAGTACTTACAGCCTAAAGGAAATTACTTTGGAGGCTAGTACAGGTTACCTAACTAAAGAAAAGGCTTATGCTCCAAAGCAGCCGGGGACCATTTCTTGGACACCTTAGATGAACCAAAAGACACATGGAGAGGAATCTGCCTGAGAAAGTTTTAGGTACTGAGTTGCCTCAGTCATCTCAGCCTTATCCTTTATGATTAATAAGCATGAACAACCTCATCACAGCTAACAGACTCGTAAGTTGTGTTTCTGGTCCACATTCCAGTTTTAGCCAACTTAGAAGACTGTTTGGCTTTATTCCTTATTTGGATGAGTAGCAGTTGTCATTTGATGAAAGTGTTGGGCTTATTAGTGATTTTTATTCTGCAAAGATGAGAAATTAGATTACTGTGGCGATAAGAAAATATGAAGCTTTCTTTTCATTGTGATGTTGCACACTATGTACTCTGTCTGCCTGGCTATCCTGTACTTATGCTTGATTCTGCTACTTAAATTATTACACCACACTGTCAGTGCTGAAGCTAGATAGCAAACATTTCCAAGTGGGTGGCTGTGGGACTGTGTTCTCTCAGTCTCTGTCAGTAGCCAAGTTTATGAATAACTACAAGCAAATACCAGTAAGGCACAGAGGTATGGGAGCTCCAGAAATTGGAGGGCATTTAGATCTTTATTTAGGATGCCATTTCACCAAAGGCTGGGCATGGTCTAAGGCTTTCATTAGCTTAATTAAAAGTGTACCTGTATGTAGCCAGTCATCCATGTTAAAAGAGATATGGACCACAGTTTCAAATAGAGCAGCATTAGTGGGCACATGGTAAACACTGCATCTATCACATGAGATAAATGAGAAGAGTACATTTTTAACTGGCTCCCATTGGTCAAAGCCTTTATAGTTCCGCAAGATTTTTCACTAAAAGAATCACAGGCCTAAAGCAGATGCCCTATGCTGACCGTCTAAAACAATCCAGCTATACTCTGTCGCATATCGCCTAGTCAGAGGTGATCTCTGCTTAACATACAAGTCCATGTCAAACCCAGTGCTGTTGGACATGCTACACAAAAGTCCCAATCCCTCAGAGCTACATGCTCCAGGGATCTAAATCTGGTCATCACAATGAACAAAACATGCTGGAGGGATAGGTTCCTGACCCAGAGACTCCCCATACTCTGGAATAGACTGCCCATACATGTCAAGCTGAGCGCCTCTTTGGCCCTCTTCAAAAGGAAACTTGACGATTAAATGGGAGATCGGAAATTCACCCCAGGGATCACGTCACTCGCCCTGCTAGACAGGGGACCAAGGAAGTAAATATTCTGGGAAGAACTAGCCAGGGAATTGATATGGCTAGGCTTGTATAGGCCCTAGGGCAGATAGCCTAGTACCAACCTATGAACCTATAAGATTGTTGAAATGTGGAGGAAAGAAGTTTGTGCAAACCCATAAGTTATGCAAGGGTGGGTGTACAAGGTACAGCTCCACCTGTGAGAGATGAAGAGTGGACTGCCCCTGCAAAACATTTTTTTTTAAATCTAATTCTGTCACAGTGATGAGTGCTGTACAATTAAAAGGTTTCAATGACTTCCACTGAGATGTTCACTGGTGTACTGTTTAGCTATAAATCACAGCAGCAAATTTACAGGTGGTAGCTATAAAACCCAGAAGCAACTTTGCTGTTGGCTCAACACCTGTGTTGGAAATTAATAAAGATATTCACTATTATAAGAGAATATTTACTTGTATTCTAATTTTTCAAGGAGTTTGGAAAATGGGTGAAAATAGCTGCAGGTTTACATTAATCTGGGAAAAACTGGTTAGTGACCTTTAGGAGTGGTATGATTTTATCTTACTTCCAATGCTGCTATAAAAAGGAGAGGTGGAAAATGTGTCACAAAATGTAGAGGAACGTTTTTAAAGGATTCTGGGGTGCAGGGTTTTCCTCAATGCGTAGATAAGCCTTTTACTTTTATAAGGAGGTTGTGCACTACGGTGACACTAATGTAATATAACATTTAGAAATGTCAGCCAAAGGGTTATAGTAAAGGGTTTGAAACTATGGGAGGTGACAATGTGGTGAAAGTGGAGGTAGATGTTAACCATAAAAATGTTTAATAAATTAGCAATATTAGTGGTGAAGAAGGATCATTACAAGAGGGAACAGGAATGAATGCGGGGGTGTTTTTATGTCCAAGTACTGATTTTATTTTGTTCCAACAGAACTCACCATTAGGAAAGATGATGTTTTGTCTATAAAATCATTTAGCAGATTATCCTTTTTGTGGTGTTTCTGGCAAGATAACACTATCTCCAACACAGCATAAAATTCCAACACCTCTGTTAAAAGTTTCTTAATTGTTCCCACATTTTAAAACGTAGAGCAACATGATTTATTTCTTTACAGTTGTTTCAGTGTAAAATCAATAATGACCAACTTACAGCCAAGGGCGCCCGCAGGCAGGTGCAAGGGGGTGCACTTGCACCCCCCTGGAACTGGCTGGCCGAGAAATTAATTTTATTTTTATTTAAAAAAAGTTTTTTTTTTAAAGGGCGTTCCTCTAAGAAAGTCCTTTGCATTCCATCCAGTCACAGAGATGCAACAGGTGTTTGCAACCTGTTTTCCTCTTCTGTGTCTGTGCGACCAATGGTTTACGTCTTCGTCTTTCGCACCTACTGGGAATTTGAACTCTGGAGGATGTTCGGACTACAGACGAGGTGAGAATTTTGACTTAGCTTTAAGGAAAGTTGTAAGGCAATGTGAACGCTTATTTTTAATTTGTTTACTTGGAAGGAGATATTTTCAACATAAGGCATGCTCAAACTCTAAACTTTTATGCTTGCCTTCTTATGTGTGGTTGTTAATTCAGGGTCTGGTAATGTACAGCAGTGTTTACACCATTCGCTTGAGCATAACTGTAATGTTTAATCAACTAGCATGTATTATACAACTATGAGTTCTGACAGATTGTTGAATAATCCTGTAAATTAATTTTGGATTGTTTCAGTACACAATAGTCTGAGAGAGGTATGTTTATATTTTGCATTTCATTACTTCAATCTTATCTTATTTATAACTAATGTAAACAAGGGCCTTTTCTCTGAACTATTTCAGCTCTTTGTTGCATCTTTGCTATGTGGTTTATAATATCTGGTCTTTAATTATACAGCATTCTTGCATATAAATGTAAACAGATTACCAAAATCACAATGTTTGAATTAGTTAGTCAGTATATAATATTGAGTCATTCCTGAACTTCATATCTGTAGCTAACATTTAACAAATTTTATTGTAAATTTAACTGACTAAATTTATACGGGAAGTTGGTAACCTTCTCCTTATAAGGTGAACAGAATGTTGCCTTTATTAGGAAAGCTTAATACATGTGGCTTTTTGTTATTTTGCACATGGCATAGTAACAGAATGGTTTATAAACTATTGCTTTAACCCCCCAAAAAATTGCAATTTTATGACTGAGAGAAAAGCAGACAGAAATGAAGATTTGCATTCCAAGTTAATCACAGTACAGAGGCAAGCATGTGTAAAGGAACATCCAGTCTTGTAATATTAAAAAAAATGTTCTAGTGATAGATTGAAAATGGTTGCATACTGGAGTTGTAGAACTTGACACTGCTACACCAATGACCAAGTGGAATACCTTAGGATGGGATAAAGGGCATGATTGTAGGACAACTTGTAGGAGAGAAGTAGCTAATGAACTCAGAGTACATGGAGTCAGACACTCTGCAGAATGAAAACAAGTCTGCTGTGAATTGATTAATTGTGGTAGGGGTACAGCTGCTCCCCGATATGTGAGGACGCAGTATTATTGACTGGGCAGGATATGCTCCAATCATCCCTCTGACTGGTGAGGAAGCAGAGTGTTTGCTGTTATTATAATTTAAGCAGTGGATGTGTGTGCATCAGGATTTACCCACTATTGGTGTGGTTTGATCACAAGGGCAAAGCTCAAGTAATTAAACAAAGCCAACCATGGGTAAATCTTGATATACCCACACCTAGCAGTGGATTACTGCTATTATACAATGATATTGTTTAAGAAACAAATTGCTTACCTTTTTATATAATGTCTTTGCATAAGGGCACTGAAGTGTGCCTTTGCATTTATCCTTCTTTGACATACTTAGCATGCATGGGATTTATGTGCACAGCACATCAGTATAGTGCAGGAGAAGCAATGGAGAAAAGAGAAGCTACTTTGCTGTTTTTTTTGTTCACATTTTACAAGGGATGCAAATATAAGGAAAATCAGGCACAGTCCTCTTTCGTTATTTTTGAGACTGCGCTTGATTTTTCTTTTATTTTGCACTTTGAATGCACCTGATTTTTCTTTTATTTTGCACTGTTCCTCTGCATATTCCAGTAGATAGTCTGGCCACTTAATGGTACTTCAGTGGCCTAATTTTATTCTATCGGTATATGTTCGATTTACAATGGGCACACCCTGATTGGGCTGTCCAATCAGCAAGCTCAGTTTTGAATACAAATGAGTCCTCGTTGTATAGTAGTGTTGAAGTAATGTTAGTAAATGCAGATAATAAACAACCTGCAGATGTGTTAAATTGGGCACAGTGCACCTTTGAGGTCTGGATGTTTATTTTTAAAGCTGCTTAAATCTAGCCTGCATTTCCTTTTGGAAATAACTATGAAGCAAAATGTTATATGGCAGTCTCTAAGACATTTGAGTAATGTCCTAAAGAAGTGAAGTCATTTTACGGAAGAATAGAGCTGTACTTCCTTTTCTCAGATGGAAGTAGCTTATAAGCATTTAAAAATTTTTTCTTTGATGCAGTGATTTGTCATATAGTGATGTTTTGCTTGAATTTGTAAGATACAAGAGGAAAGTCAACAAAGGTTCTGTGTCTGCTGTAAATGCACTAATGCATCCTTGCCATTGCACAATTTGCAGAAATTATTTGCTTTATAAGGAGTTTATGAATAGACTGACTGTCATGTAGGTTAATTCGGTGATCCACAAGAGTCAAAATATTAAGTGTCACACTCGATGTGGGAAGCTTGTCCGTTATGCCAGAAGCTCCACACACTCACATCATACTTATACTTACTACAAAATTGTAGCACTTTAGTTTAAGTTCTGGTAGTGGTAGACCTCGTGGTTGATAAAGTCTCAGATACCCTAGTTACACCCACAAGAAGGATAATAGAAGGCATCCATTTGGTGGTGATGATACATATCAGAGATATTTGTATAAGTAGACCACAACAGTACCACTTCCAGCTTGTTATTATTTAAAACAGTACATATGAGCCATTATGCAAGCAGTATCCAAAGTTGGTACTATCTGGCTTCTGAAGAAAATGGACTCACCTGGACATGGCTTAATCTAACACGTGACCTATGTTGTTGATCCAGACTGTGTAGGTTGCAAGTTCTTACATTATAAAACATCTGCTGCTTTTGAACAACCCATGATTTTAACTTGGGATATGTTTAATGCAAACGATATTTGGAACTGTTTTTGTCATCACTACACCATGGATGCATTATAACCATTACATAAATGTATTAAATATATCATAAACATGTTATGTAATATGATTTTATATATATATATATATATATATATATATGTGCACATAAATAAACTACTGAAGCACACAATGGTGATTAGAATCAAATGAGTCCATATATAGAGAAGTGAATTGTGACATCCATGTTGAAAATATGTAATAAAGAGTTATAATCAAAGACCCAGTCATAACTCTTTGTAGTACATGGAGCTTTATCTGCTCTATGTACTACCATTTACTGGGAAGGAAAACAGTTCAAAGTGTTGTACTTGTTTTTAAAACCAATAAAGCATGTAGGATGTGATGTTAAACTTACCTTACTTGATTAAGAATTCTGGGGTGACATACGATGAAAATTGGGGACAGTTTTTAAATATTCCTCTAATTTACTTATAAAGTTAACAGAAAAAGTGTTTTGTATCAATATGCCTTTTTCTGGACAAAAATATATGTAGAACTCTAATTTTGGCACTATGATCTTCTATGATTCAGCAGGAAATAAAAAGAATTATGAGGGACAGAGCAAAAACTTAGGAATAGTTGAGAAATAGATGCAGATTCTATTTCACATTAAGTTTTACGTGCATACTTCTCTGAAAAAGGCAAGACCTCCAGAATAAGAAAATAATGCAAATGTTTCTTCCACTTCTTAAGTGTCCTTGGATGACAACTGCATATAAGACTAGTGAGAATTATGGGTCTTTAGTTTCCATGGTCTGTAGATGGCCAACCTTTGTGCAGACTGATGACTATTGCTGATCTCCATTAGTGAGGCATGAAGCCAGTTTGGAGGCTATGGTTAAATAGCAATTGCAGAAGGTCTGATAAGTCAGGGTTCATGCTGTTTAGAAGGCATTCTATGATGCTCTGTATGTTTTATTTTATCTATGTTATTTTACATTTGTTTACCAGGTTATTGCGCTGATCACAACTGACTATTTTCAGGTTCTGGTCTGGTGAAATAATTCACAAAGAATAGAGAATGCAGTAAGCTATACATAACAAGAACAGAACAGAAATACAAAGTATAACAAAACAGTACAGTAGCACTTAAGAGATGTAGCAACAATTAATAGACAAACACATTTTGCGTGATTATATTTCTGGTTTACATTATGGTGGAAATGCTGTGGGGAATAAGTGTCAGGGTAGGGAAGGATGGGAAGGTGGCATCAAGCAGTGTTAATAGCTGAAAAAGAATAAAGTAAGAGGTTATGAGGCCTTAGGTGACATGGCCTGCTGTGTGACAAGTGCAGTTTAATTAGGAATTAAGGAATTTTTTTAAATTCTGGGTGGGGTCGAAGGATTATGGCTCCTTTAGGTGGGGAAAGGGGGTCGGGAATTCCCATAGTTTAGGAGCAAGATAGAGAAAGATTGATTGGTACAGTGTAGCCTGGTTTGTGGGGTTGGAGTGGGATGGCTATTTGGGAGAAGTGTCTAAGGTTGTAGTGTTTGTGTTTAGTATAAAGTTTGACAGCTAGTGGTGGGATTTGTAATGACACAAGTTTGAGTGGCCTTTTATGGTTGAAATGTTCTGAATTGGGCAGTTTGTCATTATTGGTTTGTATGTTTTGTTTCATTGCTTACTGGAAAAATGCTCAAAACTATAAATTTAAAACACACTCAAACAAGTGGTGCTGTATAATACAAGGGATATAATTCAATTATATATTATAATTAATACAATCAGGTATTAATTATAACATATAAAAAATAATATATATATATATATATATATATAAAAGATCTTTTGCATGGCCCTAACAAGGTGTGGAAGGACCATATTGCTTGACAACAGCTCAAAGGTAAACAACCTGCCACTGGCCAGATGCATTTTCTTTGAATGTGGGTTTCAGTGCTGTTTCAGTGAATGTGAGTTTCAAAGGTAGAGAAGCTTTAATGCTAAGTCTGTTTTCATTGTAAGATTATTGTTTTGTTTAGTTTTAGTAAATGTCTATCAGTGTTTAGGCTATAACATTTGAAATAAAAGTAGTAAATTAAATCCAAATGTCTGTAATCATTGTAGAAGTAAAGCATAAAACAGTATGCACACTGAGAGGTTTGAACAGTGTCTATGGCAAATGGGGATAAATAGCCAAGTAATGGGACAGTGGACTGGCTGCATGGGTGGGGATGGGTGGGGGGGTGGGGATGGGTGGGGGGGTGGGGGTTGTGGGCAGGGCTCTGGGTTTGCACTCCCCTGCAAAAAGTCCTGCGGGCTCCCTTGCTTACAGCCCAGCCTGGGATGATGTCACTGCCAAGCCACAGAGTAGGACAAAGGAAGAGTTTCTGGGCCCAAGTAAAACAACAGATCACATGCTAACTGCTTAAAGATTCACTCTTAATGAGACAGACAGACACATGACATCCCAGAGGGCTGCTAGGAAACTACCTTTTCAACAACTTTCTCAGTCAGATAATCCCTCACTAGTTGAAGGAAAGCTCATGATCAGTGAAGGGCTAAAGGACACCAAATGATGAACTTTGGTGGAGGAAATTTTATCTGCTGACTAGCCTTCTGTTCTGTTATCCTCTTAGGTTCACAGGTTGATACTAGGCTATCTGCCCTAGGGCATTTATAAGCCTAGCCAGAGTGTGTTTGGCTTTCGCCACCCTTTTAGATTAGTTGACTGTGCCTCTGTATAGTAGGTCACAGAAGATAGCCCTTTTAAGGTTAGTTTACTGTGCCTCTGTCTAATAGGGACACAGAAGAGATCCCAGGGGTAAACCTGCGATCTCCCATCCACTCGTCAAGATTTCTCTTGAAGAGGGTCATTGATGGGCTCTGCCTAACATGGATTGGGATTTTGTTCCAGAGTGAGGGGAGCCTCTGGGATATGAATCTGTCCTTTCCATCCTCGCTTTCTTTTTCACGGGATCCCTTAAGGGAACCTACCCCATCCACACGTCTTACCAACAGAGCAGCCACCTTGTACAGGCTGAGGTGGGTTTACATTTTTGCCCACTTAGGATGATTAATGTTGAGTGGCCAAGTTGAATATATACTTCCAGGTATTCCTCAATGTTGTAGTCCTTTCCTTAGCAATGCTTTAGTGGACCCTGGTTTTAGATATGATAACTGCAGGCGTGCTTATAAAGCTTCAGTTTATTCAGCATCAGGCATGGGAACTTATTATGATACATATAAAGACCAGGATCTGAAATGCGTGAATGATTAAAAAATGCAAAGCAAGGAACTGGTCATTCCCTCCAAGCCTAGCAAAATGATGCAAAGCTGTACCTCAGCAGTAGTGGCGTGCATATGTAACTTAACATTAAGAACCTGACAATGAAAAAAAATCAAGCAAGAAAGGAGACTCCAGCTATTGCCAAATGCTCAAGGACCTGGAAGTAAGAACAGCTAAGTTTGTGTCTTCAAAAGTTATCTTCTCTCCCTCCAACTAGCTGATATCAGACTCAAATACTTGACAGACAAAGATAATTCTTGGCAAACTTCCTTTTCCTGGTAAATTTCCTTTAAGGAACCACACTTCAGTAGAAAATAGAGAAATTACACTTGAAGTTTATCAATATTAGAGCATTCGACTCTGCTGCAATTATTTGGATGATGCCTTTTCAGAGATACTTATTTCCCCTGTGTTGAACACAGCCAGCAAGTTTCCCATGGAATCCTAGTACTTTTGTTCATCAAAACTAGAGGTATGATCACGACTGAAGCAGGTAAGACTAAAGATGGGTATGACACATACTTACCTGTTATGGTCTGTCCACAACAGGTCTATATTACCATATCGAATGGTAATAATGCTGAACGCTCATATGAGCGAATATCACAAGAATGAACTTGCTATTGTCGGGGGGCTGCACCCCCCCCCCCGCTAAATATACATTCCAACTCCGAGGTCGCACTACAGTGAAGAAAGGGCAAATATTCCAATCCTCACTGTACCCCGACCCCAAAAACACAAGTTCGTTCTCATGAATATTTTCTCATATGAGCGTTCGGCATTGTTACCATTCGATATGGTAACACAGACCCGTCCACAACAGCCTTGTTGTGCTTGCAATAAGGATGCAGACACTTCACTTCTCAGCTAAGACATAACAGATATGCACTCATTATATCAGATGACTTCTCAGCTGACCCTCACAGTGGGTAACTGGTGGGATTTCCTCTTTTGCAACCCTCAGCTCAGCTATTTTTCCACCATTCTCTTTCTCTCTCTCATTCCTGAGCTCAGTGGCAAGCTTGATCCGGCTGGTGCACATTACGTTACTTTGCTTAGGCCCCACACAACTCAGTTTGACCCCCAAACACTAAGTAAGCACAATGTACAAGGCAAGAAAGTAAAACAGAAAACACAATAGATATATAAACGCATATAAATGCCCAATTTAAAAACAGTGGCTCTCTGACAGCATCTTTTTTCTAATGGGCAGTTCACCACTTGAATGCCAAACACAATGCAACTGCCAATTCACTTTGAATGGGGCTTGCTTTGGTAACTGCAAACCCCTTCTTCTTCTGAGGACCAAAGAACTACAAATATTCACTCTTCCTGAACTTATGTAACCTCTTCAGGTGAAAACTGAGCTATTGATATGCATGTGAGGTACTTATCTGAATGGAAGAATTAGGTTCTTTTAAAAATTGTGCCAACCAAAGGACTGCGAGTATACTGAACAGACGTGAAGTTCATCGAAATGCAGAGCTAGAAAGAATTGACGATGGCACAGACTGAAGCCCTTCTTATACCCTGATGTCTAGAGGTCAGTCTTCTGACTTCTGTCAGCTAGGGATGATGCAAAGGCTCTCGAAACTGGGCTGGTTACAGGCTTCGGCATGGCAGAAGTTCCAAGCATCAGTACTGCAATCTTGATTATGAAGAACATCAAAAAATATTAAATCTTCCTGAACTTATGCAGCTTCTTCAGGTAAAACATGAAGGTGTGAAGGACTCCTTTGCTCCTCATTTCAGCTCCAGGAAATAAAACAGAAAGAGATAAATGGGCACGTTTGACGATCACACAGCAATTATTTCTGGAAAGCAACAAATGTCATTCTTAAGGGGTTGATCTATGTTAATGCCCAGATATGGATCCTTACAGGTAAGCGACAGAAGGTTTAAGATCTTATGACATGATATGATGGCTATGAAGAAAAGCGTCTTCCAAAAGACAAATTTCAGAACTGCCAAATCAGGAGGGTCAAACAAGGGAAGTGTTGAGCCTATTAGTCACAAAGCTAAGATCCAAAGGAGAAGAAAAACTCTTCAAAGGGGGAATTAAGTGCAAAACCCCTCTGAGGAAATGTGTTAGGGTCAAGATCAGCACAGATGCCAGAGGTACACACCATGAATATGGAATAACTAAGATTCATACCATAAAGGGGCCCGAGTTAGGTCAGATCACCTGTTGGTACATACTCCCAAGCCACTGGATAACTCTCTACCCAAACAGATGACATTTTCCACTTATGTATGACAACTGGAATGCTTACAGCTAGCCTTAATTACTTCTGAGAGTCTGTATGTGAGGCCTAGAGAAAGTAAGAGATCTAATGAAGAGCTGGCTGTTGCCCCACAGGAGATTTTCCTGGCTTTTACTTTGATATATTTCTGCACTGTCAGGGACACAACAACATGAAAACACACCATTCCTGGTCACCATGGGGAGAGAAGGATGTCTCTTGGTCATTCTGTTCTGAATTTTCAAATGAAGTGTAAAGTCAGACGCAAAATGGGAAAGACCTGTTAGAAACTTTCAATTCAATGAAAATAGAACATTCCCATCATTTACTCAGTTCTACCCTCCCAAATTAAGAATAAAATGGGGAGGACTACACTGTCCTGAACAGTGAAAATGTTTGGCAACTGGGAAATACCACCCTCCAAAAACTTAAACAAGATAGGATTCTTGAATCTTCAGCACCAGAAGTGGACCGAAGATGTGGCTCAGCGAGTCCACCAGTGCACTTACTTATGAAGACTATGAAGTGCCATATGTATGACCCACTAGAGACACATACATCACCTCTCTGCACAGGGAGCATGAGTGCATACCTTCCTGCTTGTTTACCATACTGCAAAAAGGATGGGGTGCCAAACTGAAGCTGGAGGTGCTCTTGTTTTAGCTCCTCTTCCAGAGATTTGAGGGTAAAAGTATGGCCTACAATTAAACTTGTTGACTCAAGTTCAAATTTATTTTTTCTTGCTTAGACCCAAGCATGACACAATTAAAATAAATGAAAAACAATAATCAAATAAGCAATATGGGCTAGTGTTGCCAGTATGAATATGCTAAATCAACGAGTAAAAGAGTATAACAGTATATTTTGAGAGTCCACCCAAACCTGTGCAAATTCCAAGGTTATCAAAGTCACTGCAATAGTAGGCTCGAAAGCTGTGGGGACTGATGGGGAAAAAAGCCTGTATTCAGAAAGATTCAAGACGCACCCTCAGAACTATTAGCATCCATAAATATGGTGACCTAGAAATAGAGTTGTCCCCTTTCCTCTAAACCATGAAAGAGTAGCAGGTGAGCTAGCAACCCTGGAAAATATAACTGTTGTCATGACTTGTGCCAGGTTCTGCTATAAGAAGGGAAGGACTGCAGTGAAATAAACAGGAAGTCTTCTCTCTAGAGCTTCACAACATAATTTCACACTAGCAGAAAACTGATGAGGGAACAGTGACTATGCAACTTCCTGTATCTCACAATCCACTGCATGCAACATGCCCATCTTCAGACATTTCAACAGACTTCAGCTACCATCAAACTACCATCAGGCATAAAAGATGCAAAAGGGTCCAAAGCCAAGGGGCAGGGGCAAGGAAAGAGTGCTAAAATCTAATCCAATGAAGGTAAAGAGAATTTAATGTAGTTTATAGATGTCATACTTTGCATATTCCACCACAGAAGTCTCTAAACAAGAACGCTATCAAAGAATCTCCTGAGGAGGACACAAGAAGCCAGACTTTTATGTAAAGCAGAACATGCAGGTCTGTGTCCTGCAGCATTCTTGGAGCAGAAGAGAGACCAAACAGTTGTACTTTTGTAATGAATGCTGGTCCCACACAGAGTATACCAAAGCAGATTATTTTGCAGAAATTCAGATGATGATATGTCATCCATTATTTCCAGCAACGCCATCTGGGTGCCTTACCATGGTGTTCAAAACACCCTGGAGAGTTTTCATCCAAAATCTGGCAAATTAGATACACTCACTGAAACTGACACAATCCAGAATGTAATGGAAAACACCCATCCCTATCAGGAAGGTATAAATCTCTTAGTCTTATTCTGAAAAAAATAAGTCTCTGGGACCTCTGTGAAAAGTAAAGCTTGGGTCTGTTCTTTAAAATCTTCACAGAGATGGCTGATGGCTTGATCCCTTAGTGAAGTGATTTTGGAGAAGCTCCAAATAATTCTAAGATGTGGTCATCACTGACACACTGACAGCCTACTGGTCCTGAATGATAACTCTCTGAATAGTGGATTCTGAGGAAACCATGTCTTAGATAGTCCTAAACAATGCAACTGCTCTCCTGAGTGACTTGGCTGAGACAGCACGAAGGGACATAACAACTATACAGTATATTACAAAGTAGCAGAAAGCATTCTAAGAACCAAGCCAACACAGGAATGGAGAAAGAAGATTCTGTTGACAGCAATGACTGCAATTAGAGATACAGACAATAGGCAAGAGGGGGCAGGAATTCACTAGAGAAAACTGGCAAAGGGACCAAGGTAATGGGAGCAAATAATTAGAGTGGGAAAGCTAAGAGAATGGGAAGAGGCCAAGAATTTATATGAACTGCAAGCCAGAGATTGCCTTCTTTATCAAAGACCGATATCAGGGTACAGGCAAAGAGAAAGAAATAGGGGGATCCGAAGCAAAAGACCAGCACTGGTAGAGTATTTAGTAGAATCTAGAACAGAAGCTGCTGTTAAAAAGGGAGAATTAGTACAGGATATAAAATACTGCAAAATAACTATAAGAATCAATCAGATGAGCTTAGAAGGGATTGGGAAGAGACTTGAAAATCAATTCACAAAGAAACAATGGGGGATGTATGTATGACTCCCAAATACGCAACAAAGTCTAGAAGATTTAGAATCCTTGCTTGGAAGTGTTTACACAGGAATTTTTATACCCCAAGCAGACTAAAGAATTCTTCCTCAGGCAGACAACAAATACTGGAGGTGTAATGGGGAAGAACGAGACAATTGGGAACATATTTTTTTGGGAGTGTAATGAGCTGGCAGTCTTTAAAAATTTCCTGCACACTACTCTATCAGATATACTGGCTGAGCTGGTATAACTAAGGAAACTTTTTTTTTTTAGCTATGATACAGAACTGGAATTGCCTAGACATAGTAAAACCTTGCTGAGTCTAATTATGGTAGCTGCCAAAAAAGCAATTACTATGAAATGGAAATTAAAGTCTAAACTACCTATGAACCTATATGATTGGATGGGTAATAGGAAATTCACCCCGGGGATCACTTCTGTGGTTCTGCTTGACAGGGGCACAGGAAAATAATTTTCTTGGGTGGCGAAAGCCAGGGTACCTTTTTGGCTAGGCTTGTATAGGCCCTAGGGCCAATAACCTAGTACCTACCTATGAACCTATAAACCAACTGTACTAGACGCAGTGAAAATAGTAGCAGAGATAAAACAACTGGAAATGGGATCTTTAGAAAATGGTAGGAACAAATTACATACAAAAAACGGGAACTGTGGAAACTATACATGCAGAATAATGTTTTGGAGGAGGAATGAAGTTTAAAATAAGGCATGATTTGAATGAGCTATGTAATGTTTGAGTGACAATGTTACTGGATAGATTCTAAATGTATAATGTTTGCAACTAAAAATAAGTCACTATAGTTTGTTTTCATTTATATTAATGTATGACTGCCTATGTCATAAGTGATAATTTAATAAAGATGTTTCTTGTTTAAAAAAAAAAAGACTAATATATTGGTGTCTATCTTCACTCTATAAGAATTCCTCTTCCTTGGGAACTGGGCTAATCTAAAATAGCTGCTTATGCCTGTGAAGGCACTCAATAATTATCCTCATGTTTCCTCTTCTGGAGGTCTTCCATCAGATCCTGCAAGACCTTCCCAAAGAGGACTCCACTACTCCAAAAGGAACATAAAGAATGACCACTGAGTGCAGACACATACTCAAGCCTGCTGCTCTTGCCAAAGCATAAGCAAACAAATTACAGCAGGCAACATGAAAAAATACTGCAGAAGCATATTAGGAAGACCCCCTAGATATACCATTGCCTAGTCCATGTGAGAGAACTGCAAGCAGAATAAGCAAGACAGACAGCTGTGGGATCTAAGCCCAAACATGGTAGAAGGAAAATACAATCTCTCTCACTCTGTCCAAAGCCGTACATTCTCAATAAGGCAGTAAGGTGGAAAGGTGCTATGTTTTTGGGACCTATGTGGAACTAACAAGATCACACAGTGGTCTGCTTTAGGATGGCTGGTCACAATCTCACTCTACTTTCACTTTTACGGCTTGTACAGTGCATCTGTCTTCTTAGCAGGATACAGAACAAAAACAAGATGTCAACAGACTGCAGAACAGCATTGTCTGAGATATGTTCCAAGGCAGGATGACTCAGATTTCCACCTACTTCTTCCTTAGACACTCTCTTAGACATTTACAGTAGAGAAGGCAAGGCAGCCCCAGGCCAGTCCATAAAGAATTTCATGAGCCTGGGCGTTCACCAATGAATCGGGTCACATGGAGGAAAGACTGCGTTATCCTTATCCTTCTCAGGAATAAAGGCCTTAATCTTTGGAGTTCCTTAACAGGCCACAAACAGCAACAGAACAAGTTCTAAAACTGTAGCCTCAGGAAGGGTGGACATAACCTCAACTGATAAGGGGTCAAGAGTATGACAGGTGAATAAATGAGGTAGGATGACATGACTCCAGTGCATAAAAATTATTCCAGAGGACTAGCTGAGGTTAGAGAGATCGCCTGTAACAAAATGACAGTTCCCATCAGATGTTGAGCATCTAATGAATATTCATAGTCTGGACTTGCCTGGCACAATCAAGCTCTGGTAGAAAGTAGGGGTTGGGTGTCTAAGGAGGAGAGTCCTTAGTTCCGTATGCATTATCAAAGCCTCTGGTAGGAAACTTAAGATACTACTCCCCTGGGGCAAGAAGGCTGCGTGCATGTTACCAGTGACTACACAAATGGAGACACAGAGCAGATAATTAAGGATATATCCCTTTAGGGGATACCTGTTCTGCAGTTTCTGCAGGACTCTCATTAATGGCCAGTGAGTAATACATTGACCCAACCTAGCAGAGGTAGAGCTAGCTGCATTTGACATCTATAAAGTCACCTTGGCACGGGCTTACTTTGAGGAGGTTGCCATTACTGCTTGATCTTTCATGCCTACTTCCTCTCTTGGTCTGGCACAGGCCTGGGATCAAGTGAAGAACCCCCATGCAAATAACTGGATCTAGGAACTCTCAATGGTGAACAAAGTGAAGTAAGCCACTGATTTGCTCTATTCTCATCTCAGAGTGGCCAGAACAAAATGTGGCAGTACTTGATAATGTGCTTCTCACACAGGCAAGACAGACAGACAAGCTTGTGTATCTTTGTGATATGCCAGCCTCAGGAAGATTTGAGGGCATTAAGCATGGGAAGTTTCCAAGTATGAAAACAAGGATCAAGACTCAAGCTCTGTGAATGGCATAAAACCCAAACGTGCAGTAAAATATACCAGTAGGAGGTGTGTCTCACACAGTACAGAACAAGTGCAAAAATATAAGGTGAGGTCAACAAAACGAGCAATTCCCAACAACTACTCATTGCAGAGACACAAAACATATTATCTAACAATGTTATGTGCTGTAACAGTGTTCTTTAAATAAGAATCTAACAAACAATATTCAAAAATATTTGTATTTCATAGAAGTTATGTACTCACCATAATTTGGCATATGTGTTATCCAATTTTATTATTTAATTTAAAAGGAAATATATATTCCTGCCTAGCAATCCAGTATCAGATAAGAGGAAACATATTGGTAAATTACAAAAAAATGTTTACCTTAAGGATCATGTGAGTTGCTCTTTTGAATATGTTTAGCTGCAGAATTTGTCTAAAAAGAAGGCTTTGCTCTATGCCAACTGCAGGTAATCACTGTGCAGACATTGCCCACCACCCAATCAAATAACTGGAAGACTGAATGAACTAATCTGGGCACTTATGTAAAGGAATCAGGGACGTGGTATAAACAGTGCCAAAAAGTATTACACCTTTTCTTGGGATGTGAAATGACTACTGCATATGTAAAATAAGCTATTCCCCCCAACCTTCCCCACTCATTTTTACACTAAAACGAATAAGCTTTCCGATTACTGACTTTTTAATAATTTTGCATTGCTACCTTTAACAGTCGACAAAATTCATTTATTTATTTACTTACCTCCAGACTGCCCCAGTCCTCATCATCCCATCTGTCAGCCATGCTGTCTTCTTCAGTTACCTCTTCTGTAGAAACAGTAGACGGCTGTGGTGGGGATGCAGCTTTACTTGTATCTTAAACAAAAAAAAAAAAAAAAAAAAAAGTTGTCATTGTATGACCTCAACAGCATTGTATACATTTTTACCTGTACATTTTCCAAGTGCAAACACAGACCAGTGAAATAAAGAAATCTAAAACCCAAATTTGCACTGGAAAAAAGCAATCTTCCTCTTGTCTATTTATGTGAGGCATGCAAGTCTACATTTAATACATAACTGTTACTCGACTCATATCCTTCCACCTACCATGTTTCTGACTTGATACGGCAAAAATGAAAAAAAGCCAAAGTCAGACTCTTTTGCAGCAATACAAGTGTATATGTGTACTGTGCGTGTGTGTGTATACACAGACACACCACTAATAATTTTTCAAATAAAGCAAATAGAAAATCCTCACAGACTACAAGTACCACCAATTTCTCATTTCCACTAAAACATAGGTTGTGATTCAAACAAGAGATTCATTTTTCCCCCTTGACATTCATGCCTAGATTTGTTTATGAACTTTTGAAGTACCTCCACAGACAAACTGCTCAATTTTGTTAACCTAATACTTCTCTGATCATAACCTTCCAAAGAATCATTATTTAAGTGGCAACAAACTAGAATACTTCAGACGGATGACAGTTATAAATGAATAAGAAGACAAAAGATATAAAATGTGTGGAGGACTTATTGTGTAGATAAGCCAGTACAGACATTTATACCCTCACTATCTTTAAACACAATAATCTTCCCCAGCCAGATTATCCAATAATGACTTCATTTTTACATACTCACTACTACCATTAATCAGGTTAACTTCTATCCAGCTTGCTCCAAAACTTGATGAGAAATCATTCATACAGTAGATGCACACATTTACTCCTTTTACTTTATTTTATGTTAAGCAGGTTCCATGAGTTGGTTCAAGGATCCTTCTCACTCACAACTCAAGCCAAAATTGCAAAGAGAAACGTGTGACATCATGCACTGTATTATGCAGTACGTAAATTTACAACAGCTTCAAAAAAGAATAATGCAAATATATACACCAGTACTAGTACAAGAGTTTTATAAGTACAAACAAAGAAATATAATAAGGAATAGCATGAATATTTAGACAGTAGCACAGCTGTTAAACACATTTGTTAACAACTTGTATCTAAATATTATATATCGTAAAGCTCAAAACTGAAACATGCAGCATTACATCTAATAATGTCTTCATAGATGTAAAAACAGTTTCACTGTGTCTGAAACTATTTTTATTTACCTCATTTGTGCTTCTGCCTACAGCTCAACTTATGTGTTGATTAGTGCCTATAGTACCATTTCCCAGAGTGATGTGCTCTAACCATGCCTGCAGCCCTCCCAAGTGCTGTGCACTCTATCTGCCTTTTGCAGAGTATGTAAATGACTTACAGATGCACAAACATAACCATGGAGTTCCACAAATGTATACTGTTAAGTGTACAATTCAAAAAAGTGTTGTTAATATTGGACTACCTAGAAAAAAATGACGTTTGGTCTGACTTGAACACTTTTAAAGAACAGCTGTCTCAATGGGGTGTGGGCTGTCTTATGCACTTCACAACACACACACAGCTCCATTATCAGATGAGCTCCACTGAAAGCTGACCAGGCAGGAATCAGCATCAAGTACACTTATTTTATACCATGCGTACCATAATACACATTCTATTTCAAGTTATTAATGTAATTATCAACATAAGGCATATAGTTTTCATATATTTCTGAAGAATAACCCACATTTTCTTTGGTTCCAAATACCCCAGTCACCTTTTATATTACTAGTCAGCTTGAATAAAGTGCCTTCAGCTCTTTCCATAGAGGAGTGCAGAGGAAAGCAAACATTTCCAAGAGTAAGTTTATTAAATCATTTTATTTGGATGGTGACTACAACTGATATCACTCTGTTTATTGCTGGGAAGCTGTTGTGGGCACCGTGTGCATGATACGGTGTTGAGGAACTTAACAGCTACATCTCCTGCACCTTTGTGATTTTTATTTACTTGTGAAACACCATAACTCCAAAATAAAATTTCAGTATTTCTGACATAGGGCTAATATCAGGTTTCAAAAGCAGCAATGGTATCTAGCTTATTCAGATACACAATGGGAATTCTTGTTCCATAGGCTGTGGATACTGACATATACCACCTTCAGACCGGAGGATTTACGCCAGATGGGATCACTGGGTTATGAACTTCTGCATAACTAATGACAGCGTGGACTGAGCTGACTGTTTTCACACACGAAAAGTAATGGGAGCACTATAATATCTGCACTTCAACTAGCTTAAGTAGTGAACATTCAGCAGATTTGAGAATTTATATTACATGACACGCACACAAAGTAAAACAGCAACAAAATGAAAACTATTCATGATACATTGAGGAGTCTAAATCCTAGATGAATTTTAAAGAATCTTTTCAACACTGCAACACAAGAACTTGTACTCAGCAAAAAAAGAAAAAAACAGTGCACTGGTACAATGTTGCTTTCACACTTCACGTTAATCTGAAGAGAAGCTACTGAGTGAGTCTAAGTTCAACATAACAAAAATTGTGACAGACACTGGGGGGAGAAACACAGAAAAGGTCCACTCCACGCTCTGCAGCAAACCTAGCATTTACTACATTCTGTTGTAAATACTGCAATAAGTGCAACAGATGATGTTATTGCTGGCAACTGCTATGTCACAGTTCTGACTTTATAAATACAGAAAGTTGTAATTACTGTACATTTAAATTCCATCTTTGCTTCACAATACCGCCAAAGTAAAAAGAACAGTTTTAAAAGACATATTGGTATATAGGTGCATTACTTAGAATATTTAGCTAAGTTCTTTTACTCAGATCTCACCAGTCACCATTAGTAAACCCACAAACAAGTCACCATTACAAACCCCACAAACAATGACTACTAACTAGTAGCTGGTGCTTCTGCTACAGTTCCTGCTGTTGGCCTTTGTGCATCTGATCCTGATGGCTGCAGTTCTCCACTTGCTGCGGGGTTCGGTCGGATAAGTTTGGATGTAAGAGAGGAAACTCCTGTCACTGCCCATCCAGCCCAACTTGCAGCTGCTGCAGTAGCCCCTGGACTTGTAGATGCTGCATGAACATCTTTCTCTGAAAAGAAAGTTAAGATTTAAAAATGGAGTCATGGAACATTTTAAATTAGATCACTTATGTGTACCAACTGGACAGTTATATTGCTAGACTAAAGGTCAGTAGTCTTCACAAAAGGCAGAAATCAACTATTGTGCAGTTCATTTTTAAACTATTAGTAAACAATTTAAAATGCAACTTGCCTACTCACCAGCAGGATTTCTTGTTCAGGTAACCACTGATTTGTGTTACTATTGCTCCACAATGCAAAGGCACATTAGAAGGCAGAAGAAAAGCTAACACTGATAATACATATGCAATGAACATTCAACACAGAAATCATCTGTACATGCTTATTTTTTGCAGACTTGGCCCATTTAAGCCAGTGTCAGTATATCTCTAACATACACAATACCACAACAATGAAAAAAGTCACTACTTACCCAAACATGTTTTGATACTTATGACAGTAAAACTTCAGCCATGGCTCTTCCTCAAATATAGATTTTAATGACAGTTATAATATGCACTCACAGAATCACTGCTGAGTAGTTAGTGAACAAAAGAACTGCCCTGCCAGTGTGACAAATAATTACCTGTTGTCAAGCTGAAAACATGGAACTGAAAAGCATTTCAAGAGGTATATAGAAGAGCCATGGAAGAAGACCAAGTGCTGCAAGAGCTGTCGCACTTGTTCAGGGAAGGGTGACAATATTACTAGCGTGGTAACAACCACTGGGTAGATACTAGGAACCTGGATGCTTATGCTATAAAACAGGTAGAAAAATCCTGACTAGTCAAGTAACTCAGAATGCGATAATGACTATGGATAGTATCTCAGCACTGCAACCTGGGGAAATCATCCTCTGCTCAGTAGAATTTGCACTACTACATCTCGCCCTCTTCACTACCCTCACACAGCTTGTTCAACCATATTCTACTGGGCCCTAAAACTGCCTCAGACACAAATTAAACTGCTGTTAAATGTTATCCAATCTTATCTCCTCCTGCATGTTAGAATGTTTATGATTTTAGTTTTTGGCATTTTCTGCTGACTGTGAAGGATTCTCCTATCATACCATTCACCAAGGAAAATTTGTGCTCTAAAATACTAAAAGAACAGAAGGGCTGTATCCAAATGAGATGTCCTGGTGTTACACAATGGTACAAGGGAATCTGCCAGTGAAAAAGCAATGGCTTGGATTTCTAAGTTCAAAACACAGCCTCTTCTCTCCTGAATAGAGGAAAGAAACAGTGAAACAAGATCTGTTTATAATACCAAACAGTAAACTGGTTCACAACTCAAATGAAACATGCCCAATAACCACATTTTTAAAAGTGTGGTTTGTCTCACATAGCCCTACATTAAATATATTCTCATCTGTAATGTGTGGTCTTATTACTGACAAATTTCGGTCCAGTTGTCAACGGACTCACTGTTGGACCATCTAGCCAATTCTGAAAAAACTGATGTTTATTAATACTGAAAATGTCTACTTTGGCAAAACAATAATATTTACATGAAATATCACACAAAACTGGAAAACAAAACTAATTATTTTGGTCTGTACTTGGACATCTAATACTTGGCATATACTTCTCTGACCTCCAAATCAAAAATGTGGATCTCTGGTTAAACAAATCTGCAGATGTTTATAAACCAGATGTCATCCACAAATTCCCTTCTGACATACAGAAACTACAACTTGAAATTACATACATGTTAACAGCCATTGCACAGAACATGGGCAAAAACTAAAATTATAAAAAGTGCAATACTGTCGCATTTGGTAAACCAATCCCTCAACTCAGCTTATAGTATAGACAAAATCCCACTCCAAAATGAAGATGTTGAAAGACACCTCAGAGCATGAGTAGATAGATAATGCCCTTTCAATTGATCATCATGTTGCAAAAGTGGTTAGAAAATCCTTCTATTTGCTGCAACTGATCACAAAGAATATCTCCTATAGATTCAAAGAATTCCTTACCCCTCCATATTCCACACTGATCAGGCACATTACAAATTACAATGTCCAATTCCAGATTTATGTTACTATACATATTATTAGGCAACTGGAGAGACACCAAAGGTACCTAACAAAAAGATCAGCAGCCTAAAAGACCTGAGCTACCAGGAGAGGCTGGAAGATCTGTCCCTATATTCAGTGCTCTACAGACTCCTTAGGGGCAATTTATGCCTTGCTTTTTGGACCATTATGGGTCTGGCAGTCCACGACCTTGTATATCTCCACAAATCAAACAGTCCAGCAAACACTAGCACCAGAGATCTGAACTTGCTTCAGCAATTAAAAAAATCCTGGTAGAGAGACAGATTCATCAAGCAGCAACTAACCCTTGCCTGGAACAACCTTTCACACCAGATCAAATAATGTGACATACATTATTGTCCTTTAAAGAAGGGTCAGACAACTCGATGGATTTTCAAAAATCCACTCATGGCATGACTGGCCAATTGCTTATTGAATAACTGAAGTAAGGTCTAAGGATCGATACTACCAAAGTGTCAACGGCCACAGGGCCTAACTGTGTTGTATTTTCTATGATTCTAAAAGCAATCTTATTTATCTTTGAAAAACTGAGAATAATCACAATCATTAGGTGTTACAAATAAAGTGCTCCTGTGTAAGGATGGGGTCAAAATACTGAAAAGTTGTAAGTCTTATACAATGCATTAAACAGGGAATCAGGAGTTAGATGATGTTTAATGTATTTTCTTGAAAACGTCAGAAGAAAATTATTCCTTCTATCTTAATCTCATTAATAACTAAATTTTCATGCCTTACAGCTTTGCACAAAAATCTTTTCAACTATAAAACTATATTCTGATCTGTGTTTGAAAAATAAAAGCTATTACATCTGTGGAATAGTCTGTACAAGTGCTGTCAATGTGGGGTCAAAATACTAAAAAAACATCAATCCTATAAAAATGCATGTGTCATAATGCAGGATCGTAATTTTGCCAGGTCAATATATTTGACTCAAACTTTCAAAATACTCTTCTTAACACCTCTGTTTCCTTATCAACATCAGCTAGAAACTTCAAAAATCATGTGAAATAACTGACTTCACCTGCTGATTGTGAAATCACCCTTCTGGACATAATTCTAGAAAAATAATGTAAAATTTCATGAACTGAGGCACCTTAGACACAACACTAAGGATTTCATATCATGTTTTTAATGGCCAAGCTATGGTGAGTTGTTAAAGTTCTTTCTCAAAATGTAACATTGCAAAGAAATGCATTACAATGTACACCTCAATTTCTCATTGACTCTTGAGGAATAGAATTGTGTCTTATTTTTCCTTTTTTTTCTTTTTTTAATTTCTCCCAAGTCTTTTGGGTTTCTAATACCATGACACGAATTGATCCCATTCCTAACTCAAAGTATCATTAAGGTTCATGAAATTAGCCTTGTTTCAATCTTTGATGTTAGAAGTAGTCTTTCCAGCACCACAATCTGCCCAAAACTGACTCGTTCTGCAATTCATAGTTACATATACCGGTAACATATCTATAAGTATGACTGCAAATTCTTTTTTAGAAGACCCGTTGCTCCTACTATTACTGGAATTGTCTCGGTATCATTCTTCTATAGTGCCCTTATTTTTTCCTGCAAATCCTTTTATTTTATGACTTTGTGTCTCTCTCTAAACAAGACACCGTAGTCACCGGGTGTAGCAATTTCAATGATCAATGCTGCTTTTGTCTTCTTTTCATGGACCATTACATGTGGTTTTCTCACATCTATTTTTTGAACTGTTGGTAATGGGTGATCCCATTTGATACAAACCATCACTTTCTAGAACGCCTTGGGGCTCATTTTTCTAATGCTTTTCAGCTACTTCAATATTATACTGTTTGCATAATCCCCTGTGCAATAGTCTTGCCACATTATTATGCCTTTCACTATACAGTCCTTCTGCCATTAGTATATCACAACCAGCAACAAGATGTGCGACTGTTTCCAATTCTGTTTTATGAAACTTATATTTGTCTGTTTCTCCCACATGTTCAATGAACTTTGTAAACCAAGGTGTACGTAAGTCCACTATCTTAGGTCACCAATATTAACCTTTCGTCTTTTGATTTAAAGTCACCTCTCCTTAACCTTTCCTGCATTTGATCCTGATCAACATGAGGTTATTCCAAGAGTTTTCAATACTTGCAACAATATTTATGCATTTTCCACATTTCTTGCCTTCTCATCTGATGTTTCAGCTTATATTCTTTGTTTTTTGGCACATTTAGTTGCTGCCTGATTTTTACCTACTTCTGGTTTGATTTCCATTCCTGCTTGACAAATATTCTTCCACAAAACTAAGCAAGGAAGTCATCTTATATTTACTCTCCTCATGTTTCAAAACGTTCACTACATTTGGTTCTTGTGAGCTTTTAGCAACTTAATAACATCTTCACTTCCAGTGACATGATTTTTTTTGCTTAAAGAGAGGTAAGCTCAGAACAGTTTATGGGAATCCTTAGAGGTGTGCATCTGCTCAGCAAAATTCTAATGATGTGTATAAAAGGACAGTTGGACCTTTTAATTTATACTAAGGAGTTATACAGCTGCAACCAAAAAAATAGCCAAGTTGCAGCCCTTTGTTCAACTTATCTTTTTGTAGTCCAAGATGAACTGACAGTCCTCTCCCCACACTTTGGTAAATGTGTTGATACTTTACAAGAATTACAAGAAAAAGTCATTTCTAATTTTCTCTAAATGCACATACATCTTTGATACTACCTTCAAGACATTTTAAAATGTAAAGTAGTAAAACAACAAACATTTAAAGTTTAAAGCTTAGCATTTCAATACTGTGATACTGCAAGTGTCAAAAAGGTAGCAACTGCCTTTGAACCCCTACCCAATCTATTTTTTCTGTTTTGCTATGAAAGGCATGGCTACATTGAAAGCAGCTTTGAATCGATGTAAATTCTCTTCCTTGCTGCAATAAAGACAATGGAAAACAGTTTCACACCTCTCTGTCTTTTTTTACAGCAGCCTAAGCTCCTGACATCAGCAGGACTAATTACCCGTATAGGACTGTCAGCCGTACTGACCACAAATTTCTCTGTGTCTGTGGTATATCATGCAGACCACGGCCGGGCATAGGCGAACTAGGCAACTGCCTAGGGCGCCGTACAGGCCGGCCTCAAAAGGGTGCAATTTACGGACTGGAGTTCTGTTTTGACGACCCTTAACCGGGAAAAGCCGAAAAGACAACAACAACATTTTTTTTTTAAATTTCACCGCCGCCCATAGAGGCTAGCAATTGCGCCCTCCCCGGCCTCGAAAGGGCGCAGTTTACGAACCGGAGTTCTGCTGTGATGACCCCTAACCGTGAAAAGCCGAAAAACAACAACATTTATTTTTTTTTAAATTTCACCGCCGCCCAAGCCTGTGCACATGTTTCTACAGACAGAAACTGACAAACCAGGAAAGAGCCTTAGGGCTTCCACATTTAGTTTGGGTGATGAGGTTTAGTGGTAACTTCAGTTGTGTGGGGCACTGTGTGTGTACCATCTTACGCAGACGTGGTGGCTTGTTGGGCGGGCTGCTGATATTCATGTTTTCCCCTTTTACTTATCGTCACAACTTCAGTGGAACTGGAACTGCTTTTGGCATCCTGCTAACACTGGCCATACGAAGACTATTTTAAATTTCCGGTATACCTTGTTTTTTTTTTATTTTATTTTTTGATATGCCGGTGCTGTTATAGCTTACTGTGTCGCCATTTAAAGGATCCACCTCAGTGTGTATTTATAGATCGGCTCTATAGCAGACGATCGAAGTTTCAAAACTTCGGCGTCCGACCGTACGGCCTAGACCATATGATCGAAGTTTTGGGATATATAAGTGGAATGATTCTGGTCTTCCTGTGTGGAACGATTTCGAACCAAATGAAAAAAAATGCTGTGCACTTTCTAAGAATGTTAACTAGGAAGCACACAATTAAATTGTATTGTTTTATGCTTGCAAAATGGGATATGCTGTCAAAGTATGATTCATGATCATTTATCTTATCTACCGTGATTGCTTACAGGTTTAGACTAGGCTGACTGCCCTGAATTGCCATTTTAAGACTACCTAGCAGCTTCGGGCCATAATCAAACTCTGTATGTTGTGTTTACGAGATGAAAGCATTAGCCATTCTGGCAAACTTGTTAAATAATTTTTATACTGAATTTATGATGGAGCCTGTGTGGAATGAAGTGATTGTCTTGTGAAGCAAATAATACTGAACTGTATCAGACAACTGCAACATTTTCAATCTTAGTATTGTTAAAGAATGGTCAGAAGGCGCACTGTTCATATATACCTTTCATGTTCATAGGTAGGTACTAGGCTGTTGGCCCTAGGGCCTATATAAGCCTAGCCAAAGGTACCCTGGCTTTTGCCACCCAAGAAAATTATTTTCCTGTGCCACTGTTGAGCAGAGCCGCAGAAGTTATCCCTGGGGTGAATTTCCTATCTCCCATCCAATCATCAAGATTTTTCTTGAAGAGTGCTAATGAGGAGTTTTGTTTGATATAGATAGGTAGTTTGTTCCAGAGTATGGAAAGTCTCTGGGGCAGGAATCAATCCCTCCAGCATGTTCTGTTTATTGTGGTGATGAGGTTTAGGTCCCTAGAGCATGTAGCTCATAAGGATTGGGATTTCTTTAAGTGGAGCATGTCTAAAAGCTCTGGGTTTGACATAGCTTTGTGTGTTAGGCAGAGATCGCCTCTGAGTAGGTGATATGCAATGGAGTAAAGCTGCAGTTTTTTGAGACGATCTGCATCGGCCATCTCTTTGAGGCCGGTAATCCTCTTTGTGAGGTATTTCTGTGGCCTTTCCAGTTGTTGTAGATGTCTTGTGAGGTACATACCAAAAGGGGCATTGTACTCTATAATGGGTCTGAGTGACGAGTAGAGGGGAACAATGACCTCTTTTTTCCTGGATGAAAAACCTTTTGTGATGAGGTGTGCCACATAGAAGGATTTCCTGACTACTGTGGCGATGTGATTATCAAAGGAGAGACTACTGTCCACCTGTGTCCCAAGGTCTCTTATCACACTTTCGGTGTTAAGTAGACTACCACCTATGTGGTAGTTCATGGGTACTGACTTTTTACCAAAAGGAATGACAATGCACTTTTTGGCATTGAGCTTGAGGCCATGGCTTTAACACCAGGCATCTGTCTCAGCAAGCCCCTTTTGTAGGATGTCCACATCTTTTGGAGTTTTGATTATGGCTCCTAGTTTGCAGTCATCTGCAAACTTCTAGTCAAGACCTTCTGTGTTGGCCTGTGCTTCAGAGAGGTAGATACCAAACAGGAGAGGACCCAGGACTGAACCCTGTGGTACTCCACTTGTCACTGGTCTGAAGCTGGATTTGGAGTCTGCTACTTTCACAGTGTGGGTTCTGTCAGTGAGCCAGTTGGCAACCCATCTTGTGACATAGGGATTTATACCTAGTTTAGTGAGTTTATCTATAATTCCAGAGTGGGGGGTGGTGTCAAAAGCCTTGGCGAGATCTAGATAGGCTGTGTGAACCACCTTACCCTCATCTACGGCTTTGGTGACTGCTGCAATCAGGTTTAGGAGACATGATCTTGTCATCCCAGGCAGACAGATACTGGATCCCCTTAGAATGACACCAGAAGCTTAACCAATTGTTGAAGTCAATCATTTTGTCCTTGTACTGTGGTATCATTCTGGGTGATGGCAAGATGCTACTCAGGGCTAGGGTCATACCTGCCTGGGCTACAAGATCGGACAGCTCCTCCATGTCCCTTTTCATGTAGTCCAAGGAGGTACGTCTCAGGTCATTCACACCAACATGGACAATGACAGAGTCATATTTGTACTTGTTGTGGAGTGACCTGAGTGCATGTGTTATGTGGCGGATCCTGGCACCCGATAGGCAGCTGACAGTAACTTTCTCCTTGATTAGCCTGGTGAGTGGAACATCAGTGTGCCTGACTATAGAGTCACCTATGACTAGAGTGTTGGGTACGTTGTTATGCCTTATGGGCTGTGGTTGAGTGGCACACTTGAGTTTGTGGGCTGTGTGTCATTTGGGTTGTGTTGGGGGGTGGAGGTTGCTAGTGTTTCTGCTTTGGAGGTCCCTGTTGCTTGGGCAGGTTTTTACTGAGAGCCTCCGCGAATGTAGGTGTGTGTTTTGTGTTTCTATGTGTGTGTTTTGGTGGTATAGATTTTGAGGGACTATGTGCTGAGAGTGTGGTGTGGTGCAAGTGTTTACCTCTTCCTCTTGACTGTCTAGTCAAGTCTTGGGTGAAGAGAGCTTTGCTTCCAGTTTGGCTATATAAGTGCATCTCTCACAGGTTGTAGTGTTGGGTGGTAGGAGGAGAGGATTGTCTGTGTACATGAGGCAATTACTGCATTGCCCCAAGATGCCCAGATTCATCAGGTAGACAGGAGAAAACACCGGGGGCTGACCCTTAGACATGCCTGGATAGGTGCTTATTTGTTAAGTACTAGAAACTGTTTTCCACTAGACAGTGAGGAAAGTTGAGTGCTGTAGTAATTTGTAGCTTATTTAGTGCTTACAATAAGTTCTGAACAAGTGCTGAAACAAAAAGCTGGCTAGTTCTAAGAAACAAAATTAAGCTAGAAGGCTTCCCTCCAACACAGAAAGGCTTGGGGGCCTAGAAGCCTACAAATGTGATGCAAGCTTTCAGATTGCAAGGCTGTGGAGGTTCTCTGTATATGATATTTCATGTTCGTCACCAGGGTCAGACTTCTAGGAAAAGCACAAATTTCTCATTAACCCACCACCGAGTTCGCACAGGAATGGGATTATAATCGGATCTTTTTGTGCGATTAACTTGTGTTTTGGTTGCATTCACAGATATTGCATATATTACACCTTGTGTTAGTGAAACGGTGGGCGGTGCAGTCAAAATGTTCGTAGGTGGGTTAATACACTTCAATTTCACCGCTTTAAAATAGGCAGAGGTACAAATTATATATGTAAAGACAAACATATAAAGAAAAGTATATACTCAGTAGAATCAGGATTACTACAATTATGACTAACCAAATGAGTCAAGCGACTTCCTAAAACCATTAAGCACAGGGTATTTCACATCTCTTGTTTCAAATTAAATGGCACAGTTTCGCTACAGACTTCAGTAAATACAACATCCTTGACTTGTTGCCTCTGGCAAAATGCACACACCCTAAAAAGGGCGAAATTGAAGTGTATTAACCCACCTGATGCGCAGTAGCAAGCCCCGCCCAAACCCTGCCTGCGAACATTTCTCTGTGACAAAAGCCATAGGTATACTTTCTTCTATGCATTTAAATAATTAAAGAAAATGACTGGACTGGCTTTCTTGGGGAGTGACCAACCTGTGGGCGTGGCTTGTAGGGGTGTTTCGTGAATACGACATGGGTGGGGCTTAAAGGGCGCCAGAGCACTACTTCGCCTACGGCACCATATCAGCTAAGGCTGGCCCTGATGCAGACACAGACAAATTCCTCTGCAAATTATGTGAGATTTGATTCCAAGGCAAGGAAATGAAAGTTATAAAAAGAAGCAGCAGTCTTCTGGTACCTAGAGAATACTGGAATCATACTGTAGGAAGAAAAAGTACAGTTTTGTACCTACCATAAATGTAGATGTTCGAGGATTCCATTGCTGCAGTCCTGACTATTGGGTATAGTCCGCGTCCCAGTCGGCCCGAATACCAGAGTATAAGGCTGACGTCGGCCAGGGCGCATTAGACTGACGTCAGTACGTCAGGGTACTAATGCGCATGACCGACGCCATATCCTCAGTCTTTTCTTGCCCCAGATGTCAGAAGACCCTAAAAAGACAAGTCCCAAAAAAACCTGCACCAAAAACATGTACAATATATACAACAATATATACAAAAATATAAGCATGTAAACTCACCTACACAACCACCCCTAAATACAGAGGGGAAGGAGGGAGGGTAAATTGGACTGCAGCAATGGAATCCTCGAACATCTACATTTATGGTAGGTACAAAACTGTACTATGTTCTTCGTCTTCCATTGCTGCAGTCCTGACTATTGGGTAGAATCCCAAAGCAGAGGTAAGGGAGGCTGGCAAATTATAAAGTAGTAGGAGCTGACAACATGCCTTGCAAAACAGCTGTGGCAAAACCAGCCCTAGACTTAGAGTAGATAGGAAGGTGATAATGCCTAGAGAAAGTATGCACTGAACTCCAAGTAGCTGCTTCCAGAATATCCTTAGTTGCCACCCCCCTTAGAAATGCTGTTGAAGTGGCAGTAGCCCTAGTGGAATGAGGCCTAATCCCAGCTGGAATCTCCTTGCCATGATGGGAATAACAAAATGCAATGCAAAAGCCAATCCACCTGGAAATAGTTTGTTTTGACACAGCCTTGCCCTGAGAACTCAAGGCAAAAGAAACAAACAACTGCTGAGACTGCCTGAAATCCTTAGTCCTGCTTAAATAATAACGCAATTGCCTGTGTACATCTAAAGTGTGCAAAATCTTTTCCCCTTTATTTTGAGGATCTGCAAAAAACGTAGGCAAATGAATAGTTTGGTTTAAAGCCACACTAGAAACCACCTTAGGCATAAAAGAAGGATTAGTACGTAATGATACCCTATCCTTATGGAAAATCAGAAAGGGCTCCACTGCCATAAGGGCCTGCAACTCAGACACCCTTCTTGCAGAAGTAATAGCCAACAGAAAAGCAGTCTTCCATGACAAATATTTCAATTCCGCAGTAGCTGCAGGCTCAAAAGGTTGTAGAGTAAGGTTTTCCAACACAAAATTGAGATCCCAAGCAGGAGTAGGAGCTCTACGTGGGGGTCTTATATTCTTTGCCCCTCTAAGAAACTGCTTGAACAAAGGATGCGAAAACAAAGGTGGGTCACAATCATAGTGAGCTGAAATTGCTGCAGCATGAATCTTTATGGAAGAAAAGGACAAACCTTTGTCCAATAATTCAGTAAGATATTGAAGAGCCACACTCAAATTAGGCTCTGAAATCTCCAAATTCTTTGCTGTACTCCAAAATAAAAATCTCTTCCATTTTTCTATGTACACTCTCCTTGTACTAGGTCTTCTAGCTTCCATAATCACATTTAAAACTTGTTGAGGAAGTTGAGACCTGCTGTGTTTCAACACAGAATATGCCAGGCTGTTAGATGAAGAGAGTGAAGCTTGACATTGAGCAGATGACCGTCCTTCTGAGATAACAGATGAGGAATCAGAGGTAAAGGCCATGGAGGCTTCTTTACCAGACTCCGTAGTAGTGGGTACCAGTGTTGCCGAGGCCAATCTGGAGCTATCAAAATCATCCTTGGCCTGTCTTGTCTGACCTTTAATAGTACCTTTGGAAGAAGAGGTAGAGGTGGAAAGGCATACACATGAAGGTTTTTCCAACTGAAAGACAGAGCATCCACTTTCCAAGCTGTGTGATGAAACCCCTTTGTGCAATACTTTGGCAGCTGGTGGTTTAGTGGAGAAGCGAACAGATCTATGTCTGGAGTTCCCCATGACACTGTCAGTGTTTGAAATACATGAAGATCCAGTTTCCACTCGTGGGGATCCATGATTTGTCTGCTTAACACATCTGCTAAGGAGTTCTGTGCTCCTGGCAGAAACCTTGCCTGAAGAGTTAGTTGCAAGCTTAGCGCAGTCTCCCATAAAATCATTGCTTGCCTGCATAGAGGATAAGAATGTGTTCCCCTTGCTTGTTGATGTACCACATGACAGTTGTGTTGTCTGTTAGAATCAACACCTGCCCTGGAAGAAGTAACTCCTTGAAAGCCATTAATGCAAATTGGACTGCTAACATCTCCTTCATGTTGATATGTAGATGCTGTAGTCTGGCAGGCCACTTGTCTTGTATCCACTTTCCTTTTAGATGAGCTCCCCAAGCAATGTCCGAGGCATCTGTCGTTAAAATCTGACTTGCCTCTGGCCGGGTCACAGAGAGTCCCTTGTTTAGGTGACATTCCTGAGCCCACCACAAAAATTCCTTTTGAATGCAAGGTATTATTTGAATGACAGTGTCCAAATCCTGGCAGTGCTGAGTCCATACATTTTGAGATACCATTGTAGCTTCCTCATATGCAGTTTGGCATTGGGAAGCACCAGAATACAAGATGCCATGAACCCTAATGCCTGAAGGACTGTCCTTGCAGTCAGCACGGACTGATGAGATAGTTGATGGAAGTAAAGTGACAGACTCTTTTGTTTGTCCGGGGTTAAAAAGGCCATCTGGGCTGCTGTATTCAGTCTCACACCCAGAAAGCACATGTCTTGAGAGGGTACTAGACTGGACTTTATTTCGTTCACAGAATACCCTAGGCATCTTAGCACTGCTATAACATATTCCAGATGCTGTAGAAGGTCTTCCCTTTCTTGAGCCAGAATCAGGCAGTCGTCCAAGTAAGGATAGATTTGAATTCCTTGAAGCCTGAAATAAGCTATCACTGGAGCCAGAACCTTTGTGAATACTCTGGGTGCAGTAGATAAGCCAAAGGGCAATGCAGAGAACTGATAATGAGAATTTCCAGCTCGAAACCGCAGATACTTCCTGCAACTTAGCCTTATAGGCACGTGAAGGTAAGCTTCCTTGAGATCTAAAGTTACCATCCAGTGATCTTTGCCCAGCAGAGGTAAAAGCTGTTGTAACGTCAACATCTTGAACTTGGGAATGTCCAAAAACGTGTTGAGGAGAGATAAATCCAAAATTGGTCTCCACGTGTTCCCCTTTTTTGGTACAAGGAACAGGCGAGAATAAAATCCTAGGCCCCTTTCTGATACAGGGACTGGCTGAATGGCCCCTATGTGAAGTAACTGTAAAACTTGCTTGTGAGCCTCTTTTCTTTGTAGAGGAGGAACGTCTGGCATGCCTTTGAAAGGGGGCATTGTATGGAAATAAAATCTGTAACCGTGGTGAATGATATCCAACACCCATTTGTCTTGAGTAATTAAATCCCAATTTTCTTTGAAAAGAGACAGCCTTCCTCCCAAAGGAGCTGCCAAACGTGAATCTGCTGGCAGCTGGAAAAACAGGTCATTGGGTCTGTTTACGAAAGGACTGACCCCTGCCCTCACCAGAAGTCTGAGCAGGTGAACTCCCTGTTCTAGGCCTAAAAGAACCTTGAGCCCTGCCCCTACCACGTCTAGACCTACCCCTAGACTGAGAATCATAAGCAGGATATGTCCACCCCTTAGCAGGCCAATTTCTACTAAACTTCGGAGGCTGCACCTGCAAAAAATCTTTAACAGTTTGCATAGACTTAGCTTTGTCCTCCATTTTCTTTAAAACTGCTTCCACAGGCGAACCAAACAACACATCAGACTGTAAAGGAGCATCCAAAATCCTTGTCTTAACATGCTCAGCTAAATTCTGATCCTTCAACCAGGCATGCCTGCGAAGAACAGAACTGGTAGCAGCCACCCTCGAGGAGGCCTGTACAGCATCAAAACCACATTGCAAAGAATGCTTACCCACTTGTTCAGACACATGAACCAAATCCAGCAACTCTTTACACTCAATACCTTCCGCCAAAGCATCCACCTTAGATTTCAATTGTGAAAGGAGATAATTCTGATATTTTAGCATGTGAAACTGACAATTCAAAGCTCTCATGGCTAGAGTGGAAGAAGTATACACTTTCTTTCCCCACCTGTCCAAAGCCCTTGCCTCTTTATCAGTGGGAACAGGATTTTTAACCACAGAAGCCTTTACACCCTTAGGCCCTTGAGAAACCGTTTCTGGGTCCGCCCTAGGACTCTTAAACAAATACTTATGAGCTTCGGGCACCCTATAATACCTATCAGGCTTAACAGGAGCAGGAGGCAAAGAGTCAGGGTTCAGGGAAGCCTCTGCAAAAACATCTTCCACCACATTCAACACAGGAGGAATAGCTAAAGGCCTATGCTGGGGTAAAAACAAGAACTCCCTAAGCCTTTTCCTGGAGTCAGAGTAATCCTGGCCTTCCCATTTAAAGTGCTCCCTCATGGAATGCAAAGTCTCTGAAAATGAGAAATCCTCAGGTGGAGACGCTGTAGGAGTGGAATCATCCACATCAGAATCAGAATAAGTAGGATACTCCTGCAAATCTTCCACAGAAGATTCTGAAGCCTCTGAACACTGTTCAAAACTATCAAACTCGGTTCAACCCTAGGCCTCTTATCAGGCGGGGGCATAGAACCCCTAATCATAGTAATCAAATCTTCTGCCATTTTAAGCATATGTTTCTTAGGTACCAAACCCGAAATGCTAGGAGAAGCCCCCACTGAGGCTGAACTAGGCCTACCTCTCAATGAAGTTTTGGCAACAGAAGGAGAGGCCCTAACTACCTTGGGAAGAGAGGGAAGAACAGTCACCTGAGAAGCCCCCTCAGCCTGGCCTACCTCCTGAGAAGGCACATCCTGTAAGAGTATAGTTTCTGCCTGGGACTCCAATGAAACTCCTGGCAAAACCTCCGGCTCCACTGAGCCTTCTAAAGAACCGACGTCCGGGACTGCCGGTTCCTCAACCCTAGGCTTCACTGTTTTATCCTTGCGCTTCTTGGAGGAAGCGGGCGTCGGAACATCCGACGGCATTTTATAATTGCAACGCTTCCCAAACACCAACCTGGCACAGTCTAACCTCCTCTTAATAGTGCGTTTGTTAAACCTAGCACAAGAGCGGCAACCAACAACGTCGTGCTCAGGCCCTAAACAAGGTATACACAAGGTATGATAATCCCTATGAGGTATCTGTTTCCCACAAGAAATACAGTTATTCACTTTTTCTGACATCCGGTAAAATACTGAGGCAAGAAAAAACTAAAATGTTCCCCAACGGGGTACTTAGCCAACTCTGTTTCGGTCTGAAACTCCGGTTTCGGAAATATTTCAGTACGCCAACCTGCACTCGCAAAACTGCTTCTGCATCGGACCATGCGGCAAAAAAGACTGAGGATATGACGTCGGTCATGCGCATTAGTACCCTGACGTACTGACGTCAGTCTAATGCGCCCTGGCCGACGTCAGCCTTATACTCTGGTATTCGGGCCGACTGGGACGCGGACTATACCCAATAGTCAGGACTGCAGCAATGGAAGACGAAGAACATCAATGTTCTGAGTTGATTCTAAACGACAAAAAATACACTGAACCCACAGACATCGCCAATATCCTGGCAGACAGATTCAGTGCAAACTCCCCCCCCCCCCCAAAGAGCAAGTATCTATCCCGGCAGAGGGCTGCCTCCCAAACATCTCTGATGCTCAGGTGAAGGCTACCCTCTCCAAAGCAAAAAACACTGCTTCCATGGGACCAGATGGCGTCCCGGGTTGCGTCCTACATGAACTCCAAGAGGAACTAATCCCTCAAATAAAACAGCTATACAATCTCAGCCTCACTACAGGATTTGTGCCCACAGAATGGCGTACAGCAACAGTGGTCCCACTCCACAAAGGTGGAGCCTCTACGGACCCTAGAAACTATCGCCCCATAAGCCTGACTAGCTTAGTCTGCAAGGCTATGGAGAGGATCATCATGGAGCTCATAAACAAAGACATTGGGGACCTACAGACACTAGATCCTACCCAATTCGGCTTTGTCAAGGGCAGGTCCTGCCTTTTGAACCTGGTTGACTTCTTCGAAACAGTCACCAAAGCCATAGAGGAAGGGAAGGTAGTCCACACAGCCCATCTGGACCTTGCAAAGGCATTTGACACAATACCCCACTCGGGCATCATAGATAAGCTATCCAGCTTAAATATAAACCCCCTATGTAACATGATGGGTCGCAAACTGGCTCAAAGACAGAACCCACAGAGTGAGAGTTGCTGGAGCCATGTCAGACTCGAAACCGGTCACAAGTGGCATCCCACAGGGTTCTGTCCTGGGACCACTCTTGTTCGGTATATACTTTTCCGAGGTACAGGCAAACGTGGGAGGACTATGGCTCACCAAGTTCGCAGATGACTGCAAACTGGGCGCCATAATCGACTCTCCAGCTGACACAAACATCCTTCAAAAAGGTCTCACAGAGACAGATAACTGGTGCCAGCGCCATGGTTTAAAGCTAAATGCCCAAAAGTGTATAGTCATACCCTTTGGCAAAAACAATGTGCCCACAAATTACCACATAGGCGGAAACCCATTAAGTACAGAGAAAGTTATTAGGGACCTGGGGACCCAAGTTGATAGCAATCTCTCCTTTGACAACCACATTGCCAAAGTGGTTAGAAAGACATTCTACATAGCCCACCTCATCACAAAGGGTTTCACATCTAGATCAAGAGAGGTAATCATGCCCCTTTATTCATCCCTCATCAGGTCCATCATAGAATACAATGCCCCTTTTGGGATGTACCTTACCTGACACCTGCAGCAATTAGAAAGACCCCAAAAGTATCTCACCAAGAGGATCAAGGGTCTCAAACAGATGCCATATGCTGCTTGGTTAAAAAAACTCCAGCCCTGCTCAGTTGCATACCGCCTACTTCGAGGCGATCTATGCCTGACATACAAAGCTATGTCAAATCCAGAATTAATGGACACGCTCCACCTCAGTAAATCTAAATCCCTTAGAGCCACACGCTCGAGGGACTTGAACCTCAGCACAGAAATAAATAGAACTTGCTGGAAAGACAGGTTCATAACCCAGAGGCTCCCTTCGCTCTGGAATAGAATTCCAGTTCATGTGAGGCAGAGCACCTCACTGAATCTCTTCAAGAAGAATCTCGATAGGTGGATGGGGGATCGTAGGTTTGTCCCAGGGATTACTCCCGTGTCACTATTAGACAGAGGCACAGTAAACTAAACCTTAAAAAGGGCACAGTATACTCAAATCAAGGGGTGGCGTAAGCCATACAGAATCAGGCTAGGCTTATAATTGCCCCAGGGCAGATAGCCTAGTATGAACCTATGAACCTATAACAGTTGAGTTAAATTGTAGGAGAAGGTGGAATTTTCCTTTACCTTCTTGCATATAACAGAACTCTCTGAATTAGAAAAAATGGGGGAAGAAGACTTCATTCCTAGTGCCCTGAGAAGACTCTGTTTGTCCTCATTCAGAACCTAAGCAGTTACAGAATGTCATGCAAGAGAAAACAGATCTTTCCTCACTGAGATGTTACTCATGATCTTTACATTCTATGTAATTCATACGGTCTACTAGATCACACTGTCTCTCCCAGGCAGATGAACCATCATCAAAGCAACACTGAGAGATAAAGCCAACTTCCCAAAAATATGGCTACTCTACACAACTGGCAAAACCACATTCTGTTTTATGCAACTCATCGCATACACAAGACAATGGTGCTACCCATTATCACTAACAAAATACCTTGTCCTTGACAATTCTGACTGCATTGCTAGCATGTTTCACTGCCAACACCTGCATTAAATCAATATTCATGTTTACCTAAGGACCAGAAACACTGTACTAATCAAGGCCCTAATTGAGCTACCTAACCTAAGTCTAATGCATGCATCATCAGGATCTGATAAATGGTGAAAGTGCAAAGGGTATGCCTATACTTAATAGACTTGCTGATACCAAACAGCACAGTTTCTTGTCTACAGAGGTAAATGGTGCAAACCCCATGTTAAAAGGCTTGTCCAAATTATCCACACATTGCTTACATAATTCAAAAAATTCTTCATCTGCATTACAACATTCTGTGTTATCATTATGCTGGCTAACATATTGCCCAAAATACAGAGGAGAGGGCTGGCAACTAAACAGGTCTGAGTGTAACCAAGATAAGGATACTTTCTCCTGAGCTCAAATCTAGCTTAGAAAAAGTTATCCTTTTTCATGTTTAACAAGGCTCTCAGACACATTTTTTGTTATTCTATTCAGCAAGATTCTCGGACAAGCCTTTTTTATTACGGCTCAACAATAGCTAACTTCCCCTCATTGAGCCCAAGTTCCAAGCTGTCTAGAAATTTGACTAAAGCCTGTAAAAAAATCCAATAATGATGTATACTTACAAAGGAAGTCAACTAGCTAAGGATAAATGCAAATTTTATTCAGTTTCAAAGCTACTTAGAGACAACCCTACAACTGCTGCTAGTAGATCTAAGAGGAAAACTTCAAATCAGTACTGCTGATAATCCACTTAAAACCTGAGAAAACATTGTTGGGATCTGAACATGTGAATATGCAAAAAACCATCATTTATGTCCAAGATGACCATCTAACCCCTATGAGGAAATAGAGACAACAAGGTATATGTATGTATGGTCATTATTTTAACTTCTTTGCCATCAAATGCCTGTTGAGCTGGGAAAGATCCAAGACTGGTCTCCAATGGCCCCTTTTCCTGGGTAGAAGAAAATCTGGATTAATAATGTATTGTTTGAAAGGGAACTTTTTCAATAATGTTTCCTAAGCACCCTTCTTAGAAGAGGTTCTACTCAGACAAGAACAAACTATGATACCTTTGAAAACTGCTGTGGACTTGGCTTTGGAAAAAAACTTCTGTACCCAACTCTCCAGCACTTCTTTAACCACTAGTTTGTACAAATATTTTTGCAGTTGCTAAATATTCCATTATTATGTCTCATCCAAAAACAATCAGTGTCACAGGAGTTAAGTCACAAGTTTGAATATTAAGCTTTCACTTTCAAAGACCACAGCAGTTAGCATTGTTGCCTCACAGCAAGAGGTTCTCCGGTTCAATTCCCGTCTGGAGCACCTTCTGTGTGGAGTTTTCATGTCCTCTCTGCGGTCAAGTGACATTTAAAGACATGCAGGTAGGTGCGTGCGTGAATGGGTGTGCCTTCATTGAAGGTTGGGCGTCGGGCTGGCACCTCGGCACCGTAAAAATCCACTGCCAATCATAAGCGGACTGGCGTGTGTGTGTAAATAAATATATAATATTATAATAGTGTGCGTGTAAATATATATATATATATATATATATATATATATACACACACACACACACACACACACACAAATAAATATATGTATATCAACTCCATGGTTTCACAATCATGATGAAGGGAGAAAATCACTGACAATGGAAACTCAGAAACTGACATTCTCTTCCTATATGTTCTGTGCCTTGGGCAATTGATGCCTCAGGAACTAGATGTCTTCCTCCTCTAGATGTACAATATAATACACATACATTTTACATACTAAAACCTTAGTTATAGGATGCTGCATTCCTTGTGCTGCACATTTCTTTTGAAAAATTCACTCTGAATTTAGACCTTACAGAGGTCACACTACATTCTTAATGTTTCCGTCTTATTTACTCACCATCCAGACACCACTCAATGTGATCCATTTTTAGTTTAGGGAAAGGTACCTATAAAGAATTTTTATTACTGGTCTTGTGGTAGAGAAACCAAGCTGAGTTGATGAGCTGACACTGCTGACAGAAGACAGAGACTAGGGATATGGTAAGCCAATACTGGCAAAGGCACATTGTCCAAGAAATTTTCAAAGAGGTGAGATGTAATGTATTAATGCAGACATCAAGATGGTCATCTTAGCCACTGTTCAGCTTTGGTAAACATTGATCTTCTAGCCCCCTTTTAAAAACGCCATTCACTCCCTTACAAATTCTGAACCAAGAACTGCTATATCATTGGAAGTTTATTATAAAAAAAAATGGGCACTACATTCTCTGTATGGCTCTTTTTAAACATTTCTGGACCACCATTTTTTCTCATAGTTTTCTAACTATATATAGAATGTTCTGCAAGGAAATGGTATTTACTGTTACTGGTCCTAACCAGAAATGAGATGAGCAAGCATTGTACACAATAAAGACAATAAAGGTGTATAATATCTCACCATAAGTAGATATGTACACATAAAATGATTACTGCTAAATTATTTATATATCAGTACTAGAAAAATACATGTGGGCATCTGTCGTTCAAAAGATTAACGGATGGATAGATGACACATCGTACACAGCTGCAATCTTCAGTCATGCCTAGCAGATGGTATAAATAACAGTAACGTATGCACTTTTCTCTGGTCTTTATTGCCATCCAGGGCATGCAGACAGACAACACTAAGAGATGTTCCAGTGGCAGGTGGAAAAGAAGCAGAGTACTGCAAAAAGGATGCACCTATGCACCTATAAATATATCTGTATGCGTACATTTATGTATATATACATTCACACACCCACACACTATATGTGTGTGTGTGTGTGTATATGTGTGTGTGTGTGTGTGTGTATATATATATACATATATATATATATATATATATATATATATATATATATAGGTTCATAGGTAGGTACTAGGCTATTGGCCCTAGGGCCTATATAAGCCTAGCCAAACGGTACCCTGGCTTTTGCCACCCAAGAAAATTATTTTCCTGTGCCCTTGTCAAGCAGAGCCACAGAAATGATCCCCGGGGTGAATTTCCAATCTCCCATCCAACCATCAAGATTTTTCTTGAAGAGTGCTAATGAGGAGCTTTGTTTGATATAGATAGGTAGTTTGTTCCAGAGTATGGGAAGTCTCTGGGACAGGAATCTATCCCTCCAGCATGTTCTGTTTATTGTGGTGACAAGGTTTAGGTCACTAGAGCATGTAGCTCGGAGGAATTGGGATTTCTTTATGTGGAGCATGTCCAACAGCTCTGGGTTTGACATAGCTTTGTATGTTAGGCAGAGATTGCCTCTGAGTAAGTGATATGCTACAGAGTACAGCTGGGAGATTTTTGAGAAGGTCTGTGTAGGGCATCTGTTTGAGGCCCTTAATCCTCTTTGTGAGGTATTTCTGTGGCCTTTCCAGTTATTGTAGATATCTTGTGAGGTACATACCAAAAGGGGCGTTGTACTATATAATGGGTCTAATGAGTGAAGAGTAGAGGGGAACAATGACCTCTTTTTTCCTGGATGAGAAACTTTTTGTGATGAGGTGTGCCACATAGAAGGATTTCCTGACTACTGTGGCGATGTGATTATCAAAGGAGAGACTACTGTCCACCTGTGTCCCAAGGTCTCATCACACTTTCGGTGTTAAGTAGATTACCGCCTATGTGGTAGTTTATGGGTACAGAGTTTTACCAAAAGGGATGACAATGCACTTTTTGGCATTGAGCTTGAGGCCATGGCTTTGACACAAGGCATCTATTTCAGTGAGGCCTTTTGTAGGATGTTCACATCATTAGGAGTTTTGATTATGGCTCCTAGTTTGCAGTCATCTGTGAACTTTGTTAGCCAAAGACCTTCTGTGTTAGCCTGTACTTCAGATAAGTAGATACCAAACAGGAGAGGACCTAGGACTGAACCCTGTGGTAATCCACTTGTCACTGGTCTGAAGTTGGATTTAGAGTCTGCTACTTTCACAGTGTGGGTTCTGTCAGTGAGCCATTTGGCAACCCATCTTGTGACATAGGGATTTATACCTAGTTTAGTGAGTTTTCCTAAAATTCGAGTGGGGGATGGTGTTGAAAGCCTTGGCGAGATCTAGATAGGCTGTGTGAACCACCTTACCCTCATCTACAGCTTTGGTGACCGCTTCAAAGAAGTCTATCAGGTTTAGGAGACATGATCTGCGTTTTACAAACCCGAACTGGGTAGGGTCCAGAGTTTGGAGATTACCAATGTCATTGTTTATAAGTTTCATGATGATATGCTCCATAGCCTTGCAGACCAGGCTCGTCAGGCTAATGGGGCGGTAGTTCCCAGGCTCCGTGGTGGCTCCCCCTTTGTGGAGTGGGATAACCGTTGCTGTGCGCCATTCAGTGGGCACAAAGCCTGAGGTGAGGCTATGATTGAACATGGTACTTAGGTGGGGTGCCAGTTCGTTTTGTAATTCATGTAGAACGCTGCCTGGGATGTTGTCATGTCCCATGGATGCTGTGCTCTTTGTTTTGGAGAGTGTGTTTTTTACCTGTGCAGCCATGATTACAGGTACTTTGCTTTCTTCCAGTATAGAGATGGGCCCTTTAGGGGATGAGAGAGGGGTAAAGTTAGCACTGAACCTATCTGCCAGGATGTTGGCAATATTAGTTGGTTCTGTATATTTAGTGCCATTGTGCTGTAACTCAGAGCAGATCTGAGTGTTGCCATTGAGATTCTTGACATAGCTATAGAATGCTTTGTGGTTGTCTTTAGAATCAGTGGCGATTTTATTTTCGTAACTAGCTTTGGCGGATTTTATGAGGGATCTCAGCTTCTTTCTGAGGCTGACCACAGAGCTCCTCCAATCATGGGATTTTACTCTTTTTTGCAACAGTTTCTTTCTTATGTTGTAGAGTTTGTTTATAGCAGGGGACCACCAGATTGGCTTTCTTTTTTTGGAGGATAGCATCTTGGTTCTGTTAGGGATTGCACGATCCATGCACTCGTGTAAGTGTTTATAAAGTGCAATTGTATAGGATTCAGCAGTCGTATCTCTATTTTCCGTCAGCATGGATGTCGTGAACTTTGCCACTTCTATCTTAAGAAGCGTGAAGTTGGCTCTGGAGAACATTTTTATGGTGGTTTCCCTAATAGTGGGTGGGATGTGGATGTCTACGGTGATTTGCTTATGATCGGATCTGACCAACGAGGAATTGACCTCTAGTGTGGAACACCGATTGCCCATGTTGTTAATGACCAGATCTAGGACACTGCTGCTCCTGGTGGGGGTGTGGATAAGTTGATCCAAGGCATTGGAATTTATTAATTCCAGAAAATGTTAAGCACAAGAGTTGGTACACGAGTAGTTTTCCCAGTTAATGGTGGGGTAGTTGAAATTGCCCATTACTAGGATGTTAGGTTGTACCCTAATATTTTCCAGTGTATCAAGAAATGAGGAGTGGGAATCCTGGGGCATGGTGGGGGGAATCTGTAGCAAGCTACAATTTGCATTTTGGTCTTGCCCAGAGTTATTTACACTTAGATAATTTCAGATGCATTATGCTGAGCAACTAGCCTGGAGGTGTGGATATCCTTAATGAATATGGACACACCTCCGCCTTTAGTGCTTCGGTCCAGATTAGGTGGCCGAAAGGTGTGGTATGAATTATAGCCTGGTAATGCAGGGGTGCTCTCTGGAGCCTTGAACCAGGTCTCTGTCACTGCACAAATGTCGATGTTCTCCATTTTAAGGAGTGCCTCAAGTGAGTGCATTTTGAGGTTTAGACTTCTAGCATTAAGTAGCATTACCCTCAGATTTTGCTTGCTTGTACCTATTACAGTGGTGAATTTGCCATTTGAATATTGCCCAAAAAAGACACTATAGGGGTGGCATGAGCCTTAGCCAGTATCCAGAACCCCAAGGGCAAAAGGTGCAGGCCATCTCTGGCAAAGCATCGTGGTTTGTCGAACATGTCATCCCAGGCAGACGGATACTGGATCCCCTTAGAATGACACCAGAAGCTTAGTCAATTGTTGAAGTCAATCATTTTGTTCTTGTACTGTAGTATCATTCTGGGTGTTGGCAGGATGCTACTCAGGGCTAGGGTTATACCTGCCTGGGCTACAAGATCAGAAAGCTCCTCCATGTCTCTTTTCATGTAGTCCAAGGAGGTACGTCTCAGGTCATTCACACCAACATTTGTACTTGCTGTGGAGTGACCAGAGTGCATGCGTTATGTGGTGGATCCTGGCACCTGACAGGCAGCTGACAGTAACTTTCTCCTTGTTTAGCCTAGCGAGTGGCACATCAGTGTGCCTGACTATAGAGTCACTGATGACTAGAGTGTTGGGTATGTTATTATGCCTTATGGGCTGTGGTTAAGTGGCACGAGTTTGTGGGCTGTGTGTCATTTGGGTTGTGTTGGGGGGGGTGGAGGTTGCTTGCGTTTCTGCTTTGGAGGTCCCTGTTGCTTGGCTAGATTTTATTCGAGAGCCTCCGCGAATGTAGGTGTGTGTTGTGTGTTTTGTGTTTCTATATGTGTGTTTTGGTGGTGTAGGTTTTGAGGAACTATGTGATGAGTGTGGTGTGGCGCAAGTGTTTACCTTCTCCTCTCGACTGTCTAGTCCAGTCTTGGGTGAAGAGAACTTTGTTTCCAGTTTGGTTATATAAGTGCATCTCTCACAGGTTGTAGTGTTGGGTGGTAGGAGGAGAGGGTTGTCTGTGTACATGAGGCAATTGCTGCATTGCCCCAAGATGCCCAGATTCATCAGGTAGACAGGAGAAAACACCGGGAGCTGACCCTTAGACATGCCTGGATAGGTGCTTACTTACTAAGTACTAAAAACTGTTTTCCTCTAGAGAAGTGAGGAAAGTTGGGTGTTGTAGTAATTTGTAGCTTTAATGCTTACAATGAGTTTTGAACAAGTGCTGAGCTCAAAGAAATAGATTTGAGTACTGAAACTAGAAAACTGGCTAGTTCTAAGAAACACAATTAAGCTAGAAGGCTTCCCTCCAACACAGAAAGGCTTGGGGGCTCAGAAGCTTACAAACAGTCCTGGATACAGTAAATCTGTATCTGGACTAGACAACTTATAGGAAAGGCAGGAAACAAGCTTAGAACATATTTTTTTTGTAAAGTGGAAAGCAGAAAGGAGGAGCAGAAGCTAACTGGGTTGGCCTTCTCAAATGTTCTCCCTGGAATAGGTAGAATGAGGTAAAGAAACCAGACTGCGAGGAGTGTGCCAGATCAAATTTACAGTAGGGGTGGGCAACTGCAAAGCCACCAAGTATAAAACAGGATACCGAGAGGGTAGGAAACAAAAATCAGAACAAACAAACCCAACCAGATGCTTAACAATTGTAGAAAATTCTACTTAATACCTCACACAGTGAGTAAAAAAAGTGCTATAAATAACTCAAAAATAAGCAAAAAACAGGATACTTAATGTTATACATCACAGATTAATTAGCTCAGAGCCCTTTCCGACTTCCTCCGATTAGCTCAGTGTGAAATGGCAGAAACAGTCACAAGTTAACTTCTTAAGTAACAAAGTTGAAACCTGAAACAACTTTAAAAAAAAGCTTGAAAGAACCAGTGAGGTGCTTACTCCAAGGCGTAGTCCAGGCAAACCAAATCAGCCAATGACCACAAACAATTCACTCGCACTGAAATCCTATACTGGCTTTGGCTAAGCTATGATGGCCTGGGACATGTGCTCAGACACACAGCGTCTACTAACAAACAACTAGGCCCAAACCACAAGCCTGAATATGGACAATGCTACACTACCAACACTACTTAGGTAGAAAAAACTGCAGAAATGTTTAAACAGATAAAGGTTCAAGGAAACTCTAGAGAATGCTTTTAAATGCAAACAAATTCTATGATACACTCCTAGCAGGAAATCAGAACCAACAAACCCAACCAGATGCTTAACAATTGTAGAAAATTTTACTTAATACCTCACACACAGTGAGTAAAATAAAAGTGCTATAAATAACTCAGAAATAAGCAAAAAACAGGTTACTTAATGTTATGTATCACAGATTAGTTAGCTCAGAGCCCTTCATCCGACTTCCTCCGATTAGCTCATTGTGAAATGGCAGAAACAGTCACAAGTTAACTTCTTAAGTAACAAAGTAAAACCTGAAACAACTTTAAAAAAAGCTTGAAAGAACCAATGAGGTGCTTACTCCAAGGAGTAGTCCAGGAAACCCCAGTCAGCCAATGACCACAAAAATTCACTCTCACTGAAATGCTATACTGGCTTTGGCTAATATATATATATATATATATATATATATATATATATATATATATATATATATATATATATATATATATATATATATATATATATATATGGGTCTACCTGACATGGCTGACAGTTCATATGGTCGACAGTTCATTTGATCGACACGACAAGCATTTTAGGTGGGGGGCTTCGCACCCCACGCCCCCCACACCCCCTAACTATATACATCAACTCCAGGGTCGCACAACATTGGGGAAGGGGGCAAATCTGCTTGTCGACCAAATGAACTGTCGACCAAATGAGTGTCGACCATATGAACTGTCGACCATGTCAGGTAGACCCATATATATATATATATATATATATATATATATATATATATATATATATATACACACACACACACACACACACACACACACACACACACACACACACACACACACACACACACAAAGTAGTTTTAAAAATACATTACAGACTCTTTGTCATAAGAAAGAAAGAATAAAAACACCCTTAACTGGAAGAACTTCAGAACTTAAAAATTTAGTTTAGTGCTTTCGTCTTAATTGAATTAAGATTTCTTCAGAAGTGACAAAAAGGCTAAACTTTACTCAGAGTTTCAAAATGTTTCTGACTATTTTTACTGTATTTTTTCAGTGGCTTATGTCACACTAACTAATTCATTCAAGAGCTTTTGGACTTTCTTTCAAGACAGAAAGAAACAAAGTAAAGTGTTTGCATGTGGCTTTTTTCTATTATGGACCTAAAAGAATCAGACAAAAAAATTTGAGCCACTGAACATTATACAACACTGAAAACATTGTTTATTTTTAATTTTAATTTTCATTATTAGACAGAGTGCAACAGAATAGGGGGACATTGACATGTGCAGATATCTAACAATAATTCCCTCAACAATAATAAATAAGATTCTGACTGAAAATTATTCTTCAGTATCAAAGTAAACAACTTCAACAACTCTGGATGATTTTCTTTTTCACTAAAAGGTATTTTCTGCACTGTATTTCAGATACAGACAAAAGTGTATGCTTTTGTAAACAAATAAACCAAAATAATAAAAAAGAACTTCTACTTACCCAATTCTTTTCTTTTTTCTTTCTTTTTTCCTTTTATCACATTACTAAATTACAAAATATCTCAGCTCCTCTAACATACAGCAAGGGCTGCTATAAGAAAAGGCCTCCTCCTTGCCCAAACTGAGTATGGTCTCACCTTGTTTGCATCAGTCTCTGTCAAAAACACTGCCACCCATAAGACCCTCTCCATTAAAATACGTTGTTTCATAGCTAACTCACCATGGAATGAGTATCACTGCCTTACTGTTTTAAAGGTTAAGTTGTTTTGAGTACAAGCCAGATAAAATCTTATCCTTAGCTCCCTACTCTTCAAAATACTCGAGACTTTACACCCCTTCCCCTCTCTCTTCTAAAATTTCTACTGTTAATCAAACCCATAATCTAAGATGCCAAGGGAGATGTGGTTCAGCCTTACAAACCCCTTTGTCTAAAAATTCACTCTACTAGCTATTGCTTCTCTGTAATGGCTCCAAAACTATGGCAGTCATTTCCTATTGATTTAACTGATCACATAAAGTGCTCACTATTCTGGTCACATTTCAAACAATACTTAATAAAAAAGTTTGAATACAACTGCCCATCTAAAGGATATGTCACTTAAATTGATAACTCCATCTAGCAGTACCTTCATCTCCCACTCACCTTACCACCTCCCCAGTCACTCGTAATGTGAGATTCATCTTACACCATTTCAACTCTAAATCCACTACACTCATATTTTAATCCCCTTTTTTAGCTTTTTTTTTTACCTTTTCTATTCCAATTTTATAACTGTAAACTATATCTGGTCAATATATATATATATATATATATATATATATATATATATATATATATATACATACACACATACATACATATATATATATATATATATATATATATTTGTTTTTTGTTTTTTTCAGATTGTATGTGCTTACACATAAATGTAAACCTTCACTATTTGTATACTATTTTACTATGCACTGTTACATTATGATGCATCTCAGTGTGAGCCTGTAAATCATCACTGTTTAATTAGTATTCTACCCAGTAAACAAACTAAATAAACAAAAATGCCAATATGCTGTTTACGGGAAATCTAGAAAAAAAAACATTTAATTGTACTATTTTATTTATGGACTTTTAAAAAGTTTTAATATGTTACTAGTGCAATTTGAAACTGTTGGAGAATGAATACTGCAAGAGAGTTAAGTACATAAAAATTTTGCTATTAAATAAATTGAGAATCTTACATTTTAATTTTGTGTTTCTACATAAGAACATATGTATATATTTCCACCCAGAATTCTATTATCCATCTAATTTCATTTCACCTCAAAATAAAGATGCCAGAATATGTTTTTAAAGGCAGTAAGCCAATACCTTTCCCAGGCTGTTTCTATGCATTTTTTTTGCTTGTCAAACAGTCACAGAGATTTCCAAACACTTCATTAATTTGGTTAATGTGCCATTTAGTTCGGAAAACTATAACACATTGGATAACATAAAATAATTTTGCTAAGAGAACACTTAACTAAACACATTTTATCTACAAAAGTAAAAAAAAAACACCAGTTATAATGTTGTTAAAAAAAAACATTTCGACTGCAATGTATACACACAATACTGTTCAGATTGTAGAATTAAATCAAGGCATTTCAATTCCTTGCGATTTCAATTATATTTATAATTGTTTAAGATATCATTAAAAATTTGATTAATTAATGTTGTTCTTCTTCTTTCGGCTTTTCCCGGTTAGGGGTCGCCACAGCGGAACTCCGGTCCGCTAATGATTGGCAGTAGATTTTTACGGTGCCAGCTCGACACCCAACCTTCAACGAAGGCACGTCCATTCCTCGAACGCCACTCGACTGTGGGGAGGACATGCAGACTCCACACAGAAGGCACTCCAGCCGAGAATTGAATGGGAGAACCTCTTACTGTGAGGCGACAATGCTACCGCTGCACCACCGCGGCATTTAATTTTTTATATTAAATTTGAACATTTACCAAAATCAAAAACAAATGTATCTACTACATACATCTAGATATTTCACAATGAAAGGCTCCAAGACATTTAAAGTAATAGCATCATACAATAAGCCCAGAAATCTTGCTTGCCTGACAGGACACTAAATCTGACTTCTGAATCTTTGGGAGTATACCTAGAAGCAGAAGACATACGACAGTCTGTTGGAAAAAAAATGCAAGACCTGTAGATAACCCCTCTGAATCAAACAATAATCCAATTAAGAGTATAGATGTACTCCAATTTAGTCTTTGGTGGGCAAATATTGCACAGCAGTTTGGTGCAGGGTACAGTGCTAGAAATTTTAATGTGAGATGGGGGAGTCTTATCAATGACTGCTGTATATGTTAAAGATATTAACGCAAGAAAGTAATTTTTTCAGTTCTAGTTATAATGCATCTATGCTTTTTAATGTTTCTGGGTGATGGACGTTGGACAGAAGCAAGTAAAAGTTAATATAATGTTGGGGTACTGGTTTGCTGGGGTGGGGGTGTAAACATGTTTTGAATATCTCCCCTGTTGCTACAGGGGTGGGCATCTAGATTAATTTCCTTGGTTTAAGCAAAAGACATTTTTTTTAATGCAAGCGGGTTTGAAAACTAAGACAAAATGATGAAAGCAATGGAAAACAGTAATTTCCTTGTATTTGCCAAGTCATTTGTTATTTTTCCATTAGCATAATCTCATTGAGAAACAAGATGTCTACAGGTGCAAGCAATTAACTATAATGAAATCTGCACAGTGCATGTGGAGCAAAATTTACAAAGAATTTTTCACACCTCTGCAAATTTACTAGCTTTTTTTCTTATCACCAACTACTTTCACTTGGAGATTTGTCTGCAGGTGCAAGCAACTGACCATTAGACATTTGAACACACTGTACTTTATACATTTCTCTCAGCACAGTGTAATGAACATTTTAAAGTACACTGGCAAGTGGCTCAATGACAAAAATAAGTCTGAAATTGTAGGCATTGAATAAGGTGTACAAGTATTCCTCTCTCTTGCAATCTTAATACATTAATACATTTATTACAGCAGTGCACAGTTGAGTTTATTTATTTAAAGGTAGCCAATACACTTTTTTCCTATGGCTGAAAGTTAATGGTTACTGAAAGTATGTAAACTGCTTTTCACATCTTGGAAAGGAATACAGATAAAAAAAACAGCATTCAGCTTAAGTGGAATACCAGCTCTAACATGTGCAACAGCATGGGTAACCTCAGTTTTAGAACAGGTAATGCCTGCGGGCATAGTTGATGATTTGGGACAACCTGCAGCGATAAATTCATTTTTTTTAAATTTAGATAGTTTCATAAATTTGTTGTAGGTTAAATGGGGATGGGGGATTCTGAAAATCTAGTTTCTTGTTGAAGTGTTTTAACAAAGTATTAAGTTCTTAATTTTAGTTATTTATTTGCTTTTGGTTACCAGGAAAGTTATATTTGGTATAATACCCATTTTCAGAGGAAGCCCATAGAGAAAAGCTCCAAGAAATAGCAGAAGTGCAATATATCAAGGTTTAAAAAACAAGGTCTAGAGAAATAGGTGCAAAAATACTTAAATTCATTAAAACTGAATGAAAAAAAGTTGTGTAAAATCTTACCATAACTATAGATGTCCTTCTCTTCCATGTTGCAGTATTCTGCATATGAGTTTACCCTTCAGTCTCGAGTATGTACAGCCAGTATCCAAAAGCTTTCAGTCCCTCTGTGGTGCTTCAGGCATCAGACATGGATGAGAGTTTGTGGGCCATAAAGGTGATGTCAGCACGCACCAGCCCTCAGAACAGTAGCCCTAGTTGGAGCCAGTCCTGTAAGGGCAATGCCATGTCATTATAGCAAAACACAATGAAAACAAGACAAAACACCAAAGAAGAGCCTTCTTAGGTGATAAAATCCTTTACTTGTGTCTCCTGGTACCTCGGTTGATGCCTTCAAGGGATCCCTTGAAGGCATCAGCCGAGGTACCAGGAGACACCAGTAAAGGATTTTATCACCTAAGAAGGCTCTTTGTTTGGTGTTTTATCTCAATGCCATGTCACTGCCATCCAAAAAGGGAAGTTCTTAGCTGACGAGAGGGGAAGGAGGGTGGGAAGGAATAATGCAACATGAAGAGAAGGACATCTATGTTTATGATAAGATTTTACACAACTTTTCTATGTCCTTCTATTCTCATGTTGCAGTATTCTGCATATGGGTGAGTGCCAAAGCTCACTGAGGTTGGGGTGGTGGTCTAGAGGCAGACTCCAGGAATCCATGAAGGATAGCCCTGGCAAACCCTGCCCTGGATCTGGAGATAAGGTCAAGCTTGTAGTGCTTGATGAAGGTATTGACTGAGGACCAAGTAACGGCTTCCAGGACAGAAGAGGTATCCCACTGAAGAAAGGTCCTGAAATTGACATTGCTCTTGTGGAATGAGCTTTAACTGTACCCTGCAGGGACTTACCATGGAACCGGTAGCAGAAGGTAATGGCTTTGGAGATCCAAGTAGAAATAGTCTGCTTGGTCACCCATTACCCAGAGCTCTGGGGTGAAAGGATACAAAGAGTTGGTCAGTCTGTCTGATAGACTTGGTGTTGTGCAGGTAAAATCTGATTTGCCTGTAAACATCCAGGGAATACAGCACTCTCTCACTGTCTCCTTGTGGGTTTGGGAAAAAAAACTGGTAATTGTATGGCCTGGTTAAGGGACAGGTCATTGACTACCTTGGGCATGAAGGACGGATTTGTCCTAAGGGTAACCCTGTCCTTGTGGAAAACTAGGTAGGAAAGAATAGCTATAAGGGCTTGGAGTTCGGACACTCTCCTAGCTGAGGTTAGGTCCACTAAAAGAACAGTTTTCCAAGTACAGTGCTTTAATGAGGCTTTGTTTGCGGTCTCAAATTAAGGTAGCGTAAGCTTCTCTAGCACTTAGTTGAGGTTCCAAGGCGGGGGGATGGGTTTCCTGGGGGGGGCCTAAGGTGCATTACTCCCTTGAGGAAGAGTTTGCAAGGGAGTCTGGATGCTAATGGGGGATGCAAAGGCAGGCAAGCAGAAATAGCAGACAGATGAGCTTTGATGGATGAAAAAGCCAGTCCAGACTGCAGTAGCTCACACAAATAGGACAGCACTAGAGGGGGTTCACTGAGAAGCAGATCCAGCTGTCTTTTATGATACCAAATAGTAAATCATTTCCACTTGGAGAGATATGATTTTCTAGTATACGGTTTCCTGGCCTTCTGCAGGACATTGAGCACATCCTCATTGTAAAGGTGTCTAAATGGGATCCCAATCCTATCAGCCACAGCGTAAGGTGCAGCATCTGCCACTGTGGATGGATTAGACTGTGGATGGATTAGCGACCCCTTCTGCTGTGTGAGGAGGTCCACTCTGGGGGTAACTTGTGGTGATTGCCCTTGGACAAATGTAGAAGTAAGGGGAACAAGTGCTGTCTTGGCCAGTAGGGAGTTACCAACAAGATTTTCAGGTTGTCCTGCTGAATTTTTTGCAGGAGCCTCTAAATGAGTGGGAAGGGGGGGAATGCATATAGATATTTCCCCTTCCAAGAAACTGAGAAGGCATCTGTTGCCAGTGCTTATGGTTCGGGTGTCCTGGTGCAAAAGCCAGGAAGTTGCCTGTTGATGGTGGAGGCAAACAGGTCTATTAGAGGTATACTCCACCTGTGGACCAGATCCAGGAAGACATTTCTGAGCAGCATCCACTCATGGTTGTTTGTGCTGGTTCTGCTCAAATAATCTGCCTGTTTGTTGTGGAGGGAGGGAATGTAGGTCACCTGTAGGAAGATTCCCTGTGAGGTAGACAATTCCCATACCAAAAGGGCTAGCCTGCAGAGCAGGTAGGACTTGGTCCCACCCTGCCTGTTGATATACCACAGTACAGTCATGTTGTCTGTGTATATCAGAAGTGTCCCCTGTAGAATGAAAGGTTGAAATGCCTGGAGGGCTAGAAGGCTTGCCCTATTCTCTCTGGCACTGATGTGTTCTGATTTGAGGAAAACTGGCCACAGACCCTACAACTGTCGGTGTCCGAGGGTGGCTCCCCATCCCAGGTCTGAGGTATCTGTGTGCATGACCTGAGTGGGCTGTGGTGGTTGGAGTGGGTTGTGGTTGTTGGAGTGGGAGGCCTGGGTTGCACTGTACCTGAACCAACCACCATAGTATTTCCTTTTTTAGGCAGGGTAGAAGGGCACAATGTGCTCCAGAGGCCAGTTGTGTTGCTTCCAGATTGAGTGGAGGTACCACTACAGCTTCCTCATGTACAGCCTCGCTAAAGGAAGCATGGGTATTGTGGCTGCCATGTAGCCCAGGAGCTTGAGGTACTGCCTGGCCACTGTTCTGTCAAGGAGCTCACCTTTGGAGGGGGTAGGTATGCCTCCATGAGATCTGAGCAGATTCTGCACCTGAGGAACACAATGTCCTGTGTTGGCTGAAGATGGGACTTTGGCAGATTTATCTGAAATCCCAGGTATTGTACTAGGGGCACCACAAAGTTGATGTGCCCTTGCAGTATATCTTGGCTGGCAACCTGGATTAGCATGTTGTCCGGGTAGGGAAATATCTGTATTCCCTTTGTCCTGCAGTAAGCCATCACAGCTTCCAAGCATTTGGTAAAGAATGTGGGTGCAGTGGAAAGTCCAAAGGGCAAGGCAGAGAATTGCAAGTGAGAAGAGTCCACCAAAAATCTTAAATATTTCCTATGGGAGGACCTGACTGGGATGTGGAGATGAGCATCTTTTATGTCTAATGTAGCCAGGAATCCCTGTGGAATAATCAGAGGGAAAAGGCTTGGCAGGTTTAGCATTTTGAAGGTAGGTACTTATAGGAAGAGACTGAGGTAGGAGAGGTGTAGGATGGGTCTCCATGGTCCGTCCTTCTTGGGACCAGGAAGAGCCTTGAATAGAAACCTCTTCCTTCTGCAGAGGAGAGGACTGACTCTATAGTGCCCTGGTCTAACAGTGTCTGCAGTACTGGTTGTAAGAGGTGCAACTGCTGCGCAAGAGGTCGAGAAATGCCCCGCCATGTGGGAGGGGAGAGCCAGGACATGAAGTAGCCATTTTGGAGGATGGAAAGGACCCACTTGTCTGAGGTGAGATGAGCCCAAAGAGGGAGACAATGAGAGAGGCGGGCGGACAGAATTACAGAAGGAGGATGGGGAGGCAAGACTGTCTGGTAGTCAGATGCTACCTGCCCTGTCTTGAAAGGGAGTCCTCTGGCTGGAGGTAGGGGTTGTTCTAGGCGGAGGAGGTTGTTTTCTGGTGGACTTACGAGGTCTTGAAGGAGGAGTGGGTCAGGAGTGCTACCTAATAAACTGTGTTTTGGAAGGATAATTCCTGTGAAACTTAGGGATTGGTGAGACCAGTAAATGTTTATAGTCCTGCATCCCTTTTCCTTTCTGTTGCAGACATTTACAGAAGTCTGCAACCTTAGAGCTGAAAAGTGCAGCATCGTCCAGGACTGCATCAGTGAGCTTAGCTCTGAAGTCATCTGGCAGGGGTTGTAGGTGAAGCCAGGAGTATCTGTGTAAGGCAGATGCTGATGCTGCTGACCTGGAAGAAGATTCAGCAGCATCATAGCTACACTTGATGGAATGTCTGGTGACCTGGGATGAGAGAGCCAGGAGAGAGGACAATGATGCTTTGGCCGGGGAGTCAGGAATATTTGCCAAATGTTTAGTGGCAGATTATAAGAGAGACAAGGTGTACTTGACCACGTGGGTCTGACAGTTTGTGACTCTGAAAGCCAAGGTAACAGAAGCTTAAATCATTTTGCCTAATCTTTCCATTGTCTTGCTGTCATGGCTGGGTCAGCCAGTGGGCACTAGATCAGATGCTTAGCAGTGTCAGGAACTTTGTAACGCCTGTCGGGTCTACATGGGGCAGGAGGCTGTGAGTCAGGGTTCAGAGATGCAGAAGAAAAAGTATCTAGAAAGGCAGGCAGGATGGGAGGAACAGCAGATGGGTTAGGGGTTTCCATTTGAATGAGGCCATAGTACCTCTTTTGTACCTCAGACATTTCCAAGGAATCCCATTTAAAGTGTTCCCTCATACTGCTAACTGTCTCAATGAAACTGGAGAGTCAAGATCCAGTGACTCTTCCTTGGGGGATCCGTACCCTAAGGGTGAAGAGAGTTGGGAGTTATAGGAAAGAGATTCCGCAGAGGAATCTGAAAGGACCTCCTCTTCCCTAGGTGCTGGATCTGTAAGCAGCGACCTAGGGCTCAGGAGAGGAGGAGAGGTGGAGGCAATAATAGCCGGTGTAGGCCTCAGTGCCATGAAGGCACTGAAGAGACTCCGGATGAAACCCTGCCAATCAGGCATGGTTTCCATAGGGGGAGAGAGAGGTTTTCTCTTTTCCATTCTTTTAAGAGGGTCAGTGGACGTCTGTCTAGAAATGGTGACTGCAAGGGATTGGAAGGCTCGGACAACTCCCCAGAAAATGCTGGTTCCTCCCAGGCACTAGCTAGAGGCATTGGAATAGCCTCTGTGGATGTGCTCTCGCCTGTGGATGGTGCAGCATCTATAGAGGGACCTCCGAAGTGGTGGATCTGGAACCCGACCCTGTAACCAGGCCTATGTCTGCCACAGTTTGGGAGTCGGCCAGAAGAGGCTCAGCGGTAGTCAAAGACTGTAAGGTCCTGGCCTTCTTTTTTGGCAGTTCTGTGGGGACGTCAGAAGAGCCCTCCATCCTAAGCATAAGTAGTTTCAGATGTTGGTTCTCAAGGTATAGGTTTAACACATGCAAGCAACTAAGCAAAGTTTTCGGAACGAACGTTTGGCAGATCGGGCAGGCCTTATGTTAGTCAGATTTTCCCAAACAGAAAAGGCACTTACAGTGGGCGTCCTTATGAGGGATCTGGCATCCACACTGGCACTTATTTATTTATTTATTTATTTGCAGTTGGTTTACCAGGATAGTCCATTGGGCCAAAAGAACCCGTTTTCAATGGAGTCCTGGGGAGAAAAGCTCCAATATAGACAAAATTAGGTACATACAATAACTACAAGATAATTATACAGAGTAGAGATAAAAATAATACATTTAGGCTTGAATTTGAGAAAACATTCAAAGATGGGGAGAAAAGCTACCCTTTCTGGATGACATTAACAAGCAATATTAAGAAATTAGAAGGACTGAAAAGGTCCCCAACGTGGTACTTATCTGAACAAATGAATACAATGTCAGCAGTAACAGGAACACCTGGCGTACAACTGGCGGCTAAAAAGTTCTGAGGGCTGGTGCGTGCTGTCACCTTTATGGCCCATGAACTCTCGTCCACATATGATGTACCACAGAGGAACTGAAAGCTTTTGGATACTGGCCGTACATATGTGAGACTGAAGGGTAAACCCATATGCAGAATACTACAACATGGGAACAGAAGGACATCAGGAAATACCACACAAAAACAAAGTATAGTAAGTTCTAACAAGTGAAACTGGTGCATATTATGGAACACCACTAAAGGAGGAAATTATCAGTATAAATGTAATAACATTACTAATCAGCAACAAAATTTGGTGATTAAAGTCATATGATATACATCTATAATCATGCTGATTTATAAGCTAATAAAAGAACTAAAGTGCCTGTGTTTGTCACAAAAGACATGCAATAAACTTACTTCAGTAGGAGATAAAGGGCCAGTTGGGAAGAAATGGTATAGTAGGTAAGAGGAGGAAATCATGAGTACTTGGGTATTTTTAATCCAGAGATTCAGGACAATTGCAAATCTAATATGATTTAGATGTAGTTTGATGTTGATCTTAAGAGCAAGGAGTTTGATGGTGAAGGGAATGCAGTTAACTGAAAGCTTTGACAGCACATCCAATAAAGATCTCAGATAATGCACCATTAAAAACTAAGATAATGATGCAAGGTAGTGAAGTAAAACAGGGTTAATAAAACTTTTCTATTTATCTGTTAAAAAGAGAGGAATTTCCAAACTAGTCGTGTAAAAGATTCAAGAATTATTAGGTAAGACAGAATTTACTTCAAAAGGGATAGCTAGTGAGTGGAATAAAATGAAGTTTAAAAATGGTAGAAATAAAAGAGAACATCTCCTTAATTTGCGGCTGAAAGTCCTCAAACTTATCACATTCTCAAAAAATGTGTGCCCATGTTCCTCATTTACATTGCTTCTCCAAAATTTCCCATCTACATTTGGAACAATCTAGACAGTTTTTAGGGTGTAAAAATATTTCTGGAGACATTTACATGAAAATATCTAAAATTTTTATGATTCTGACAGTATGTTAAGTCATTCTTTATTTCTCCCACTCATCTTTATCTATTCTTTCTCCTACTTCCTTTTCCCATTTCCTCTTCTGGTCATCCTTATTTTTTCTCCCCTTCCTGCATCCAGCATCCATCTGTTAACTAAACTGATTAACACACTGGTCAGCTTGCCTTCCTCTCTTCTATTTCCTGAACTATCTCTAGTGTGGTATACTCCATCGCTATCCTTCTTTGCATACTTTTTCATAGGTTTACAATTCATCTATACTCCCATTCTGAATTATCCACTAAATGATATTCTTCTTGAATCTCTTCCTATCATTTTATTTTATCCTCAACTTGTGTTTCAGACCAATGTTTCACCTCCTCTTGTTTTTGAATCCAACTCCCTGCTACAAGCTAGTTACTTATAACTTGATTTTGTTCCCCTACTGGAATAATTCTCTCTGTTTCTGCCACTCACTTTTCTCCAACTGGGATCTGAAAACTTTCTGTGTCTGTTTTGACCACGCCAGTTTTAGACCCTTCTCTTGTGTGTTTAATAACATTCTCACAATATCATGCTCATGTCTTCTCCTACCTAAATAATCTCTTTCCAGACTGGTCTATAGTCTATAGCCACTATTCTTAGTATGGATGTAATCATGAAAGCTTGTAATTCTCTTTTTAAAATCTGTCCCCCACCCCCTTCCTCTTTTTCCTATGTTAAAATTTCGCAAACCATCCTAGGTCTTTTGCAATCCCATATGTAATCACCTAACAGCTGTTTCAATTTCTTTAAAATTGCTGCAGAGAATAAATGCCAGAATACCTGCCCAGATATAAAAATACTGGTATAACACACATTTTAATTACTTGAATTTGTGATCTAAATCAAGCTTTACTCTTTTACAGTTTATTTTTAATCTTACTTTATCATAGGCTTTCTGCTAAGTCACCAACTGTACTCCTGATTGTGTTTTTCAGCCAGATCCTCAGATACCTTATTTCTTCTTTCCAAATCTTATTCCTTCCACCTTGTTCTGCTTTATCTATACCTACCCTTATATCTACCACCTGTGCCTTTTCTTTATTCGCCTTATAACCTGATCATCAACCAAATTCCTTTCATAAAGTCCATACTTTCCTTAGATATTCTTCCAGATCTGTTAATGTCAAGAGAATATCGTATGCATATGGCAAGATTAACAATTTTTTCTCTCACCATCAAAAATCCTAAATACCAGAACATCTAACTCTCTGTGCTAAGGACTCAAAGATATAGTGCAAAGAACAAGGGAGAAACAGGGCACTCTTGTCATGTCTCTTTCTCTGTCTGGATCTCTTTCGAAAGTCCAGCTCTTATTTATCAATCCTTTATAACAACTTATTAAAATATCTATTTTATTGGAAACACCCATGTTCTTTTTACCTCTCATAAGTGTTCAAAATAACCCAGTCAAAAGCTTTTTCTGCAACTAGTGAAATGATCGTAAGTAGTTGACCTGTCTCTTGCATTTATTGCATTACTGTTAAAGTTCTAATCAAGCCATCCGCTGGTGTTCTCCCTCTCTCAAGCTGTGCTTGGTCTCCATAAATAAGCTGTTTCCTTCCTCCTTCTTTAATCCATCATCCCCATCTTGCCTAAAATCCCTTACTGCATTAATCCCACCTTTTCTTGTACGTATAAAGTCTTGTAATATCTTCAGAATTCACTAGGAATGTCACTCAACTTTTCAACTTCTGAATTTCTCTCTCTCCTTCCTTTACTTTACAGACCCCTGTCTCTATTTATTTCTGCCTCAACCATTACTGCCAGCATCTCTGCAGTTTTGTGATTGCATCTGAAGCTTCTTTTATCAACTGCTATCATTTTGTCCCAGATTCTTTTTATTTTCCAACTTTTGACAATTCTGCTAAATCTCTATCGTTCTTTCATCGTCAATGGTTTTGCCTCTACCTTTCTTTTTCTTTTCTGTATTTTCTTCAGCTCTAACTTCATTTCCACTTTTTCTTTCTTTCTCACTCTTTCTCTCACCCACAGTTCTTACTGTACAGTTATTCTTATTTGCATCTTGTCATCTGACCCCTCATCTTCATTTCCCTCCTTTATCGTTAACACTTCCATTATCAACCAGCTTAACCACTCTCTACTGTTATCCTGCTGCAAAAGGTATGTTGAGAGTCTCCAGTGCCTATCCAATACCCTATCATTCTGTAATCTATTTTTACTATTAAAAAGTGCATTATCAGAGAAATCTGTTGAGTGTATTTCAACTTTCCATTCAATGCTACTATATTATATAGTAATATACCACTTATCTATCTGTGAACATGTTTTCTGTCTGTGTTAGCAACAAGTGTATTACTCTCCCCTGTTCTTTAACTCCTTCTTTCCATATGTCCACATATCCACTATCTTTTAAATATTCTCTCATATATCTCCCTACCTTATTTACTTTCTATTCCTAGGATCCCCACTGACATCACTTCTCTCTGTGGTCAGGTTCCAGTCACCAATTAGTCCTAACCCCTCCTAATATGTAATTACTTCTGCCAATATTTCTCTACTTTTTCTTATCCCAGAATGCCAGGGTAGGTATATCACAACTGTAACCTTCTGTCCCTTTTAACCCTGCATATTTCCCTTTCTTTTCCTCTAACCTATCCTCTACCTGAAACTGTAATGTTTTTCTCAACAAGAGTGCCATCCCCCTTAGTCTCTTTTTTCCTCAAGCTGCATTCACTGCAAGCCAGTATCCTCCTTTTGTTCTTCTATGCTCTTCCTACAACAAGCACATTTCTTGCATTACTAAGAGTTGTGCTTCCTGCTCACAAACCATGTTAAGTATCCTCTCTTTGTTTTACTGCCAAGGCCATTAACATTCCATTAGACAATGTTTAACTTATTTCTCCTCACTGATGCCATACCTTCCCTTTTAGATCGTAAAGACTTCTTTCCTTTTTTGTGTCAGTTGTCCCACCTTTCAGGTTCCTGCTTAATGATCTGACATTGATTCACCCCTTCCCATATGGCTGTTTGCATCCTCTCATTTCACAACTATGACAGTGCACCTCTTGCTTTAAGGGCATTTGTCTCCCCATACTTCCTTCCTTCTATCTCGAGCTGTTCTCAAAAACATGTCTCCCCATTCTTAAATGTTTCATTCTTCCTCAAACTTCAATGAATTCTATTTACTTTTTTCATTTCTGACAGTCTTACTATTAAGCGTCATCCACCTTTTGTTCTTAAGTCCACTTACTGTACTATGGTCACCATTCATTTAATATGATGACAAGGCTTACCCCTCAAGTTAATACATGCTTCCAATCATTACTAAGGTTACCACCACATTTCCATGGAGGCTTTCCTGCTATGACTTTTAGTTGTTCGATTCTAATAAATGTCTCTTCTCCTTTCATTTTTCCCATATGAACTTCTAATTTCCCTTTCTAGTCTTGTTCATTTAGGATTTCCTATCCCCATTTATTAACATCATTCTTAGTTTACTGATTCCTACGGGAATCTCCTGGTGTGCCACTTGCTATGAAACATCTTCATTCTTCTTCACACATGCGTATTATGCTGTAATCACAATTCACTTTCTTTCTCAGCTAAGTTTTTTCCCTTTGTTTTTATTCATGCTTCCAGATTCACTTCGATTACTACCCCTGCATGGAATCTTTCCCTTATGTGCCTTCCAATTACTTCATTATGAGTTCTCTTTGTGGACTCTTCCCTCTCCACTCGGCCATATAATCAACCCACATTTCTTGATTAAAGTAACTTTATTTGTTCATACTATCGATGTAATAGTAATGAAAATGTTTTTAATTCCTTACTGATCTAGCTATAATTTTACGGTTTATATTATATATTTGAAATTTCAAAACTTGTATGTTCGACAACATATGAGTGAAGTTTGAAACATCGAATATATAATAAAAAATAAAAAAAAAAACTTACCTCAATGCTCTGAGCAGTGAGGCAAGCCCCCCTGCACCCCACACCCCCCTACTTAAATATACCAACTCCGAGATTGCACTTCAGTGCAATAAAGGGACATTTTCCCATTCTGCGCCATACAGAGCAGTTGCTTTTCACCTTCGAACTTTTTAAAGTTCGATCATATGGTGTCGACCATATGACATTCGAACTTTAAAAACTTCAAATAATTAATAGGGACTGTAATTTTACCCTCTCCAGTCCCATTCATTTATTCTAATATTACTTACAACATGTGCACTGCTTTTTTCTAGCAGTCCCCTCCTGTTTACATTGAACTTCACCAAAACTCACCTTTCAATAACAACATTTAACACAACTGTAAGGAAAATTCAAAGGCAGTTCAAATAGACTTTATCATTTTTTTGCCGTCTTTAGAAGTAATTAAATCACAATTATTTGTGACTGTCTTTGCAGTCATCCAAATTCATTAAACACTTGATAATTCCCCATCCACTACCCTTTTTGCAAAAAAGCAATGTCCATCTGATTGTGTTCCCCAATCAATCCAACAGGCTTTCCAGTGCTCTCTTTGATTCATCATTCATCTTAGTTACATCATCTTGCTTTCCTTATCAATGCTGTCTTTTCGCTAAGCCACTGTTAATTCTTGAAGAGCAGGAGCGATTCTTTTACAGGTGTCTCTCTTGAAGGATGTCCAACTTCCTCAGTTACTTCCAGTCTTCCTTACTGTTGCCACTATCTTGTGGTATATTTCTTAGATTGACTCGCTGTTGCAAAACATTTAGAGCCCCTTTTGGTTCAGTTACTGTCATCATTCTGCCACTGAGGAACATCCTGAATACTACAGGGTATAGCCACCTCCAACGAACCCACTTCTGCTTATACAGTTTTATCACTAGGATGAAGGCATTCTTTTTCTTCCTGGATTCATAACTAAACTCCTGATCAATAATCACTCTCCCAACTATTAATAACTTGGTGCCTGGTTCCCAAGATTTCTGCAAAATCCTATCCATCTCATAGGACAAAAATCTCACAATTACTGGTTGGGCGAATTTCTAACTGCCCTCATTTGGACTCTACACAGTTGTGTGCGCCCTCTTTCTGCTGATCTCTCATGTCTCCAATGCAGTCCAGCTAGCCAATCATTCTTTCACCTTCTGATTACAGTCTGCTTCTTCCCATCTCACCAGTATGACACTTTTTTTCACCTTTCAAAATCTTCCCAGTCAATCAGTTTCACCTCCATGCAGTCAGCTTTTGCCTCTGTTACAGTTACAGGATCATAGGAAGTTACTAGGCTATTGGCCCCGAGACCCTTACAAGCCTAGCCAAGAATTTAACCCATGTTTCAACAAGTCATCACCCTATGCCACTGTCCAGCAGGGACATAGGTGGAATCCCAGGGGTGTACTTTTTGTTCCCCATCCAGTTATCCAGGTTGCACTTAAAAAGGTTTAATGAGGTACCCTGCTTTACATGGGGAAGAAGTCTCTTCCACAAAACGAGGAGTCTCTGGGACACAAATCTGTCTTAACAAGTCCTATTGATGTCGCAGACTAGGTTGAGGTCTCACATGCAAGTTACTCGAGTGGAGCTTGACTTGCGCATTTGCAGCAGTCCCATCAGGGCGGAGTCTGAGACTGCTTTGTATGCTAGACAAAGGTCACCTCTGAGTAGTCTGTAGGAGACTGAGTAGAGGGACAGGGCTTTTAGCCTATCTGTGTAGGGTAGATGTGGATTCTCTGGGTGAGGAATCTCTGTGGTCTCTCCAGCTGCTGCATGTGCTTTGTGAGGTACATGCCGAAAGAGGCACTGTATTCAATAATCAGTCTTATGAGGGGGGAAGAATACAGTGACATTACAACCACCTTGTCCCTGGATGAGATACCCTTACTAATGAGGTGGGTCATGTAGAAAGCTTTCTGTACAACAGAGCCAATAAGGTGGCCAAAAGTCAGTTTGCTATCAACCTGGGTTCCCAAGTCCCTCACGACTGATTACGTGCTTAGTGCCTTATTATCAATGTGATAATTTGTGGGTACGTCATTCTCCCCAAAAGGGATGATGAAGCATTTTTTTGGCATTCAGTTTGAGGCCATGTTTCTGGCACCAGTCATTTGTTTGGGTGAGATCCTCTAGGAGGATGTCCACATCACTAGGGGAATTAATGACAGCACCCAGCTTGCAGTCATCTGCAAACTTGGTCAGCCATAGCCCACTAGACTTGGCCTGCATCTCTGAGAAGTATATCACAAACAGCAGAGGCACCAAGACCGATCGCTGGGGTACACCACTTGTTATGGGTTTACTACTTGATGTGGCTTCCCTTATTTTGACTAGGTGGGTTCTGTCAGTAAGCCAGTTTGCTACCCATCTGGTAACATATGCCTAGATGAGAGAGTTTATCTATTATACCTGAGTGGGGAATAGTATCGAAGGCCTTGGCCAGGTCAAGGTAGGCAGTGTGCACTGTCTTCCGCTCGTTCATTGTCTTGGTGACAATCTCAAAGAAGTTGACCAAATTTAACAGGCATGACCTCCCTTTGACAAAATCAAACTGTGTGGAAACAAGTGTTTGGGGGTTTCCAATGTCCTTGTTAATGAGGTCCATGATAATCTGCTCCATGACCTTGCAGATCAGGCTAGTTAGGCTGACGGGTCTATAATTCACTGCATCAGTGGATGCTTCACCTTTGTGCAAAGGAATGACAGCAGCTGTCCTCCACTCAGCTGGGATGAAGCCAGTACTCAGGCTTTGGTTGAAAAGGGTGCCTAATGGTGCTGCAAGTTCCTGCCTGAGTTCATGCAGAATGCAACCTAGGATGTTATCGGGTCCTATGGAGGCTGAATTTTTTGCCTTTGAGAGGGAAGTGATGATGTGCTCCCTAGAGATGGGGGGGGGGCAGGTACTGGAGATGTCCTGTTTTACTGATGGACAGAGGAGTGACGTTTTCACTGAACCTGTCAGCCAGCAGGTTAGCTATATCTACAGGGTTTTTGTATGTGGTGTCCTTGAACACTAGTTCTGAGCAGATCTGGGTGCTTCCCTCAAGATTGTGGACATATGTAAAGAAAGCCTAATGACTGGCTTTAGTACATGTGGCCAGTTTGGACTCGAAGTTTCCTTTGGATGATTTCACTAGTGCTCTTATTTGCTTGTTCAGGCTAAGGAGAGACTGCTTCCAATTAGACACCTGCTCCTTCTTGGTCCTGGACAGCAATTGTTTCTTTTATTATAGAGTTTATTTATTGTAGATGTCCACCAGACAGGTTTACTCTTCCTTGCGGAGGAAGATTTCACCCTGTCTGGTATTCCTGATTCTATGCAGCTATATAAATGCTCATATAGTACTTTGGTGTAAGTTTGGACATATGTGCCAGTTTCTGTGGAGGGGGGAGGGGGCTATGAAGCTGTTTATACCTTCCCTCAGGAGGTGGAAATCAGCTTTGGAGAAGTTTTTTTGTTTGACCCTAGCTGTGGGGGTGACTTCAAAAGTGACTGCTTTGTGGTCAGATCTTATCAGGGATGATGACACTGTACGGATGCTGCAGTGGTTACTCATATTGGTTAATACCAAGTCCAAGATATTTTCACCTCTTGTGGGGGTGTCAACCAACTGGTTCAAGGCATATGCACTGATGAAATCAACGAATCTCTGGGCATTTGTGCTTTGGCATGAGTATTTCTTCCAATCTATGGTTGGATAGTTAAAGTCGTCCAGGGTCAGAGTAAAGGGTTGAATCCTGATAGATTCAAAGAGGTCCAGATAGGGGGAGTGGGCATCTTGAGTCAGAGTTGGAGGACTGTAGCTAGCTATGATTTGAATACGGGTCTTGTCAGTTGTTAACTCCACCTGAAGTATTTCCTGTGCATCATACTGTTTGATCAGCCCAGAGGTGTGTATGTCTTTTATATATATTGCAACTCCACCTCCTTTTATTTTGCTGCCCACAACTTGGGGTCTGAATGAATGATAGGATGAGTAACCTGGTATTAGCTGGGGTGCTCTCCACAGCTTTGAACCATGTTTTTGTGACTGCACAAATGTCAGCTTCTTTGCAATGAGTGTAGTTTCATGTTTAGACTCCCAGCATTTAGCAGCATAACCTTTAATTTACGTACTGATGAAATTTTCATGTTTGCAGTTTTGACCTCATGGCATTGCCTAAAAAAGAAACTATGGGGGAGGAAAGGGCCTTTGCCAGGAGCATGAAGCCCAAGGGGGACAAATGCATCCAAGTGACCTACAATTCAGTATTCTCATCTATTAACTCCTGTATTATGGATGTACGTTCTTCTAGCGCCTGTTGAATCTCTTAGTTTCTTGCCTTGATTCAACAGGTTTTCCTTAAATCCTTTATCTTGGCCAATATGGTGGCCAGAGTAATTTGTTCCCCTGGATCACCATCTTTCCTCTCCATCTACAAATCTTTGCTTTTTTGAGTGACAAGATGACTCCAGCATTTGGCAAAGAAGTAGCACCAACTTAGACAAACAGCCCCAGGGATACTTCTGACCTACCCCTTGGAATGTTCAACTGAATCCTTGTTTTTCATTTTCTTTATGTTTTTAGGACTCCTCGTGTTTGTCTTTAGAACTAGAACTAGACTTCTGACTTATCAGAAACAGCAGTTTAAAGACAGGTAGAAGTAGTACCAAAAAAGTGTTGTGCATCTTTTATGTTCATTACAGCCCATCAGATTTTTTACTTTCTTACAAAGAGCAACACAATGAAAACAGTTTTTAAACTGCCCCCCCCCCCCCCCAACTGAAAACGAAAAATGGAGTGAGAAGTCAGCATCTTTCACTGGAATTTCACAGCCACAACAAAAGTGTTTGCTGGTAATTCTCAGAAATTTTATTTATCCTCAAAAGAAAGACAAATTGTGTTTACATTTTAAAGCAAACACAATTTTTGATATACTGCTGAAAGGCAATGGCTAGAGAAACCTGAAGATGTTACTGTTGAAAACTAGCAGAGGAAACACAGTATTCGGAGCTAATAACCAGGCAGCCAAAGTTAAGAACTGGATGAGGCCAACCAGAAGTTTGGACAACAAACTAATAGTTCTAATGAACTAATAACTTCTCATAACTAAAATGAACTCAGAACAGCAAATGCATTGCTCTCATTAAAACTTAGATTGCTCTCTAATGGCTACAGCTCAAGACTGCAAAAGCACACACTAAGGGACTGCCTGCTGAAAGAACCATCTGAAAAATGACAGCAGCCTGCACTTTATATCAAAACAGACAAGAATTCTGATGTAATGATCCTTTAGATGTACATCATCAAATCACAACACTATCAAACAGGGACACCTGCAGCTGTTTTCTCCCTTCTGGGAAGACAACAGCTTGCAGCTAGAAATAAGCAGCTTTCTGACACCTACAAAGTTCAACTTCATTACGTGCGACTTCTCCAAAAGAAATTTCAGTACACTGCTGTGTGTCCTGATCCTCTCCCAGTGAGAGAAATCTTTTGCTGGACACAGAGCTCTTCCTCATTATGGTAAACAGATGAACAGTGTCTACTTCTGAACAAGGATCCTTCACATATAAAGGCTGAAATCCAACTGTGTTGTTGATGGACTAGACCGTGATCCCCTTTACCTACCTTACAGTGACACTGTCATTTCCCTCTGTATCCAGTCATTATCCTGTAATTAATTCCTTGTTCATTTGCTCAGACAACTGATTTTAAAATCCTCATTCCCCATCTTTACAATAGGTTAAGGGACTCAAAGAACAGCTGCAGTCTAAACAGGCAACAGTTTTTATCTTGTTTTAACTAATGCTCATTTACCGACCATAGTTGTTACTCTACTTGTATAACTAATTCTTCAAGTTTGTTACTGACTTTTATGCATTTGCGTGGGCAACACAATAATTCTCATCAGTTAATCATGATGGAAGCAGACCTTCATGAATGATGAAGAAACAAACTGCTCCTAAATTCTGTCTGTTGTTGACAATTTTTCTTAAATCATGCATTACATCACTATTCCCAGGTAATGCTTTGTCTAAAGCATGACACTTACCAATTTCAGAAAGTTTAGCTGGATCTTCAGATACAGTCTCGAGCTTCCCAATGAAACTTCGAATTGTTTTAAATGCCTAAATGGTGACAGAGTAAAATTAGCACTGTCGGTTTACTGTGAGCTACAGACTGCTGGTAAATGAGCAAATATTTTTAATTAACAAAATGAGCAGCAGCATCTTCTTACTTACTAGACCAGATATTATCTACTACTTTTCAGGAGTAAATGCCTTTTCAGTATGTTTGTTATTCATAAGGAGGACTGGGAGAGGATTCTGATGATTACACTTGGTAGTGATATTGTAACAATTAGACATTGTACTAATGTGCTGCAGTATACATGTTTTGAAGTTACAGCAAACTAGTTAGGCATACTTTATAGTCATGAAGACAAACTGTATGTCCAACAAATTTTAAAAAAAGGATATTTAGTTTAACTTATTAGGCATTTTTGTTACAACTTATTTCTTCTGGTCCTGCAAATGACAAGCAGTCCTTTAAACAATGCCGTAAGATCAGTCGCACTGAACCCACATGCACATCAGATACAGCTACAGATGTTAAATGCCAGCTATTGCAACTACTACTAGATAAATATAACTGAGACCTGATGGTCACACAGACACAAAAAATATGACATCAGTGGCATGTAATATTGCAGTCTTAAAGGGAGAGCTGTAGATTGGTCTCTGTTCTGATGTGGTACATTCAGTCTTAGGAACAGATACCAGTACTTTAGTAGAAAACAAATTCAATCATATGAGTAGTCATTGCAATAACTGATATTTGAGAGAAAGCTGCAGCTGGTGTAAACAATGACACTCATTGGGGTAGCCATATCATGACTAAATAATCACAAAAAAGGAGAATAGATGCAAGTACAGCCAATAACCAGTCATCCACAGCTCGATGGACCTCCAAATAAGCAGCAGACTATCACGGGTGTAAATCAGGTTTATTGCAGCAATAAAGGCACTCAAATAAACACAAGACTTTTAAAATACATTTCCATCCTCAACTTCATCAGATGCAAACAAAAACCATATCCAACCTTAAATACCCCAATTAAATACAAATTCACCAATGAAAGCATTGCATCCCTAAAATTACAATTCATAAACTCTACCCACAATTCATTTCACATCTATCAAATTAATACCCTAATTAAAACCATTTTACCTACACTTTGTAAATCATTTAATAAAATGTCATAAAATACAATAATAAATATTACTTCCTACACTACTAAAAACTACACCTCTCCTTAACAATAATAAATTGTAAAACTACCTACTATTTAAACATATTGTATTCATATACTGTTTTATTCATCAAAAAATGTTTTCAGTACTGAATTTTAAATATAATAAAATGCACTTACTATAATAAATATCACAAATTTTATAATCTTGCTGCTCTCAGTTTTAAAACTAGAGCTAGGGATAAACCATCATTTAGCATTCAAATGTCTGTATAGTCTTCAACTTCCTCCCGGTTTTTCCTACATAGAATGCTTGGCACTCACACATAGCAAGATATACAACTCTACTGGTCTCAATTAGTATAGCTCCTCGCCTTTAAGTTTCTGTTTCTAGAATCTAAGTAAACTGATTCAATGTTTTTAATATAAGAACATTGTGCACATCTCCTGCATTTAAATGTCCCTTTCTTATTTCTAGTTCCACTTCCTTTACACTCATAATGTCCTTCTAAGACATTTTTTATACTTAATCCTTTCCTATAAACACATTTAAATGGGGTTTTAAAATCCAATTTGAGGACACTAATCTTACCAAACCTAGTACATTCTTTTTCCATAGTTCCACATACATTTTCATCACCAGTAAAATCAGTGATAAATGCCAATCCAAAAGCCCCCTCCTCCTTATTGTAATCCAAACATAGCTGGTCACTACCAAGGCTACTCCCCATAATCCCCAAAATTGGTGCAAATTTACCATCCCTCCCACAACTTACTTCATTCTTCACTTGGGTAATTAAAGTTTCCGGGTATACACGTTCACAAAACATTTTATGTAAAACATCACATTCCTTTCTGAATTTCCTATCATCTGAGGTCATTCTGCTGATTCTCACAAATTGCCCTTTAATAATCCCTTTCATCTGATGGAAAGGGTGGGCACTAGCATAGTGTAAAATAGAATTGGAATACATCTTCTTCCTAAATACTCTTGAATTAAATTTGTTGCTTTCCTTGTAAATAGTAACATCTAAATAAGCTATTTCTTTATGACCTATATTATATGTAAACCTTAAAAATTCAGTTGATATACTGTGATATAATGTTTGGAATGTTCCTTTCCAAAAAATACAAATATCATCTAAAAATCGCTTATAAAATTCCCAACAATCCTTTTATACACTACTCAAGACATATTTCTTTTCCCACACCATTAAAATCAGGTTGGCATACACAGGGGCACACCTTGCCCCCATTGCCACTCCACTGGTCGACTGAAAGAATTCTCCCTGAAAATAAAATAAAATTACTTTTTAACACCAACTCAATCAACTGCATACAAATATGAATCTCTTCAGGGTTTAAATGGGTGTCTTCTCTCAAATATTCCTCAAACCACTCAAAACCAATTGCATGTGGTATTGAACCAAATAAATCTACAATATCTATGGTAATGAAAATTAAATCCTCACTAAAGTTTTCTTGCTTAATGCTCCTTATAAAATTCCACAAATCTTTTAACAATGCTTCATTCCTCATAATTAAGTTCTTAAGCTTTACATCCAGATACCTTGCCAAGGGGGATGTTACAGATCCCTCTGCGGCCACAATCGGCCTTAAAGGTGGATCATGAACATTTTTATGAGTTTTCGGTATTCCAAACGTGGAAGGAACTTGGACACGGATTATGCAGGAATTCAAATGACTTCCTGTCTATGAAGCCTTCCAATAATAAATCATACAAAGCTACATATATTTTTTATAGGCGATATTAATTTCGTTAATTGAAACTTGGAAATATTTTTTCTCATCATATAAATCCTCCAGCATCTTTACCTCATATATCACATTATTAAAACAACCCCCCCCCGTCAGGTTTCATAACTCTTAGTTGTCGCATATTTTTTAATTCAACCAATGTTTCTTTTTCCACCTGGGTTAAATTAGAGGGAAACCTGTTTTTACTCATCATTACCCTACGTTCATTTTCAATAGATGTTTCTAAATTATTTAACTGGGGGTGCAAGGGTGGGTTGTATACATTTCTTTTTTGCAAATTCATGTCATTATCCCTCATTACCATTCTCTAATCAAAAATCAACCGAAAATTAATTTTTCTTAGAAACAATTTAACATCAATAATTGTTTTACTCAAATCACATTTTTTAGTCGAAACAAAATTCAAATCCTTCGATAGTAATTGGAAATGACGTATACCCACTTCCACTTCACTATAATTAAAAATATTGAATCCTTTATAGGTGTAATTAAACCCCTCCTTCAATATTTCCTCTTCAAAACTTGAATCAGTCAAAATCTCCCCCTGCCTCTACCTCTCCCCCTCCTCGCATCCCATTGCTGGTAAACCGGTTGTTCATAGGTTCATAGGTTTATACTAGGCTATCTGCCCTAGGGCATTTATAAGCCTAGCCAGAGTGTGTTTGGCTTTCGCCACCCATTTTAAATTAATTTTGCTATGCCCTTTTTCAAGGATAGTATACTGTGCCTCTGTCTAACAGTGACACAGAAGTGATACCAAGGGTAAACCTATGATCTCCCATCCACTCATCAAGATTCCTCTTGAAGACAGTCAATGAGGGACTCTGCCTAACCTGGACTGGGATTTTATTCCAGAGTGAAGGGAGCCTCTGGGTTATGAATCTGTCCCTCCAGCATGTCCTATTTATTTCAGTGCTGAGGTTCAAGTCTCTCGAGCGCATAGCTCGATGGGATTTCGATTTTCTGAGGTGCAGCATGTCCATTAATGCCGGGTTGGACATGGTTTTATACGTCAGGCACAGATCGCCTCTGAACAGGCGGTATGCCACTGAGTAGGGCTGGAGTTTCTTTAACCGGGCAGCATATGGCATCTGTTTGAGCCCTTTGATCCTCTTGGTGAGGTACTTTTGGGGTTTTTCCAGTTGCTGCAGGTGTCTGGTAAGGTACATCCCAAAAGGGGCATTGTACTCAATTATGGGCCTGATGAGGGATGAGTAAAGAGGCACGATGACCTCCCCTGATCTAGATGTGAATCCCTTCATGATTAGGTGGGCTATATAAAATGTTTTTCTAACCACTTTGGCCAAGTGGTTGTCAAATGAGAGATTGCTATCAACATGGGTCCCCAGGTCCCTAATTACTTCTTCTGTACTTAATGGATTACCACCTATGTGGTAATTTGTGGGCACTTTGTTTTTGCCAAAGGGGATGACTATACACTTTTTGGCGTTTAGCTTGAGGCCATGGCTCTGGCACCAGTTGTCTGTTTCTATGAGGCCCTTTTGGAGGATGCTTGTGTCGGTTGGAGAGTCGATTATGGCGCCCAGTTTGCAGTCATCTGTGAACTTGGTCAGCCACAGTCCTTCCGTGTTGGCCTGTACCTCCAAGAAATATATACCGAACAAGAGAGGTCGCAGAACTGAGCCTTGTGGGATGCCACTTGTAACTGGTTTGGAGTCTGACATGGCCCCAGCAATTCTAACCATGTGGTTTCTGTCCTTGAGCCAGTTTGCAACCAATCTAGTGACAAAGGGGTTTATATTTAAGCTGGTGAGCTGATCTATAATGCCTGAGTGGGGTACTGTATCGAAGGCTTTTGCAAGGTCCAGGTAGGCTGTGTGGACCACCTTCCCCTCGTCAATGGCCTTGGTGACTGTTTCAAAGAAATCAACCAGGTTTAAGAGGCAGGATCTGCCCTTAACAAAGCCGAACTGGGTAGGATCCAGTGTCTGTAGGTCCCCAATATCTTTATTTATTCCTTTCCATAGCTTTGCAGACCAAGCTAGTCAGGCTTATGGGGTGATAGTTTCCAGGATCCGTTGAGGCACCACCTTTGTGGAGAGGGACCACTGTTGCTGTACGCCACTCTTTGGGTACATATCCTGTAGTAAGGCTGAGACTGAACAGTAGTTTTATGTTTGGGTTTAGCTCTTCTTGGAGTTCATGTAGGACGCAGCCCGGGCCACCGTCTGGTCCCATTGATGCTGTGTTTTTTGCTTTGGAGAGGGCAGCTCTTACCTGAGCATCTGAGATGTCGGGGGGGGCAGCACTCTGCTGGGATAGATATCTGACCTTTTGGTGGGGAGGGGGGGGAGTTTGCGTTGAACCTGTCAGCTAGGATGTTGGCAATGTCTGTGGGTTCGGTGTATTTTTTGTCATTTTGGACTAATTCTGAGCATATCTGGGAATTACCACCCAGGTTCCTAACATAACTAAAGAAAGCCTTGTGATTATCCTTAGTGTCCTGTGCAATTTTTCTCTCGAAGCTGGCCTTAGACGATTTTATGAGTGCCCGTAGATTTTTGCTAATACTGATCAGAGATGCCCTCCCTTTTTGGGATTTTGCTCTATCATGTAGTAGCTTCCTCCTTCTATTGTATAGTTTGTTTATGGCTGGGGTCCACCAGACAGGTCGTCTGCCTTTGGAGGATTGGGTCTTGGTTTTATTTGGGATTGCATGATCCATGCATTCCTGAAGGTGTTCATAGAATGCGTATATAAAGGATGCTGCGGTCTGGGCCGTATTTTCCACAGGCCCGGGGGCTTTGAAGGATTCCACCTCAGTTTTGAGGAGTGTGAAATTTGCTTTAGAGAAGTTTTTCACTCTGGTTTTCAGGGCAGGGAGTGGAGTCAGGATGTGAATATCCAGTGAGATTAGTTTATGGTCTGATCTTACCAGTGAGGGATACACTTCTGGTCTGGAGCATAGAGTCCCCATGTTGGTGATGATCAGGTCCAGTATGTTTTCCCCTCTTGTGGGAGTGGTAACAAGTTGTTCCATAGCATTTGAGTTTATAAATTCTAGGAACCTTTGGGCTAGGGTGTTGGAGCTAGAGTAATGCTCCCAGTCTATGTTTGGGTAGTTGAAGTCGCACAATATAATGGTGTTTGGAGAGACCTTCATATTTTCCAGTGTTCTCAGGAAGGCCGAGTGGGGTTCCTGGGTTTGGGAGGGTGGTCTGTAGCAGGCTATAAACTGGAAGGCAGTTTTACCCACTGTTAGTTGTACATGGATAGTCTCTGATGCTTCGTGCTGTGCCACCAACCTGGAGGTGTGGGTATCTTTGTGAATATTGATACTCCCCCTCCTTTTGTGGTACGGTCCAAGTTTTGGGGCCAAAAAGCATGGTATGAGGTATAACCTGGTAGTGCTGGGGTGCTCTCGGGAGCCTTGAACCAGGTTTCTGTTACTGCACAGATATCGATGTTCTCCATGCTAAGGAGAGTTTGATCGTGCATCTTGAGGTTTAGACTTCTGGCATTCAGTAGCATTACTCTTAGTTTCTTATCCCTTGTGATACCTATGGAGGTGGGTTTGTCTTTTGAGCCTTGCCTAAAAAAGGCACTATGGGGTAGCAAGAGCCTTTGCCAATATCCGAAAGCCCAGGGGTGACAGGTGCAAGCCGTCCCTAGCGAAGCATCGTGGCTTCTCGAGCATGTCATCCCAGGCTGACAGGCATTGTATCCCCTTTGAATGACACCAATACTTAAGCCAATTGTTGAAATTGATCATCTTGTCTTCATATTGTGGCATCATTCTTGGTGAGGTAAGATGCTACTCAAGGTCAGGGTCATACCGGCCTGGGCTACATGCTCAGAGAGCTCCTCTATATCTCTTTTCATGTAGTCCAGGGACGTCTCAGGTCATTCACACCAGCATGGACAATGACTGAGTCATATTTGTACTTGCCTTGGAGTGACCTGAGTGCTTGTGTTATGTGGCGGATCCTAGCGCCTGACAGGCAGCTCACCGTGACCTTCTCCTTGTTCAGCCTGGTGAGCGGGACGTCAGTGTGCCTGACAATAGAGTCACCTATTACAAGTGTATCAGGTGTGTTGTTTAGCCTTAAGGGCTGTGACTGTTCGGCACACTGGCTTTGTGAGCTATGTGTTGCACGTGTTTTGTTTTGGGGTAGTGGTTGCTTGGGTGTCTGCTTTGGAGGTCTCTGCTGCTTAGGCAGATTTTTATTTAGAGCCTCCGAGTATGTTTTTGTGTGTTTATGTGTTTGGTTTGCTGTCGTGGTAGGTCTACGTGAGACTGGAATTGTAATGAGTGTGGTTTCCTTCTCCTCCTGACTGGTTTCGCCAGTACTGAGTTGAGAGAGCTTAGCCTCCAGTATGGCTATATGGTTGCATCTCTCACATGTGTTGGAATTTGTTGGGAGGAGGAGAGGGTTGTCTGTGTACATGAGGCAGTTGTAACATTGCCTCAAGATTCCCAGACTCACCAGCTGGACCGGAGAGGAGATTGACAACTGACCTTTGGACATGCTAGAATAGTATTGGGAATTCCTTTATAATTGAAAAAAAAGGGCCAATGGGGAACGAGGTACTCAACGGGAGTTTGTGAGGGTGTAGTGCTTTTAATATTTTAGTGCCGACTTATATAATTGCTTTAGTGAGCAAGTGCCAGGTAACTTAAATGCAATGTGTTACAGGTAACTTAAATGCAAAAACGACAAACAGTAACTTTCTTTCAAGTGAAACAAGGAAATAAGTACAGTAAGCAATGCAGATATCACTAGGGATCCACAGAAGTGCTGAAAAGCCGCGTTTTAGGTGGAATTAGTGTTTCAGGGAAATAACAAGCAAACAAACAACAAGCATACAAATAAAGCTAGATTCAGCAGGCCTGGATCTAGTCTATGCTACAGCAAACAAGGTGTACCAATTTCAGTAAGAAGCAGTTTAGATATGCAGGCACTATAAGCCTTTAACCAGAAATTCCCAGCTCAGAAGGGCAGAGTCCAGCCTCTCCTCCCACAAGAGTGCAGACCACAAACCTTCTTAATGTAAAATAACTGGCCTGAAGCCCAAGTGCTTAAACCAGAACTAATACACTTTTAGAATAACAGACACTGAGCCCTCAATCAGCAGTTCACAACTTAGAAGGATGTAAGCTACCTGTCCTGCCACCACAGTGCAGGCCACAAACCTTCCTAATGTAAAACAACTGGTTTGAAGCCCAAGTGCTTAATCCAAAAGACTTAGAATGATAACTACACTTTAATCAAGTTACTACCAAGCAGTAATAAATACAACTGTATACTTTAAAGAATGCCTGGATTAGTGCTCAAGTTATACAAACAAAGCTAGATTCAGCAGGCCTGGATCTAGTCTATACTACAGCAAGCAAGGTGTACCCATTTCAGTAACAAGCAGTTCAAATATGCAGGCACTATAAGCCTTTAACCAGAAATTCCCAGCTCAGAAGGGCAGAGTCCAGCCTCTCCTCCCACAAGAGTGCAGACCACGAACCCTTTTAATGTAAAATAACTGGCCTGAAGCCCAAGTGTTTAAACCCGAATTAATACACTTTTAGAATAACAGACACTGAGCCCTCAATCAGCAGTTCCCAACTTAGAAGGATGTAAGCTACCTGTTCTGCCACTACAGTGCAGACCACAAACCTTCTTAATGTAAAACAACTGGTGTGAAGCCCAAGTGCTTAAACCAGAATTAGTACACTTTCAGAATAACAGATACTGAGCCCTCAATCAGCAGTTCCCAACTTAGAAGGATGTAAGCTACCTGTCCTGCCAACACAGTGCAGGCCACAAACTTTCCTAATGTAAAACAACTGGTTTGAAGCCCAAGTGCTTAATCCAAAAGACTTAGAATGATAACTACACTTTAATCAAGTTACTACCAATCAGTAATAAATACAACTGTATACTTTAAAGAATGCCTGGATTAGTGCTCAAGTTATACAAACAAAGCTAGATTCAGCAGGCCTGGATCTAGTCTATACTACAGCAAGCAAGGTGTACCAATTTCAGTAACAAGCAGTTCAAATATGCAGGCACTATAAGCCTTTAACCAGAAATTCCCAGCTCGGAAGGGCAGAGTCCAGCCTCTCCTCCCACAAGAGTGCAGACCACGAACCCTTTTAATGTAAAATAACTGGCCTGAAGCCCAAGTGCTTAAAACAGAATTAATACACTTTTAGAATAACAGACACTGAGCCCTCAATCAGCAGTTCCCAACTTAGAAGGATGTAAGCTACCTGTCCTGCCACCACAGTGCAGACCACAAACCTTCCTAATGTAAAACAACTGGTCTGAAGCCCAAGTGCTTAAACTAAAAGGCTTAGAATGAGTTACACCAAGCAGTAATAAATACAATTGAGTACTTTTAAGACGACACAAAAGCAAAATAAAGTAGGAAGGAACACAAATATAGTAAAAGCAGATAATTTTTTTTTTTTTTTTAATGAGCAAATGAGATGGATCCAGGAATTACAGGACAGAAACAAGTGCAAATGCAGGCCTTCAAATCAGAAAGTTGAGAGAGATGGAAGACCGCCCAAACGGCCAATAACTACAAATTCTGGGCCAGAACCACTCCTTATGTGGTGGACAGGTTACCTAGTGCTTACCACTCCACTGATAAGCTAGAAGGCTTCCCTCCAACACAGAAAGGCTTGGGGGCTCAGAAACTTACAAACAGTCCTGGATACAGCAAATCTGTATCTGGAACACTAATTACAGGAAAGGTAGGAAAACAGGCTTACAATTTTTTTTTCAGAAAAGTAGCAAAAAAGTACAGTTTTGTACCTACCATAAATGTAGATGTTCGAGTGCTAATACAGCTGCAGTCATAACAGATGGGTTCTCCTGCCGTCAGGCGGGTCCTCGGTCGGCCGAATTCTAAAGTCTAGGTCCGGCGTCGGTTGTCGTCACTTCTTCCCTGATGTCAGTGCGACAGTGGTATAAAAGAACCAGCCAACGCCATTTTCTTCAGTTTTTCTTGCCCCAGATGTCAGGTGCCCCCAGAAGGAAGGCAATACATAAATTTGTGTAATAAAACAATGCAAAATAATCAAAATACAGTAGTTGCAAGCAAATACACCATAAATGAATACCCCAATCAGGATGTATGAGGAGGTGTTAGCCAATAGGCCTGTCCCAAGAGGGGAAGGAGGGAGGGAAACCTGGACTGCAGCTGTATTAGCACTCGAACATCTACATTTATGGTAGGTACAAAACTGTACTATGTTCATCGTGCATACAGCTGTAGTCATAACAGATGGGTAGAATCCCAAAGCTAAGAAAGGGGTGGTAGGCACTAGGTGGAACTAGGAGGAGCCAGGATGCCCTGCAAGACTGCAGTGTCAAAGCCTACTCTAGTTTTGGAGTATAATGGTAGGTGGTAGTGCTTGGAGAAGGTATGCACAGAACTCCAAGTGGCTGCTTCCAAAATATCTTTGATAGGAACTCCTCTGAGGAAAGCTGCAGAAGTAGCTGTGGCCCTTGTGGAGTGAGATCTGATGCCTGCAGGTACAGTTTTACCATGAAAAGAGTAACAAAAGCGTATGCAGTGGGCTATCCATTTTGAAATTGTCTGTTTGGAAATTGGCTTCCCTTGAGCTCCTATAGCATAGGACACAAAGAGCTGTTCTGATTTTCTGAAAGGCCTTGTTCTGTCCAAATAGTAACGCAGCTGTCTGTGGATGTCCAAGGAATGTAGTAATCTCTCTCCTTTGTTTTGAGGATTAGGGTAAAAGGTAGGTAAGTGTATAGCCTGATTCAAAGCTACCCTGGATACCACCTTTGGCATAAAGGATGGGTTGGTTCGTAAGGAAACTCTGTCCTGATGGAAGATAAAAGGCTGCACAGCCATGAGGGCTTGTAGTTCCGATACCCTACGAGCTGAGGTGATAGCCAGAAGGAAAGCTGTTTTCCAGGACAAATATTGCAAATCTGTTGAAGCAGCTGGCTCAAAAGGAGGCAAGGTCAGCTTTTCTAGAATGAAATTGAGGTCCCACGCAGGTATTGGTTGTTTCCTTGGGGGTTTTATATTCTTAGCCCCTCTGAGGAACTGTCTTAAGAGGGGGTGAGAGAATAAGGTGGATCAGTGTTGTATTCTGCAGAAATGGCTGAGGCATGGATTTTGATGGAGGAGAATGAAAGTCCACTGCTTAGCAGCTCAGCTAGATACTGTAATATTTGAGGTAAATTCAGTTTTCCAGGATTCTGGCCCTTTTTCTCATTCCAGGCACAAAACCGTTTCCATTTTGCGGAGTAAGCTTTTCTAGTAGACGGCCTTCTGGCCTCCAAAATGACATCCTGCACCTCCTTGGAGAGTAGGGTCTGTTGTGATGTTAAGGAATCTTCCATGCGGCCAGATTGAGTGTTTTCAGCTGACTGTGAAGAGTTTTGAAGCTGTGCTGAGTCAGAAGAAGAGGCATTAGAGGTAGGGTCCATGGAGGGGAATGAGTCAGGCTCCTCAGGAGTGGGTACCAGTGCTGTCTTGGCCAGTCTGGAGCAATGAGAATCATCTTCGGTCTGTCTGCTCTGGTTTTTAATAGAACTTTGGACAGCAGAGGAAGAGGTGGAAAGGCATAAACTGTCATTGTTGTCCAACTGAAAGAGAGTGTCCACTCTCCAGGCCTTTGGATGAAAAGTCCTTGAGCAGAATTTTGTCAATTGGTGATTTTTGTGGGAGGCAAAGAGATCTATGTCTGGCCTTCCCCATGCTTGAATTATCTCTGTAAAAACTTGAGGATGCAACTTCCATTCGTGTGGATCTGTCATATTTCTGCTTAGGTTGTCTGCCAGCGTGTTTTCCTTGCCTGGCAAGTACTGTACTTGAAGTTTGATTTGTAATTCCAGAGCCATGTTCCAAAGTGACATGGCCAGCCTGCATAGGGGGTATGAATGAGTTCCTCCCTGTTTGTTTATGTACCACATTACTGTGGTGTTGTCTGTCCTTATCAATAGTTGACCTGGATGCAGAAGGTCTTTGAAAGCTATAATAGCATTTATTACTGCTAGCATTTCCTTTTGATTGATGTGAAGGTGATTTTCTTTTGGGGACCATTTGCCCTGAATGCACCGATCTGTCATGTGCGCCCCCCAGGCATAGTCCGAGGCGTCTGTTGTGATGACTTGATTTGCTTGAGGCTTGCAGAATGGGAGACCTGTGTTTGTTTGGCATGCTTGAGCCCACCACAGAAATTCCTTTTGAAGACATGGAATTAGTGGCATTATTGTTTCCAAACTGTGGCTGTGTTGAGACCATAGGTTTTTCGGGTACCATTGAAGTTTCCTCATATGCAGCTTTGCACATGGGATTAGTAGGATGCAAGATGCCATGAATCCCAGAGCCTGCAGGATTTTCCTTGCAGTCAGCCTGGTGAAATTTGCTAGTGTTCTGAAGTATTGAGTTAGTTGCCCCTGCTTCTCTGGCGTGAGGTAGGCCATCTGGGTGTTTGTGTCCAAGTTGGCACCCAGGAAAATTATTTTCTGAGAGGGTATTAGCCTTGATTTCTTTTTGTTGACTGTGTATCCCAGAGAATTCAACAACATTATTACAAAAGCCAGATGTTTCAGAAATATGTGCTTGCTGTCCGCTTGGATCAGGCAGTCATCCAAATATGGGTATATTTGTATCCCTTGAAGTCTGCAGTAGGCGATTACTGATGCCAGGCATTTCGTGAATACTCTGGGTGCAGTAGATAAGCCAAAGGGCAATGCAGAGAATTGATAATGGGTTGAACCTGCAAGAAATCTGAGGTATCTTCTCCAATTTTGTCTGACTGGGACATGCAGGTATGCCTCCTTGAGGTCCAATGTTACCAGCCAAGACTCCTTGCCCAGCATGGGAAGAAGCTGCTGTAATGTGAGCATCTTGAATTTTGGTGCAGTAGAAATGTGTTTAGGATGGATAGGTCCAAAATAGGTCTCCAATCTTTTCCCTTCCTTGGTACCAGGAATAGTCTGGAATAAAAACCTTGACCTTGTTCGTGAGTAGGTACCTCTTGAATAGCTTTCATGTCCATGAGATCTGAAATTTGTCTTTGTGCCTCTGCCCTTTGATTGTGTGGCAGGTTTGGCATGCCTCTCATTTTTGGAAGGGTGTGAAAATGGAATCTGTAGCCTCTGTTTATAATGTCCAGGATCCATTTGTCTTTTGTGACTATATGCCAATTTTTTGAAAATAATGCCAGTTTTCCGCCTAAGGGTGCTGCCATTTGAGCCTTGCTTGGCATGCAAAGGGGAAAGTCATTGGGCTTGCTTTCTGAATGGCTGCGAACTATCCTCACCACTTCTTTGGGTAGGAGCTTGCCATTGTCTGACTCTAAACGATCCTTGAGATTGCCCTCTGCCCCTCGGGCGCCTGTATCTACCTCTTTGGGGTCTGTCCGTGGCTGGAAAGGACCAATTTTTGGAAGGCCAATTTCTACTGAAACGTGGAGGTTGTACCTGTAGAAAATCTTTCACTGTTTGCATTGATTTAGCCTTTTCCTCCATTTTCTTTAATACCTCCTCAGCTTTAACACCAAATAATACATCCTTTTGCAGAGGGGCATCTAGTAATTTAGCTTTGACATGATCTGGCAAGGTTTGCTTCTTGAGCCAGGCATGTCTACGTATGACTGATCCTGTAACAGCAGCTCTACATGAGGCCTCTAGAGCATCAAAACCACATTGCAAGGTATGTTTACCCACTTGTTCTGCACTATGCATCAAATCCTGCAACTCCTTCAAGTCTGGTTGTTCAGGTTGTGACATTTTACTTCTCAACTGTGATAACAGAAACTGTTGGTACTTTAGCATATGGAACTGGCAGTTTAATGCCCTCATGGTTAAGGTGGCCGAGGTGTATACCTTTTTTCCCCACCTTTCTAAGGATCTGGAATCTCTCTCGGAAGGTAATGGATTTTTAGCAGTGGAGGCCTTAATTCCCTTGGGGCCCTGTGAGATAGTTTCTGGGTCAGCCGCATGGCTTTTGTATAAAAATTGGTGTGAGTTAGGAACCCGGTAGTACCTGTCCGGCTTGACTGGGGCTGGAGGTAAGGAATCCGGGTTAAGGCAGGCCTCCGAGTACACATCATCTAGTATGTCTAAGACAGGAGGTATAGCCAGAGGCCTGTGCTGAGGTAGCAAGAGAAAATCCCTAAGCCTTTTCTTGGAATCTGAGTACTCTTGGCCTTCCCAGTGGAAGTGTTCCCTTAAGGTATGCAAGGTTTCCCCAAATGAGTAATCCTCTGGGGGCGAGACAGAGGGAATGGACTCCTCTGCATCAGAATCTTCAAAAGGGGAGTAAGAATGTTCTTGTTCATCAGAGTGCTCTGAAATAATGGAGGCCTGGTCAGAGGAGGGGGATTCTTCCTCCACTCTAGGCCTTTTGTCTGGGGGGGGGGGGTTGAGAACCCCTGATGAGGGTAATTAAATCCTCAGCCATTTTAAGCATCTGTTTTTTAGGCATGGGGGCTGGAGAAGGGCCCTGTGCAGCTTGTCTCTTAGAATGCATGGCTGCTTTAGACTTAGTGAAAGCCTTGATGGAAAAGGAAGAGGAAGGTCTGAAGACACCTTGGGAGGAGGCAGACCTGTCTACATTTTGAGATTCACCACCAAGAGTGGCTTCGGTATCTGTAGTCGGGGTGTGGGCCGAGGAGCCTGTGACCTCGGGCACAGAAGACACCGCCAATGAAGAGTCGTCGGTAGGCAGGGGCTGCGTAGGCGCCTCACTGAGAACCACCTGAAGTCGGCTTTGGCGTGGTGTCGGTAGAGGCCGCGGACCTCGTGTGTCGGTCCTTATCTTTGCGTTTTTTAGACAAAACTGGAGTCTGAGTATCCGACGACATAATATAGTTAAATTTTTTGCCAAAATAGTGCTGGGCGAACTCCGCCCGACGCTTAATGGTGCGTTTGTTGAATGTAGCACAAAAACGACAGACCGAGAAGTCGTGGTCTGGGCCTAAGCAAGGAATGCAGAGGGAATGAAAATCCTTATGCGGTATTTGCTTCCCACATGAAATAAAATTATTAACTTTGTCTGACATCAATCTGAGGCAAGAAAAGTTTCCCCAACGGGGTACTTAGCTTTCAAGAAGACTTCGGTTGCAAAATTTTCGTAATTTCAGGAGCTGGCCGGCCGGCACTTGCGAACTGCTTCTGCTTCGGGCACCGCGCGGCAAGAAAGACTGGAGAAAATGGCGTCGGCTGGTTCTTTTATACCCCTGTCGCACTGACGTCAGGGAAGAAGCGACAACAGACGCCGGACCTAGACTTTGGAATTCGGCCGACCGAGGACCCGCCTGACGGCAGGAGAACCCATCTGTTATGACTGCAGCTGTATGCACGATGAACATCAGTAGTAAAAACAATTCACATGCAGTGCAAGCTGGCACACTTGAGTATGTAGCAATATTAGTCCACACACAGTTTGAAAAAATGTAATTAAATTAAAAAGGACTAAAAGCAAGTGCAGAAAGGGTTTATTAGGTAGAATGCGGTAAAGAGATGGGACTGGGGGAGTGTCCTAGATCAAATCTACAGTGGGGCGGGCACTGCAAAAGCCACCAAATTTAAACTACAACCAAGAGCAGGGAGGGGGGTTGGGGAAAAGTTTCAACACAGATGTGAGGAATCAGAGTGCAAATTATAAAACCAAAAAATATATACTGATCTCTGTATATTTGCAGAACACTAAGACAACAGATATCTAAGCAACAATTTAGCTCTGTAATACAGAATAATACAGAAAAATATACTCAGCTCTATATATTTGCAGATAGTCTTGTAAGGCTGTTCCACTTTAAATGCAGACTGCTGCTATTAACAGTTCAAATTAAGGGAACCTTGAGTTAACAACACACAAGCAATGGAAACCAAAATGAGGGGGGGGGGGGGAGTTTCAACAGAGATGTGAGGAATCAGAGTGCAAATTATAAAACCAAAAAATATATACTGATCTCTGTATATTTGCAGAACACTAAGACAACAGATACCTAAGCAACAATTTAGCTCTATAATACAGAATAATACAGAAAAATATACTCAGCTCTATATATTTGCAGATAAAGTTCCGTATCCTAGTGGTGATGCAAATGTTGTATGCAGAACTATGGAAAAAGAATGGACTAGGTTTGGTAAGATTAGTGATCTCAAACTGGATTTTAAAACCCATTTTAAATGTGTTTCTAGAAAAGGAATAAGTATAAAAAATGTCTTGGAAGGACATTATGAGTGTAAAGGAAGTGGAACTAGAAATAAGAAAGGGACATTTACATGTGGGAGATGTGCACAATGTCCTTATATTAAAAACATGGATTCAGTTCACTTAGATTCTAGAAACAGAACCTTAATGCTGAGGAGCTATAGTAATTGTGAGACCAGTGGAGTTGTACATTTTGCTATGTGTGAGTGCCAAGCATTCTATGTAGGAAAAACCGAGAGAAAATTGAAAAGAAGAATATACGAACATTTGAATGCTATACATAATAAAAATGTTAATAAGGCACTATATAGACATAGTATAGAATGTGAAATGGGAAAATATAGTTTCCCCAAGAGATTTGAGAGGAGGCATGTGGGAGACCAGAATAGAATACAGGGAACTTTACTGGCAGATTTTTTTAGAAGCCAGTAGGTTCCCTGGAATAAATGATGGGTTTATCCCTAGCCCCAGTTTTAAAGCTGAGAGCGGCAATATTATAAGATTTGTGATATTTATTATAAGTGCATTTTATTATATTTAAAATTCAGTACTGAAAAAAATTTTTGATGAATAAAGCAGTATACATAAGTAGCCATTAGAGAGTACACAGATAACATTTTAAAAATACAATATGTTTAAATAGTAGGTAGTTTTACAATTTATTTTTAAGGAGAGGTGTCGTTTTTAATAAACAGTGATGTAGGAAGTAATATTTATTATTGTATTTTATGAAATTTTATTAAATGATTTACAAAGTGCAGGTAAAATGGTTTTAATTAAGGTATTAATGTGATAGATGTGAAATGAATTGTGGGTAGAGTTTATGAATTGTAATGTTAGGGATGCAATACTTTCATTTGTGAATTTGTATTTAATTGGGGTATTTAAGGTTGGATATGGTTTTTGTTTTTATCTGATGTAATTGAGGACGAAAACGTATTTTAAAAGTCTAGCATTTATTTGAGTGCCTTTATTGCTGCAATTAACCCGATTTACGCCCGTGATAGTCTGCTGCTTATTTGGAGGTCCATCGAGGTGTGGATGACTGGTTATTGGCATATCATGACTAAACTAACTACGACATATGAGACTAGTATAAGACTAACCATCTGACCACACTATGACTCTTGTCACTTTTGAATACATTTCTCCCTTGCCAGTTTGGTTTCTCACTAGGTCATATTCTGCTCCTATATTCTAGGTGTGGAATTTTTTTTTCTCCATTAGAATTATGACTAGTAAATGAAAAAACTCATGTGCAGAGTGGATATGGGATGGTGCTTTTAGGTAAGAAATGTCTAGTCAATGGAATACTATCATCTCTCCTCTTTAACTGAGCTGCTACTAGTGCCATATGCCATGTAAACACCTCTAGTAAAACACCAAATGCTATGAAAAGAATGGACAATCATTAACCTTGGGTAATTTTCTTGCAAATGGTAAACCCTAATAAGCATATTTGAGCACTGCACTGCCTAATGAAAAATCCAGTCCCTGTGTTCCAAAGTGCAAGCAATTCCAAATGATCAATATCTTGAGCATTTTACATCAAATAAACTGTTTCAGGCTAAGGTCTGCATCTTGGTCAAGCCCCCTGATGGTTTGGGATGGCCCTTTTCAAGGGAAACCTTGATGAGTGGATGGGAAATAGAAAATTCACCCCGGGGATCATTCCAGTGGCTCTACTTGACAGAGGCACTAGGAACTAAGGTCGGGTGGCATGATGCCAGGGTAATCCTATGGGCTAGGCTTGTAAAGGCTCCATGGCCATTAGCCTAGTACACACCTATGAACCTATGAAAACAGGCATGAAACATTCTATCTTGGAACTTGTTCAATTAAAACTTTTAGTAAGGCGTAACAGTGACAGAGAGACAGTCAGTCATGTTATGAAATCTGCGGTGCGTCCCTGATAGATAACTTCAGCAACCATCATAATAATCCTCTAAGAGAAGAAAACTGAGAACCTTCCTTTGCTTTGCTTTACCATAGGCATGACAGGATGAGAATGAGTTCTGCACACTTTGGTTTGAATGACCCTTGGAAGAAAACTGTTCTATAACATGCCCTAATGTCATGCTTGTGGGACTTTCTTGTGGATAACTTTATTTTGTGACAAAGCAGCCTATTTTTTTTTCTGAAAAGATTTTTTTTCCAAATTTCAGCAGATTCGTTAACGGCAGCAAATGCCAAACATTGTATGTATGTTTATATGCCTAGCACGTTAACATTTTGTAAGAAAATTCTGCTCAAAAAAGGTAGCCAACCTTTAAAATACTGACAAGGAAGACATATAATTCCATTTATGTAGTGGTTCCACAGTCTTGCAGTCGTCGTTTGGCAAGGAAGCTAGACTCTGAAGTCATATCTACGTAATGTAATATGTCAATGAAAGTGTTAATCAAATTTACGACTGAAATATAAATAATGGCAGTCCAGAAAGGCCCTAAAGATTATTGTGGTTTGTAAGAAATGACAGTGCTACTTCTGTGGTAGTTGGTTGTGAATATTCAAACTCTTGTACTAATGTAAGACATCCTGGCAGTAGGGAATAACAGAATACAGTGCAGACTTTGGAGGCTACTTTATGCTGGTAGAAAAGAAAGCCGAGTACATAAAATGAGTCATGTAAGGTAAAAGCTCCCAAATCAAATTCCAGGTAATCCGCCATTATCACTTTCTCTCATCTCACAGTTTTGTCGCCTAGAGTCACCAGCTCTTACAGACAGTCCCTTAATTCCACCTCTGTGGCATAAAAAGATAAAGCCTTTGTGAATGCACAGATTACCTGAGTCTGAGCAGCAGCACAAATGCTGGAGAAGCTAGGTTGGGAAGGTGTAATGAGTTACAGACACTTGCACACCCATCCTGGGGGAAACTGCAAACCAATCAATGCCCATTGTGAACTGGCATCTGGTATGAAGCACAGGCTGAAGGATTATGTGCTTAGTTTCACAAAGTTAATGCAGTAACCTCTACTGCACATCAGCAGCTGAAAAGCTCCATGAGCCACTGGAGTAATATGGGTATGCACATCAGATCACCAGGGGAGGAGTTAGCCTAATTAGAATTGCCCTGAAGACCTGGATAAAAAAAATGGCATAACTATGGGAGTAGAAACATCAGGTATTTCTCCAGTCTAAAGACAATTATAGCCCATAAAAGCTGGAGGCCAAGGGTGACTGAATATGACCCTTGGGCTGTTAAGACTAGGGCAGTCACTGATTCTGTAGCCCAGGTGATGGCATGAGGTTAGTCACGGTACAAAACAACTTTCAGGCCTGCCTGGATGATGGCTCTCTCCGGTCAGCTTTCGCCCTGTTAAGACTGGTGAGAAAGTACAGTTGTGTACACTTACCATAAAATGTAGATGTTAGAGTGTATTCACTGTTGCAGTCATCACACTTGGGTTATCTGCCTGCAGGTAGCCCTCAGTCAGCCCGAATACCACAGTCTCGGGATTTCTGCATCGGATGCTGTCACCACTTCCATGACGTCAGATGGTCAGGGATATAAAACATGCAGCCGATGCCATTACATCAGTTTTTCTAGCCCCAGATGTCAGCAGCCCCCAAAATAGGAAGCAATTACATGGTGTGGAACACCTCCAGTAAAAAGTAAATACCATTGCCATAAGATATGGCCAAAAAAGAGGATAGGTAGAAAGTATAGATAAGTCAGGGGGCTGGAGGGAGGGTAACCAGGGCTGCAACAGTGAATACACTCAAACATCTACATTTATGGTAAGTGTACACAACTGTACTATGTTCTTCATGTTTCACTGTTGCAGTCATCACACTTGGGTTGATTCCCAAAGCTGAGGAAGGGTGGAGGCAGTCAAGAAGTGTTAGGGCTGGCTAGCAGGCCTTGTAAGACTGCTGTAGCAAATCCAGCTCTGGATTTAGAAAAGATAGGTAAGTGGTAATGCTTGGTGAAAGTGTGTACAGAACTCCAGGTTGCAGCATCCAGGATGTCCCTGGTAAGGACTCCCCTGAGAAATGCTGTAGAGGTTGAGGTAGCCCTAGTGGAACAGGTTCTGATCCCCTGTGGGGTAGGTTTTCCATGGTGTTTGTAGCAGAAATGGATGCAGTGTGCTATCCATCTGTAGATGGTTTGCTTTGAAATGGCCTTGCCCTCTGCCCCTGTAGCAAAGCTGACTAGCAGCTGGCCAGATTTTCTGAAAGGTTTAGTCCTGTGGAACCTAAGCTGTCTGTGCATGTCCAGGGAGTGCTGGATCCTTTCCCCTTTACACTGTGGATTAGGAAAAAAAGGTGGGTAAATGGATGGATTGGTTTAAAGCAACACTGGATACTACCTTGGGCATAAATGATGGGGTAGTCCTGAGGGAAACCCTATCCGCATGGAAGATAATGAAGGGTTCCAAGGCCATAAGAGCCTGCAACTCAGACACTCTTCTTGCTGAAGTGATGGCTAGAAGTAAGGCTGTTTTCCAAGAGAGGAATTTTTACTCTGCTGTAGCAGCAGGCTCGAAAGGGGTAAGCGTGAGCTTCTCTAGTACAAAGTTAAGGTCCCAGGCAGGAGTGGGAGCTCTCCTCAGGGGTCTTAAATTGTTAGCTCCTCTCAGGAACTGTTTAACCAGAGGGTGAGAAAAGAGGGGTGGCTCAATATTGCAATGAGCTGAGATGGCAGAGGCATGAATCTTAACTGAAGGGAAGGATAGGCCTTTGTGGAGCAGCTCTGCTAGGTAATCTAGATTTGAGGCAAGGTGGGCATGGTTGTGTCCTTACCCCGAGACTGGCACCAAGAGCAGTATCTTTTCCACTTTTCTGAATATGATTTCCTAGTACTAGGCCTCCTGGCCTCAAGGATGACATCCAGCACCTGTTTGCTGAGGGTTGGTGGTGATACATTCAAGGAATAAGCCAGGCTGCTAGGTTCTGGGCTTGCAGCTGAGGATGTAAAATCTGGCCTTCCTGCTGGGACAGCAGAGAGGGTGTCTGATGCAGATGCCAGGGTGGCACTGCTGTCAGACCGCAAAAGTGGGTACCAGTGTTGGCGTGGCCAGTCTGGTGCAATCAGGATTGTCCTTGGCCTGTCCTGTTTGATCTTGAGTAGTACTTTCGAGAGGAGAGACAGTGGGGGAAAGGCATAGACAGAACGTTTTTCCCATATAAAGGAAAGGGCATCCACTTTCCATGCTTGGCTGTGGGGAGTTCTAGTGCAAAATTTGCTCAATTGATTGTTCTGGGGGGAATCAAAGAGGTCCACCTCTGGTGTTCCCCACCTGTGGATTAAAAGCTTGAATGTGTTGGGTTCCAGTTTCCACTCGAGTGGGTCCATTAGATTTTTGCTTAAATCGTCTGCCAGTGAATTTTCTTTGCCTGGCAGGAATTGAGCTTGCAGGTGCACTTGGTTGCTCAAGGCTGTGCTCCACAGAGCCATGGCTAACCTGCAGAGTGGGTACGAACGAGTTCCCTCCTGCTTGTTTATGTACCACATGACTGTGGTGTTGTTTGTCTTTATCAAGAGTTGTCCTGGAAGGATAAGGTATTTGAAGCCTGTCAGTGCATTCTGTACAGCTAACATTTTTTTTGATTGACATGCATTTGTCCTGGGCTCCATTTGCCTGCCATGTGAGCCCCCCATGCATGGTCTGATGCGTCTGTTGTCAGGGTTTGTGCCATGGGGGATTGAATGAAAGGGAGTCCCTTGTTGTGGTTGCAGGTCTCTTCCCACCAAAGGAACTCTGTCCTTAGGCAAGGAATGATAGGAATCACTGTTTCCAGGTTCTGAGAATGTTGACACCAGAGACTTTTTAAGTACCATTGAAGTTTCCTCATATGCAGTCTTGCATATGGAATTAGGAGAATGCATGAGGCTACAGTATTTTTCTTGCAGATACTTGGGTTTGGGTGGCCAGTAGTTTGAAGTAATTTGTCAAATAAACCTGCTTTTCTGGAGTGAAAAATGCCATCTGGGAAGTTGTGTTCAAGCTTGCTTCCAGGAATACAATTTTTTGGCTGGGTACCAAATGTGATTTCTTTTCATTGATTGTATACCCCAGAGAAGTTAGGAGTCTCTTTACAAATGTCTGGTGCTGAAGTAGCAATTCCTGACTGTCTGCCTGAATCAGGCAATTGTCCAAGTATGGGTAAATTTGAATATTTCTCTGCCTGTAGTATGCAATGGCTGGAGCCAGGCACTTTGTGAATACCCTGGGCACAGTAGATAAGCCAAAGGGAAGTGCAGAGAACTGAAACGTTGATATTTCCTGCAAGATTCCCTTAACGGGCTGTGCAGATAAGCTTCTTTTAAGTCTAGGGCGACCTGCCAGGAATCCTTGGCTAGCATAGAAAGCAGCTGATGGAGTGTAAGCATTTTGAACTTTGGTACCAGCAGAAAGATGTTGAGAATTGACAGATCCAGGATGGGGCGCCAAGAGTTCTCTTTTCTGGGCACCAGGAACAGTCTGGAGTAGAAACCCTGTCCCCTTTGCTCTGTTGGAACAGGTTGAATAGCTCTGACACTGAGAAGAGAAAGTACTTGCTTTTGGGCCTCTACCCACTGGTTTGGAGGAAGGTCCGGAAATCCGCTTGGGGTTGGCAGTGAGTGGAAGTATAATCTGTATCCCTGGGATACAATGTTTAAGACCCATCAGTCCTGGGTAATGTACTCCCAGTTTTTTGCATGCAGGGTGGGTTTTCCTCCTAGGGGTGCAAGTACTTGGGCATGGCTGGGAAGGATGAAGGACAAGTCATTGTGAACTTTCTCCATAAGATGGTGACTTACCACTCCCTGTTTTTGAGGTGGGAGCACTCTATTGTTTAGATCTGTGCATACCCTGAGACTGTAGTCTTTGTGGCCTGTTGTTCCTGGGTTTGGACTGAGAAGGCCTGGTTGGGACTGGAAAGGACCAGTTTTCTGAAGGCCAATGCCTACTGAATCTTTGTGGCTGTATCTGTAAGAAATCTTTAACAGTTTGCATAGATTTAACTTTTTCCTCCATCTTTTTAAGAACCTCTTCTGCTTTTGTGCAAACAAACATTTTTGGTTTTTTGGAGCATCTAGTGATTTTGCTTTGACATGGTCTGGCAAGATTTGTTCCTTCAGCCAAGCATGCCTTCTCAGAAGAGACCCAGTGACAGCAGCCATGCAAGATGCTTCTAAGGCATCAAAACCACACTGCAAATTATGTTTACCAACTTGGTTTGCAGAATGCATTAACTCTTGTAAAACTTTATTTTCTGCACAATCAGGAATTAACATTTTTTGTTTAATTAGTTCCATAATATGCTGATGGTACTTTAACATGTGAAACAGTTAGTTATGTACTCACCATAACGATCGATGTATGTGGTCCATCTCGTCTACATTCTTTACTCACGGGTTCGGAGCAGATTCTTGGCTCCGACTCGGCCAACTATTTCTCTAGCACGAAGTCTCTAATTGGCTGGGCTAACCCAGTATCCCAAGATGCACCTCGCCTTAGCCCCAGATCTTGTTTGCAACCATACCAATTATAACCCATACATGGCCAACACTGGAAGGAATTCCAGCCAAAGAAAGAAAAAGCAACTGACCTTGAAGGGTTCAGAGACAATATTCCTCCAAATCCTCTAGGAAGGGGGCAGGTGGGGGGGGGGGTACGTAAGAATGTAGGCGAGATGGACCACATACATCGATCGTTATGGTGAGTACATAACTAACTGATGTTATGTGGTCCTATCTCGCCTCCATTCTTTACTCATGGGACAGCGTCCCCAGCACCTCTATCCTGGGAGGCTCATAGAAAGATACTCCTGAGAACTGTGGAACCAAAGGAAGCTCGGCCCCTAGAACCCACGTCCAGCTTGTAATGAGTGATAAAGGTGTGAGGAGAGGCCCAGGTGGCAGCAGCACAAATATACAGTGAAAGCCAGGAATGGAAAGCTATTGATGTAGACATTTCCCTGGTAGAGTGAGCTCTGACGGGAAAAGGTAAACTTCTGCCTGCCGCCGAGTAGATGAAGGAAATACAATCTTTAATCCATTTAGAAATTGTGCACTTGGAAACAGGACAACCTGCTCTGTTCTCTGAAAAGGACACAAACAGTTGATCAGACTTCCTAACCTGTTTAGTCCTGTGTAAATAGAACCTCAATTGCCTGTGCACATCCAACTGATGGAACCTGAACTCTGCTTTATTGTAAAAATTTGGAAAGAACACTGGTAACTCGATAGATTGATGCAGATTAACAGTGGATGACACCTTCGGAAGGAAGGATGGGTTAAGTCTCAGTGAAACTCTGTCCTTATGAAAGGTCAAATACGGAGGTTTAATGGACAGAGCTTGAAGCTCTGATACTCTTCTGGCTGATGTAATGGCTATTAGAAACACCGTTTTCCAAGATAAAAATTTCAGTTCACATGTGGCAGCTGGTTCAAAGGGTGGTGAAGTGATGGCTTTTAGCACAAGGTTTAGGTCCCATGGCATGACAGGCTCTGACACAGGAGGGCAAAGTAGCCAAGCGCCTTTCAAGAAGGCCTTGCAGAGTTTATGGCCCATAAGAGAGGGCTTGTGAGATGTATGGAAATTGGAGATTGCAGCCAATTGCACTTTAATGGTAGTGGGCGAAGAGCCCTGATGGAAAAGCATGGCTAAAAAATCTAAAACCGATGGAATTGGGGCTGTGAAGGGGTCCAAACTTTGGGCCTGAGCCCAAATGGAGAATCTCTTCCATTTGCTGGAATAAATTTTTCTGGTAGAAGACTTACGAGATGAAGACAAGATGTGTACCACCTCTGGTGAAAAAGAATGCCGTCTAACTAGTGATGGAAGTGGAGTAGCCAGGCTGTCAGCCTGAGGGTTCGCAGGGACAGATGGAGCTGGCCTGACATGTGAGTCAGGAGGTCTGGCACTGGGTTCAGAGTCCAAGGACCATCCACTGCGTACTTCTGAGGAAAAGGGAACCATACTTGTCGAGGCCAGTGTGGAGCAATAAGAATCATCCTGCTTCCCAAGGATATGGCTTTCTGAATCACTCTTGGTAACAGAGGAAACGGAGGGGAAAGCGTAGACCAGACCGGGAGGCCAATCGCAGGCTAGAGCGTCCCTGGGCGACTCCCCTCGTGGGGGAATCAGTGTGAAGTACTCGCTGCATTTGGCATTGAGGGGACTGGCAAAGAGATCGCAGCAAGGCTGACCCCACCTGTTGAAAATTTGAACCACCACTCGGTTGTTCAGGGACCACTCGTAAGGCATCAGAATAGCTCTGCTCAGCCTGTCCGCTATCACATTGGACTTTCCCGGAATGTGCATTGCCACTAAATACTGTTGGGAAAACACTGCCCAATGCCACACTCGCATGGCCTCTTTGCAGAGGGGATAAGACTTGGTTCCCCCTTGCTTGTTCAGGTACCACACTACGGACATGTTGTCCGAGTGAATCGCAATCGTTCCCAGAGGTAGAGAGTCTTGGAGTGCTCACAACACTAGAAACACCACTCTCATCTCCAGAACACTGATGTGCAGATGTACCTCGTGATCTTGCCACGTGCCTTGGACCGTTCTGCCAAGATAATGCCCCCCACCCCATCTGGGAGGCGTCCTGGGTCACCGTGGCCACTGGAGACATAGGAATCAAGCTCCTCCCTTTGTCCAGATTGGCGGAACGTAGCCACCAGCGGAGGTCCTGTTTGCACCGTTCCGTGAGAAGTATCAAGTGGGAAAGAGGAAGTTTCTGAAATGACCATTGGGCGGAAAGGAGCCATTGCAGAATCTGCATATGTAACCTGGCCAGAAGCACCAGCATGATGGTGGTGGCCATGGAGCCCAAAAGCTGGAGAACTAACCTGGCTTTAACTCTTTTGAGGGGCAACAGTGCGTGGATCTGAGACTGCAGCACTCTTATTCTCTCTTGTGGCAGAAAGGCTCGCATCTGAATAGAGTCTAGCTCTGTGCCTATAAAAACAACACACTGTGAGGGCAGCAAGGCAGACTTTTCCCAGTTTAAAGTAATTCCTAATTGTTGGCACAGTGCTATGGTAGTCTCCCTGGCTTGAACGAGCAGATGCCTGGTGGGGGCGGTGAGAAGCCAGTTGTCCAGATACGGAAACACCTGGAAACCCTGACGTCTCATGTGACCTGTCACCACTACCAAACACTTGGTGAACACCCTGGGGGCTGAGGTGAGACCAAAGGGCAGGGTACGAAAAGTACAGTTTTGTACCTACCATAAATGTAGATGTTCGAAGATCCACATTGCTGCAGTCCTTACACTTGGGGTAGTCAGCTGTCCTCAGTCGGCCCGAATATCAAAGTATTAGGCTGACGTCGGTCAAAGCGCTTAAGACTGACATCAGGACGTCAGGGTACAAATGCGCATGACTGACGTCATATCCTCAGTCTTTTCTTGCCCCAGATGTCAGAAGACCCTAAAGAGAAAGGTCAAAACCAAAAGACAGCAAAAAACAACCAACCACCCTTGCACCAACCATATGTACAATATATACAATATTCACAATATTTACAATCCAACCCACACAACCGCCTCTAACTACAGAGGGGAAGGAGGGAGGGTAAATTGGACTGCAGCAATGTGGATCTTCGAACATCTACATTTATGGTAGGTACAAAACTGTACTATGTTCTTCATCTCACATTGCTGCAGTCCTTACACTTGGGTAGAATCCCAAAGCAGAGGTAAGGGAGGATGGCAAAACTATAAAGCAGTAGGAGCTGCCAAAATGCCCTGTAAAATTGCAGTGGCAAAACCAGCCCTAGATTTAGAGTAAAGTGGAAGGTGATAATGCTTAGAGAAAGTATGCACTGAACTCCAAGTAGCTGCCTCCAAAATATCTTTAGTTGCCACCCCCTTAAAAAAGCTGTAGAAGTGGCAGTAGCCCTAGTGGAATGAGGCCTAATCCCAGCTGGAATCTCCTTACCATGATGGGAATAACAGAAAGCAATACAAAACCCAATCCACTTAGAAATAGTTTGTTTTGACACAGGCTTGCCCTGAGAACCCAAAGCAAATGAAACAAATAACTGCTGAGACTGCCTGAACCCTTTAGTTCTGCTTAAATAATATCGCAACTGCCTGTGTACATCCAAAGTGTGCAAAATCTTTTCCCCTTTATTTTGGGGGTTTGCATAAAAAGTAGGCAAATGAATAGTTTGGTTTAAAGCCACACTAGAAACCACTTTAGGCATAAAGGAAGGATTAGTACATAAAGATACCCTATCCTTATGGAAAATTAAGAAAGGCTCAACCGCCATAAGGGCCTGTAATTCAGAAACCCTTCTTGCAGAGGTAATGGCCAACAAAAACGCAGTCTTCCATGTTAAATATTTCGACTCGGCAGTAGCTGCAGGCTCAAAAGGTTGTAGAGTGTGTTTCTCCAACACAAAATTGAGATCCCAAGCAGGAGTAGGAGCTCTCGTGGGGTCTTATATTCTTTGCCCCTCTAAGGAATTGCTTAAACAAAGGATGAGAAAACAATGGTGGGTCACAGTCATAGTGAGCAGAAATTGCTGCTGCATGAACCTTAATAGAAGAGAAGGACAAACCTTTGTCCAGTAACTCAGTAAGATATTGAAGAGCCACACTTAAATTAGGCTCAGAAACATCAAATTCCTTTGCTGTACTCCAAAATAAAAATCTCTTCCATTTATCTGCGTACACTTTCCTTGTACTAGGCCTTCTGGCCTCCAAAATAACATTCAAAACTTGCTGTGGAAGCTGAGACCCTCCAGGGTTCAAAACAGAATATGCCAGGCTGTTAGGTGAAGAGAATGAAGTATGACATTGAGTAAATGACTGTTCTCCTGAGACAGCAGGTGTGGAATCGAAGGTAAAGGCCATGGAGGCTCCCGTACCAGGCTTCTCAGTAATGGGTACCAGTGCTGTTGAGGCCAATCTGGAGCTATTAAAATCATCTTTGGCTTGTCCTGTCTGACCTTCAGGAGTACCTTTGGGAGGAGAGGCAGAGGTGGAAAGGCATACACATGAAGCTTGCTCCAATTGAATGAAAGAGCATCCACTTTCCAAGCTGTGGGATGAAACCTTTTTGTGCAAAACTTTGGCAGCTGGTAGTTTAGTGGAGAAGCGAACAGATCTATGTCTGGAGTTCCCCATAACACTGTCAATTTCTGAAATACATGAGGATCCAATTTCCACTCGAGGGGATCCATAATTTGTCTGCTCAACACATCTGCTAAGGAGTTCTGTGCTCCCGGCAGAAACCTTGCCTGACGATTTAGCTGTAAACTGAGAGCAGTCTCCCACAAAATCATTGCTTGTCTGCATAGAGGATAAGAATGTGTTCCCCCTTGCTTGTTGATGTACCACATGACAGTTGTGTTGTCTGTTAGAACCAACACCTGCCCTGGAAGAAGTAAATCCTTGAAAGCTATTAATGCAAATTGGACTGCTAACATCTCCTTCAAGTTGATATGTAGATGTTGAAGTCTGGCAGGCCACGTGTCTTGTACCCACTTTCCATTTAGATGAGCTCCCCAAGCTTTGTCTGAGGCATCTGTCGTTAGAATCTGAGCTGCCTCTGGCCGGGTCACAGAGAGTCCCTTGTTTAGGTGACATTCCTGAGCCCACCACAAAAACTCCTTTTGAATGCAAGGTATTATCTGAATGACAGTGTCCATATCTTGGCAGTGCTGTGTCCATACATTTTTGAGATACCATTGTAGCTTCCTCATATGCAGTTTGGCATTGGGAAGCACCAGAATACAAGATGCCATGAACCCCAAGGCTTGAAGGACTGTCCTTGCAGTCAGCCTGGACTGATGAGACAATTGATGGAAGTAAAGAGAAAGATTCTTTTGTTTGTCCGGGGTCAAAAGGCCATCTGGGCTGCTGTATTCAGTCTCACACCCAGAAAGCACATGTCCTGAGAGGGTACTAGACTGGACTTTATTTCGTTCACAGAATACCCCAGGCATCTTAGCACTGCTATCACATACTGTAAATGATGAAGAAGTTAGTCCTTTCCTTGGGCCAGAATCAGGCAATCGTCCAAATAAGGATAAATCTGTATTCCTCTTAGCCTGAAGAAAGCTATCACTGGAGCCAGAACCTTCGTGAATACTCTGGGCGCAGTAGATAAGCCAAAGGGCAATGCAGAGAACTGATAATGAGAAGTCCCAGCCCGAAAACGCAGATACTTCCTGCAACTTAGCCTGATAGGAACATGAAGGTAAGCCTCCTTGAGATCCAGAGTCACCATCCAGTGATCTTTGCCCAGCAGAGGTAAAAGCTGTTGTAACGTCAACATTTTGAACTTGGGAATGTCCAGGTAAGTGTTGAGGATAGATAAATCCAAAATTGGTCTCCACGTGTTCCCCTTTTTTGGTACTAGGAACAGGCGAGAATAAAATCCTAGGCCCACTTCTGGCAGAGGGACCAGTTGTATGGCCCCTATTTGAAGCAGCAGAGAAATTTGTTTGTGAGCCTCTAGTCTTTGCTGAGGAGGAATGTCCGGCATGCCTTTGAAAGGAGGCAAGGTATGGAAATAAAACCTGTAACCTTGGTGTATAATATCCAATACCCATCTGTCTTGGGTAATCAAACTCCAATTTTCCTTGAAGAGTGCCAACCTTCCTCCCAAAGGTGCTGCCAGGCAAGAAGGATCTGGCAGCTGAAAAGGTAGGTCATTGGGCCTGTTTACGAAAGGACTGGCCCCTGCCCTCACCCGAAGATTGTGCAGGTGAACTCCCTGTTCTAGGTCTGAAGGAGCTCTGAGCTCTGCCCCTACCACGTCTAGATCTACCCCTAGACTGTGAATCATAAGAAGGGTACGTCCACCCCTTAGCAGGCCAATTCCTACTAAACTTCGGAGGCTGAACTTGCAAAAAATCTTTAACAGCCTGCATAGACTTAGCCTTGTCTTCCATTTTCTTCAAGACTGACTCCACAGGAGGACCAAACAACACATCAGACTGCAAAGGAGCATCCAAAATCCTTGTCTTAACATGGTCAGATAAATTCTGATCCCTTAGCCAGGCGTGCCTGCGAAGAACTGACCCAGTGGCAGCCACCCTAGACGAGGCCTGTACAGCATCAAAACCACATTGCAAAGAATGCTTACCCACCTGATCAGAGACATGTACCAAATCTTGTAATTCTTTACACTCAATGCCTTCCGCCAGAGCATCTACCTTAGACTTCAATTGAGTAAGAAGATAATTTTGATACTTCAACATGTGAAACTGGCAATTCAAAGCCCTCATAGCTAAGGTGGAAGAAGTATAGACTTTCTTTCCCCATCTATCCAAAGCTCTGGCCTCTTTATCTGGAGGAACCGGATTTTATTACAACAGAGGCCTTGACACCCTTAGGTCCCTGACTAACAGTTTCTGGGTCCGCCCTAGGACTCTTATAAAGATATTTATGAGCCTCAGGCACCCTGTAATACCTATCCGGTTTAACAGGAGCAGGAGGCAAAGAATCAGGATTAAGTGAAGCCTCTGCAAACACATCTTCCACAACATCCAGAACAGGTGGTATAGCCAAAGGCCTATGCTGGGGTAAAAGCAAAAATTCCCTAAGTCTTTTCCTGGAATCAGAGAAGTCCTGACCTTCCCACTTAAAATGTTCCCTCATGGAATGAAGAGTCTCTGAATAAGAAAAATCCTCTGGAGGAGAAGCAGAAGGAGTGGAATCATCTGCATCAGAATCAGAATAAGGAGAGTACTCCTGCAAGTCTTCAGCCGAAGACTCTGAAACATCCGAAGCCTGCTCAAAACTCCCCAACTCTGGCTCCACCCTAGGCCTCTTATCAGGAGGGCAAAGAACCTCTAATCAAAGTAATTAAATCTTCTGCCATTTTAAACATGTGCTTCTTGGGCACAGATCCTGTAGAACTAGGAGTGACACCAACAGAAGCTAAACCTGGCCTGCCTCTGGGAGAAGCCTTGGAAACAGAAGGAGAGGGCCTAACCACCCTAGGAAGGGAGGGAGTACAGTAACTTGAGAAGCCCCTTCAGCCTGACCTGCCTCCTGAGAGGCCACATCCTGCAATATCAAAGTCTCCCCTGGGACTCCAGAGACGCCTCCGGTGGAACCACCGGTTCCACTGACGCCTCTAAAGAACCGGCGTCCGGTACGGACGACTCTTCCTGCCTGGGCTTAGCTGCTTTGTCTTTGCGCTTCTTCGAAGAAGCGGGCGTCGGAGCATCCGGCGGCATATTGTAATTGCACCGCTTCCCAAAGACCAACCTGGCACAATCTAACCTTCGCTAATAGTGCGCTTATTGAACCTAGCACAAAAGCGACACCCAACAACGTCGTGCTCAGGCCCCAAACAAGGAATACACAAAGTATGATAGTCCCTATGCGGTATCTGCTTCCCACAAGAAATACAGTTATTCACTTTTTCTGACATCCGGTAAACCACTGAGGCAAGAAAAAACTAAAATATTCCCCAACGGGGTACTTAGCCAAGTTTGACTCGGTCTGAAACTCCGAATTCGAAAAATTTCAGAACGCCGAACGGCACTTGCAACGCTGCTTCTGCATCGGACCATGCGGCAAAAAAGACTGAGGATATGACGTCGGTCATGCACATTTGTACCCTGACGTCCTGATGTCAGTCTTAACCGACCGATGTCAGCCTAATACTTTGATATTCGGGCCGACCGAGGACAGCGGACTACCCCAAGTGTAAGGACTGCAGCAATGTGAGATGAAGAACATCTGGAAGTGACTGGCTCCCAGCCGGAAGTGTAAGTGGCTCCTGGATGCCTTGTCCATCTTGATGTGGTAGTAGGCATCCTTGAGATCGATGGAGCACATCCATACTCCTTTTTCCAGCAATGGAAAAATGGACTGAAGCGTGACCATTCGGAACTTGGACTTCAGAATGTAGTGATTCAGTCGACTGAGATCCAGAATGGGTCTCAGGTCCCCTGTTCTTTTCGACACTAAAAAGAGTCTTGAGTAAGTTCCTGATCCGATATGGTCTGAGGGGACTGGTTGGATGACTCCTTTTTCTAGCAGCTTTGTAACTTCTAGTGCTGCTTGATCCCGTTGACTGGGTGGGACGTCCAGGATTCTTCTGACTGGAGGGGGTGTTGATACAAAGGGAATAGTGTATCCTACGGTAACTATTCGAAGCACCCAACGATCCTGGGTGATGCTTTCCCAGGCTTCCTGATGCAACGAAATTCGGCCCCCGACTGGCTCCAGAACAGCACAGTCGGGCAACGCCTCAGGAACGCTGGAAGGAAGATCCGCAAAAGGAATCGCGGTCTCCCAAGTTGCAGGGGCCTCCTCTGCCTCTAAGACAGCGTCTTCCAGAATAATTTCCCCCTCCTCTGCCTCTGGAGGGGGACTCACCTTGAGCTGTAGGGAAAGGCCTCTGAGACTTCTTGAACTACATTTTCCCCCCTCTCTGAGCCTTGGGGTAAGGCCTAGAAGGGAGAGAGAAACGGGCCCCTATGGCAGATAGTGTTTTTCCCTCCTGTTCGCATCTGGTGAGGGTGTCTTTCACTTTGATCCCGAAAAGAGAGGACCCATCAAAGGGGGCGTCAGTGAAGGAAGACTTAAAGGCCTCCGCGAAATGACACAGGCGCATCCAGGCTTTCCTTCTGAGAGCTACACTTGAGCTAGCTGCCCTACTCGCCCCTTTGGCTGCATAAGATATGAATCCACAAAATAGAAGCCAGCAGCTGTAGGTATCAGTAACACAGGTTTATTACATGGAACCTGAGTGAAAAATCACTCAGATAACAAAGATACAGACCGGTTTCGGCTCAACAGAGCCTTCCTCAGTGACACAAATTTTTAAAATGAAACATCAGCTCACAAAGCTTTCAAACAGAATAAATATCAATGAAAAATCAATGAAAAATCAATCACATTACATGATCAGCCTATCAAAATTGCCAAATCACAATTGGTCATTAAGACCAGGTGGAAACATAGCCCCAAGTTTAATTATCCACTTCCTCTCTTTAGAAGTAAGCAGATCATGCCATTTTATTTTATCCTGACATTTGCCCTTAATGTGGTCAATAATACAGAACATAAAGTTAGCTGTGGTATGTTTTAAACTGTGTTTGAACAATGCATTATTACTACGCTTATTCTTGATGTCACTCAAGTGTTCACCAATTCTAAGACGGAATGCCCTAGATGTCTGGCCCACATAAAACGCAGAACAGGTGCAGGTCACTAAATATATAACCCACCCAGAACTGCAATTAGCCCAAAAATTAATCTCAAAAATATCAGGTGTATTCTGACTGCTAAATTCTCCAATACATGACACTTTATTACAAAATTTGCAGTGGCCACACGAAAAACATCCAACCACTGGAGCCCCTGTGAGAGTGGATTGAGTGTACACTTTGGGGTCAGACCAAGACTTCTTATAATGACTCAAATAGGACCCAATAGTGCGTCCCCTTCTAAAAGAAAATGAACATCTATCCCCAAGAAAATTGTGCAATCTATTGTCAGCCAAAAGGATGTTCCAATGTCTATCAACAATTTTCATAAAGCCTCGAGTATTGCGTCCATAAGAGGTAACTAATCTCAGTGGTTGTTGTAACCCATCACGATTGTGCTCTTTGTAACGCAATAAATCCATTCTCTGAAATTTAGAAGCCCACTGTTTAGCCATGTGTATAGTCCCTGAATGATATCCCCTATGCTTAAATCTGGCAACCAAATCATCACTGGCCTGGACATAAGACCCTTGATCGGAACAAATTCTCCTAGCTCGTAAAAATTGTGACTTAGGAATATTCCGGATGATATGTGGTGGGTGGAAGCTGGTGGCATGCAATAAAGAATTGTACTCTGGAAATTTCCTGAATAGGGTAGTGGATAGGGTGTTATCCACATTTCTATGAATTTCAACATCCAAAAAAACTATATTGAACCTATCAAAACTAATCTTAAATTCTATACCCCATATGTTGTTATTAAGATAATCAAGAAATTCCATAAGATACTGCTCATCAGCCCTCCACACCAACCAACAATCATCCAGATATCGACGCCACATATCCATTTCACACATGTAGATGTTATGACTAACATCATAAATAATAATCTCCTCAATATACGCCATAAATAAATCTGCATAAATGGGTGCGAAAGAAGCACCCATAGCAGTTCCTTTGGTTTGCCAAAAGCACTTATTCTGATAATAAAAGATGTTACTGGTTAGCACATATTCAGTGAGACAAACCAGGAAGGTATTAAAACCTGGTTTGTATAAATCAGACCTCACCAACCAATATTCTAGTGCTTGTAGGCCTGCCCAATGTGGAATGTTGGTATAAAGGGACGTAATATCAAGGGTACATAATAGCCATTCTGGCTCCAATTGGATGTCACCAATAATCTCCAAAAACTGTGTGGTATCCTGGATACGAGCTCTAATAAATCCTAATAAAGGTTTCAAATAAAATGTCAGATATTCCGATAAAGGTTCCGTCAAGGACCCATGTCCAGACACAATCGGGCGGCCAGGGGGATTACTAACATTTTTGTGTATTTTAGGGAGCATATAGAGAAATTGTTTTTGAGGAAATGACACCATCAGTTGTTCTTTAGTAGCCTGTTGGATAATACCCTCCTCTACTGCTGATGTTAAAAATTCATCAATCTTGCGCTGTAAATTAGAGGTTGGGTCCAAAGGCATGGCCATGTAATGGTCTCTATTCCCCAACTGTCTCATGGCCTCATGGTCATAAGAATCCTTGTTCTGAATCACCACCGCCCCACCCTTGTCTGACTGTGTGATCACCACATTTTTATTTTTAGCTAACTCATCCAGACTACACATTTCATCCCTAGATAAATTGTTATAAGACAGAGGAAAATCCTTATAGTGATAGTGTAGATCATATAAAACATTCTTTTGAAAAACACCCACCAATTGAGACATAGGGGGATTAAAAGCCGATTTCTTAAATTTAAACTCATCAGATCTATGACCATCACTATCAGCAAACAGCAATCTTAAATTCAATAGTCTACAAAAGTTAACCACATCCAAGGCTAAAGACTGTTCAGGTACAAAAAAACCGGGAACAAAGTTTAACCCTTTATTTAATAATAAACCCTGTGTAGTGGTTAACTCAATAGAGGAAATATTGTGAACATTAGAAGGAAACATTACTGTGCTGTCATCAGTTTCAATAGAGCATCCATACTTTGCTTGGGCGTGTCCTTTCCTGTGTTTCCGCCCCCCTCGTCTGTAAGTGCGGCGGAAGGGTGTGACAAGTTGTCACGTTTAGCATTAGGTAAAACATCAGACTGGTTCTCCTCAAATTCCCCTTCAGTGTTAGATGAAAATTCATCACCTGAAGTATAATTAGAAGATTCAGAGGTATTCTTAAGAATTGATTTGGGTCTTTTTCTTTTTGGGGTAGAGAATCGCTTAACACCCCTATCATGCTCGCCAGACACCCTAAACAAAACATTTTTAGAGCTATCAAAAGGTTTCCCCCTTTCATAATCCCCAACATCTCTAAAGAATTTTTTGATCTTCCTTTAGTGACCTGCACCTGTTCTGCGTTTTATGTGGGCCAGACATCTAGGGCATTCCGTCTTAGAATTGGTGAACACTTGAGTGACATCAAGAATAAGCGTAGTAATAATGCATTGTTCAAACACAGTTTAAAACATACCACAGCTAACTTTATGTTCTGTATTATTGACCACATTAAGGGCAAATGTCAGGATAAAATAAAATGGCATGATCTGCTTACTTCTAAAGAGAGGAAGTGGATAATTAAACTTGGGGCTATGTTTCCACCTGGTCTTAATGACCAATTGTGATTTGGCAATTTTGATAGGCTGATCATGTAATGTGATTGATTTTTCATTGATATTTATTCTGTTTGAAAGCTTTGTGAGCTGATGTTTCATTTTAAAAATTTGTGTCACTGAGGAAGGCTCTGTTGAGCCGAAACCGGTCTGTATCTTTGTTATCTGAGTGATTTTTCACTCAGGTTCCATGTAATAAACCTGTGTTACTGATACCTACAGCTGCTGGCTTCTATTTTGTGGATTTACATGTGTTGGTGCCGTGCAGTGGTCTTTCGTGCATCCGTATTTGGACTTTCGATTCATGGGTTTGGATGCTGGGGACTGTGGTTGGTGTCCGTTAGCTATTTTAGCTATTTTTGTGGCTCGTGAAGGTTTCCACATGTATTAGAACATTTATTCTCGTGTAAGATATATTTTTTGCCGGTGGAGGCATTGCCGGATATACGTTGTTTCACTTCCGGCTTGTTTTCAACTTGTGTGACGGTTCGGTCACGGAGAGACAAGCCTGAACTTTAACCGTTACATGGAGAGCTGTTAATACATATCTACGGCGCTTCCCTTATGGTTTGGTTCTGTTTGTATTGATTTTCATGCCATTTTGCTGGTGTTCAGCTGGTATGATACATCGCTGGATGTTCGGTTTTATTTTTTCCTAATGTGGACTGTGCAAGAAGCTTAGGAACATTTTGGACCCTTTTATACGAATTGATGTTTTACTGTGGTTCGTGGCTTACTCTATGCCCTATATTATGTGAGATTAGTTGGCTCCGATGATTTTCGATACATGACTCTGGACTATGGTGTATTGGAGGTGAATTTATTCACTGTTTACATTCTTATAATATGTTATAATTTTGTATGTATGTAATCTATTCCGGTTGCTTTTTGGAAAGTGTGTTTGTTTTTTTGGGTGCAATTATGTATGGGTTTATTTTCATACATTATTGTGGTTAAACAGATGTGTATTCTAACATGTATATATCATATTTTATGACTAAAAAACTTTCTAAGTTGGTTGTTATATACTGAATATTGAATGGTATTGTTTACACCTGCAGGTGTCATGATATGTGCATACATTTGTACATATAGATTTTTTTGTCATAACAGTTGAATACTACATCTTCTGGTTCTCCTCATATACATTTTGAATATTCCAATTGGATATTCGTGTTGGGTTGTTGGGGTGTTTTTTCCCTAACTATAATATTATATCTATCACGTTTCAACTGGTGGGGTGGACATTGAAATGGTTGGGAAAGTAGGGTAGGCTCTTTTCAGGGTTTTGCTATATTTGGATCCATATTACCTTTTCCACCTGCATTAATTTTATGCACTGGATTTGGTTCATATATAGAGATTTTTTGTATATATTCATATATGTAGTATTTTGACCACTGCACTGTCACACTCCGGCTCAATTTTGGGTATTTCTATTGTTATTTTTTGTATACGTGTATTGGGGTTTTGGACCTTTTGTTCTTTGCATTTCAATATATTTGGCCTATGCAAGTACGCAGTGTGTTATTTTCTGATTTTTTGGCTGCTTATTGTATTTGTGTGGACTAATGAATGTTTTCATTTTTTCTAACCTATACACAGTGTGAGGCCTGAATTTAGGGCTTTCAGGACTGTTATGGTATTAGGTTTTTGTGGTGGTCTCTGCATATGAACAGGTCCGAACCCCAGATTTAGCAAATATTGTGGCCATTATTGGTTGATTTTCCCAAGTATTGTGTTGCTGGTGTGTTGGTTGTATTGTGCTAGTGGTCAAGGATAGTGAATATATACTTCTATATATATATATATATATAGACATTATTTTGTTGTATTTGAATAGGTCCTTTGCATTAAAATTATGGCATTATCACCCCTTATTCAGGGGTTATCATCCGATATGGATGATTTATCAGTTTTTGGTTTAGGCCCATTGGGCTCTACACATGTTCCTTCGTCCAATGCATCCAACAGTGAATGTGACGTGTTTTTTGGCTTACTTAGCAAAAACATGCGAATGGTTAGGACTAATGTTTGGCACCTACGTTTATTTAAAGCTTATCAACGTAAAAACATTACCCCACGGGGCCTCAGGGTTAAGGTTCAACCCTTGGTCTCTGATATTGATGATAAACTATTGGAAGATTGGGGACAGGTCCAACAGTTGGCCAGTTCCAAGTTTGTCGATGCATTAACAGCTTTTTATGAACGGAAAGTGCAGAAAGGGGTTAAAGATCTTGAAACTATATGTGCTGATACTAGTAAGTTTGAAACTTGTGATTCCTTTTCTACACAGGTCAAAAGACTTACGTCTGACCTTTCCAAGATGGAATTGGTACTTAAAGAAAGGAAGATCAAAAAATTCTTTAGAGATGTTGGGGATTATGAAAGGGGGAAACCTTTTGATAGCTCTAAAAATGTTTCGTTTAGGGTGTCTGGCGAGCATGATAGGGGTGTTAAGCGATTCTCTACCCCAAAAAGAAAAAGACCCAAATCAATTCTTAAGAATACCTCTGAATCTTCTAATTATACTTCAGGTGATGAATTTTCATCTAACACTGAAGGGGAATTTGAGGAGAACCAGTCTGATGTTTTACCTAATGCTAAACGTGACAACTTGTCACACCCTTCCGCCGCACTTACAGACGAGGGGGGCGGAAACACAGGAAAGGACACGCCCAAGCAAAGTATGGATGCTCTATTGAAACTGATGACAGCACAGTAATGTTTCCTTCTAATGTTCACAATATTTCCTCTATTGAGTTAACCACTACACAGGGTTTATTATTAAATAAAGGGTTAAACTTTGTTCCCGGTTTTTTTGTACCTGAACAGTCTTTAGCCTTGGATGTGGTTAACTTTTGTAGACTATTGAATTTAAGATTGCTGTTTGCTGATAGTGATGGTCATAGATCTGATGAGTTTAAATTTAAGAAATCGGCTTTTAATCCCCCTATGTCTCAATTGGTGGGTGTTTTTCAAAAGAATGTTTTATATGATCTACACTATCACTATAAGGATTTTCCTCTGTCTTATAACAATTTATCTAGGGATGAAATGTGTAGTCTGGATGAGTTAGCTAAAAATAAAAATGTGGTGATCACACAGTCAGACAAGGGTGGGGCGGTGGTGATTCAGAACAAGGATTCTTATGACCATGAGGCCATGAGACAGTTGGGGAATAGAGACCATTACATGGCCATGCCTTTGGACCCAACCTCTAATTTACAGCGCAAGATTGATGAATTTTTAACATCAGCAGTAGAGGAGGGTATTATCCAACAGGCTACTAAAGAACAACTGATGGTGTCATTTCCTCAAAAACAATTTCTCTATATGCTCCCTAAAATACACAAAATGTTAGTAATCCCCCTGGCCGCCCGATTGTGTCTGGACATGGGTCCTTGACGGAACCTTTATCGGAATATCTGACATTTTATTTGAAACCTTTATTAGGATTTATTAGAGCTCGTATCCAGGATACCACACAGTTTTTGGAGATTATTGGTGACATCCAATTGGAGCCAGAATGGCTATTATGTACCCTTGATATTACGTCCCTTTATACCAACATTCCACATTGGGCAGGCCTACAAGCACTAGAATATTGGTTGGTGAGGTCTGATTTATACAAACCAGGTTTTAATACCTTCCTGGTTTGTCTCACTGAATATGTGCTAACCAGTAACATCTTTTATTATCAGAATAAGTGCTTTTGGCAAACCAAAGGAACTGCTATGGGTGCTTCTTTCGCACCCATTTATGCAGATTTATTTATGGCGTATATTGAGGAGATTATTATTTATGATGTTAGTCATAACATCTACATGTGTGAAATGGATATGTGGCGTCGATATCTGGATGATTGTTGGTTGGTGTGGAGGGCTGATGAGCAGTATCTTATGGAATTTCTTGATTATCTTAATAACAACATATGGGGTATAGAATTTAAGATTAGTTTTGATAGGTTCAATATAGTTTTTTTGGATGTTGAAATTCATAGAAATGTGGATAACACCCTATCCACTACCCTATTCAGGAAATTTCCAGAGTACAATTCTTTATTGCATGCCACCAGCTTCCACCCACCACATATCATCCGGAATATTCCTAAGTCACAATTTTTACGAGCTAGGAGAATTTGTTCCGATCAAGGGTCTTATGTCCAGGCCAGTGATGATTTGGTTGCCAGATTTAAGCATAGGGGATATCATTCAGGGACTATACACATGGCTAAACAGTGGGCTTCTAAATTTCAGAGAATGGATTTATTGCGTTACAAAGAGCACAATCGTGATGGGTTACAACAACCACTGAGATTAGTTACCTCTTATGGACGCAATACTCGAGGCTTTATGAAAATTGTTGATAGACATTGGAACATCCTTTTGGCTGACAATAGATTGCACAATTTTCTTGGGGATAGATGTTCATTTTCTTTTAGAAGGGGACGTACTATTGGGTCCTATTTGAGTCATTATAAGAAGTCTTGGTCTGACCCCAAAGTGTACACTCAATCCACTCTCACAGGGGCTCCAGTGGTTGGATGTTTTTCGTGTGGCCACTGCAAATTTTGTAATAAAGTGTCATGTATTGGAGAATTTAGCAGTCAGAATACACCTGATATTTTTGAGATTAATTTTTGGGCTAATTGCAGTTCTGGGTGGGTTATATATTTAGTGACCTGCACCTGTTCTGCGTTTTATGTGGGCCAGACATCTAGGGCATTCCGTCTTAGAATTGGTGAACACTTGAGTGACATCAAGAATAAGCGTAGTAATAATGCATTGTTCAAACACAGTTTAAAACATACCACAGCTAACTTTATGTTCTGTATTATTGACCACATTAAGGGCAAATGTCAGGATAAAATAAAATGGCATGATCTGCTTACTTCTAAAGAGAGGAAGTGGATAATTAAACTTGGGGCTATGTTTCCACCTGGTCTTAATGACCAATTGTGATTTGGCAATTTTGATAGGCTGATCATGTAATGTGATTGATTTTTCATTGATATTTATTCTGTTTGAAAGCTTTGTGAGCTGATGTTTCATTTTAAAAATTTGTGTCACTGAGGAAGGCTCTGTTGAGCCGAAACCGGTCTGTATCTTTGTTATCTGAGTGATTTTTCACTCAGGTTCCATGTAATAAACCTGTGCTACTGATACCTACAGCTGCTGGCTTCTATTTTGTGGATTTACATGTGTTGGTGCCGTGCAGTGGTCTTTCGTGCATCCGTATTTGGACTTTCGATGCATAAGATATGAGCCTCATGGACGAGTTGACAATGGAACCAAGGGTAGACAACTGGGCATTAACAGTTTACGTTACCGCCTCATGCATGTTACTCGTCAGAGTATCTCCTAGCTCCTTAAAGAGATCTCTTTGGAGCAGAGTGAAATGACAAAGGTAATTCAGCAACCGCAAGATAAAGGTCGCCAAAGACAGGGTACGCTTCCCGTACCGGTCCATACTCCTGGACTCCTTGTTAGGAGGATGGACAGAAGAAGAAGCCTCTGCAACTTCCTGCTGAGTGGCGGCCGCCACCACCAAGGCATCTACCGAAACCGCTTTGGTCAGGAACTCTTTCCCCGGGGGAGCAGAAAGGAACTTATTTGGACGTCTGGGCACCGGTTCCACGGAATCAGGGTGCTCCCACACCCTTCGACAAATCAAATCCAGAAGTTCGAAGGGTGGAGACACCCAGGAGGTGGAGGGTTGAGCTCCGAAGGCCTTGAGGAATACAGACTCCTCCTCAGAGGGGGTCTTGGAAGGCCAGTCACCTCTCTGCCACAAAATCTCCAGGATGTCGGCGAAAGAGATCATCAGAGGACGACTTGGGGGACCCCTCTGACTCCTCGAGGTCGGTATCAGAGGTGAGGGACTCATCCTGGGAGTCTATGTGCTTCCTCTTGCACAACTTCTTTCTGGGGGGCTCCTCAGGCACCAACTCTGAGGGGCCCTCAAAAAGTAGGGGACCGCTCAAGTGGGTATCCCCAGACCTTTGGGCTCTGCCATCCATGGATAGGGGGGCATCAGAGGCTCTAACCGGGGTGTATGGGGATGGAGTGACCGATCCAGGTGATGTGACTGATGATCTAGCCAGTGCGCTCCTCATGGCCTCGAAGGCAGGTCCCCCCGAATCCGAGGACCGACCTGTCTCCGAGACCACGACCGGAGTCGAGATTCCCCAAGCCGATGCACCGAGAGGGAGACTCGGAACAGACAGGAGTCCCGAGGTATCCCCCTCGGGTCCGACTGAGGAAACCAGTGTACCAAAACCAGAGGACGGAACCGGCATGGTTGGAGGCGACGCCGGCTCCAACAGACTCATCTGGGGTATCGGAGCCGACACAAGGACATCACTCGGCACGGGACACTCCGGCTCCGACACATGGGTGCTCGGAGGAGGAGTTTTGCTAACACCGGCGACTGCAGGAGCCTCTGGACCACCCTATCCACATCCAAATCAGACAGCCTAGAGGATTTGGAAGAAATAGAAGGGGATCGGGATCTCCTACCTGGAGACTCATGCCTGACACTAGGTGACCGGCTCCGAATAGGCCCCAATAATATCAGAGCCGAGGTCAACTCCAGTACAACAGATACCTCCTGCGGCCCCGAGGACAATGGAGCCGATGAGGTAGTATCCATAACCGAAACTTTCTCCTGCGGCCCCGAGGACAATGGAGCCGATGAAGAAGTATCCACTTTTGAAACCTTCTCCGAAGGCTCCTAAGAGGCAGACGGAGCCAGAGATCTTTTATTGGCCTTAGCAGGTTTAGATTTAACACTAGAAGACGAAGAAGAATCTAAGGCCTCCTCAAAGGAAGGCTTAATCAGACCTTCAAAATCAGTTTATTTTTTTCTTTTTTGCAGTACCCTAGGGCTAAACACATGGCAAAAACTGCAGGACTCTTGTAGGTGAATAGCACCCAGACAATAAACACAGATGGAATGCCCATCTGTAATGGACATCTTGTAGCCATATTTGGTACACTTCTTAAACCTGGAGGGTTTATGTTCTTTCTGTTGTTTAGACATAACAACCACACAACACCCAGCTGACAGAGACAACACAAGAGGAAGGCGGGAAAAACCAAAACACATTAACGGCCAAGTAAACTCTAAGTTAAACGTTTCTTGGAGGGAAAACAACTACCCACAACTCAAAAAATCAGCACAAAAAATACAAGGGAACATAACTGGAGAGGACTAGGTCCTCTAACTTAAATGGGCCTAGCCCGCGAAACAGAGGGATACCACAAACAAACAGTCCTCACAAAAGCTCACAACTAGTCAAAATGGAAGAGTAGCTATTAAAATAGCTTTTGCAATACAACTGACTACTAAAATACTTAGAAAAGTATTTGAAAAGGGTACTTAGCCACAGCCAAGCGAGACCACGTCCTAACTCTACGAGCGGCAAACGAGATCTGGGGCTAGGGCGAGGTGCATCTTGGGATACCGGGTTAGCCCAGCCAATTAGAGACTTCGTGCTAGAGAAATAGTTGGCCGAGTCGGACCCGTGAGTAAAGAATGGAGGCGAAATAGGACCACATAACATCTGACAATTTAAAGCCCTGATGGCAAGAGTCACAGACATATATACCTTCTTACCTCATCTGTCTAAAGCCCTAGAATCCCTGTCTGAAGGGGTAAGGTTTTTGGCTGTAGTAGCCTTAATATCTTTAGGTCCCTGGGAAATAGTAGTTTCTGGATCCGCAGTAGGATTTTTAAAGAGAAATTTGTGAGAGTCAAGTACTCAGTAGTACCTGTCAGACTTTCTAGGAGCTGGAGGTAAAGTATCAGGGGTAAGACTTGATTACATGAAGACATCATCTACAATATCCAGGACAGGGGGTATAGCTAGCGGCCTGTGCTAAGGCAAGTCTAAAAATTCCCTGAGTCTCTTTTTGGACTAGGGTAATCCTGGCATTACCAGCGGAAATGCTCTCTTAGGGTATGCAGGGTTTCACCAAAAGAAAAGTCCTCTGGGGGCGGGAGGCAGAGGGAATGGACTCCTCTGCATCTGACTCCTCACAGGTAGATAAGGGAATGTCCTGGTAACCACAGGGGTCAGAGTCATCGGACTCCTGATTTATAAAATCAGAAGGAAAATCAATTATTTGTCTTTTAGAGGGAGAAGGCTGGCTTCCCCTGATTAAAGTAATAAGGCCTTCAGCCATTCTAAGCATTTGTTTCTGTGGCATGGGAGCTTGAGAATGCGCTTTGGTCGTCTGTTCCCCAGGCGTAGTGTGAACTCTGGGCCTGAGAAATTCGGTAGTTTTAGTCACAAATGAAGTAGTCGGTTTAATACGAACAGCAGAAGGTCTGAACACACCCTCGGAAGCCGGTGCCTGCACAGCGGCTCCGGACACATCCAAGGTAGAGACATCCACAGGTTCCATAGTCGAAGAAGCATCTCGCAGCATACTGGACTCCGAATGGGTCTCAGTAGAGGCCTGCAAATCTGTAGAAGCGGGTATCAGGGACTGCGAAAGCACCTCACTGAGTGCTGGCGGACTAGCAACTAGCTTAACAGAAGTGTAGTCGGCAGTTTTGGACCTATGCGGTCTGTCTCTGTCTTTATCCTTACATTTCTTCAGGATATCAGTAGTCGGATGGCTTAACTAAGGCATTTCAGAATACGGAGAACAAGAGAGAAAGAATTTAGCAACAAAGATAGCCCAAGGATGAATACTTTGGGCACTGAACAAGGCACAAAACTTAGCTTTAGAAGACTTCAGGTTTGAAACTTGAATAACGAAAATTTCAGGATGCGGCCGACCGGCACTTGCGAACTGCTTCTGCTTCGGGCTCCGCTCAGCAAGAAAAGCTGATGTAATGGCTTTGGCTGCATATTTTATACCCCTGACGACCTGATGTCATGGAAGAGGTGACAGCATCCAATGCAGAAATCCCAAGACTTTGGTATTCGGGCAGACAGGGGGTTACCTACAGGCAGATAACCCAAGTGTGCTGACTGCAACAGTGAAACACGAAGAACATCATCCTCTGTCTGCAGAATGAATGGGGTCAAGACCAAAGGGGAGGAGCTCATGACACAGAGGGAGGCAAATAAAACAAAACTCTTTATGGGTAATGTCTGCAGAATGAATGGGGTCAAGACCAAAGGGGAGGAGCTCATGACACAGAGGGAGGCAAATAAAACAAAACTCTTTATGGGTAATCCCTTGACAGTTAATATCAGTCAGGTTCTAGAATGTCTGGATGCATTTGTAAGGCTAACAGAAGTGAGTACGCAATGACCAACCCAGCCTTGCATACAGCCTAGAGACAGGGATCTTAAGGCAGCTACCCCTTATGATTTCTTTCCTTCTGAGTCACAATACTGCACTGATATACTTTTTTTTTGGATAAGCAGTGGTGACAGAATAGTAGGTGGTAGGAGTGGGTCATGAGGACCATCTACGTCTGATCCATGGGCTGCCATCTCTTATATTCAACACAGTATAGACCAGAAAAGAAGAAAATTATCTTTCTTCACCATTATGGGTTAAACAAACTCCTGAAAAACTAATTACTGCAGGTACTGTCACTTCAGTAGCCTTGATAAGTCTGGTCAGTACAACCAAGAATCTAAACTACACATGAAACATTAGCAAAAATTTAGCTTTTTTATTTCCTGAAAATTTACATTACTGTCCATTTGCCTAAAAGTCATAACTTCATTCCGATGCCAGTCACACTTATCAAGTAAGCATAATGTTTCCTAACAAGACTGTGTATCTATGTTTCAATGTGCCACCCTTCCTAGTGGTATTTTAGTCTTGTGCTCCTGCATCCACTTTGGTTACATTATTTCATAAAAGAACATTTACCTGTGCCTTTGTAGTGATTTTCATGTATTCTTCAGAGACTTTTATATTTCATTCATCTACCATGTACAGACTCCTTAACCTGGTACCACTCTAGTCTTGCACTCCTCCTGTTTTACCTTCCACACTTCACCTTTTTCCTACTTTCAATATGTCCTCTCAAGCTTGATGAGTATGTATAATGTAGCTGGGTAATTTTCATTATTTTACAACTACATGCCAACTTACACCCTGACTACTATGTTTCAGAAGAAGGACATAACTGGGCACTCTACTGGATGCACTTTACTGTGCTTTTATTAGTGCTCCTGTTGAAAAGTAGATCAGTGGACATGCTGCTGCTCTGCAATCTGAAACCGGATTCTCCTTGTTTAAAAAGAAAACATACAGCTGTTGTGCATCAGACCACCAACCACGCACCATTTCCTCACAGAATGTGTCAAAAAGATGAAGATCTCTTAATGTTAATCAATAGCAACAACATACTCTTGTCAGGGATTGAGGCAAAGAGGTACAAGAAAGAGGCAAATGCATAAGTAGTGAATAAAGATATGCATAAAAGCAGGAAATAATTAGAAAAATGAACACTGATACAGAGGGCAAGGATGTAGGAGAGGTATATGGGCAATGTCAGTAAGATTATGAAACAAAAGTACACATGTGCAACTAAACTTACCATGACATCAGATGTTCAATTGATCACTACTGCAGTAGCCCAACCTATTTGGGCTATATCATGCTAAGGATGTAACATCTGGCCAGTTTACAAAGCTTCAGAGCATCTTCCACTTGCCCAAACCATTAGCTTGAGCTGTGCTGTTTAAAAGACTGACTTGGGTGCCACACCCTTCAGAGCTTTCATGCCAACTGTGAGAAAGTACAGTTGTGTACACTTACCATAAATGTAGATGTTCGAGTGTATTCACTGTTGCAGTCATCACATTTGGGTTATCCCTGCCAGAGTAGCCCTCGGCCGGACCGAATACCAGAGACTTAGTATTTCTGCGTCGTTTGCTATTGTCTGAGGACTGACGTCAGGTCATCAGTAGTATAAAGTAAGGCAGCCAATGCCATCACATCAGTTTTTCTTGCCCTAACCTGTCAGGAGCCCCCAATGTAGGAGGCCAGGTTCTGGTGGAAGAACCCCATCAGTGGAAAATAAATACCAAAATTATGTCCCTTGTAAGGAAAGGAGAACAACAAGGAAGAATGGTAATAAAAGGAGAAAGAGAATAAAGGGGGATGGAGGGAGGGAAACCAGGACTGCAACAGTGAATACACTTGAACATCTACATTTACGGTAAGTGCAAACAACTGTACTATGCTATTCGTGTTTCACTGTTGCAGTCATCAAATTTGGGTATATTCCCAAAGCTGAGGAAATGGGTGGAGGCAGTCAAGGAAACTAGGGGCTGGCTAGGATGCCCTGCAAGACTGCAGTGGCAAACCTTGCCCTGGATTTGGAGAAGAGAGGCAGGTGGTAATGCTTGGTAAAAGTGTAAACAGATGTCCAGATGGCAACCTCCAGGATGTCCCTGGTGGGGACTCCTCTGAGGAAAGCTGTAGAGATGGAGGCTGCTCTGGTGGAGTGTGCCCTGACCCCCTTGGGGGTGGCTTTCCATGCTGTTTGTAGCAGAAATGGATGCAGAGTGCTATCCATTTGGAAATGGTTTGCTTGGAGATGGCTTTGCCTTCTGCCCCTGTAGCAAAGCTAACCAGCAGTTGATCAGACATTTTGAAGGATTTAGTCCTGTCCAGATAGAATCTGAGTGGTCTGTGCATATCTAGAGAGTGAAGAATCCTTTCCCCTTTGTTCTGCGGATTAGGAATGAAGGTGGGCAAATAAATGAATTGGTTGAGAGCCACACTGGACACCACCTTGGGCATGAAGGATGGGTTTGTTCTGAGAGATACCCTGTCTGCATGGAAGATGATGAAGGGTTCCACAGCCATGAGTGCATGCAGCTCAGAGACTCTTCTGGCTGAAGTGATGGCCAGAATGAATGCTGTCTTTCAGGAGAGAAATTTTAGCTCTGCAGAAGAAGCTGGTTCGAAAGGGGGCAGGGTGAGCTTTCCAAGACAAAGTTACGGTCCCAAGCTGGTGTTGGTGCCCTTCTGGGGGGCTTCAAGTTGCTATCTCTTCTGAGGAACTGTTTGATCAAAGGGTGTAAGAAAAGGGGCTGCTCAATGGGAAAATTAGCAGAAATAGCAGAGGCATGAATTTTTATAGAGGAGAAAGAGAGACCACGGTGTAGTAGGTCAGCTAAGTAATCCAGGATGAGGGGGATGGAGGGCTGTGCCGTATTGGCTCCCTTAGCCTGGAGCCAGGTACAGAACCTTTTCCATTTATCTACACAAGACTTTCTGGTGCTAGGACGTCTGGCCTCACGGACAGCATCCATAACCTGTTTACTGAGGATGGCAGATTGGTTTGGGGTTAGAGAAAAAGCCAAGCTGCCAAAATGAGTGTCTGCAACTGGGGATGCATGAATTCCCCTTCCATCTGGGTCAGGAGGTTTTGAATTTAAGGGAAGATGCCATGGGGGCAGCGAGGACAGGCTGTGCAGCAAGGGGTACCAGTGTTGTCAGGGCCAGTCTGGAGCTATAAGAATGGTCCTTGTTTTTTCCTCCCTTATTTTGAGCAGTACCCTGGCGATGAGAGGTAAGGGAGGAAAGGCATAGACCGATAGACTGACCCAGGGGAAGGACAGGGCATCCACTTTCCAAGCCACGCAGTGATGCTCTCTGGTGCAGAATTTACTGAGCTGATGGTTGGTGTGGGAGGCAAAGAGGTCGACCTTTGGGGTTCTCCATTTCTGAGTTATTAGGGTGAAGGTACTTCTGTTGAGTTGCCACTCGTGTGGGTCCAGACGGTTTCTGCTTAATTGGTCTGCCAGAGTCAAGAGAGCCTGGTAGGACTGTGCTAACAGATGTAGTTGCATGGAAGAGGCTGTGAGCCAAAGTGCCATGGCCAGCCTGCATAGAGGGTAGGAGTGTCTCCCTCCCTGCTTGTTGATGTACCACATCACAGTAGTGTTGTCTGTTTTGATCAGAAGAAGCCCTGGAGAGAGAAGGGGTTTGAAAGCTATCAAGGCATGCTGCACAGCAATCATCTCTTTCTGACTGATGTGCAGAGGGATTTGCTGTGGGCTCCATTGGCCCTGTATGCACCTGCCGTTCAGGTGTGCACCCCACGCATAGTCTGATGCATCTGTGGTGAGGGTCTGGGCAGCTGGGGGTGGGGAGAAGGGCAGTCCCTTGTTGTGGGAGCATGCTGTTGCCCACCAAAGAAATTCCTTTCTTAGGCAAGGAATTATAGGTAGAAGGGTTCCCAGGTCTTGAGAGTGTTGACACACAAGGCTCTTTAGGTACCACTGAAGTTTCCTCATATGCAGTCTGGCATATGGAATGAGTAGTATGCAAGATGCCATGAACCCCAGAGCTTGCAGGATCTTCCTTGCAGATAGCCTACTTCCTTCAACTAGCCACCAGGCCCCAGCTATCAGGAAAATTAGTTTCTCTGGTGTAAAGTATGCCCATCTGGGATGCTGTGTCCAAACTTGCTCCCAGGAAGATTATTCTTTGGGTTGGCACCTGTTTGGATTTCTTTTCGTTGATTGTGTACCCTAGGGAGGTTAGTAGGGTCTTTACAAAGGCCAGGTGCCTGAGCAGCTTTTCCTGGCTGTCTGCCTGAATAAGGCAGTCGTCTAAGAATGGGGTAAATTCAAATATTTTTTTGTCTGCAAAAGGCAATGGCCGGAGCCAGACATTTGTGAAAACTCTGGGAGCAGTAGATAAGCCAAAGGGAAGCGCAGAGAACTGAAAGTGTTGAGATCCCACCTTGAAGCATAGATATTTCCTGCATGATTCCCTGATAGGAATGTGGAGGTAGGCCTCTTTTAGCTCTAGGGTGGCTAGCCAAGCATCCTTGGAGGGCATGGGTAGCAGCTGCTGGAGAGTGAGCATTTTGAATTTTGGGATCACCAGGAAAGTGTTTAGAATGGATAGATAGAGGATGGGGCACCAGGTGTCCTCTTTTCTGGGCACCAGAAAAAGTCTGGAGTAGAAGTCTTGGCCTATCTGTTCTGCAGGAACATACTCTACTGCCCTCAGAGAGCAGGGAAAGGATTTGCCTTTGAGTCTCTGCCCACTGATTTGGTGGTAAATCTGGGAACCCTTCCGGGGTTGGAAGGGTGTGGAAGGAAAATATGTATCCCTGTGACACAATGTTCAGAACCCATTGGTCCTTGGTAATGGTTGCCCAGGTGCTTCAATGAAAGCAGAGTTTTCCTCCTATGGGAAAGTGAAGGTGGGCAGGGGGAGGGGTCACTGTGAGTTCTTACCATAAGGGGGTGGCTTAGAACTCCCTGGTTTAGAAGTGGAGGTAGTCCACTTCTTAGATCTCTGCATTGTCTGGGGTGGGGGTGGGGGGCTGTTTCCATGGGGCCTAGTTTACTCGGAGTAGGAAAGGACCAGTACTTGTTGGGACAATGCCTGCTGAACCTAGGGGGCTGGACCTGTAAGAAATCCTTAACTGTTTGCACAGAATTTGCCTTTTCTTCCATCTTTTTTTAAGACCTCTTCTGCCTTAGTGCCAAATAAGTTATCTTTGAGCAATTTAGATTTGACATGGTCTGGCAGCGGTTGTTCCTTAAGCCATGCATGTCTTCTAATGACAGATCCCGTGACTGCTGCCCTACAAGAAGCTTCTAGTGTGTCAAAACCACAGTGTAAAGTGTGTTTAGTTACTTGACTTGCAGAATGCATTAAGTCTTGTAAATCTTTAGATTCTGCCCAAGCAGGAAAGGAAGACATTTTTTGTTTAAGGAGTTCCAAGGTATGCTGCTGAAATTTCAGCATATGGAACTGGCAATTTAGTGCCCTGATAGCATGAGTAGCTGAGGTACATACTTTTTTTTTTACCCCATCTGTCCAATGCTCAGAAGTCCCTGTTTGAGGGGGTAGGATTCTTAGCAGACGTTGCTTTAATCCCTTTTAGCCCGTGAGAAATTACTTCAGAGTCAGCTGTTGGATTTTTAAAAAGATATTTATGAGAGTCAAGGTTCTCTATAGTACTTGTCTGGCTTTCTGGGAGCAGGAGGTAGGGTGTCAGGAGTCAAGCTGGATTCAAGGAAAACATCATCCAGGACTGGGGGGATGACCAAGGGTCTGTGTTGCGGAAGATCTAGGAATTCCCTGAGTCTCTTTTTAGACTGAAGGTAGTCCTGACACTCCCATTGGAAATGCTCCCTTAAAGTATGCAGGGTTTCCCCAAAGGAAAAATCCTCTGGGGGAGAGGTTGTAAGAATGGAGTCCTCTGCATCAGAATCCTCATAAGTGGAGAGGGGTTGCATGTATTCATAGTCAGATGCATCAGATTCATCTGACTCTTGTTCAGACAAAACTACAGGGGACAGATCTCTTTTCCTTTTTGAGAGGGTAGCTTGACTTCTCCTGATTAGCATGATAAGGTCTTCCGCCATTTTAAGCATTTGAGACTGAGGCAAGGTAGCAGGCACCTGAGAGTGGGTTGTCGGTTTCTTGGGCATGGTTCAAACCCTGGGACTACGAAACTCAGTCATTTTTGAAAGAACGGTAGTCACAAAAGAAGATGTCAATTTGTGTCAAGACTCGGTAATGCGAAGGACTTCTCGGAAGCCGGTGCCTGCTCAGCGGCTCCAGACCCATCCAAGGTAGAGATGACCGCAGGATCCTTAGTCGGAGAAGAGTTTTGTGGCATACCAGACTCCAAAAGGATCTCGGTTGCAGCCTGCGAATCAACTTGAAGCGGGCATCAGGGGCTGCGAAAGCGCCTCACTGAATACTGGAGGACTGATAACTAACTTAACGGAAGCGTTGTTGGTTGGTTTGGATCTGTGCGGTCTGTCTTCGGAAGATCTGCTGTCGGATGGCTTACCGAAGTCATATAGGAATTTGAGGGCTGTAAATGAAAATATCTGGCTACAATAAGGGCCCAACGATGGATAGTTCTGGCATTGAACAAAGCACAGAAGCGACAATGGGGGGCGTCGTGGTCTGGGCCTAAACAAGTGACGCAGTAAGAGTGGAAGTCTCGGTGTGGTGTTTGCTTTCCACAGACGAGACAATTAATAACTTTTTCTGACATCAGTTAGTGTAAGAAAAAAGGATCCCCAATGGGATACTTAGCTTTAGAAGACTTCAACTTCAATTCGGTGATGAAAACTCAGGTAGCGGCCAACTGGCACTCGTGCAAACTGCTGCCGCGTCTAGGGAAGGAGTCGCAGATTCAGGTGGAGTGACTAGAGACTTGGCCAGCGCGCTCCTCATAGCCTCGAAGGCGGGCCCACCAGTATCTGAAGAAAGGCCCATCTCCGAAACCATCACTGGGGTCGGGGTTCCCCTAGCCGAGGCGCCAAGTGGGAGACTCGGGGCCGAAACCAGAAGCCCTGACGAATCTCCTTCGGGCCCGGCTGAGGACACCCGAGAACCGAAACCTCTGGAAGGAACAGAAAGGGTTGGAGCCGAAGTCGGTGCCGACAGACTAGCAGTGGGTCTCAGAACCGACTCAAGGACTTCACCCGACTCTACGAACTCCGGCTCCGACGACACCAAGGTTGTTGGAGGAGGAAGAAACGGTATCGAAAGGGCTGGCTCCGGAGCCGAAAATAATTTAGATAAGACAGGTGACTGGAGGAGCCTCTGGACCACCCTATCTAAATCCGAATCTGATAGCCTGGAGGACCTGGAGGAAACAGAAGGGGGCCGAGAAACTTTTTCTATCGGCTCAGAGACAAAGCTAGGAGGCCGGCTCCGAATCGGCTCCAAAAGAATCGGAGCCGAAGCAGACACGACCAGAACCGAGACCCTTTTCGGTGCTGACGGTTCAGGAGCCGACTAAACCGTCCCCAGAGCAGAAACACTCTCCTGCGGCTCCGAGACCAATGGAGCCGAGGAAGGAGACCCAGATTTAGATCCTCTATCCTGCGGCTCCGAGACCAGTGGAGCTGAGGAAGGGGACAGAGTACCTGATCTCTCATCCTGAGACTCCAAGACCAGTGGAGCCGAGGATGAAGACAAAGATTTAGCTCTTTTTGCAGGCGGCTCCGACGGACTTGGAACCGAAGACTTCTTTTCCTTCGATTTGAGGTGGGAGAAGAAGACAAAGCTTCCTCGAAGGCTGGCTTGATCAAACCCTTCAGGATAAGCTTATTTTTTCTCTCCTGTAGGACACGAGAGGAGAAAGCATGGCAAACACTGCAAGATTCTTGCAAGTGTTTAGCCCCGAGACAATAAACACAGATGGCGTGGCCATCAGTCAACGACATCTTGTAACTGCATTTTGTACATTTTTTAAAGCCCGATGGCTAATGTTCCTTTTCTTTGCCAGACATACTAACACTCTAAACACACTCAACACACAAGGAGGGAAGGGAGGGAAGAGCTCTAACTTAAATGCTCGCCGACAAGAAATAGGGCAAAGGCCCTCTAACTTAAATGGACCTAGCCCGCCAAACAGAAGGAATCACCACAACAATCCAAAAAACAAACGCAGTCAATCACAAGGGTACTAAACAACAAGATAGCTATTAAAATAGCTGTTTGGGTATAAAATTTAAGCTAACTGCAAAAAAACTACCAAAAAGGCCAAAAAAGAAGGGTACTTAGCCACAGCCAAGTCGAGACCACGTCATTACTCTAGGAGCGGCAAACGAGATCTGGGGGTTTGGGCGTGGTGCATCCTGGGATAAGGGGTTGGCCCAGCCAATGAGAGACTTCGTGCTAGTGTATCGGCCGAGTCGGAGCCGAGCCCATCAGTTATGAATGTAGGTGAGATAGGATCGCATTACATCTACAGTTAAGTCAAATTACAGTCCACTAAAATACAAACTCCTATTTCAAAAATAAACTTTCCTAACCAGGAATGTAAAGAGAAATAACACATTTTAAACATGGAAAGTTTTCCCTCAAATGGAACTTATATGCCTAACAATGGAATACACTAGCCGACCGCCAATTTCAAAATGCAGAATAACCCTAGCAAAACTCACCCTAGCCCTGGAAATAACATCCAATTTATAATGTTTAATGAAAGCATGAACAGACGAGTATGTAGCAGCCTCAAGGATGGAATTGGTGTCCAAAACCTTGAAAAATTCACTGGATGAGGCAACCACCCTGGTAGAATGCGCCTTTACAGACAAAGAAAGACATTTGCTATGAAAAGAATAAAAGGGAATAGCCGTAGACATTCAGGATAAAATGGCTTGCTTAGAAACACCCAAACCCAAAGTCCCAGGATGAAAAGAAGCAAAAAGTGCTCAAAGTTGCAAATCGCCTTTGTTTTATCTAAATAATACCAGAGCTGTCTATTCAGATCCAAGGTGTGAAGAACCTTCTCACTAGCAGACTGTGCAGAAGGAAAAATGAAAGGAAGGTGAATAGACTGATTAAGGGACAACTCATTAACCACTTTGGGCATAAAAGGATTAGTTTGAAGAGACACCATGTCTAAAAATGAGAAATAGCCATGAAAGCCTGAAGATCAGAAACACTCTTGGCTGAAGTAAGGGCGAAATGAAGAACAGTCTTTCAAGTACAGTGCCACAATGATGCCTTTAAGAAATTGCTTGACCTCAAAATGAGAGGCCAAAGAAGGATTCAAGGGCAGACAAGTAGAAATGATGATAGGTGAGCTTTAACTGAAGAATATGCCAAACCAGCATGGAGCAGATCACACAAATAAAAGAGAACCAGAGGACCTCTAACAGAGAGGGGATCCTAATGGTGATAGAGGCACCAGACAGAAAATCTTTTTCATTTGGACATGTATGATTTTCTGGTAGTGAGTTTCCCAGCCTCCTGCAAAACGTGGAACATGTCATCAGAAAAGAGGTGCCTAAAAGGAATCAGAACCCTATTACCCACAGTGTCATTTGAAGTGAGGACAGATGAGGATTGATAAGAGATCCCTTGTCTTGTGTGAGAAGATCCACCCAGTGAGGTAAAAGTACAGTTTTGTACCTACCATAAATGTAGATGTTCGAGTGTCTTCACTGCTGCAGTCATTGCACTTGAGTTTATCCTGCCGTCAGGCGGTCCCGCAGTCGGCCAGAGTTCCAAAGTCTTGGTCCGGCGTCTGTTGCTGTCGCTTCTTTCCTGACGTCAGTGCGCCAGGGGTATATAAGATGCAGCCAACGCCATTTTCTTCAGTTTTTCTTGCCCCAGATGTCAGGTGCCCCCAAAAGGATAGGCAATACATACTGCTTACAAAACATACAGAAGGTAAAAACATAACCTTTGGTAGCCATCAAATACACCACATAAAAAAGTATAGTGTACAGAGATATAGATAAGATTCAGCTAAGAAAGAGGGGAAGGCGGGTGGGTAACCCGGACTGCAGCAGTGAAGACACTCGAACATCTACATTTATGGTAGGTACAAAACTGTACTATGTTCGTCGTGTTTCACTGCTGCAGTCATTACACTTGGGAAGAATCCCAAAGCTGAGTCAGGGTGGCTGGTTCTAGAGAGGATTTGGTGTGGCTATGAGGCCCTGCAGCACTGCAATGGCAAAGCCAGCTCTGGAACTGGAGTAAAGGGGCAAGTGGTAATGCTTGGTAAAGGTGTGCACTGAACTCCAAGTTGCAGCTTCCAAAATGTCCTTGGTAGGTACTCCTCTAAGATAGGCAGTAGAAGTTGCAGTTGCCCTGGTGGAATGTGGTCTAATGTTAGATGGTACAGGCTTCCCATGCTGTGTGTAGCAGAACCAGATTCAGTGTCCTATCCACTTTGAAATGGTCTGCTTTGAAATAGCCTTTCCCTGTGATTTTGCAGCATAGAATACAAACAATTGCTCAGTTTTCCTGAAAGCTTTTGTTTTGTCCAAGCAGAAGCGTAATTGTCTGTGTATGTCCAAGGAATGTAGAATTCTCTCCCCTTTATTCTGGGGGTTTGGATAAAAAGTTGGCAAGTGAATAATTTGGTTGAGAGCCACACTGGATACCACTTTAGGCATAAATGAAGGGTTTGTTCTTAAGGAAACCCTGTCTTGGTGAAAAATGATGAAGGGCTCCACTGCCATTAGTGCCTGTAGTTCTGAGACTTTTCGTGCTGAGGTTATTGCCAGTAGCAGGGCAGTTTTCCATGATATATATCTTATTTCTGCTGCATTGGCTGGCTCAAAAGGAGGTAAAGTGAGCTTTTCCAAGACAAAATTGAGGCCCCAAGTAGGTGTAGGCTCTCCGGGGCGGTCTTATGTTTTTTGCCCCTCTGAGGTACTGCTTTAGCAATGGATGAGAGAAAATAGGAGGATCTGTGTTGTAATGAGCAGAGATGGCAGAAGCGTGGATCTTAATGGATGAGAAGGATAGTCCTTTGTCCTGCATCTCAGTTAAGTATTGTAGTATCTGAGGAATGTTAGGGACAAGAGGGTCAAGGCCTTGAGCCTGGTTCCAGGCACAGAATCTCTTCCACTTTTCTGAATAAGATTTCCTGGTGCTAGGCCTTCTGGCCTCCAAAATGACATCCATAACAGCTTTTGAGAGAGGTGTTGCCTGTTTGGCTAATGAATCTGCCATGCAGACAGGGATAAGGTTTTGAGCTGACTGCGTAGGATCTGATTGTTTTGTTGAGTCAGCAGGTGTGGAATTTGAGGCAAAATCCAAGGTGGGCCTCGAGCTAAGTTCGTTAAGATTGGGTACCAATGTTGGCGTGGCCAGTCTGGAGCAATCAGAATCATCTGTGGTTCTTCTTGTCTGGTTCTTCTTGTCTGGCTTTTAGGAGAACCTTCGAAAGGAGAGGCAGAGGAGGGAAGGCAAAAACGTGTAGGCTTTTCCAGCTGAACGAAAGAGCATCCACTTTCCATGCTTGTGTGTGATAAGTCCTTGTGCAGAATTTTTGTAGTTGGCAGTTCAGTGGGGAGGCAAAGAGATCTATGTCCGGGCACCCCCATTTTTGCATTATCATGCTGAAAACTTGTGGATTTAATTTCCACTCGTGAGGATCCATGATGTTTCTCCTTAGGTTGTCTGCCAGAGTATTTTTATTTCCTGGCAGGAATTGTGCTTGCAGATGAACTTGATAAGTTAGAGCTGTGTTCCACAAAGTCATGGCTTGTCTGATAGGGGGTAAGAATGAGTGCCCCCATTGCTTGTTTATGTATCACATTACTGTGGTGTTGTCTGTCTTTAATAGTAATTGTCCTGGATGCAGAAGGTCCTTGAAAGCTGTTAGGGCATTTTGTACAGCCAACATCTCTTTTTGATTGATGTGTAGATGCATTTGGTCTGTGGTCCATTTGCCCTGAATACATTTTCCTGCCACGTGTGCTCCCCAGGCGTAATCCGAAGAATCTGTTGTCAAAGTCTGCCTGGCTGTGGGTAGTGTAAAAGGCTGACCCTTGTTGAGGTGACATGCCTGTGCTCACCATCGAAACTCCTGTTGCAGGCAGGGAATTAGTGGTATTACTGTTTCCAAGCTGTGAGAGTGTTGATTCCAAACACTTTTTAGGTACCATTGTAATTTCCTCATATGCAGTCTGGCATATGGAAATAGAAGTATGCAGGATGCCATGAATCCCAAGGCCTGCAGAATTTTTCTTGCAGGGAGTTGGGACTTTGTTGCCATCATTTGAAAATACTGAGTCAGTTGTCCTTGTTTGTCTGGCGTGAGAAGCCATCTGGGCCGTTGTATTTAAGCTGGCACCCGGGAATATTATCTCTTGTGAGGGCACTAGTTTTGACTTCTTTTCGTTTACTGTGTACCCTAGGCAACTTAACTTTTTATTTTACAAACGCCAGATGCTTTAGAAGAATGTCCTTGCTCTCTGCTTGAATCAGGCAGTCGTCCAGGTATGGAAAAATTTGAATTCCTTTTTGTCTGAAAAATGCAATTACTGGTGCCAGGCACTTTGTGAAGACCCTGGGCACAGTAGATAAGCCAAAGGGCAGTGCAGAGAATTGGTAGTGCGTTGAACCAGCTTTGAATCTGAGGTATCTTCTGCAATTTTGTCTGATAGGGACATGCAGGTATGCCTCTTTGAGGTCCAAAGTAACAAGCCAAAATTTCTTGCCCAACATGGGAAGGAGCTGCTGTAGTGTCAACATTTTGAATTTCGGAACATCCAGGTAAGTATTTAAAGTGGAAAGGTCTAGAATGGGTCTCTAGGCTTTGTCCTTTCTGGGGACCAGGAACAGTCTTGAGTAAAAACCTTGTCCTTGTTCCTGCTGTGGTACTTTTTGAATAGCTCTCATGTCCACGAGGGCTGTAATTTGTTTTTGTGCCTCTGCCCATTGATTTTGTGGCAGGTCTGGCATTCCTTTTAGTCTTAGTAAAGTGTGAAAGTGGAACCTGTAACCTTGAGACACAATATTCAGCACCCATATGTCCTGGGTGATTGTTTGCCAGTTTCATGAAAAAAAGTGCTAGTTCCCCCCCCCAAGGGAGCTGCCAAAAGGGTAGAGTTTGGCACTGGGAGGGGAAAGTCATTGAGATAGTTTCCTGTAAGGTTGTGACTTGTCCTCACCTCCTTTTGGAGTTGAAGCACCCCACTGTCGTGGTCTGGAAGTTCCTTGGGGCTGAGATCTGCCTCTTGGGCATCTGTATCTGCCTCTTTGTGGCCTGTCTGACACTGGAAAGGACCAAGTTTTAGTAGGCCAATTTCTGCTAAATCTTGGTGGCTGTACCTGTAAGAAATCCTTTACTGTTTGCATAGATTTTGCCTTATCCTCCATTTTCTTTAATACCTCCTATGCTTTAACACCAAATAAAATATCTTGCTGTAAAGGAGCATCTAATAATTTTGCCTTAACATGATCTAGTAAGGTTTGTTCCTTTAACCAAGCATGCCTTCGAATCACAGATCCTGTAACTGCTGCTCTACAAGAAGCTTCTAATGAATCAAAACCACATTGCAAAGTATGTTTACCTACTTGTTCAGCTGCATGCAAAAAATCCTGCATTTCCTTAAAATCAGGTTGTTCTGCACTTCTACTCATTTTCTGTTTTAACTGAGACAGTAAATATTGTTGATATTTAAGCATGTGAAACTGGCAGTTTAAAGCTGTCACTGCTAATGTTGCTGAGGTGTAAACTTTCTTACCCCATTTGTCTAATGCTCTGGAATCCCTGTCCGAGGGGACTGGATTTTTAGCTGTGGAGGCCTTTACCCCTTTGGGACCCTGGGAAATAGTTTCTGGGTCAGCAGCAGGGTTTCTATAAAGAAATTTGTGTGAGTCAGGGACTCTGTAGCACCTGTCTGGCTTGACTGGAGCAGGGGGTAATGAATCTGGATTTAAACTGGATTCAGAGTACACACCGTCCACAATATCCAACACTGGCTGAATAGCAAGGGGCCTGTGCTGAGGCAAGAAAAGAAAATCTCCGAGCCTTTTCTTGGACTCTGAGTAATCCTGGCCCTCCCAGTGGAAATGCTCCCTCATGGTGTGTAAAGTTTCCCCAAAAGAATAATCCTCAGGAGGAGAGGCTGAAGGGATAGATTCTTCAGCATCAGAGTCCTCATAGGGAGGTAAGGAATATCCCTGGTCGGAAGAGGAGTCAGAATATATAAAAATCTGGTCAGAGGAACAATAGTCTGTATCCTGCCTAGGCCTTTTATCAGGAGGGGGATGGGTACCCCTGATCAGAGTAATTAAGTCTTCGGCCATTTTGAGCATCTGCTTTTTAGGCATGGAGGCCTGTCCAGGTGAATGCTGTACTTGTTTCTTTGTCTTTAATGTTGCTTTAGACTTGACTGTAGATGCAATGGTAAGCTGTGAAGGTCTGAAAACACCCTCAGAAGCCGAAGCCTGCTCAGCAGCTCCGGACCCATCTGAAGGGTTAGTCTCCGGAGGCCCAACACCTTGAGTATCCAGAGGCCTAGGCAACTCTACGTGGGAGTCGGTCAGGGCCTGTGGCTCTGAGGTAGCGGGTGTCAGGGGCTGCGAAAGTGCCTCACTGAGAACCGGCGACTGGCCTAGAAGAGGCTTCGTCATCAGTTTTGGGCCTCGGATGCCTGTCCTTATCCTTATCTTTGCGTTTTTTGTGAATTCCGGTCGTCGGTTGCTCCGACGGCATGGTATAATTAAACCTTCAGCCAAAATAATGGCGTGCAAAATCAAACTGATGTTTAATAGTGCATTTGTTAAATCTAGCACAAAACCAACAGCTAGTGACGTCGTGATCTGGGCCTAGGCATGGAATACACTAAGAATGAAAATCCTTATGAGGTATTTGCTTCCCACAAGAAATACAATTATTAACTTTTACTGACATCGGACTGAGGCAAGAAAAAGTTTCCCCAACGGGGTACTTAGCTTTATTGAAGACTTCGGATCTGAAATCGTATTTGAAATCTCAGGAGTCGGCCGACCGGCACTTGCGAACTGCTTTTGCTTTGGGCACCGCGCGGTAAGAAAGACTGAAGAAAATGGCATCGGCTGCATCTTATATACCCCTGGCGAACTGACGTCAGGGAAGAAGCAACAGCAACCGACACCGGACAAAGACTTTGGAACTCTGGCCGACTGCGGGACCGCCTGATGGCAGGATAACCCAAGTGTAATGACTGCAGCAATGAAACACGATGAACATCTGAGGTGATTGCCACTGGCCAAGTGATAAAAAAGGAACCAATGCTGTCTTGGCCAAAAGGGGAGTTACCCGCAAGATTTTGGGAATGTCCTGCTCAATCTTGTTCAGAACTTGTGGCAACAGAGGAAGGGGAGAGGGATAATGAAACATTCCCTTCCAAGGAAAAGACAGGGCATCTGCTTTCAAAGTCAGAGAACCTGATACCCTTGAACAAAATAGAGGAAGTTGTCTGTTCAGTGAGGATGCAAAATGATCTTGCTGAGGAATACCCGACCAATGGAATATGTCCAGAAACACCTCTCTGTGAAACATCCCTTTGTGAGCCTGTGTTCTGGACCTGCTCAATGAATCTACCACTAGACTGTGCTCTGAAGCAAAGTAAACCACATGAAGAGTCACTTGGATACCTGATAGCTAGATCCCATACCTGAAGATCTGATCTGCAAAGGAGAAAGGACCTCATACCCCCCTGTTGTTGACATACCACATCACAGTAATAATGTCTGTGAAGACTTTGAGGGGCACCAGGGTGGAAAAGGGAATGAAAAGCTCGCAGAGCCAGAAGCAGAGCTCTCATCTCTTTTATACTGATATGATCTGACCTTTGATGATGAGGCCAGAGACCCTGGACGTTTAGTGGGCCAAAGGAAGCCACCCACCCCCAAGTCTGAGGCATCCTTGAACAATTCCTGAGAAGGAATTGGAGCCTGGAAGGGAAGCCTTGGATTGAAAGAGAGAAGTTGAATCCACCATTGAAGCTCAAGTTTGAAGCAAGTAAATAAAGGAATGGGGAACTCTAAGGGGTGGCAAAATTGAAGCCACAATGACTGGAGATACTGCTAAAATGTCTTCATGTGAAGCCTGGCAAGAGGAAAGTACAGTTTTGTACCTACCATAAATGTAGATGTCCGAACTGGATAGCATCTGCAGTCATAACAAATGGGTTGTCCTGTCGTCAGGCAGCCCTTCGGTCGGCCGGATTCCAAAGTCCGGGTCCGGCTTCGGCTGATGTCGCGCTTCACCCGACGTCATCGCTGCTGGTCTTCGGGTATAAAGGCATCAGCCGACACCATTTTCCTCAGTGTTTCTTGCCCCAGATGCCAGTTGCCCTCTTGGAAGGCTAAATTTTGGATAAATGCCAATGTTTCCAAAAAAAATAGAAGGCAAACACAAAAATAAGCATGTATGTACATATATACAAACAAATACACCATAAGAGACTCCCCCCACCAGCTAGCTATTAGGAGGGTAAATACCCTAGGAGTACCACAGAGGGAAGGAGGGAGGGTAATCCTGACTGCAGATGCTATCCAGTTCGGACATCTACATTTATGGTAGGTACAAAACTGTACTATGTCCTTCATGGATGCATCTGCAGTCATAACAACTGGGTAGAATACCATAGCCAACTAGGGGAGGAGGAAGAATAGATTATGGTGTGGTTAGGATCCCTTGCAGTACAGCAGTGGCAAACCCTGTTCGGGATCTGGAATACAGAGGTAAATTATAATGCTTGGCAAATGTATGCACGGAGGTCCAAGTAGCCGCCTCAATGATGTCCTTGGTTGCCACTCCTCGTAAGAAGGCTGTGGTAGTGGTTGTTGCCCTTGTAGAATGAGGCCTTATGTTCTGTGGAATTGGTTTTCCATGAAAGGAGTAAAAGAATCGTATGCAATTTCCTATCCATTTGGAGATTGTCTGTTTGGAAATAGCTTTTCCTTCCCTTCCTGTTGCATAGGCTACAAAAAGCTGGTCAGTTTTTCTGTTACTTTTTGTTCTGTCCAGGTAGTAGCGTAGCTGTCTATGTACATCCAAGGTATGCAGCATTCTTTCCCCTCTGTTTTGTGGGTTGGGGAAAAAGGTAGGTAGGTGGATTGCCTGGTTTAAAGACACTCTAGATACCACCTTAGGCATAAATGTAGGGTTAGTCCTCATGGACACTCTATCTTGGTGGAAGATTAGGAAGGGTTGCACTGCCATTAGGGCCTGGAGTTCAGAAACCCTCCTTGCTGAGGTTATTGCCAGTAGGAAAGCAGTTTTCCACGATAGATGCTGTAGGTCTGCTGTTGCTGCTGGTTCAAAAGGTGCGAGTGTCAATTTTTCTAGCACAAAGTTCAAATCCCAAGCTGGCAATGGTGGTTTCCTAGGAGGTTTTACATTCTTGATCCCTCTGAGGAACTGTCTGAGTAAAGGATGTGAAAAGACAGGTGGATCAAAGCTGTATTCTGCTGAAATAGCTGATGCATGTATCTTGATGGAGGAATAGGACAGGCCTGTATGTAGAAGCTCTGCCAAGTACTCCAGAATGTTAGCAATATCTATATTCGACACATCTTTTCCTCTTTCAGCACTCCAAATGGCAAACCTTTTCCATTTTCCTGCATAGTTCCTTCTTGTTGAAGGTCTGCGGGCTTCAAGGATAATGTCTTTAACCCTTTGGGAAAGTTCTGGATTAGTTGCTGCTATGTGATGTTCCATGCAGTCAGTTGCAAAGTTTTTAGGTTTGGATGCATGATGTTGTAGTTGTTCTGAGTTAACATCAAAGGCATCAGGGGTATTGACCACATTTTGTCCCGAGACATGCTCCTCAGCAATGGGTACCAGTGTTGTCTTGGCCAGTTTGGAGCTATCAGGATTATCCTTGGACATTCCTCCTTGGTTTTGAGTAATACCTTGTGTATCAAGGGAAGAGGTGGGAATGCATATGCTGTCAGATCTTTCCAGCTGAAGGAGAGCGAATCCACTTTCCATGCAAGTGGGTGGAAAGTCCTTGTGCAGAATTTTTTGAGCTGGTGATTGAGAGGGGAAGCGAATAGATCTATCTGTGGCATTCCCCATTTCTTTGAGATGGTCTTGAAGATGTCCGGGTGTAGCATCCATTCGTGAGCATCCGAGGTGGTTCTGCTTAACATGTCTGCTAGAGTATTCTCCTTTCCCGGTACAAATATTGCCTGTAACTGGATGTTGTAGCTGAGTGCCAGGTTCCAAAGGTCCAAAGTCATTCTGCATAGGGGGTATGAGTGAGTGCCTCCCTGTTTGTTGATGTATCACATGACTGTGGTGTTGTCTGTCCTTATCATCAAGTGGCCTTCTTTGAGAAATGGTCTGAATTTCTGGATTGCCAGTTTTACTGCCAGCATTTCTTTTAGGTTGATGTGCAGGTGCAGCTGGTCCTGCGTCCACAATCCTTGTACACATTTGTCCAGCATGTGAGCCCCCCATCCTAGGTCTGAGGCGTCTGTTGTGATGGTTTGGCTTGCTTGATAGTTGTGAAAGGGTAGGCCTGGGTTTGACTGGCATGCTTGAGCCCACCATAGGAACTCCTGTTTTAGGCATGGGATTAGTGGAATTTCTGCTTCTAGGCTGTGCCTGTGTTGGGACCATAAGTTCTTTAGGTACCACTGTAGTTTTCTCATATGTAGTCTGGCATGTGGAACCAAGATTATGCATGATGCCATGAAGCCCAAGGCCTGCAGAACTTTTCTTGCTGTTAGCTTGTTTTGTCTTGTTAGTGCCAAGAAGTAAAGAGGAAGTTCTTTTTGCTTTTCTGCAGTTAGGAATGCCATTTGTTTTACTGTGTCCAATTCCGCGCCCAAGAATGTCCTTGTTTGGGATGGTACCAGCCTTGACTTTTGTAAATTGACTGTGTATCCCAGTGCTTGTAGCAAGTAAATGACCCTTTGTAAATCTGTTGTCAGCTTGCTTTTGTTGTCCCCCTGTAGCAGGCAGTCGTCCAGGTATGGGTAAATTTGGATTCCCTGTAGTCTGCAGTGGGCGATTACTGATGCCAGGCATTTTGTGAATACTCTGGGCGCAGTAGATAAGCCAAAGGGCAATGCTGAGAATAGATAGTGCTCTGATCCTGCAAGAAATCTGAGGTATCTTCTGCAAATTGGTCGAATGGGGACGTGCAGGTATGCCTCCTTGAGATCTAGAGTTACCAGCCAACACTCCTTGCCCAGCATGGGAAGAAGTTGCTGTAGGGTCAGCATTTTGAATTTTGGGACAATGATGTATGTATTTAAGGTGGACAGGTCGAGAATAGGTCTCCAACTTTTTTCCTTTCTTGGAACTAGGAATAGTCTGGAGTAGAATCCTTTGCCTTGTTCTGTTATTGGCACTCTTTCCACAGCTCTCATCTTTGTTAATTGCAGTATCTGCTGTAAAGCTTCTGTTTTTTGTTTTGGAGGCAGGTTTGGCACTCCTCTTTTGACTGGTAAAGTGTGGAAGTGGAACCGGTAACCTTGGTCTATGGTTTGCAAAATCCACTTGTCTTTTGTGATATAGTGCCAGTTCTTTGAAAATAAGGTTAATTTTCCGCCTAATGGTGCTGCTATTTGTTCCCTGGTAGGCGGAGTAAGAATCAAGTCATTGTGCTTGTGCTGTTGCAGTGGTAGTGGCTGTGTCTGTGCCTCTGTTATTGCCTTGCCACTGTCGTCCTCTGTAGGCACCCCTTCTGGATTGATTTCTGCCTCTGGAATGTCTATTCCTGCCCCTTTGGGATCTTGTGGAGTCAGGAAAGGACCAATTTTTGGCAGGCCAGTTCCTGCTGAACCTTGGGGGCTGAACCTGCAAGAAATCTAACTGTTTGTACAGATTTTGCCTTTTCTTCCATTTTCTTCATTTCCTGCTGGGCAGGTGTACCAAACAAACTGGCCTTATCCATAGGAGCATCTAATAACTTAGCTTTAACATGATCCGGTAAGACCTGTTCCTTCAGCCATGCATGTCTTCTTATCACTGTGCCAGTCATGGCTGATCTAAATGAAGCCTCCAGTGCATCATAGCCACATTTTAAGGAATGGTTACTAACCTGTTGTATGTTATTTACCATTTCTAATACATATTTCTTATCTATAGAGTCATCAGAGGATAGCTTTTTAGTTAACTGATCAAGCATAAACTCTTGGTATTGTATCATGTGAAACTGACAGTTTAATGCTCTAGCTGAAAGAGTAGCTGAGGTGTAAACTTTTTTGCCCCATCTATCTAAAGACCTGGCTTCCCTTTGAGAAGGAATAGGGTTTTTTGCTGTGGTCGAGGCCACTGCCTTAGGCCCCTGGGATATAGTTTCGGGGTCTGCAAGTGGGGCCTTGTATAGGTGATGATGAGTGTCTGGTACCCTGTAAAATCTATCTGGTTTGGCAGGGGCTGGAGGTAAGGAATCTGGTGCAGTGCAGACATCATTAAATGCATCATCCACAACAGAGAGGACAGGAGGTATAGCTAAGGGCCTGTGTTGTGGAAGGTGCAGAAAAGTCCTAAGTCTTTTTCTGGAATCTGAGAAATCCTGTTCCTGCCATTGGAATTGTTCTCGCATGGCATGTAAGGTTTCCCCAAAGGAGAATTCTTCTGGTGGAGAAGCAGCTGGAATGGATTCTTCAGCATCTGAGTCTTCATAATTGGAGAAAGGAGCCTCTGGCTGGTCTGCAATATCTGAGTCATCCACAGAATCATCAGAGGACACAGGCTCGGGGGGCTCTGCTCTAGGTCTCTTTTCTGGGGGCTGAGAGGCCCTGTCTGGGTGAGATTGAGATCCCCTAATTAAGGATATTAAATCTTCTGCCAGAGTAAGCATTTGTGAACTAGAAGAGGGCCTGGTTGAGGGGGGTTTTACAGGCACTGATTTAGTAGATTTGGCTGCTTTAGCCCTGGCAAAGGCCTTAATAGACATGGCTGCAGGAGGCCTAGCAGCACCACGTGCTGGGGTAGAGACATCCAAAGGAATGGTGTCTGATAAGTCAGTAGTAACCACTGTTGTAGGTAAAATTTCTGAGGCCGATTCAAGTAAGGTAGCAGGAACCTCAGTAGTTGTCATTGATTCAGCGGTACATTGATCAGTTTTCTCGGTTTCAGCCGAAACCGAGACACTCGCGGTTTGCTTAGCCATGGTTTCGGCCGAAACCGCGGACCGCAAGTGTCGGTCTTTTTCTTTGCGTTTTTTAACAATTTGGGTAGTCAGAGGATCCGACGGCATAATGTACGCAAAATCTGAGCCGAAAAACTGTTCAGCAAACTCCGACCGACGCCTAAGCGTTCGTCGGTTGAATGAAGCACAAGCCGAACAGGCTGCTACGTCATGGTCTGGGCCTAAACAAGGCAAACAGTAAGAGTGGAAATCTTTATGAGGTATTTGTTTCCCACAAGTTAAACAGTTATTGACTTTTTCTGACATCGGCTGAGGCAAGAAAGAGTCCCCAACGGGGTACTTAGCTTTTAGAAGTCTTCGAAGTAGTATTCGGTAGTAGTAATCTCTGGATCTGACCGACCGGCACTTGCGAACAGCTTCTGCTTCGGGCGCCACGCGGCAAGAAAGACTGAGGAAAATGGCGTCGGCTGATGCCTTTATACCTGAAGACCAGCAGAGATGACGTCGGGTGAAGCGCGACATCAGCCGAAGCCGGACCCGGACTTTGGAATCCGGCCGACCGAAGGGCTGCCTGACGACAGGACAACCCAGTTGTTATGACTGCAGATGCATCCATGAAGGACATCCATAGGAATAGAGGAGGTCCTACATCACAGAACCCTGAGAAATTCCCTGACCATCAAAGAGGACAGAATAAGGACAGACTGGAAAAAGGCGGTCAGAGACAAACCTTTGGGAGCAGAAAGAGAAGTTAGCATGGAAACAGTCTGAAGCCTGCACCCGAGAAAAACATGATCCTATTAAGGAATCAGAATAGATTTCTTGAGATTTATGGTGAACCCCAGACTTTGTAAAAGACAAGTAGTAAAGTGGAGATCCTGCAACACTGCTGGGAGAAGGAGCTTGAATGATTGAATTGTCCAGACAGAGAAAAATTTGTATCCCCTGAAGCCTGCAAAAGAGAAGGACAGGAGAAAGGCATCTGGTGAGTACCCTTGGGGCAGCAGAAAGGCCAAAGGGCAAAGCACAGAACTGAAAATGTGAGAAAGAAACAGAGAAACGTAAACATTTCCCGAATACAGGGTAAATGGGGATGTGAAGGTATGCATCCTTGAGGTCTAGAGAAACCAAAAAGTCTTAGGGAAGAAGAAGAAGAAAAAGAAACAAGATCTGAAGAGATAGCATTCAGAACAAAGGAACCTTGAGAAAGGTGCTGAGCAGAGAAAGTTCCAGAATTGGTCTCCACGTACCTTCCATCCAAGGAAAGTACAGTTGTGTACACTTACCATAAATGCAGATGTTCGAGTGTATTCACTGTTGCAGTCATCACATTTGGGTTGTCCCTGCCAGGGTAGCCCTCAGCCGTCCTGAATACCAGAGACTTAGTATTTCTGCGTCAGCTGCTGTCACTTGAGGACTGATGTCAGGTCGTCAGTAGTATAAAATAATGCAGCCGACGCCATTACATCAGTTTTTCTTGCCCTAACCTGTCAGGAGCCCCCAAAGTAGGAGGCCAGGTTCTGGTGGAAGAACCCCACCAGTGGAAAATAAATACCAATATGTCCCTTGTAAGGAAAGGAGAACAACAAGGAAGAATGGTAATAAAAGGAAAAAGAGAATAAAAGGGGATGGAGGGAGGGAAACCAGGACTGCAACAGTGAATACACTCGAACATCTACATTTATGGTAAGTGTACACAACTTTACTATGTTCTTTGTGTTTCACTGTTACAATCATCACATTTGGGTAGATTCCCAAAGCTGAAGAAATGGGTGGAGGCAGTCAAGGAAACTAGTGGCTGGCTAGGATGCCCTGCAGGACTGCAGAGGCAAACCTTGCCCTGGATTTGGAGAACAGGGGCAGGTGGTAATGCTTGGTAAAAGTGTGAACAGATGTCCAGGTGGCAGCCTCCAGGATGTCCCTGGTGGGGACTCCTCTGAGGAAAGCTGCAGAGATGGAGGCTGCTCTGGTGCAGTGTGTCCTGACCCCCTTGGGGGGAGGCTTTCCATGCTGTTTGTAGCAAAAATGGATGCAGTGTGCTATCCATTTGGAAATGGTGTGCTTGGAGATGGCTTTGCCTTCTGCCCCTGTAGCAAAGCTAACCAGCAATTGATCAGACTTTCTGAAGGATTTAGTCCTGTCCAGATAGAATCTGAGCTGTCTGTGCACATCTAGAGAGTGAAGAATCCTTTCCCCCTTGTTCTGGGGATTAGGAAAGAAGGTGGGCAAGTGAATGGATTGGTTGAGAGCCACACTGGACACCACCTTGGGCATGAAGGATGGGTTAGTTCTGAGAGATACTCTGTTTGCATGGAAGCTGATAAAGGGTTCCACAGCCATGAATGCTTGCAGCTCAGAGACTCTTCTGACTGACGTGATGGCCAGAAGAAGGAATGCTGTCTTCCAGGTGGGAAATTTTAGCTCTGCAGAAGAAGCTGATTCGAAAGGGGGAAGGGTGAGTTTTCCAAGACAAAGTTAAGGTCCCAAGCTGGTATTGGTACCTTTCTGGAGGGCCTCAAGTTGCTAGCCCCTCTGAGGAATTGTTTGATCAACGGATGTAAGAAAAGGGGCTGCTCAGTGGGAAAATGAGCAGAAATAGCAGAGGCGTGAATTTTTATAGAGGAGAAAGAGAGACCACTGTGTGGTAGGTCAGCTAAGTAATCCAGGATGAGAGGGATGGAGAGCTGTGTCATACTGGCTCCCTTAGCCTGGATCCAGGTGCAGAACCTTTTCAATTTATCTGCAGAAGACTTTCTGGTGCTAGGACATCTGGCCTCATAGATAACATCCAGAACCTGTTTACTGAGGATGGCAGACTGGTTTGGGGTTAGGGAATAAGCCAAGCTGCCAAATAGAGTGTATGCAATTGGAGATGCACGAATTCCCCTTCCCTCTGGGTCAGGAGGTTTGGAATCTGAGGAAGGTGCCATGGAGGGTGTTTTCACTTGAGGAAGAAATAATGGTTAAAATAGGGGAAAAAACATCTGTAATTTTTAAATGAGGCAGGAATCTGAAGTCCCTAGTGGAACTGCCTAGATAAACAACTGTATAAACGCCCGGTATGTTCAATGTGAGGCTTGCAGCCTTTGCAGGCATATGGCATCAGGGTGTACTTTCACAGTTTGAGATAAAATGCATAGAATAAAAGGGAGGTACAATTGTAACTCACAATCTGATCTACATTGCCCAGTGCCAGTTATGCCCAGCATATTATATTGGTAAGACTGATAGAAAACTTAAGGAAAGGGCGTATGAGCACATATAAAGTATAAGTAAGGGCAAGAATGAGAACGCTTTGGCAAGGCACTGTAGTAGTCACCCGGGCCATGGTTTTACTTCCAGAGTAATAGATCAGGTAAATCACAACGTAAGAGGTGGCCCCTTCTCCTTTACTTTAGAAAGGCAGGAAGTGCTATGGCAGTTGCGCCTGGATTCTAGTAAAAAGCCACGCTTAAATGAAGTGATTTCCATTGCCTGTATATTGAAACTGAGAAGTCTCACTAGATGAACTAAATGTGATTATATTTTAACTAATTAACAATTTATTCCTTGGTTGTAACACACACTTCAGGAAAGTATCAACATATTTCTGTACTTAAATTAAGAAAAATAATATGAAGTGATTTTTAACAATATAAGTCAGTGTAAATAGAGGTATATTCTTTTTAAGTGAATTTTTTAAGTGAATATTTATAACTGTTTAAACAGAGTTAAGTATAAGTAATTAATACTAATTGTTTAACAAGTCCTAAATTATATACTTTATGTGACTGGGTGAATAACTGAATGGAGGGAAAAGTTTTTGCATTTAAACTTTGTGTCTGTACTTTGTCTGAAGAAGGCCTGTGACCCGATCGGATGAAAAGCGCTTTACATTTATTATTTTAAATATATTAAATTCTGTTGTGGATTTCATACCTCTTGGCATCTTTATTTGTTGAAGATGCCATGGGGGCACTGGGGACAGGCCACGCAGCAAGGGGTACCAGTGTTGTCAGGGCCAGTTTGGAGCTATAAGAATTTAAATATTGTAGAAATATGGCAGGAAACACCAAGCCGAGACTTAATAAAACTCTAATAAAAACAAAATCAAGTACAAGTGCACCATAAGCGCTTTCAAGCAAACATGCCATTCTTCAGATGATACATAGCCAGTAAGCTACATAATTTAAACCTTATTGTCTCCAATCAGAAAGTAGTATTTTACCCTCCTTTTCCTTAATATGGACTTTAAAGGGATAGCAGCATTTAAGCCAGGATGTCTATCTGCCCCAAGCTTTATTATCCATTGAATTTCATTGCATTCAGTCTCGTTTGTTATATCATCTCCTCGTCATGTTTATAAATAATCTGTAACACCATAAACAAAAAAGAATGCCCCGCATTCAGTTCCATGTGCTGAGCAAGTGCATTATGTACATGCTTATGTTTAATATCTGAAAGATGTTTAAATATTCTACTTTTCAACATACCGTTGGTCTTTCCTACATAATATGAATTGCATCCTTGACACATAGCTAAATAAATGACATTGCTAGTTCTACAATCAGCATATTTGTTCAAACTGTACACCTGAGCTGTTCTAGGGTGTATAAATAAATTATCCCGTGAGATGTAGTTACATGCTTTACATCTATGACATGGAAAAGTACTTACTTTTTTATTAAAGTAGATCTGTGCGTATTACTTCTAGGTTCATGACATAACATGTCTTTTAAATAAAACGAGACTGAACAACTTAATAGGTGCAGCCTCATCCTATGACTTGAGATTACAAAGGACTAAAGTGAAAAAGCTGCTCTGGGACTTAAATGATTTTGCAGGAGGTCATATCTTTACATGGCCGAGAGAAGTATCTACGGCCCGTGTTAGGACAAAAACTGCACATAATGTGAGGGAACCTGCCCCTAATCAACAGCAGGAACATGAATTAAACAATCTACCATCTTCTATAGTAACCAGCAGTAAAGAGTTGGCATCCAGTGATGTACTGGTTGCTGTAGTGACGAGAGAGCCGTCCAATAGCAATGAGACAATGGTGTCTGAAGTATTAAATCAACCTGGGCCACAAGTGGTCTCATCAGCGAATAGTATTGAACTAAGCATGGAAGCAGGTGTCATGGTGATGGGTGCTAGATCTAAGCACACGCCAGGATTTCAAAGTAAAACTTTTCCCATGCTGCCGGTCCCAGTGAAGAAGAATCCGTGGAAACGGAGTTTCTCGGCAGAACGAGAACAGAAGAGACGAAGGGTCTCTCAATGACTGTGGGTACTAATATTGTTTATAACTTGTCGGATGTTGAACTATCTAGTGAACAGTTAAATGTGTTGAATAAAGGTTTGAGCTTTGTTCCTGATAAGTTAACTGATTTTAGCCAAATTATGATAAACATTATGAGTTTTGCTAGAACAGTCATGTTAAAACAGATGTTTGCTGACAATGTACAGGGTTACACTAGAGAGTTGAGAAAACCAAGTGATGTTATGCCTGTTATGCACCCTACTATGGCCACCTTTGTTAAGGTTTTCCAGACAGAGATAGAAGATTATTTGAACAATAAAAATAGATATAGGATTCGCAACTTGATAACTGAACAACACTCAGCCTTAAAAGAGCTGACTCAAGATGAGAGGCTTGTTATTAAACCTGCGGACAAAGGGAGGGCTGTTGTACTCCTCAGTAAGCAGGACTACTGTGGTAAACTGACACAGTTATTACAGGATGAAAAGACTTTTAAATTAGTTTCACCTGTTATGGTCAGTAGAACTATAGACAGAATTAAGAATATTTTGATTAATTTTAAAAAAAGTGGTATATTGACTGAATTGGCATTCAATTTTCTTTATATTGAACATCCGGTGGTTCCGGTGTTCAAAGCCCTTCCCAAATTACATAAGGATGTATCTAACCCACCCCTGCGACCAATACTTTCCGGAAGGGGTGGGTGACTGAAAATATATCCATTTGGGTGGAATGTTCACTGAGATCGGTTCTAGAATTATATCTTAGAATATTAAAGGACACTGCACATTTTTAACTACCCTATCTGATTTTTTGAATGGTGAACAAAATGTGAATTATATGTTTGTCACGTTGGATGTGAAAAATCTATTTACTGTGATAGCCAATAGATATGGGATAACAGCAGTGGAAAGCATATTATTAAATAAGGCACAAGTAGAAAATGATACTAATCAAAGGATTTGCAAATTGTTGGCATTGGTATTAGAATACAATATGTTCCTATGTCAAGGAAAATACTACAGGCAAATACAGGGTATGCCCATTCCTATGCGAATCTTGCACTAGCCTATTGGGAAGACAGTGCAATATTCACCACACAGCATACATGGCATAAGTTAGGATTATATTGCCGTTTTGTGGACGATGTGTTCCTTTTATGGAAGGGGACAGAGACAGAGCTGCTTTCATTTGTACAATATTTAGATGGCAGTACAGAAATTTTTAGGTTTTTTGTTAACTATTCAATAACTGAAATAGATTTTTTAGACATGAGATTGAAAAAGAATGAGGAAGGTAATATAGAGACTAGTATTTTTAGGAAGGAATGTTGGCGTAACAGCCTGTTATCGTTTGATAGTATGCACCCTAGGCATACCTTTGACAATATTGTGAAGGGTCAAGTCAGCAGGATTTCTCGACTATGCAGTAAAGAAAAGAAATTTGAACAAGAAGTAGGATATTTACATAACTTAAAGGAAAGAGGGTATAAACAACGAAAATTAAATAACTTAATACAAGAGACCAAGGGTAGAAGGCAGGATGCAGCCAAACCTTGGTATACAATGGGTTCTGACAGAAAAGAGAAAGAAGGTGGTCGAGACACCGAATTTGGTCGTATGCTTCTGACAAATAGTAGTGATGTGGGAGGCATTTGTGACATCATTAGACAGAATTGGAAAGTGTTGCACACTGATTCTAAAATAGCTGATATTGTTGGGGCACAGCCTAAATTTACTTTTAGACAGAACAAAAATTTAAAAGACATGTTATGTCATGAACCTAGTAATAATACACACAAATCTACTTTAATAAAACAAGTAGGTACTTTTCCATGTCACAGATGTAAAGCATGTAACTACATCTCACGGGATAATTTATTTATATACCCTAGAACAGGTCAGGTGTACAGTTTGAACAAATATACTGATTGTAGAACTAGCAATATCATTTTAGCTATGTGTCAAGGATGCAATTCATATTATGTAGGAAAGACCAACTGTATGTTGAAAAGTAGAATATTTAAACATCTTTCAGATATTAAACATAAGAATGTACATAAAGCCCATAGAACTGAATGCGGGGCATTCTTTTTTGTTTATGGTGTTACAGATTATTTATAAACATGACAGAGGGGGTGATATAACAAACGAGACTGAATGCAATGAAATTCAATGGATAATAAAGCTTGGGGCAGATAGACATCCTGGCTTAAATGCTGCTATCCCTTTAAAGCCCATATTAAGGAAAAGGAGGGTAAAACACTAGTTTCTGATTGGAGACAATAAAGGTTTAAATTATGTATCTTACTAGCTATGTATCATCTGAAGAAGGGCATGTTTGCTTGAAAGCGCTTATGGTGCACTTTTACTTGATTGTACTGTTTTAATAAAGAGTTTAAGTCTCAGCTTGGTGTTTCCCGGCATATTTCTACAATATTTGCATTTGGCTTTCGTTGACAGTGAGACTTTGGTTGTTGTTGTTGTGTCTTCTGGCTTTTCCCGGCTAGGGGTCTCCACAGCAGAACTCTGGTCCGCTAATGATTGGCAATAGATTTTTACGTGCCGAGTTGCCAGCCCTGATGCACAACCTTCAACAAAGGTACGCCCATTCACGCATGCCTCCACATAGAAGACGCTCTAGCTGAGAATCGAACAGGACAATGTCTTACTGTGAGGCGACAATGCTACTGCAGCACCACCACCGCAGTCTAGTGCAAGGCAGCAATTTCTTTTGACTTGAGCTATAAGAATGTCCCTTGGTTTTTCCTCCCTTATTTTGAGCAGTACCCTGGGGATGAGAGGTAGGGGAGGAAATGCACAGACCGATAGCTTGACCCAGGGGAAGGACAAGGCATCCACTTTCCAAGCTGTGCAGTGATGCTCCCTGGTGCAGAATTTGCTGAGCTGATGGTTGGTGTGGGAGGCAAAGAGGTCGACCTTCGGCATTCCCCATTTTTGAGTTATTAGGATGAAGGTACTTCTGCTGAGTTGCCACTCGTGTGTGTCCAGAAGGTTTCTGCTTAATTGGTCTGCCAGAGAGTTGAGAGAGCCTGGTATGAATTGTGCTAACAAGTGTAGTTTCATGGAAGAGGCTGTGAGCCAAAGGGTCATGGTCAGCCTGCATAGAGAGTAGGAGTGAGTCCATCTCTGCTTGTTGATGTACCACATCACTGTGGTGTTGTCTGTTTTGATCAGGAGAAACCTTGGAGAGAACGGGTTTGAAAGCTATCAAGGCATGCTGCACAGCCATCATCTCTTTTTGACTGATGTGCAGAGGGATTTGCCGTGGGCTCCATTGGCCCTGTATGTACCTACCGTCCAGGTGCACATCCCAAGCATAGTCTGATGCATCTGTGGTGAGAGTCTGGGTGGCAGGGGGTGGGGAGAAGGGCTGTCCCTTGTTGTGGCAGCATGCTGTTGCTCACCAAATAAATTCCTTTCTGAGGCAAGGAATTATAGGTAGAAGAGTTTCCAGGTCTTGAGAGTGTTGACACCAAAGGCTCTTTAGGTACCACTGAAGTTTCCTCATATACAGTCTGGCATATGGAATGAGTAGTATGCAAGATGCCATGAACCCCAGAGCTTGCCATGCAGATATCTGGGGCCTGGTAGCTAGTTGAGAGGAGTAGGCTGTCAGGAAAATGTGTTTCTTTGATGTAAGGTATGCCATCTGGGATGCTGTGTCCAGATTTGCTCCCAGGAAGATTATCCTTTGGGTAGGCACCTGTTTGGATTTCTTTTTGTTGATTGTGTACCCTAGGGAGGTTAGTAGGGTCTTTACAAAGGCCAGGTGCTTGAGGAGCTTTTCCTGGCTGTCTGCCTGAATAAGGCAGTCGTCTATGTATGGGTAAATTTGAATATTTCTTTGTCTGCAAAGGCAATGGCCAGAGCCAGACATTTTGTGAAAACTCTGGGAGCAGTAAATAAGCTAAAGGGAAGAGCAGAGAACTGAAAGTGTTGAGATCCTGCCCTGAAGCGGAGATATTTCCTGCATGATTCCCCGATAGGAATGTGGAGATAGGCCTCTTTTAGATCTAGGGTTGCTAGCCAAGCATCCTTGGAGAGCATGGGTAGCAGCTGCTGGAGGGTGAGCATTTTGAATTTTGGGATCACCAGGAAGGTGTTTAGAATGGATAAATCAAGGATGGGGCGCCAGGTGCCCTCTTTTCTGGGCACCAGAAAAAGTCTGCAGTAGAAGCCTTGGCCTATCTGTTCTGCAGGAACTTACTCTACTGCCCACATAGAGAGCAGGGAAAGGATTTGCTTTTGAGCCTTTGCCCACTGATTTGCTGGTAGATCTGGGAACCCTTTTGGGGTTGGAAGGGTGTGGAAGGAAAATTTGTATCCCTGAGACACAATGTTCAGAACCTATTGGTCCTTGGTAATGGTGGCCCAGGTGCTTGATCAAAACCCATTGGTCCTTGGTAATGGTGGCCCAGGTGCTTGAGTGAAAGGAGAGTTTTCCTCCTAGGGGTAAGTGAAGGTGGGCAGGGGGGGTGGAGGAGGCGAGTCATTATGAGTTCTTACCATAAGGGGGTGGCTTAGAACTCCCTGGTTTAGAAGTGGAGGTAGTACACTGCTTAAATCTCTGCATTCCCTGGGTGTCTGTTTCCATGGGGCCTAGACTGGGCCAGTTTACTCGAGCAGGAAAGGACCAGTGTTTGGAGGGACAATGCCTGCTGAACCTAGGGGGCTGGACCTGCAAGAAATCCTTAACTGTTTGCATAGATTTTGCTTTTTCTTCCATCTTTTTTAAGACCTCTTCTGCCTTAGTGCCAAACAAGTTATCTTTGTGCAAGGGGGCATCCAACAATTTAGATTTGACATGGTCTAGCAGAGGTTGTTCCTTAAGCCATGCATGTCGTCTAATGACAGATCCAGTGACTGCTGCCCTGCAATAAGCTTCTAGGATTTCAAAACCACAGTGCAAAGTGTGTTTAGTTACTTGACTTGCAGGATGCATTAAGTCTTGTATATCTTTAGAGTCTGCCCAAGCAGGAAAGGAAGACATTTTTTGTTTAAGGAGTTCCAAGGTATGTTGCTGAAATTTCAGCATATGGAACTGAATTTAGCGCCCTGTCAGCAAGAGTAACTGAGGTGTATACTTTTTTACCCCATCTGTCCAATGCTCAGGAATCCCTGTCTGAGGGGATGGGATTCTTGGCAGAGGTTGCTTTAATCCCTTTTGGCCATTGAGAAATGACCTCAGGGTCAGCAGTTCGATTTTTAATAAGATATTTGTGCGAGTCAGGGACTCTATAGTACCGGTCTGGGAGCAGGAGGTAGGGCATCAGGAGTCAAGCTGGACTCAAAGAAAACATCATCCACAACATCCAGGACTGGTGGGGTGGCCAATGGTCTGTGTTGCCGAAGATCTAGGACTTCCCTGAGTCTCTTTTTAGACTGAAGGTAGTCCTGACTCTCCCACTGGAAATGCTCCCTTAAACTATGCAGGGTTTCCCCAAAAGAAAAATTCTCTAGGGGAGAGGCTGAAGGAATGGAATCCTCTGCATCAGAATCCTCATAAGTGGAGAGGGGTTGCATGTCTTCATAGTTAGATGCATCAGATTCATCTGACTCTTGTTCAGACAAAACTACAGGGGACAGAGCTCTTTTCCTTTTTGAGGGGGTAGCTTGGCTTCCCCTGATCAGCATGATAAGAACTTCCATCATTTTAAGCATTTGAGACTGAGGCAAGGTAGCAGACGCCTGAGAGTGGGTCATCAGTTTCTTGGGTGTGGTTTGAACCTTGGGCCTAAGAAACTCAGTCATTTTTGAAAGAACGGTAGTCATGAAAGAAGACTTTGTTTTTTGTCGAGATTCGGTAGTGCGAAGGACTTTCTCGGAAGCCACTGCCTGCTCTGTGGCTCCAGACCCATCCAAGTTAGAGAGAACCGCAGGATCCATAATTGAAGAAGGGTTTTGTGGCATACCGGACTCTGAAAGGGTCTCGGTAACGGCCTGCGAATCAACTAAAGCAGGCATCAGGGGCTGTGAAAGCACCTCACCGAGTACCGGAGGACTGCCGAATAGCTTAATGGAAGCGTCGTTGGTAGGTTTGAACCTTTGCGGTCTGACTATCTTTACGTTTTTTCGGACGATCTGCTGTCATTTGGCCCACCGAAGCCATATCAGAATTCGAGGACTGTAAACGAAAATATCTAGCTACAATAAGGGCCCGACGACAGTTCTGGCATTGAACAAAGCACAGAAGCGACAATGGGGGACGTCGTGGTCTAGGCCTAAACAAGTGGCGCAGTAAGATTGGAAGTCTCGGTATGGTATTTGCTTTTCACAGGGGATACAATTATTAACTTTTTCTGACATCGGTTAGTGCAAGAAAAAAGGATCCCCAACGGGGTACTTAGCTTTAGAAGACTTCAACTTCAATTCAGAGACAAAGACTCGGGTAGTGGCCGACCGGCACTTGTGCGAACTGCTTCTGCTTCGGGCCCCACGACAAGAAAGACTGATATAATGGCGTCAGCCGCCTTACTTTATACTATTGATGACCTGACGTCAGTCCTCAAGCGACAGCAACCAACGCAGAAATACTAAGTCTCCGGTATTCGGGCCAGCCGAGGGCTACCCTGGCAGAGATAACCCAACAGTGAAACACGAAGAACATCCAAAAATATTCTGAAGTAAAACCTCTTTCCCATGAGTGTTTGGAATGCGCCGAATGGTGCTCTGATCTAAAAGGGATTGCAGAAGCTCGGAGAAATGAGAAAGTTTCTCTAGAGGAGGTTGAGGAATGCCTGGGGGGGGGGGGGTCCAAATCATGAAATATCCCAGACAAAGAACAGACAATACCCAACAGCTTGAGGTGATCGATGCCAAGCTGGAAGAGACAGAAAGGCAGAGAAAGAAGGGGACCTGGCCAAGGGGAAGAGTGGTCCAAACGTCAAATGGAGACAGGCTCGTCCTGAAAAGAAGGCTTCTGAGATGGAGGAGTCTGAGAGGATTTACCATGGGACCATGGGAAATATGCCTAGATCCCCTCTTACCTTTAGGAAGTGGGAGAGTTTGCCTATGGACAAAGGCAGACTTAAAAGGGTAATTCCTCTGAAATTTGGGGTTAGGAGAGAGAAAAATATGTTTGAGTTCCTGCATGCCTGGATGGACTTAAACACATCAGCAGCAGCTGTCTCTGAAAGGCTTTTTTAACCCAGTAAGGGTTTGCTTCTACTACTGTAGTTTCTATGCTGGATCTTGAAAGGAATGACTAAGAGCTTTTCCCCCCTGAAGGGGATTCCAGCATGGCCCACCTAATCACCTCCCTGACAGAACAGACTCTGAGCTGTGCTACCTTCAAAGGAACATATCTGAGCCAGCTAACACAGCACAAGCATCACTACAGTCAAAATTACAATGGACAGTATGCTAACCCACTATGAACACCTTAGAAAGGGTACTGAAAAGCTCTTCTTTAAGCCCAGACCCAGGCTGTGTTGAAGGCTTTTTTCTCTATGTGATTTTTGTTCGCATATCATCCACCTATCAAGCCTCCCCTTAATCAGACATTCCCTCACTTGGGGAATTCCACCTGTACCTGAGGTGAGGGCAATCATTCAGTGGCAGTGAAGGTGCTTTGTACTCCTGTCAGCATCCTAGAAAAAGGTGCATTTGAATGGGCTAACTCCACACCATGGGTGGGAGGGGGGTACTAGCAAACTGCATCAATGCAGTGGACCACAATGCTCTCCATCTTGTGAGTGTGTGCTTCTCACTATAAAGGCTACCACCCATCTGTGGCTTGGTGAACCTAATGCCTGCCCCTCTGAAGGGTACTGGCATTGTGTGCAGCTGACTCTGTCCCCTTACCTCAGCCATCCTCTCTGCCAGTGCTGTCAAGCATCTGAGCCACTAGTCAAACTTGAGTCATCTAGTCCATAGTCAAAGCTTTATCCTTACATGCCACCAGCACTGGCCTCACCGCTGAAGGCTTCTCCTGTGAATGATCCAAAAGGGAGAACTAGAACCTACACAGATGAAACTGTTGTACTTTCTAAGTTGCAAAGTTGCAATGTTGCAAAGTAGAACTGCCTCCTGCTAAGTATAAGCCTTCAAACTCCTTATCCAAAGGTCCAGTACATCTTTGGCATTTGAGATCTATGCCAGCCAGAACAGATAAAGGAGTCATACCTAGGGTGCCTAGAAAAAAAATCTCTCCACTTTCAGGAAATGTAGCGGGCTGTCTACCTAAAGAATCAATGAAGCAGTAGCAGAGTGCTGTCAAGCTGCAAAATGGCATCCTTGCACAGGCTCCATTGGAGGAAAGGTTACTCCTTCTTCTTCCTGAGACACTCACTGAAAGAACGTATTCCTCTTTATTGTAGTCCTCATGATCACTGTGCTCTAGTGATGAAGTTGAACTCTTGTCAAATATATACACTGGTTGGGGCTGTACATTCATCAAGACTATGTGCATACAAGGTGATTATGTGAGTACTGTATGTCTTATTTAGTAACCAAAGCATCTCCCTATGTAACAGTGATGCCAGGTTTGTGTGTTTGACCGTGTCAATAAGAATAGTCGTGTGTGTGTGCTCTCTGGATTGAGAGGTGAGATTTGTGCAGGAAAGTTTTGTAGTAAGTGGTCAAAAAGTAGTAGTGTGCAAATACCATACCTCTCAACCTGCACACACTGAAAATAGGTACAAAGCCCATGGAAAAATAGGAACATCCAGCTAAAAATCTGTACATCACATTAGCATAATATAAATAACAAATCGCACATAACTTTATCTGCTTATTACTCCGAAATGATTTTAAAAAACAAAGTGATAAAAATGATGGAAATATAACCATAATATGAGAGAGACAAGTGTAAAAATCTATGGATTTTAATAAATTTAGTGCAAAGTTCTACCACACAAGACAGTTTATTTTCAGTACAGTAAAAGGAGAAATATGTGTCCTCATTCTTTATATTACTGTTGCCATTAGTATGGTGGTCACAGTGTGATTTTCTCTGTACTGGACAGCTTCAAAACTCAAACGATTACGGGGAATTCATAAAAATTGTGTGAAAGGGGTAAATCAAGTCTGAAAACAGAGACACATTTTCAATAAAGATATCCTAAATCAGGACTGAAAATAGGAATGTTCCTCCAAAACAGGGGCAGTTGAGAGGGCTGGCATATTATACAGTTTAGTAATATGTGAGGGACTGTATTCTGCAAAGTGTCTAATGCTAGCAATGTGTGTCTGTGTGCACGTAGGTTGGGGTTCTGATGTCTACAGCAGAAAGCAACTGAATTGTTAAGGCTGCTGTCTGTTGATCACCAAGGCTACAGAAAAAGAAGACAACATCCTCTCAGTGAATGTCTTAAGGAGAAGGTAGAGGAGCCTTAGCTCATTCCTCCTGCGGTAGTATTTCTTTGAAAGTGTACTTACCTAGTAAAGTCTGTGGGTTGGTGGTTACTGTTCATGGAGTCACTAGAGGAGTTGGATGCAATACTCACATTCACATATATGTTCTGTAGTATGCTGCAGTCCAAAAGAACACAGTTCAGAGGTTTATTTATAAAAAATGGGAAAAAAATCAGCTTTTGCCAAAAAGTACAGTTGTGTACACTTACTATAAATGTAGATGTTCGAGTGTATTCACTGTTGGAGTCATCACCTGTGGGTTATCCCTGCTGTGGTAGCCCTTGGCTGGCCCGAATACCAGAGTCAATGTTTTTCTGCGTCAGCTGCTCTCGCTTGCAGCATGACATCAGGTCTATAAAGCAAGGCAGCTGATGCCATTACATCAGTTTTTCTTGCCCTAACCAGTCAGAAGCCCAAGTAATATGGTAAAGTGGTCCTGGTGACTAAAAGCCACCTTGAGAAGTTTGTCTCCCTAAAGAAAGAAAATATAAGGGGGAAGGAGGGGGGGGGGAACCAGGACTGCAACAGTGAATACACTCGAACATCTACATTTATGGTAAGTGTACACAACTGTACTATGTTCTTCGTGTTTCACTGTTGCAGTCATCAGCTGTGGGAGGATTCCCAAAGCTCAGATGAGGGGTGGTAGGATTAGTAAGAGACCTAGGCCTGGGTCAACATGCCCTGCAGAATTGCAGAGGCAAACCCCGCCCTAGCTTTAGAAAATAGAAGTAGGTGGTAATGCTTGGTAAAGGTATGGACAGATGTCCAGGTGGCAGCTACCAGGATGTCCCTGGTGGGAACTCCTCTGAAGAATGCTGTGGAAGTGGAGGCTGACCTAGTGGAATGGGTTCGAACAGATTTAGGGGTGGGTTTCCCATGTAATCTGTAGCAGAAATGAGAACACAAACACCTTCCAGCCCAACTGAATGATGGTGCAAAAGGCAGTACAGACTTGAAAAATATTCCAAATAGTTTAATAATACAAATGTACACAGTCAAGCGCTTTTGTCCAGGAAACCCTGGACTTCATCAGAACCAATTATTCAATCAAAACACAGCATTTAAATACACTGTAACAACCAATCATAACATTGCATGTAAAATACATATAAATTAACTATTTAAAAACATATAAAAAGACAGTATACACATACATAAACATATTAAAACTACAATATAAGGGCTCTATGTTTTAAAAAAGGCATAACTGAAATATGTTCATTAATCCCAGGGGTATGTTCAACCTTAACTGCCACTTCATTTCTGCTCTCTGTAGTGTGTTGGCCCAATCCCCTCCCCTGGAATTCATCTCAACAATTTCTAAAATTCCAAATAAGAATTGTGTACAACCCTCACTACTACTACCTAAATGCCTACAAAGGGCATTATTAGTGTTTTTTTTTGTCTAATGGCATAAATATGTTCATATATATTCTCCGGCAGAGAGTCCTTTCTGTTTTCCCTATATAAAAATTAAAACAATTCTGACATACTGCCATGTAAAGCAAACCTTTTGTTCCACAATTGCCCACTATTGTCCTCACTTTTATACCAAATACACCAATATATATAACATTGGTTCTTTCAAAATGTATTTACAATAGTTACAGTGTCCACAACTAGTTGTACCTTTGTCGACCACACTTTTTGTCACAGTGGAGTGTTCAAACAAAAATTTTAAATTTGCATTTGTTTTAAAAACAAATCTAGGATTGGTTACCCATGATCGTCTGAAGCTCATTATTTGTCCTAAATAAAATCCAATTTCTGTTCAAGATGTCCCTAACTTTTTTACTGAAACACCCAAGTCAGGACCATACTATTTTCATATTCATTAAAAGTTGTTACTTCCTTGTAGGTGTCAATAGTATTGCCTAACAAGGGTATATACCTCACACCCCAATTGTCCCTCACCAAACTGTACATTTCCAAAACCATTTTCTCAGGATATCCTCTATCTTTAAAATAACCTTTCAAAACGTCCATCTCCCTAATGGCAATGGTAAAGGATGAACACATTCTTGCTACTCTAATAAATTGACCCTTAACAATACTTTTCTTCATAAAGTAAGGGTGACTACTACTGTATTCCAAATAATAGCTGGAGAATGTGGGTTTCCTATACATAGTGGAAGAAAATTCTTTCAAAAAATTATTTTACTAATAGAAACATCAAGATAATTGTTTCATTATTATGTGTGGAACTGAATTTAAAGTAGTCACAAATTTCATTTATATAGTCACAAAACTGTTCACCTATATCCTCTTCCATCCACAATATAAAGATATCGTTCAAAAATCTTAAATACATGGACCATTTGTGATGAAATTCAGTACTGTTTTCCTGAAGGGTTTAGTATAGTCCAGAAAGTATCTGAGCTGTCTGTGCACATCTAGTGAGTGCAAAATTCTTTCCCCCTTGTTTTGAGGGTTCGGAAAGAAGGTGGGTAGATATATGGCTTGGTTGAGACTCGCATTAGATACCACCTTGTGCATAAAGGAGGGATTAGTTCTCAGGGAGACACTGTCTGCATGGAAAATGATGAAGGGCTCAATGGCCATCAGTGCCTGAAGTACTGAGACCTTTCTGGCTGAGGTGCTAGCTAGGAGAAAGGCAGTCTTCCAGGAGAGGAATCTCAGTTCTGCTGAAGCAGCAGGTTCAAAGGGTGGTAAGGTTAGTTTTTCCAAAACATAATTCAGTTCCCAGGCTGGCGTGGGTGCCTTCTGAGAGGGCTGATATTAGAAGCCTCTCTGAGGAATTGTTTAATCAAGGGATGGGAGAACAGGGACTGAGCTGTGTCAAAATGAGCTGAAATGGCTGAGGCATGGATTTTGATAGAAGAGAAGGAGAGGCCACTATAAGGTAGCTCTGCTAGGTAGTCCAGGATAAGAGGGATGGAAGGTTGTGAGGTACTGCCCCTCTGGACTGGCTCCAGGAGCAGAATCTTTTCCATTTTCCTGCGTAAGAGTTTCTGGTGAGGAGCCTTCTGGCCTCTCTGATAATGTCTAGGACCTGTTAGCCTTTAGAGTATTAGCCATGCTGAAAGTTTGGGAGTTTGCAAGTCTGGGTGCAGCACCCCCCCCCCCCCACCTGAGTCAAGAGGTCTGAGATCAGGGGGAGCTGCTGGGAGGATGTAATGTCAGGCTGTGCAGTAAGGGGTACCAATGTTGCCTGGGCCAATCTGGAGCAATGAGGGATGGCCTTTGGTCTCTCCTCCCTTATTTTGATCAGTACCTTGGCAATAAGAGGCAGAGGAGGGAATGCATACCCAAAGAGGGTGTTCCAGGGGAAGGTCAAGGCATCCACCTTTCATGCTAGGTAGTGATGCTCTCTGGTGCAGAAGTTTTTCAGCTGATGGTTGAGATGCGAAGCAAGGAGATCCACCTCCGGAGTCCCCCACTACTGAGTGATTTGTAAAAAGATTTTTCTGTGGAGCTGCCATTCGTGGGGGTCCAGTAAGTTTCTGCTTACGTGGTCTGCCAGGGTGTTGTTTATCCTTGGTAGGTATTGGGCTATTAGGTGTAATCCCATGAAAGAGGCAGTCAGCCAGAGGTTCATGGCTAGCCTGTACAAAGGGTAAGGCTGGGTCCTTCCCTGTTTGTTGATGAACCACATTACTGTTATGTTGTCTGTTGTGATAAGGAGAACCCCTGGCTTGAGATGGGGCTTGAAGTATGTCAGAGCCTTTTGTACTGCCATCATTTCCTTCTGGTTGATGTGTAAGGGAAGGTGCTGGGCATCCCAAAGACCTTGGGGGCACCTGGCTTCTAGGTGAGCACCCCAAGCAATACCTGAGGCGTTGGTTGTAATGATCTGCCCAGTTGGGTGAAGGGAAGGCCCCTAACCACCAGAGAAACTTGACCCTTATACAGGGGATCAGAGGGAGAGAGGTCTCTAGTGTTTGAGAGTGCTGACACCAAAGGTTCTTTAGATACCACTGAAGTTTTCTCATGTGAAGCCTGGCCAGAGGAATTAGAAGAATGCAAGATGCCATGTACCCCAAGGCTTGCAGGAATTTCCTCGCAGTGAGATGACATCTGGAAGGCAGCCGGGTAAAGTAGAGAGGCAGGAAGCTCTGCTTTTCTGGGGATAGGAAGGCCATTTGGGATGCACTGTCCAGCAGTGCTCCCAAAAAATGATCTTCTTGGAAGGTGTTTGCTTTGATTTCTCCTCATTGATGGTGTACCCTACGGAGGTTAGGAGGGTTTTGATAAACAGTAGGTATTTGAGTAGCTTTTCTTCGCACTCTTCCTGAATGAGGCAATCGTTCAGATAAGGATAAATCTGTATATTTTTCTGCCTGCAAAAGGCTATGGCTGGGGCTAAGCATTTGGTGAATACCTTGGGAGCAGTAGATAAGCCAAAGGGTAGTGCATAGAACTGAAAGTGTTGTGAGCCTGCTCAGAAGTGAGGGAATTTCTAACAGGATTTCCTTATGGGAATGTGGAGGTAGGCATCTTTTAGATCTAGGATAACCAGGCATTTTTTTGTCAGCATAGCTAGCAGCTGCTGCAAAGTTAGCATTTTGAATTTGGGGATCACCAAGGAAGTGTTCAGAATGGATAGATCCAGGATGGGGCGCCAGGTGCCCTCTTTTCTGGGAACAAGGAATAGTCTAGAATAAAAGCCTCTGCCTTTTTGATCTGAGGGGACAGGTTCTACTGCCCCTTGGGATATGAGAGTTTGGACTTGTTTCAATGCTTCTGTCCACTGATTTGGAAGTAAGTCTGGGTACCCTCTTGGACTTGGGGGTTCATTGAAGGAGAATTTGTATCCCTGACAAATTATCTTTAAGGCCCACTGGTCTTTTGTTAGACAAAACCAATTTTCTTTGTAGAGGGAGAGCCTTCCTCCTATTTTTTCGTGAGTGAAAAGAGGGCAGAGGGGGACAGGGAGTCATTGAGAGTCTTTGCCATAGAGGGATGGCTTAGAACTCCCTGTCTTTGGAGCAGAAGTGGTCCACTGTTTGGTTCTCTGCTGTCCCTGGGATAGGAGCCTGGGGGGAGGGCCCTTCCCTGCGGGGCTTACCTTGCCCCTGTCTGCTAGGTGCAGGAAAGGACCACTGTTTTGAAGGAAAATTTCTGCTGAACCTAGGAGGTTGCACCTGAAAGAAATCTTTTACTGTTTGCACAGACTTTGCTTTGTCTTCCATCTTTTTAAGCACCTCTTCTGCTTTTACTCCAAACAAGCGGTTCTTATCCAAGGATGAATCAATTAATTTAGATTTGACATGATCAGGGAGAGGTTGTTCCTTCAACCATGCATGTCTCCTAATGACAGATCCTGACACTGGTGCCCTGCTTGAGGCTCCTAGGGTATCATATCCACAGTGTAATGAGTGTTTCGCCACTTGACAAGTAGAGTGCAGTAAAATCTGCTAACTCTTTCAAATTGGCACAGTCAGGAAAGGTTGAAATCTTTTGCTTTAATAGTTCCAAAGTGTGTTGTTGATATTTCAACACGTGGAACTGACAGTTGAGTGCTCTGACCGCTAAGGTTGCAGAGGTGTATACTTTTTTAGTCAATCTGTCCAGAGCTCTGGAATTCTTGTCAGAAGGATTAGGATTCTTTGCAGAACTAGCCTTAGCTCGTTTTGGTCCCCTGTGTAATGACCTCTGGGTCTGCAGCATGATTTCTGTACAGGTGTTTGTGACTATCCAATACTCTAATACCTGTCAGATTTATTGGGAGCAGGTAGGAGGGCATCAGGAGGTAAGCTGGATTCATGGAAGAAATCATCCACCATCTCTAAGATAGAAGGGATGGCCAAGGGTCTGTGCTGGGGCAGGTCTAGAAACGCTCTTAGTCTTTTCTTAGTCTGAGGGAAATCCTGGGTTTCCCAGTGGAAATGTTCTCTGAAGATGTGAAGGGTTTCCCCAAAGGAAAGATCTTCTGGTGGGGAAGCAGAAGGAATGGATTCTTCTCCATCTGAATACTCACAAGCAGTCAGAGGTTGTTGTTCCTCTTCAAATTCTGAATGATCAGACTCCACAGAATCCTGTTCAATCAGTATTTCAGGAGAAGGGTCTCTTTTCCTTTTAGACGTTGTGGCCTGACTAGCCCTGATAAGGGAGATAAGATCCTCCTCCATTTTAAGCACTTGAGCTTGGGGTGGTGGAGCAGGAGAAAGATGGTGGCTAGAGGTAGATTTCCTAGGATTAGCCTTGCCTCTAGGCCTAAGAGTATCCATCGGTCTGAGGACAACGGTAGTTGGAAGAAAAGACGTTGGTTTCTGCCTAGACTCGGTAGTGCGAGAAGCCTCCTTGGAAGCAGGCTCCGGACCCAACCGAGGCAGAGACAACCAAAGGCTTGGAAGACAAAGAAGATTTCTGCGGCATACGAATGGGTCTCGGTAGAAGCCTGCAAAAGTATCGGGTCAGGCATCAGGGGCTGCGAAAGCACCTCACTGAATTCCAGAAAACTGACGACCTGCTTAGCGGTAAAGTCGTCGGAAGGCTTTGCCTTGTGTGGTCTGTCTCTATCTTTATGTTTTTTTAGAATGTCTACAGCTGACGGACGCCATTTCGGAATGTGAAGATGGAAGAAGAAAATACCTGTCTACAATAACAGTTCTACGATGAACAGTTCTCGCATTAAAGAGGGCACAGAACCGGCAGTGGGGACATCGTGGTCTGGGTCTAAACAAGTGATGCAGTAAGAATGGAAGTCTCAGTGTGGGATTAGCTTTCCACAGGTAAGATACTTGTTAACTGTTTCGGACAATAGTTAGTGCAAGAAAAAAGAATCCCCAATGGGGTACTTTGCTTTAGACATTTTCAGCTATAATTCGAAACTCTGGTAGCGACCAACCGGCACACTTGAGAACTGCTTCTGCTACGCGCCCCACGGCAAGAAAAACTGATGTAATGACATCGGCTGCCTTACTTTATAGCACTGACAACCCAACATCACTCTGCAAGCAACAGCAGCCGACGCAGAAAAACATTGACTCTGGTATTCGGGCCAGCCGAAGGCTACCACAACAGGGATAACTCACAGGTGATGACTGCAACAGTGAAACATGAAGAACAACATGTGGAATTATCATAGACAATAGAAACTAAGCATTTCACTTGAGTCTTTTTCCATTTTTCACCGAATACACATGCTCCACCTCACAGTAGCCCAGAACAAACGTGCTCTTACAGAAGTTCTGAGTTTTTTTTATCCAAACAGGCAGGTATGTCAAGTAACTCCATATGACCATCTTCAGAATGCAGAATAATAGCAAGCATCCTTTCCTGGCTTCAACTATAGTCTCCAAACTTCTTTCAAATATCTCTCAACTTGTGGTTCCAGGAACTCCTCTTAGCTTCCTCCCTTAATACAGAAATTCAGGAATCTAATTTTATGAACAGCAATGGGGCTAAAAGAGCTCCACTTGCAGCTGATTCCCATTACCTTTGGGCTTTACTGCCAAATGCATACCTGACTCAGAATTATCCAACAAGAGCACAGTGTTTCCTAGACTCAGCACTCTCCACTAAGCCATATGAACATCCCCTCACCCCATGTAGATCCAGTAGTTCAAGCCTTAGAAAAATGGTCTGTATGCCAGAGAGAAATTAACTTCATTTAATTAGCTGCATCCTGGATGATGTTTGATACCAAGGTTGTAGGGCTGCAGGGTCAGTGCCAATCAAGACAATTTAGGGTCTTGTTTTCTCTGCAGAGCCAATAAAGAGGTGCATGAACCATAAGAAAACACTAAAAACACAAATTCCTAATAGGGTGGTGCTTATCCACTTGATGGCTATACATCTTCGATAGCTGAGTAACTTTCTAGTGCTGCAGCAAGAGTAATTCTGCTGTTTTTAGATACTCTTGTGTATTTGTTAACCCAGAAAAAGATCTGACAAACGTATTAGCCTCTTTGCTTCACTTCAGTACTGCCACATATGGGTTATACAGCTTTAAATGTAATAACCCAGCAGCAGAAGCTGCATGTTATGTGGTACCATATGTTGACAGATTTAAGATCTCATGGATTTTAGACAAAAAAGACAGCGTCTCCTTTTTTTTTAGTCACTGTACTGACAAATCATAGAATTAACAAGTTGCCTGAAGTTGAGAAATACATCTGCAGAATTAAAGAATTTACAAGTTTGAAGGTAAAGAAGAATAATTTTAAGTGGAACTATGCTCAAACTGCACCAGGAATTCTCTCACTATAAGAAAATGTAGCAGAAAACTGGAAGGTCCAGATCCAGAAATTTGACTTGTGGCTCACTTCAATGGGATTAACTGAAAATGTATAATGTGCAACATTTCAACATATCACTGGGGAAAAACTCTTTAAAGTACCTAACTCATTTATTTTACATGAAAAGTAGAAAGAGACAACAGCAACAAAAAGGAGGACATTCATTAATTACTGTGAGACTAAAAATAACTTTATCTTTGTTCTTTACAAGGGAGAAGGACCCTATGGAGACTACAGTCACTCGTTACTAAGCTGAAAAATACAGCCACAGTGTGTGAACTTGGAGAGTTGCATGATTCATTAATAAGACACAAGGCCATTTGTAGTTTTACATGTGATAAAACAAGAAGACTTTTGAGAGAAGGGTACATCTGTTTAATCAATTCACCATAATTGTAGATGTTTGATTGTAATCACTGTTGAAGACAAACCTTGAGAATTATGCCACAGCAAGCTAAAATGTGATTTCTGGCCAGTCTTTCACAACTATGCACCTTTCTCTACTTAGCAAGACTGATGTCACCTTACCTTAGACTTCTCACATATTTGGTATAAAATGTGGCATATGCCTGTTCATCACTGGTACATTCTTGCCCTCCCCTCAGCCAGGACAGGTACAAACACCAAAGGTAAAACACAGCTGAGGCAATGCACAAGGGTCCTGATCTGTGACATGGAGAAACTGCACCCTCCTGAAGTATCTGAACAATATGTAACAATATACAGTGGGGAGCCATAAAGAAGGAAGGAAAGGCATGGACACTGAATAACACAAGTGTGGGCTCCAATCCCAGGCCTTGGAACCTCCACTTTTGCTGGAAATGGTGAAAGGATTTCAGTGTTGCAAGAGAGACTACACCTGAATATTTACAATTAAAATAAGGTAGCTACCCAACTGTACCATGTTCTGTTTTTGTACGGGTGGACCACTGTTTAAGTCATATCTTTGGGAAGGCTACCAAAATTGGTATCCACTGCAGGCAGGGTAAGTGTTACACAGCAGATGAGGAGGACTGCATGTCCTTCGGCAAGGCAAGCCTTGTTGCTGTCTTGGAAACAAGATCTAGTTTACAGTGATTGGAAGAAGTACATACAGAGGATCAAGTAGCTGCATCCAAAGTGCCATGTACATTAATCTCTTTCAGGAAGTTAGTCAAAGTGACGCTGGCCCAGATAGAGTGATATCAGACTTTGCCCTGTAATGACTTTCCATGGTCCTCATGAAAAAAGTTATCACAATCTGTTGTTCATTTGGAAATAGTTTGTTAACAAACATCAACAATGGAGACAAAGAGTAGTTCTGATCTAATATCTTTAGTTCTATCCAGACAGTACCTCAGTTGTCTATGTGACGTCTTAACAGCACAGGACTGTCTCCCCTTTGTTGTGTGGTTAGGGAAAAATGATAATCGAACAGTCTGATTCAGTGCTACTTGTGGATTCACCTTAGTCATGAAATAGAGGAGTCAGTGGACAAGGTAACATGAATTTGGAGAAAATATGGGAAGAAGTCTTCACACATCAAGGCCTGGGGTTCTGAATGTCCTGGCTAATGTCACTGCTATCATAAAAGCGGTTTTCTGAGAGACAATTTTCAAAGAAGCAGAATTAGCTGGTTATAAAGGAACTAAAGTCATTTTTTCCCAATTCGAATTCCAATTCCCAGGCTGATGCTAGAGTCCACCTGGAAATGGGGAGGCCAGGATGAAGAATACCCTTCACAAACTGATCAGCAGATGGTCTACAGCCAAAGGAGGAAGTGGTCTAAGGGAAGGGAAGCTGAAATCGCTGAGATATAAACTTTTACTGAGGTGTACGTCAGCCCTGTAAAGACTAGCTCAGAGAGATACTGAACTGCATGCATAACCACCTCTTTGGCATGTAGGTTTCCTTCTAGAGATATATTTTTTTCCATTTAGCTAGATATGATTTCCAGACATTTGGCTTCCTAGCCTCCATCGTGACATCTAACACATCTTTAGAATAAAGGTGGTCAAAGAGAAGCAATGTCATATCCTCCAGAGGACCTCCTGCACTGCATCAGAAGGATAAGATGATGTAGCAGCTGGAAAGGTTTTTTCTTTGTCAAGTGAAGATCATCATAGGAAGTTACTAGGCTATTGGCTAAAAGGGGGAGTCTCTGGGACACAAATCTTTCGTGCCAAGAAGTCCTATTGATGTCGCAGACCAAGTTGAGTTGAGCAGGTTACTTGAGTGGAGCTTGACTTGTAGATATGCAGCAGTCCCATCAGGGTGGAGTAAGAGACTGCTTTGTATGCCAGACAGAGGTCACCTCTAAGGAGTCTGTAGGAGACTGAGTAGAGGGACAGGGCCTTCAGCCTATCTGTGTAGGTTAGATTTTTGAGGCTCTGGATTCTCCTGGTGAAGAACCTCGTGGTGTCTCCAGCTGCTGCATGTGCTTTGTGAGGTACCTGCTGAAAGGGGCATTTTATTTAATAATGGGTCTTACAAGGGAAAACTACAGGGAGGTTATGACCACCTTGTTCCCTGATGAGATACCCTTACTAATGGGCCATGTAGAAAGCTTTCCGTACAACGAAGGCAATATGGTGGTCAAAAGTCAGTTTGCTATCAACCTTGGCGCCCAAGTCACTCACAACTGACTGCATGCTTAGGACCGTATTATCAATGTGATAATTTGTGGGGACATCACCCCCCCCCCCCCCAAAGGGGATGATGATTCATTTTTTGGCATTCAGTTTGATGCCATGTTTCTGGCACCAGTCATTTGTTTGGGTGAGACCCTCTTGTAGGATGCCCACATCACGAGGGGAATTTGATGACCGCACCCAGCTTGCAGTCATATACAGACTTGGTCAGCCATATCCCACTGGTTTTGGCCTGCACCTCAGAAAAGTATATCCCAAACAGCAGAGGCCCCAAGACCAATCCCTGGGGTACACCGCTCATTATGGGTCTACTGCTGGTGGCTTCCCCTATTTTGACTAGGTGGGGTCTATCAGTGAGCCAGTTTACTACCCATCTGGTAACACATGGATCGATGCCTAGCTGAGAATTTATCTATTATACCTGAGTGGGGAATAGTATCAAAGGTTTTAGCCGGGTCAAGGTAGGCAGTGTGCACCGTCTTCCCCTCATTCATGGCCTTGGTGACTGTCTCAAAGAAGTCGACCAAATTTAACAGGCATGACCTCCTCTTGTCAAAATCAAACTACGTGGGATTGAATGTGTACAGGTTACCAATGTACTTGTTAATGAGGTCCATGATAATCTGCTCCATGGCCTTGCAGATCAGGCTAGTTAGTCTGATGGGTCTGTAATTTCCCAACTTGGTGAATACTCCACTTTTGTGCAAAGGGATGACAGTGGCTGTCCTCTACTCGGCTGGGAAGAAGCTGGTACTCAGGCTTTGTGTTGAATAGATTGCGTAATGGTGCTGCAAGTTCCTGCCTGAGTTCATGTATGATGCAGACTGGGATGTTATCGGGTCCCATGGAGGCTGTATTTTTTGCCTGTGAGACGGCAATGATGACTTGCTCTCTAGAGATAAGGGAAGGGTAGCAGGTACTGGGGATGTCCTGTTTTACTGATGGGGGACAGAGGGGTGAAGTTTTCACTGAACCTGTCTACCAGCAGGCTAGCTATCTATAGCATTTGTGTATGTGGTTGTCCTTGATCATCAGTTATGAGCAGATCTGGCTGTTTCCCTTGAGAATGTGGACATATGTGAAGAAGGCCTTATGACTGTCTTTAGTAGATATGTCCAGTTTAGACACAAAGTTTGCTTTGGAGGATTTCACTAATGCTCTTATTTGTTTGTCCAGACTAAGGAGAGATTGCTTCCAATTAGGTACCTCCTCCTCCTTGGTCCTTGACAGCAATTTTTTTCCTATTATTATAATGTTTATTTATTGCAGATGTCCACCAGACAGGTTTACTCTTCCTTGAATAGGATGATTTTATCCTGTCTGGTATTCCTGAGTCCATGCAGCTATATAAATGTTCATATAGTACTTTGGTGTAGATTTGGACATATGTGCCAGTTCCTATGGAGGGGGAGGGGACTGTGAAGCTGTTTATACCTTCCCTCAGGAGGCTGTAATCAGCTTTGGAGAAGTTTTTTTGTTTGACCCTAGCTGGGGGAGGGGGAGTTGGAGAAGATGGTGACTTTGAAAGTGACCGCTTTGTGGTTGGATCTTACCAGGGATGATGACACTGTAGGGATGCTGCAGTGGTTACTCAAGTTGGTTAATACCTAGTCCAAGATATTTTCTCCTCTTGTGGGGGTGTCAACCAACTGGTCCAAGGCATTTGCATTGACGAAATCAAGGAATCTCTGGGCATTTGTGTTTTAGCATGAGTACTTCTGCTAATCTATGGTTGGATAGTTACAGACTCCCAGGATCAGGGTAAAGGGTTGAATCTTGATAGTTTCAAACAGGTCCAGATAGGTGGAGTGGGCATCTGGAGTCAAAGTTGGAGGCCTATAGCTAGCTATGATTTCAATAAAGGTCTTGTCAATTGTTAACTGCACCTGGAGTGTTTCCTGTGCATCATGCTGTTTGACCAGCCTGGAGGTGTGTACGTCTTTTACGTATATTTCTACTCCACCTCGTTTTGCTTTGCTGCCCACAGTTTGGGGTCTGAATATATGATAGGATGAGTAACTTTGCATGGCTGGGGTGCTTTCTGCAGCTTTGAACCAGGTTTCTGTGACTGCACAAATGATCAGCATCTTCCAGGGTTAAGAATGCTTGCAATGAGTACAGTTTCATGTTTAGACTCCTAGCATTTAGCAGCATGACCTTTAATTTACATTTTGATGATATTTTCATGTTGGCAGTTTTGACCTCATGGCCCTGCCTAAAAAAGGCACTATGGGGAAGGCAAGAGCCTTTGCCAGGAGCCTGAAGCTCAAGGGAGACAGATGCAGGCCATCTCTGGCAAAGCATTGTGGTTTGTCAATCATGTCATCCCAGCAGTCAGGTACTGGATCCCCTTGGAATGACATCAGAAACTAAGCCAATTGTTAAAGTTAATAATTTTCTGTTTGTATTGAGGCATCATTCTGGGTGATGGTAGAATCCTGCTTAAGGCTGGGAAGATACCTGCCTGGGACACGTATTCAGTGAGCTCGATCATGTCTCTCTTCATATAGTCCAGGGAGGTACGTCTCCATTCATTCACTCCAACATGGACTATGACAGAGTCATAACAGTACCTGTGGAGAGACTTGAGTGCATGGGTAATATGGCAGATTCTGGCACCCGACAAACAACTAATCGTGACTTTCTCCTTATCCAGCCTGATGAGGGGCACATCTGGGTGTTTCACAATGGAGTCTCCTATAACTAATATGTTGGGCTTATGCTTAGGCCTTAGTGGCTGTGAAACACTGGTGTATGGACTATGTGTAGTGTGGTGGGCAGTGGAGTTTGCACGTGTTTTTGCCTCTGAGGTCTCTTTTGTTTGGGTATGTTTTTGTTGAGGACATCTGCATATGTGGGGGGGGGTGTTGTGTAGGTGTGGGGGGTGTTTGTGGTGTTCATGTTGACAACCTTGTCAGTGCCAGATATACTGGCTTGTGGGGGAGAAAGCAATGACACTAGGTGCTTGATGTAACTGCATCTCTCACAAATTGTGTTCCTAGGTGGTAGCAAGTAGAGGGTTGTCCATGTACATGAGGCAGTTGCTACACTGCCTCAAGATGCCCATATCAACCAGACTGGCAGGAGAAAACATAGGAAATTGTCCATCCATATTTGTCAGAAACTGAGGGAGGGAGGCCAGAGAGAGCTAACAGGGTAAAGGGTGGAAGGTCTAGGAGTAGTACTACTAGGTGATTACACAAGTGCTACTAAGGGAAAATTTGTAGCTGGAATACCTCAAAAATAGTTAAAAACCGTGCAGCTGAAGTTTTGGATGCAGCAAACCTGTATCCACACTATGCTATTCAATTTAACATTAAGAACACAGTAAAAAAACAGTAAAAAAAACTCACAAAAAAGCATGGATTAACCACTTACAGTCAAAAGAAAAGAATTGACAGTATGAAAAAAGAGTTAAACAGTAACAAAATACAGTAACATGCAGTAAAAGAGTAATGAATTGCAGTAGATAGCAATGAAATATAGTTAGTTAATCAGTAAATTGCTTTAAAACAGTAGCTCACAATCACAACAGTAAAAGACAGCTCAAATAAAGCAGCAATTCAGTAGAATACTGTCAATTTAATAAGGTTACAGACGAGCAGTAATAAACGCAACAAACTAAATGCAGCTGAACTCCTAATCACAAGCAGCAAAATGAAGTAGGAAGAGTAATTTTTTTTATAGTGGAAAGTGAGGAGACAGAAGATAAATTCAAGGTTGAGATGCTAAAGGGGTGGGCCTTCACAACTTATCTCACTGTACACTGCAGAATGAGCTGATGCAATGGGACTGTGGGGAGTGTCCTATATCAAATTTATACTAGAGGTGAGCAACTTAAAGCCACCAAGCTTTAATACCACAACAGCAGCTGGACAGGTGGGTGTGATATACAAGATCAGAACAGAGGTAAGGATTGAATTCACTAAGTCTAAAAAACAGTTGCACAGTTTAAACAGATATGCAGTAAAACAGAAGTGCAGAAACAGTTGAAAATAAGCACTTTTTCCAGTCTCACAGCAGAGCAATGGCAGAAGGTCTACCTCACTGCAGCTTTGAGCGAACAAGTACAAACTGGTTTAAACACTGGCTATTTAAGGCAGAGAAACAGAAACCAGCCAAATGATCCAATAAAAAAAAAGAAAAAAAAACAGTCCTGCAGTAATGCCTCTAGCTAGATCAGGCCAGACTGAATTCCCTCTCCTATGAAGAAACAGCTAGGCCTCTCTAGACAAAAGATTTTACTACAAGCTCCGAAGGTCATAAACAGTAATAGATACTCAGCTATTCTATGTTAGTGTTCTTCAAGTACAGCAACAAGTAAAAAGAACAGAAACATAAAGGAGACAAAGATCAGAACACAAGCAGGATGGCAGAAACAATGCTGCATTGGCCAAAAGCAGCAATCGATATTCATGGTCTCTCCTCCTTTTATCTTCTGAATTCCACTGGTGAACAAAGGAAGTGGAGGGTAAGCATAAACAAAACAGACCTCTCCAATTTAGTGTAAAGTATCCATTACTTAGGCCTGTTTGTGGAATGCTCTGGAGCAGAATTTGGTTAACGGTTTGTTGCGCAGTGAAGCAAAAAGGTTCACTATGGTTACACCCTGCCTTGTGATCAGTACAGACATGTTTTCCTTTGTAGCACTCGTTCAGGTGGGTCTGCTGAGGTTCAGCCTAACAGATCTGCCATATAGTTTTCATGTACTGATATGCAGGTCACTGTCAGTAGTAGCTTGACTTGCATGAATTCTCCCAGGTCTGGAAAATTAACCTACAGAACTGGTAACAGCACGTGCCCTCCTACTTTTTTATGTACCACATTACTGCGATGTTGTCTATGATTATTTTCAGACTACCTGGCACCCATACTGTTTTGAAAGCCTCAAAACATGCAACACTGTTAATGCTTTTTCCAGGCTGATGTACTGCTTTCTACTGGGCTCCAGGTCGCCTGCACCTTGATTCTAGAATATGGGATCTCTCAAAGCATGATCTGGGGCATGTGTGTTTGGAGTCTGATTAAGGGTACTTTGCTGTAAGGGCATACTCTCAATTCTTTGGATTTGTTTGAATTATCAGCCTAATTCTCTTCTAGCACAGGATAATATTGGCAACAGATCTTTGGATTACTGGTCCTACATGTTTCTTAGGAACCACTGTCATTTCCTCTTGAGCGGTCCAGCTTGGGGGGGGGGGGGGTCATGTGATCTAGAATGCTAAACACTGATACTGTAGTACACTTGGAATTGTCTGCCATGATTTGAAATAAGTCTGCCACAGCTTCCACCCTTTCTTATGGAAGAAAGGTCCTGCATGTCCTTGTGTCTAAATCTGCCCCCCTAGAAACATTGCCCTAGGGGCTAGACAGACTTGATTTTTGCAGACTACTGATGAACCAGAGCCAGTTCAGAGTATCACTCAGACTACTCTATCTCCTAGATGAGGCAGTCATCCATGTAATGGTAAGTAAGGATGCTCTTAGCTCTGCAGTTCGCTGCCACTGGGATCATGCATTTGGTAAATACCCTGGGTACAACAGCTAAACCAAAAGGCAAGGTGGTACACAAAAAAGGCAACCCCTCCCACTCCCAACATAAGGCTCAAGTATTGCCTGCGTCCGCTTAATAACTTAATATGGGGAGCTATATGTATGGGGTTACGAATGTGAATTTTGGAAGTTTTAAAAATGTATTCAGCCTTGACAGGTCTAGAATACATCCCAAAATTTAATATTTCTCTGCTACCCAGAAACAGTCTAGAGGAAAAACCTTCTGATCTGTTTCCATGGGTATCTTTTTTGTGGACTCTGAGACTCCTGGGATTCTCTTCCTTTGAAGCTTGGACATGAAATGAAGTCTATATCTCCTGAAAACAATTTTTTGGATCCACATTTTTCACGATGGAGTGCTACTGCTGACAGCAGGTAATTCCTTCCTGTCTTGGTACTTGTATAGGGATGCTGGGGTGATCACGGTGGGGTTTTTAGGACTGGAGGATGGACAGAGACAGTAAAATTCCCAGATGTTCACTGCCACCTGGAGGGTTTGGGGCTGTCTCTGCCATTTTTCTCTTTTGACAGCCTTTTCTATCCTTGTTTTACTTGCCTTTGTCTTGCCTCCTGTAGGAGGACCCTTTCTTGGAGACAGAGTTCCTTTTATATTTTGAAAGGGGAGGGTGGAACTTGTGTTTAACAGTTTCCATGGTCTTGCCCTTGTCCTCTGACCTTTTGAACACATTACAGTCATGGGGTCCAAACAGCACTTCTCCATGTAGGGGGGCAGTAAGCAGGTGTACCTTCACATTTTCAGATGGAGTGGATATTCAGCCAAGAGCATCCCCCTAAGGACTGATGAAGCAGCACTGGGTGCTGTATCAACAGCATCATGCCCATATTTGATGTCATGCTTCCCTAATTGCAATGATATCTCAAGTTCCTGCAGCAATGAAGCTCTGTTGGTGTCATCCTGCATTTGCCCCACAACTGTATAGCATTTGTCTGTGAATATGTTCTTGGTATTTCAAAACGTGGGTTTGGTAATTTAAGTCCTAGAAGCCACGGTTGCAGACTCATATACTTTGTTTTTAGCATATCTGTAGAGTAATCTACTCTGTCATTTGGGAGTGTACTGCAGCCTGCAGGTAGTGTAGCTCCCTGAAAAGATTTTTGAGACACCATGTCTGGGTCTACTGTGAGACTTTTGAGGTTTCGGAGTACTATAAAAAGGTCAAGCCACTTTATGGCAGGCAGTTGGGAGCCTGATTCCACGCAGATAGCAGTAAAGACATCCAAGAAAGAGTTCTGAATGGAAGGAACAACTACTTTTTTGGGGATAGGGACAAATCCCAGAAGTTTTGTGATCCTCTAATGGGGAGTGGAGGCCTTCTATGCTTAGTACGGGTAATGCTCTCTCATAAACAAAATCATATCTCCAAAGGACACATTCTCCACTGCTAAATCATAGGGGTCAGGGTTCCCTCACTGTATATGTTATAATATAAGGGAGAGGGCATCTGAGACCTGTAAACTGGATCTTCCCATCCAATAACAGAATGACAGGAGTTTGCATCTCAACCCAAAATATGTTTTACTCTTTCTTTATTTTGGAGAGCTGAACTCAAAACATAGAGAGATTTAAGATTTGTAGAAAATGCAGAAACTCCTGAGCCTAATTAGCTCACTCTTGTGAAGGATGGAGATGGTGACAGCAAGATGGCCCTAACCCACCAAACAGCAGCTTAGGTTTGGCCGAGTTCCATGCCTATAAACCGATTTTTGGCTTGTATGTGGCCATTGGGAAATTAGGACCCCCAAAGAGGGATGTGTCAGGGCTTGGATATCCTAGCTGCATACATAGCCTCCTAAACAGCCTGAAACATGACCTATCGAGACCCTAGGAGTCACTGTTTAAATATAGCATCTAGACAGGCTTTTTGCCACAAACATGGAGAACTGCAATGGTCATCCCTCTGCATAAGGCCGGGTCATCAATGGACCATGGGAACTAAAGACCCATAAGTCTGACCAGTCTCATATGCAAAGTCATGGAAATGACAATTAAGGACACAGAAAACATTCAAACACTGGCTCCAACCCAGTTTGGTTTCCTCAAGGGCAAATCATGCCTACTCAACCTGGTGGACAATGGATGAGGGCAAAACAGTGCATACTGCCTACCTTGACCTGGATAAGGCATCTGATACAATACTCCACTTGGGTATTGTAAACAAACTCACAGATATAGGTATAAACTCCTATGTTACACAATGGATAGCCAACTGGCTATCAGACAGTACTTAGGATGTTAGGATAGGGGGAGACCACCACCACAAAAAGGCTGGTCACCAATGCACTGCTCCTTTTTGCATCTATTTCTCAGAAGTTAAAGCCAAAGTCCAGGGCCTATGGCTGACCAAGTTTGCAGATGATTGCAAACTAATAGCAGTTATAGGATCCACCCTAAGACACTAAAATCCTAAAGGAAGGACTTAACACATACAAATGACTGGTGCCAAAGCCACAGCTTCAACTGGAATGCCAACAAATGCACAGCAGTACTCTGTGGGAAGTCAGCCACCCTAGGAAATTACCTAATCAACAACATACCCTAACAGCATCAGAATCTGTGGGTTAGGGATTTGGATACATATATAAATAGTAACCTGGCTTTTGACCAACATATGTCTAAGGTAGTAAGGAAATAATTCTGTGTTACTCAATTTACAAGCAAGGGTATGGCATCTAGGTCCAAGGAAGTCATTGTTCCACTACATACAGCCCTCATAAGGCCCAACATTGAGAACAATTTCTCCTTCGGTATGTATTTAACCAGGCACATGCAAAAACTGGAATGTCCACAGAGGTTCCTTAAAAAAGAATACAGGGCATAAACATGTCTTATGCAGATTGTCTCAAAGCCCTCTCTCTATGTTTTGATTCCTACAGCCTGTTGAGAGGCAATCTATACCTGGCATGCAAGGCATCCTCGGATCCCACTCTGATAGATCTTCTGCATATTCATGAAATTATCATCATCAGCATTACTCAATCTAGGGATTTAAATTTTGCTTGTGGCATAAATGGAACATATGGGGGAGGGGGGCAGGCATGACTGTCATACAAACTTTCCAACAATGCCCCATCATTTGTATTTCTTTGCATGATTGTATTATACCTCACATGTATTATGCTGTATTCTCAGCCTGAGTTACATGATTATACTGTTTTGTGTATGCTTATAATTGTTCATTGGAGCTTTTCTCCCCAGGCCTCCACTGAAAATGGGTTCTTCTTGGCCCAGTTGACTTCCCCGGTCATCAAAATGAAAATAAATAAATTTAAGGTACACAAACTTGTGGGGGTACATTTGAGATGTTTGCCTAGACGTACAAAGGCCCCAGTAGTTGTTAGTCTAGTATACATCTATGAACCTATGATATCTGACCACATTAGTCTTAGGCCTAAAGCCTTGATAAAGACTGCATGTGCTCATGTTGTGTTCCAAGTCCAAACAGAGACATACTGATCATGAATATTTTTAAAGGAAATACTGTGTTTGAAAGTATACACACCACAGCACAGTAATATTCAACATATCCATCCAGCACAGGTACTACACAGATACCTATAAATGTTTTTTACTCAAAACATTCTAGAGCAGACATTCAGATACCAAAAGGGGGGGGGGGCAACAGGGTACTTGTCTGTTCTGCTCTTCAGTCACAGCCTGGAACCAAATGACTAGCATTCAAACTTTCTTTAGTGAGCAGAACATTGTGCATTCAGTAAACTCAGGAAGAAATAACTAAAAGATGGACAGAAGTACACTACATTTACACAGGTTATGTAAGGATATTAGAGGTAAGGTGGGTGACATCAGCCTGGCCGGGGGTGTTCCACTTTGAAAGTGTGACAGGATTTTGGGACCATAGTATGTAAGCTATGTCTTCAGCAGTGATCCACAAAAAGAACATCAGATGACTTTATCATTACCTTTAGATGTGTGCACAGCAGGGAGAATTAACTGAAAATAAAATGATTGAGAAAAATAAGAAAAACAGAATAGTACAATAAAGACATAAAGTGAATGTTTTGCGGACATAATAGGGATTATAAACACAGCCAAGTGGCAATGAACTGTAACAGCAGTGGAGGCAACAGTAAAGCTTATACGATGGAAAGTCGAGCCTCATGTAATTAGTGTGAAGGATCTCTACTGATACACTGAGTTGTGGATTCACTGAACTGCAACTCATCAAACTAATAACTTCAAAAAGTACTCCTCTGGCAACTCAGCAAACAATTGGTAACATCAGTTCTGCAGCAAAACTGAGCTGTGTATTGCTGCATGAGAATCTAGGAAATGAGCATTAACATGGGTCCTGTGGGTGCAGTTCCATTAGTGTTTGTGTCACAGTTACAGAGTGTAATTTGATTAGTTGGTTTGGTCATTAACAGTAGGGCAGATTCTGCAACTTGACCAGAGACTTGACTCCAGGTACAAAAATAAACAGAACTCTCTTGTTTTTAATAGATTATGCAAACTGTGTTAGAAAAGAACATTTTGCAAGGAAATGTAAAAGAAAAAGACCAACCTTTTTAAAGTAAATTGTGAGTTGTTGAACAAGAAAATGAACAGATACAGTCCTAATGAATAGTTCCACTAGGCACTAGTAAAATGAAGACAGTTAATATAATGAAACCTGAAAATGCCTCTAACTCACTAAGATAATAACTTTTAAGATTATTTTTTTAAGATTTTAAAAAGATAACTTTTTAAAGTAAATTAGAGTAATTAAAAATTGTCCCTGATTTTAGGTCTTTGTCTCCCCGTTATTTTGTTTTTGACCAGAATTACTGAGCAAAGAAATTGAGAGGTATGGACATTTTTGTAGTAATGCTTCTTTTTTTCCTCACCCAGTCTCTCTCCATGCTTGATCTTGCATACTTACACATGTTTGGCAAGCAACAGCAGTGCTTCACTGAGATGTTCATCAGAGCAGATGTTCTTGCAGAATCCCCCTTACTGCTGGAATAGACTCCTCCTGCAAATCAAATACTGTGATATATTACCTTCTTTTAAACAGGAACTGGATGATTGGGAAAGCATTCACAAATTCACCACTGACTTGAATGGTCTAGCCCTCCTCAAAAAAAGAAGTAAGGTCCAAGGATGGTTATTGGCAAGGCATAAATGGTCATAAGATTCAGTAAGGACTCTCTAAATGCTATTTTGATTTTAAAGGCGACAGACAGTAAGGGCACACTATATCTTTTAGCCAAAACCATACAATTCATAATGCAGGTGTTACCCATTTTTTTCTGAAGATTACCTGTCTGTTCAATTCCTAATGCTGTTCTATCTGCATATTGATTTGGAATGGAAATGCATTCACTTATTCATTTAAAGTAAATAATTTTATTATTTGACTTCAAAACCCTTGTAGATTACTAATTAGTTTAAGGGTTCATGTGCTTTTGTTGGTATACATTTAAATGTAGGGAGTACATCCCATGAAAGGTGACTGATAAGAGTTAACTGCTCTCACTTATCTATCCCTCCAAGATGTTCTATTTATGATGCAGCAGAGATTAAGATCTCTTTAGCAGGTATTTATAACACCATGAGAATTGCTGACATGTAGTAGGCCTGAAAGGATGGGGTCAGTTGAGTAAGTCTGTAAGATACAGAGAAGAGGGCCAAGGCTTTGAGACGGTCAGTGTAACTTTTATGATTCATGCCATTGATTTTCTTGGTGAGAAACTGTTCTGGTTGTTCAAGTTGTGTCAAGCGTTTGGGCAGGTACATATCAAAGGGTGAAATATACTCAATAACTGGCTTAATAAGATCCCAATATAGTTGAATGATTGCATCCTTTGATCTTGATGTCATACCTGCACAAATAAACTGTGCAATGAAGAACTTTTTTTACAATATTGGATACATGGTAATTGAGGGACAATTCATTGTCTGCATAGGTCCCCAGGCTTCTAACTACTAAATCAATCTTCAGCGGTGTGTTGTCAGCAGTTACAGGGGACATCATGCTTGCTGAAGGATACTATTTATACATTTTCTGGCATTTAGTTTTAGGTCAATGTTTTGACACCAACTATGTGTTTGGGAAATGCTCTCCTGGAGGATCTTGGTGTCATCTGCAGAGTTTATGATGTCATAAAGTTAAAAGACATCTGCAAACTTGGTTAGCCATATTAGCTTTGACCTGAAAAAAGGAAATACCAAAGAGGAGTAGCCTAAGGATTGAACCGTGGGGTACATCATTAGTGACAGGTCTTTTGGAGAATATAGAGTTATCTCCCCTAACTTCTTGGTTTATATTAGTGACTCAGTTTGCTGTCCAACTAGTTACACTATGATTTACAATTAGCTGGGTGAGTTTATCAACTATACCCAATTATGGGATGGTGTCAAACACCTTTGTGTGGTCTAGACATGTTGTGTACACTGATTTTCCCTTCATCCATTTCTTCACTAAACTTTTCAAAGAAGTCACCTATGTTAAGTAGGTAGTATCTTCCCTTAGTAAAACCAAACTGATTACAGTCAAAAGTTTGTAGGTTGCCAATATCCTTATTTTATTAATTCCATAATGATTCTTTTCATAGCCTTACAGATGAGGTTAGGCAGACTTATGGCTCTATAACTACCCAAGTCTGTTGATGTCCACCTTTGTGGAGGGAGATGACTGTGGCTATCCTCTTACTTCTCCAGTACAAAGCCTGTTTGGAGGCTAACACTGAATAGCCTCTGTAGGGGGTTTGGCAGGTTCTGTTTCAGACTGGACAGATAGCATCCTGGTACATTATCTGGCCTCAAAGTAGCATTATTGGCCTTGGACAGGGCTTTGAGGACTTATTCTTGGGAGATTTGAGGGGGTGATCTGGATGTCACTATGTGATCTGGTAATGGGGGGGGGGGTTAGAACTAAATTTATCAGCAAGAAGTATAGGTACGTCCCCTGGGTCTGAGTACGTGATATCACTTACTATTAGCTCTATGCACTGCTGAGCATCGTTTCTAATGTTTCTAACATAGTTAAAGGAGGATTTGTGGTTATAGTTAGCCTGAGTGGCTTTTTTCCCTAGAATCTGGCTTTGGTTGACATGATCAAGGACTAGATTTACTTGTTAAGTTTAGCAAAAATATTTTCCTTAACTAGACAATTTATTTTTCATACAATGAGCTTTTTTCTTTTACTGTAAAGTCTGTTTATATTTGGGTTCCACAATAGGGGGTTAATTTTTAAATTTGGCATTGCATTTATTTTAGATGTATGTATATAGTTATTTACATGTGCATAAAATTTGGTTGTAAAGGATTTCACATGCACAGAGGCATCATCAGGTTAGAAGAGGATGCCAAATTTAGCCAGGCCACCACTCAGTTTTAGTAGAGCAGCTTTAGCATAATTCCTGAATACAGAGTTGCTGGAAGATGCTTCCAGCTTCAGTCTTATGGTGAATGTTACTGATTTATGGTTTGATTTCACTACGGAGGAAGTTACAACTAGTAGGGAGCAATGCTGTCCCACATAGGTGAGAAGCAAGCCCAGGATATTGTTGGCTCTAGTTGGGGTGCAGTCCCCTATAAGGATGTTTTTTGGTTGAATGCACAGGGGATACATAACAGTGAGGTAGACCAAGTGAGATACAGAGGGGGTCCTATAGTTAGTTTTGATGTAATAAGAATTATGTTAACGTTAAGTTGGACATGGAGGAGTTCCAGGTTGGAATTCTAACAAGACTGGGTGTGAAATTTTCTTTTACGAATATAGAAACAATGCCGCCTTTAGTGTCTTCATCTAGTGTGGTACATCTGAACATTTGGTAGGCCTTGAATCCTTGCACTGATGGGGTGCTATGAACCACATGTACATGATGATATATACATCAGTACATTCCAGTGCAAAGAATGCCTGTAGAGAGTAGAGTTTTTTGTTAACACTCAAAAGATTAAGCAGCAATACCTTTATGTTATTTTTGTTATGCTGAGAGGTTTTAAGCCTAAATAAAGGCACTATGGTGAGGGGGGGGGGGCAAGGTTTTTACCAATATACAAAAGCCTTCAGGGGAAAGGTACGGGCAATCGCTGGCAAAGCAGTTAGGAATGTCTTCCATCTACTCCCAGGCTGATGCACATAGGACATCCTTTGAATCACACCATAGATTAAGCCAAATGAAGTCAATAATCATTTGTTTTTATTGAGCATCATTCTTGGTGAAGGTTAAATGCTGCTCAGGGCTAGGTTCATACATGTATTCCAAGTGCTCGATCATGTCTCTCTTCATATAATCCAGGAAGGTACATCTCAGGTTGCCTACTCTGACTGTATAAAATGTGTATGCATGGTGTAAGGACTTGAGTGGACGCACAATGTGGTGAATCCTGTCACCTGACGGGCAACTGACCATGACCCTCTCCTTGCTCATCCTGGAGAGAAGGTGCTTCAGTGTGTCTCACTATGGAATCAGCTATGACTAGGATTTGAGATAGTGTGGAGGTCTGTCTTACGAGCTTCTGAGTTGAGACACTAAGAATTATAAATGCATGTTTTGTGGTGGGTGCAGCCTGAATTGAGTGTTTGAGGTTGATGAGGGTATTATTTTTAGGTTACATTTAGGAGGTCTTTGTGGTTTAGGCAAGTTACTTTTAAGAGTCTCTGCATATGTAGGTCTATGTGTTTGGCTTGAAGTCTGAGTGATATCTACATGTAGGTCTATGTGTTTGGCCTGAAGCCTGAGTGACAGATATAATATGGTGTTGTGTGTTACTGAAAACTTCTTTGCTGTTTCTTTTGGCTATATGCGAGAACTTTGCTTCCAATAACATTGTATAACTACATCTCTCACACACTGCGTCAATTTAGTTAAGTATTAGGTGGTTGTCAGTATTTTTTTTATTTTGTAGTAATTGCTACACTGTCTCAGGATGCCCATTTCAACTAAGCTGGCTACACAAATAGTTGGAAGGCACAAATTAATGGTTCCAGAAGTTTATTAATGTAAGCTACAGGGGAAGTGGCACAGTAGGGTTGGAGATGACTTACAGAAATGTTGCGATATACCTCTTGCACCAAATAAGTGGCTCTTCATGCAACTACTGACTGTTTTTAAAAATTAATTTACGGAGAAGGTTATATAAGATAAGTTAAGGTTACATGTGCAACTTTTAACAGCACAGAAATATAACAAATTTCAAACGAGCCCACTGGCCAATGGTAAAACAGCACAATTCAAGGTTCCACTAGCAAGTAGATGTCTAGAAATGGCTTGGTTTTCCTATAGTCTGTTACAGATTACAATAAATGCCAAAATAAGTGCAGACATATTTCAATAACTCAGTAAGAAATGCAAAAGTGCTCATCCTAGGTGTTTCTAGCCAGATACAAAGTAAAATTTGGTATAGAATAGCGTCAACAGTGTGATTGCTTAGCATTGCTCAACTCTGAGCGAATGAGCAGAAGGCTGCACAAATGTGAACAACTTAGAAGAGCAATGAAAAAAATATATCAAACAAGCCCATCGGTGAATAGCAAAACAGCATAATACAAGGTTCCACTAGGAATCAGAGGCCCAGAAATGGTTTAGCTCTTCCTCTACTCCCATTATGGTTTTGGCAAAGTAATTCTGGCTCAGCCCACAATAAATTCCAAAACTGCTGCATAGTTATTTCAGTAACTCAGTAAGAAAGTCAAATCTGGTATAGAACAGTCTCAGTCAATAGTGTGGTTGCTTAACGTTTCTGAGCTCTGAGTGAATGTGAATACCAAACCGCCACATGAAATGTCTCAAAAGCTCAACGTCTGAGGCAAGAGCTGAATAATTTATTATGTAATGTTGCCTAGATTATAAGATATATAACAAAACACGTGATGTACAATGTCTGTAAATGTGAACTTAACATGGTTTGACTACTTTTATATAAATATACGTTTGCCTATGTCACAAATGACAATTCAATAAAGGTGTTCAGAAAAAATATATATATATTCAGTGATAATATGTAGCAGGCTTCCTTGACAATTCCAAGGAGATTATATTTTGAATTTGAGTAAAAAATGCTCTCTAGGATTACCATTCCACACGAAAGGAATATAATGTAACTTTGCAACCTAGCATTCTTATGATGTATTCCTGGTGGTGGTGTCTATAATTGACATAGTTTTATCACTGAGTAAGTTTCACATTTTCTAGCAAAACATCTTTAAACAGATCTAGATATTCAGCTATCTGAGCTTCTAGGTGCAAATGGTACAAAATCTCATACTTTCTCACCCCTAGAGCTTGCAATACCTTAGTTAAAAATGTATTTATATTTAAAATCTAATATGTGCTCTACCTTGTAACCTTTCATTCTAGCTCAAACACATGTAAAATAGAAACTACTATAAACAAAATCTACCGAGGTGTTCTTTTTGCAGAACCACAAACTCATCACTGCCAACTTTTACAATGGTGTAACTGGCTACCTGTAAATGATAGCCACATTTCTAATTAGATGTCAGATGTACAAGGTGTTACACAAGGGACACTGGCACCCTCACCCAAAAACAAAACTACAAATTAAGCAGCCTAACAACAGAGAGACAGAGAGAGAGAGAGAGACAGCATTACTCTAATTAGACCTTGTTTTAAACTCTTCATAGCAGAAAGAGTTTTATTTAGGCTAGACCCAGCTGTTTAGAATCAGCTACCTGCAGAAGTGAAGAAGCAAAAGGTGCTTTAATTACTTAGAAACAAACTAAAGGAGCAACTGTCTAAGGAAAGCAAATGCTCCTGCTTTTGGGACAATGGGTAGTCCTTGCTGCTCACGCTGTGGTCACATTTTTCTTTCAAAGATATACTTTGAACAAATAATCATTAGTTCAATGCCTATCTTAATTGTACATACTGTAAATAACCTCATTTGAATTTACAATTGAAAATAACATGCAGATGTATTGTCTCTATTATGTTACTGTATTACGTATGTATCTCTCTATGTATTCGTTATTCTGTGTATAATTTTCTGTTTGCATCTTGCACTATGGTGCCCAGGTCTGTCAACCAGTCCACTTACCTGGTTATTAAACTGAAATAAATAAATGGATAAAAGGTAATGGAAAAGATGCATCTTGAAATTCTTTTGGGGTATGAATTCAAATTTCCCAGTAAGCTCAAGCCCAAATACAAAAAAAAAAAAAAAAAAATCATTTCAACTTTTGCTTTCAGTCAGATTATGTAACTTTTCATTGTTATGGCATGCATTTCCTTTTAGAAGGCGGAATAGTTTACATGAATAGTCTGCATGAGGGAGGAACTGAAATAGCTGCTTTGTGGTATGTTGTGAATGAAATAATGATGCCCATGTTTTAACTTTCAGAATTAATTTAATTTCAAAGCATGTTTGCTACAAACGCCATCCTACTCAGTTCAAAACCAAGTCTTTCTTTTTCTCATGGGGCAAAAGTCGTATTACGTAAACTTATAAATATATTGTAAAGTTGTAATATCAAAACTAAAACCCCAGTTTGTTTTCATTAAAAGTGATGTTTTCAAACATTTGAAGTTTTCAGACTAATGAAGAAAAAAAAAAAAAACATTACTGGGAAATTCGAAGTAGTTTTTCTTGGGGGGGTGGTAATGTTTGTATGAAAATGTTAACAACTGCTATCACTTGATCACAGTTAAACAGTCACTGATGTAACTCCTAGAAGTTACCACCCCGAAGAAAAACTATTTAGGACTAGGCTTGTTCTTTCTCTCTCACACACACAAGCAGTGACAAGGCAACCAGCTAATCATTTCAACTTTTGCTTTCAGTCAGATTATTAGACAATCAGCTAAGCTTTGACTACCACATTGATCTTTCCATCAAGACTGTTAATAAAAAAATAGGTGCCCTCTACAGACTAAAGCCTTTTCTTACTGCCACTACCCGAGTGTCTCTCGCCCAAACTCACCTCATCTCCACACTATTGTATGCCTCTCCATCTTTTATCAACCTTTCAAGAGCTAACCTTCAAAAACTTAACACAGCATACCATAGTATTGCCAGGTTTGCCACAGGTTCCCCTTTCCGTACTCATCACTGTCTCAATCTAAAAAAACTCAATTGGCTAGAACTTCAGAACATAATACTTCTACAACAATTAGTCATCACTTATAAAATTCTACATTACCCATCCAACACACCCATACTTAATAACCTCATCACCCCATATAAAAATCTCACTTCCCTTCGCTCAGCCAGTAAGCTTCTAGTAACTACTCTCAAATCCCACAATAAAGCAGGTGACTCCTTATTTGCCAACACTGTAGGATCATATTGGAACAAACTTCCCATACACCTGACCACCCTAGGCTCATCTCACCTTTTCAAAAAACAAATAAGAAACCACTTACAAACCCACTGGCTATGCCCATGCTCTAATCCCGACTGAGCTCAGCAAAATATTCCCCTATTTCTAGTCCCCCCCCCTTTTTTCACTCCTACTGGTTGTTCTCAACCTTTGATTATCCCTATCCTGACCCACCTGCAGAACTTTTTTTTTCACTTTTTGCTCCTACTATATGCTATAACTGTGCAATTTGTCATCTCTTCTTTTTCTAGCTTTATGCAAATCTCTTCTATGCTTATCTCGCTCCTATACTAGTGCTCTGGCATAAGTTGTTCTATTCTAAATTGTAAATAGTGTAAAGTTTATTTGACTCTCTATCTGTCAGTTTATTTCAATTCTTCTTCCCTTACGAGTCAGTGTCATTATAGCAATTACTACTAAATAATGTTGCCTCTCCATTGTTTTTTTTTCTTGTTATAATACCTCTGCATTTCTCTACACCAATAACAACTTTGTCCTTTATTTGCTTGTATGTTTACATTTTTTTGTATGATTGGTTCTGTGTTGATTGTTATTTTGATTGTTGTTCTTTTTATTGTAATTTTACTAGTCTGTTAATGGAGCTTTTCTCCTCGGGCCTCTGCTGAAAATGGACAATGTATCCAGCCAGACTAGCCCGGTTAACAAATGTAAAATAAATAAATAAATAAATAAATTTACACGGAAATTTAGTATAATAATCAGTTGTTTTCACATAAAGAATGCCTCCCAACCCCCAAAAATACTTTCTGACAAGATTCACCTCTGATATTTGAGCATGGTCATGTGAAAGAAATTCTGGCTAAAGTAACGCATTTTATCCCATTTCTCTCTCTCAAGCACTCAGCTTCACACATTGGCCCTAACAAGTCAGGTATACAATCACCTGCTTGAAAACTGATTGTAGGAATCAACTGATTTCAAACTCAGTCTGCCTCAGCATCCCCTAAAATAATTACTTCTGACTGAGTTCACCTCTAGTAATCAAGTGAAAACCATTCCTGGCATGGTAATGCATTTCAGCTCATTTTACACACACATACAAACTCCCCATTGCAAGCCATAATACTGTATGACTGCTGCAACATAATGTGGAATCAAAGTAATACTTATCACTGGAAACAATTAATGGATTACGTCTAGCTACCTGTCATCTTATTTGGCAACCATCACAACATCATGCCTCTGCAGCTCTGGTCACTCATTTTTAAAATCTACAACAAATTATTTCTTATTGCTGTGGGTAATATATTCTTTCAGCACTGACCAATGACTCTTCTATATTGTGTCCTACAAGGAGTAGTATCTGCTGCTCAGTATTTATACAGCATCTCCACCAATCACTGTTTAAAAAAAAGGAAAAGATGGACCATTGCTGCAACCAAACAGCATGTTTGAATTACATGCCCACAGAGAAATGAATAATGATGGGATAAAACTCAGGACCATAGCATGCAGATTCTTAATCCTCTACAATAAACTAGAAGATTATACTGAAAAACTACCAGTGAGATCCTTCTAACCTTTGGTAATCCTTTTGTAACTGATGAGAAATCACTATAAAAACACTGACACTGCTTCCATCTAAGCAACAAAAGCCACTACTTATATTGCATAATAATGTAGCTGAGGTATGATAAGGAAACAGTACGAAATGCAATACTGTGGCTAGACGTTTCACTTAATCTAAGAAAACACTTCTACACACTGACTGTGCTGGGGGGAGACGGGTGGAGTGCAGCTATATAAGTTAAACCTACCATAACAGTTGATGCTCTAATGATCAATGCTGCAGTAGTCTTAACTACATGAGTGATATCCTGCTAATGATACAATAGCCAGCCAGCTTCCAAAGCTTCAGAGCACTTTTGATACTCCAAAGGGCAATTTATGTTTCTGGTAAATATTTTACTATGTATATATATATATATATATATATATATATATATATATATATATATATATACATATACATACATATATATATATATATATATATACACACACACACACACACATATACCTTTAACTTTAACATTTTACATTTTTATAATCAAAAATTAAAGACAGGAAAGTAGAACTACATTGGGCAAATGATTTTATGGCACAGTGATGGCTTGCCACCCAGTGTGTAAAGGAAACATCTAAAGGTCCTTTGTTATTGTTATGAGTGAAGACACAAATTTAAAAACTTTTGATTCCAAGCATCTCAAAAAAATTTCAGGGCCATTCTTACAGCAGACATGAATTCCGGGCCAGAAATGCAAAGAATAAAGTCTAACTATGTTAAATCCACATGCAATGGCTTATCACCATATCACATTTTGCCCTTAACTTTTGTTATCATTCATCTTCATTCAGATTATCCGCACTTTCTGTATAAACATCTAAAAAACACCAAGCGACCAAGCATTAAAAGCTCACCACTCCACAAATGGTGCACTTAGGTGGTATGGCTACTGCTTCAACCTAATTTTTAAACAGGCACACGCGCACACACACGCAGCAGTTTCATTTTCAAAAATGATATTACAATTTAAAACACACATGCACACAGACATGCACAGAGTTATGTGTATGTATATGTATATCTTGACATACATATTTATATATACAAACAAATAAACATATAGATATAATACAAAGCATGAAACAGGGTCATTCCAAGGACTGACTTTGCAACACTGGGACTGTTAAGAATCACAAAGATAGACTAGCATTGTTCACATTTGGTAGACACAAAAACTACCTTGCAAGACTAATGCTTCTTGATCCTATAATCTGTGAAACGTACCACTCCTACAATATATGTTCTGCCACAAAGAGTAGCATGAGAGTTGTATAAAAAGTAAAATTCTAGTATATTTATATATGACAAACAATCTTCATAGTCTATTTCATGACTTCATTATTGGCTTTCTGAATAGAGAAATCAAACAACTCTGTACTTCATGAGGTACCATAGCCATACCCTCATTTCCAATTTAAGTGTTAAGAAAATACCTGAATGTACCTTTGCCTTTAGCCAGCCAACTGCATACAATGTACCTAGCCAAAGTTAAGTTTAAAATATGTCTTTTGCCTTCTAAACATTGGAAAAACTGTTAAACCATTAATGAGCTACTCTCTAGAAAAACTACTGCACTCCATTTCAAAGCTCTCTTAGCTTATGTTCTACACTACCCCTTTAAAAGTTGGAGGGTGAGGAATTTCACCGTCTGTTCACTCAGTACCTGATCACGGACATTCTTGTCAGGGTCAATGGTGAGAGTACACAAGACTGGCAAGATTTTAAAAGCACAGTCATTCATTGAGAAGAAGTTATGAGTAGCGGCAAAGCCCAGCACACCTGCTGCTCTGGAAGGTGCAAATGGATCCTTTGTAGCACGGCAGAAGGCTGAAATTAAAACCCTATGACGAGTCTGAAAAAGAAAAAAACATGAGAGAAACAAAAACATTAAGTACAGGAAGTCTAAATGAATAACTTAAGAGATCATTAAAACAATTCTTCAGTACTGGGATTGGTTGCTTTCCTGTTCATTTACTCATCATCCACAAAAATTCCACCACAAAATTCTGCCAGTAATATTGATTTGCCCTGCTCTGCTGAAATGCAATAGGCTCTAGTATCATTAAAGGCAAGATGCGGCTCAGAAGCTATAGCAGAAACCTAATCAAAGTAACACACCACTAGTAATTTAGCTCTGCACTACTGCATTTTATTAGCTAAATAAAATCTTTCACTTGGATATGTGGAATGTATGTGCCAATAACGTACCCTCCAACTTCCTGCTGCAACAGCACCAAATTTATGTTATGAACCACGCCTTATGTAGCCATTAGCTTTTTAGTGGGATGAAGAGCAGTCACCTAAAATGTAGTTTATCATCCAGTGCATCTCTACTAACTTAATTTTCTTACAAACCTCAGGCACAAATGCAGTAAGTAGAAACATTGCCACCATGCTGTATAAATGACAATTATGATACTTAAATCTTGAAAATGCTGCTGTCCTGGTTACTAGCACCTAACTTTAAACACCCTGGATTCCTAAAGTTGTACCCCTCCTACAGCAGGGAATGTATGTAAGTGAAATCAGCTGCACTGGCCCTTACTCATCTAGTAAATGTTAAAAGAGTAAAAGCAGTTTGTACCACCCCCTCCAAAAAAAAAAAAAATCTGGTTACACTGCTCAGTGGTAATGTGGTGATAACTACTTACTACCAACAATCTGCTTTAGGCCTTCCCTATGGAAAGCACACTAATGAAAATAATACTGACATCCTGCTGAACAACTTTAGCCTTGAAGCCTTCAGGGCCATGGACATGGACATTAAAGTTTCAGCACATTAATGGGCCATCAGTCTACTAGGGCTCTCCCAGTAAAGTCTGCATGTTCAGTTATTTACAACTAACATTTTCCCTGTTTTTTTTTTTTAGATCAAGATGCCATGAGTTCTTGGGGTCCCCCTCACACAGTGCTCAGGTATGTGCAGCCAGACATACCAGAGTACTCATGAGAGTCTGTGCTCAGAGCAGCATCAGTAGTTGAGGCACGCTGGAGCTAGAAACCATTTACTGCTCCTTATACTTCAAGAAGATGGCATGCTCTTTCACAAGCAAAAGGACAGTGGCACAGAAAAATAACAGCTAGTGTTTTGGACATTCTATCCCTTGCTGCAGTGCTTGCTATGAACTATATCGGTTTTCTGTGCCCCTGCTTCCTCATCTCTTCATACCATAGAAGCCACAGAGCAGTACAAGCACACATCCAAGCTACTACATAAAAGCCACATGCAAGACTATGTGCTTTGCCTATTATTTAAAAACAATCTATCTGCTGTTCTGAGCAGTAAATAACTACAAAAGTAAATTAAATTTTGTGCACACTGCTGGATAGTGCAGGAATGACAGAAAAGACATAGGTTGCACTTTTTTTTCCCCTAAGGAACATCCATATTGTCAATGAAGCAGTGATAAATATCAACGTGTACAATGTCAAACAATACTCAGTTGCTCTACTTACACATTTTAGTTGTAAATATGTGTGTGTGTGCGCGTGTGTATATATATATATATATATATGTATATATATATATATATATATATATATATATATATATATATGTGTGTGTGTGCGCGTGTGTGTGTGTACACACACACACACATATCTATGCATACCCACACCAGTAAATATGCCAGAATGTATATGAACTGCAACCTCAGTTCTGTTCAAGTATAGTACAGTTGCATAACAACTTACTATAACAGTAGATGTCCTACTGATCACTGTTGCAGTGTTCCAAACAAATGGGCTACTGCCACGGACATCCTGGACTGGGGTATCAATGTCTAAACCTTCCATGAGTTACATGCCTGACATATGACCTCAGCCTGTAAGCGGAGGGGTACATAAACAGACACATGAGCATAAATCCTCAGAATACCTCCATACCAGCAGCATGAAGACATCTGGGAAGAAACTAGCCAGCTAGGAGGGGAAGAAACAGAAAATAAGATGTGTCCCTGGGTCCTAGGGGCTGCCAGACAGGGTAGCAGAGTAAAAATGGAATGATTCAGATGAAAAGAAGGGAAAGATGGGTGGGAAGGAATACTGTAACAGTGATCACGACATCTACTGTTATGGTAAGTTCTTTACACAACTGTAATATGTTCGGAGTGAAATCACTACCGCAGTATTCACAAAGGTTAAGGGAGTTAGAGAGTGGACAGTTGAGAAGTGTGAGAACTAAGAGGCCAGAAATGACTGACCTAGCAAAGGCAGTGATAGACTTGGAAAAGGTCTACTCTGCAGTATTTGGTGAAAGTGGGAAATGACGACCAGGTAGCTGCTTCCAGGACAGTTCTGGAATCTAACCCTTGTGGAAAGCTCCAGAGGAGGTCACTGCTCTTGCAGAATGGGCCGTTGGGAAAGATGGCAAGGATTTGCCATAAGTGCTGCAAAAAAGAAATGGACCTAACAATCCAGCTAGCAATATTTTGTTTGGGCATTGTCTGGCCCAGCTTAGAGTCCACAAAAGAAATAAAGAGTTGGTCTGATTTGTGAACAGACTTAGTCTTGTCCATGTAAAATATGAGCAATCTATGCACATCCAGGGAATGCAGCATTCTTCTTCCTCTGTTCTGAAGGCTGGGAAAGAAGGTGGACAGGTTGATAGCCTGATTGAGGGATATCTCATTTACCAGTTTAGGCATGAAGGAGGGACTAACCCTCTGCCCTTATGGAAAATAAGGAAAGGAGGAATGTATGAAGCTCTGAGACCTGTCTCACAGAAATGACAGCCAGCGACCAAATGGTCTTCCAGGTGTAGAATTTCAGATAGGAGGACGCAGCTGGCTCAAAGGGAGATGGAGTCAATTTTTTTTGTTTTAACAAATGAATATGCCAAACCACCTTTCATGAGCTCACACAAATAAGATAAAAGAAGAAGCAGCAGCTCTCTGTTTATGGGATCCCTATTTTTAGCTTGATATTAGAATAAAAATCTCTTCCATTTGGCTATGTGGGAATTTCAGCTAGTCAGTCTCCTTGCCTCCTAGAGCACACAAAGCACGTTCTCAGAAAACTGTTGTCTGGAATGATCAGAATCCTATCATCCACAGAGTTAGGCTGAGGGATGACAGGATGAGTTGAAGCAATAAGCCTTTCTGTTGTGTGATCATGTCCACTTTGTGGGGTAGCTTGTAGTGATTTCCCCTGGTTTGGCTAAAAGGGAGTCACTAGTAAAATTCTTTTTTTTTTTGTTTTATGGATTTTTAGTAAGAATTTTGGTAGCACAGAAAGTGTAGGAAATGCATTTAGAAACTCTCCTCTTCACTGGAAAAACAAGGCATTCATATCCATCATTCAACTTTGGGGACAAGGAATCCTTGTGCAGAAAAGAGGGAGTTACTGTTGCTCTCTGAGGCAAATAAGTCTATCTGTGGAGCAGCCCACCTGTGGACTACATCTCGGAAGACCTTATTATTGAGTATCCATTCCTGGAAGTCTTTGATGGACCTGCTGAAGGACTCTGCCAGGACATTGCCCTGGGAGAGAATGTAAACTGCTTGAAAGGACATGTTTACCTTGGTGGCCAGGTCGCAAGCAATCTGAGCCAACCTGCACAATTGGTAGGATCTTGTCCATCCTTGCCTGTTTATGTACTACATGACTGGTGTGTTGTCTGTGAATACTATTAGATGTCCTGGTTTCCAGAGATGGGAGAAGACTTGTAGTGTATGAATGAGCACACTCATCTCTTTCAGTTTTGTGTGTTCTGACCTGAGGTCAGTTTGACAACAACCCTGAACCTTGCGAGTCCCTCTCCATGCCCCCATGGCTCATCAAAGGTATCTGTGTGCAGTGCTCGACAAGGAGGCTGCACCTTGAATGGCAGACTCAAAGTGAGGTTCACCTGTATCAACCACCAAAGGATTTCCCTCTTGAGACAAGGTATGAGAGAGACTGTGTGTTCAAGGGGTGAGAGTGTTGGGACTATACATTTTTCAGGTACTACTGTATTTTCCTCATACACAAACTGCAAGTGGAAACACAGGGATGGCTGCTGCCACATAAAGTACAGTTTTGTACCTACCATAAATGTAGATGTTCGAAGATCCACATTGCTGCAGTCCTTACATATGGGTAGTCCGCTGTCCTCGGTCGGCCCGAATACCAAAGTATTAGGCTGACGTCGGTCATGGGCGCTCAGATCTGACATCAGAGCGTCAGGGTATTAAAGCGCATGACCATCGTCATATCCTCAGTCTTTTCTTGCCCCAGATGTCAGAAGGCCCTAAAAAGAAAGGCCACAGCCAAAAATAGAATCCTTTCCAAAAGACACATACAAATAACAGCTACCACCCAAACCATACAACCATTCCAAACTACAGAGGGGAAGGAGGGAGGGTAAATTGGACTGCAGCAATGTGGATCTTCGAACATCTACATTTATGGTAGGTACAAAACTGTACTATGTTCTTCATCTCACATTGCTGCAGTCCTTACATATGGGTAGAATCCCAAAGCAGAGGTAAAGGGAGGCTGGCAAAATCATAAAGCATTGGGAGCTGCCAGAATGCCCTGTAAGATTGCAGTGGCAAATCCAGCCCTAGATTTGGAATAAAGAGGAAGGTGGTAATGTTTAGAAAAAGTATGCACTGAACTCCAAATAGCTGCTTCCAAAATATCTTTAGTAGCTACTCCCCTTAAAAAAGCTGTAGAAGTGGCAGTTGCCCTAGTGGAGTGAGGTCTGATTCCAGCCAGAATCTCCTTACCATGATGAGAGTAACAAAAAGTAATACAAAAGCCAATCCACTTAGAAATAGTTTGTTTTGAAACAGGTTTCCCCTGAGAACCCAAAGCAAAAGAAACAAACAACTGCTGAGACTGTCTGAACCCTTTAGTCCTGCTCAAATAATAACGCAACTGCCTGTGAATATCCAAAGTGTGCAAAATTTTCTCCCCTTTATTTTGGGGATCCGCATAAAAAGTAGGCAAATGAATTGATTGGTTCAAGGCCACATTTGAAACTACTTTAGGCATAAAAGTAGGATTAGTACGCAGAGATACCCTATCCTTATGAAAAATTAGGAAGGGTTCAACTGCCATAAGAGCCTGTAATTCAGAAACCCTTCTAGCAGACGTAATGGCCAACAAAAAAGCAGTCTTCCAAGACAAAAACTTTAACTCAGCAGTAGCTGCAGGTTCAAAAGGAGGTAAAGTAAGTTTCTCCAACACAAAATTGAGATCCCAGGCAGGAGTAGGAGCTCTACGTGGGGGTCTTATGTTCTTTGCCCCTCTAAGAAATTGCTTAAACAAAGGATGAGAGAATAGTGGAGGGTCACAGTCATAGTGAGCAGAAATGGCTGCAGCATGAACTTTTATAGAGGAGAAAGACAAATCCTTGTCTAATAATTCTGTAAGATATTGAAGAGAAACACTTAAATCAGGCCTGGAAACATCAAAGCCCTTTGCTTTGCTCCAAATTAAAAATCTCCTCCATTTATCAGCATAAACTTTCCTTGTATTAGGTCTTCTGGCCTCCAAAATAACATTCAAAACTTGTTGTGGAAGCTGCGACCCTCCTGGTTCTAGAACAGAATATGCCAGGCTGTTAGATGCAGGGACTGAATCCTGACATTGAGGAAATGATTGCCCTCCTGAGACAAAAGGTGCGGAATCGAAGGCAAAGGCCATGGAGGCTCCCGTACTAAACTCCTCAGCAGAGGGTACCAGTGCTGTCGAGGCCAATCTGGAGCTATTAGAATCATGGAGGGCTTGTCTTGTCTGACCTTCAAGAGTACCTTGGGGAGGAGAGGCAGAGGCGGAAAGGCATAGACGTGAAGATTGCTCCAACTGAATGATAGAGCATCCATTTTCCAAGCTGTGGGATGAAACATTTTTGTGCAAAACTTTGGCAACTGGAAATTTAGTGGAGAAGCGAACAGATCTATGTCTGGAGTTCCCCATATCACTGTCAATCTTCGAAATACATGAGGATCCAATTTCCACTCGTGGGGATCCACTATCTGTCTGCTCAAAACATCTGCTAAGGAGTTCTGTGCTCCTGGTAGAAACCTTGCCTGAAGATTGAGGTGCAAACTGAGAGCAGTCTCCCACAAAATCATTGCTTGCCTGCAAAGAGGGTAGAATGGGTTCCCCTTGCTTGTTGATGTACCACATGACAGTTGTGTTGTCTGTTAGAATCAACACTTGCCCTGGGTGAAGTAAATCCTTGAAAGCCATCAATGCAAATTGGACTGCTAACATCTCCTTCAAGTTGATATGTAAATGTTGAAGTCTGGCAGGCCACGTGTCTTGAACCCATTTTCCATTGAGGTGTGCTCCCCAAGCCTTGTCCGAGGCATCTGTCGTTAAAATCTGACTCGCCTCTGGTCGGGTCACAGAGAGTCCCTTGTTTAGGTGACATTCCTGAGCCCACCACAAAAATTCCTTTTGAATGCAAGGTATTATTTGAATGACAGTGTCCAGATCTTGGCAGTGCTGTGTCCATACATTTTTGAGATACCATTGTAGCTTCCTCATATGCAGTTTGGCATTGGGAAGCACCAGAATACAAGATGTCATGAACCCCAAGGCTTGAAGGACTGTCCTTGCAGTCAGCCTGGACCATAGAGACAATTAATGTAAGTAAAGAGTAAGGTTCTTTTGCTTGTCCGGGGTCAAAAAAGCCATCTGGGAAGCTGTATTCAGTCTCACACCCAGAAAGCACATTTCCTGAGAGGGTACTAGACTGGACTTTGTTTCGTTCACAGAATACCCTAGGCACCTTAACACTGCCATCACATACTGTAGATGATGAAGAAGTTCGTCCTTGTCTTGAGCAAGCATCAGGTAATCGTCCAAATAAGGATAAATTTGTATTCCTCTTAACCGTAAGAAGGCTATCACTGGAGCCAGAACCTTTGTGAACACCCTGGGCGCAGTAGATAAGCCAAAGGGCAATGCAGAGAACTGATAATGTAAATTCCCAGCCCGAAAACGCAGGTACCTCCTGCAACTGGGCCTGATAGGAACATGAAGATAAGCCTCTTTGAGATCTAGAGTTACCATCCAGTGATCTTTGCCCAACAGAGGTAGAAGTTGTTGCAACGTCAACATTTTGAATTTTGGAATGTCCAGGTATGTGTTGAGGATAGATAAATCCAAAATCGGCCTCCAAGTGTTTCCTTTCTTTGGTACTAGAAACAGGCGAGAATAAAATCCTAGGCCCACTTCTGACAGAGGGACCTGCTGTATAGCCCCCATTTGAAGAAGTAAAGCAATCTGCTTGTGAGCCTCTACCCTTTGCTGAGGAGGAACGTCTGGCATGCCTTTGAAAGGAGGCAAAGTATGGAAATAAAACTTGTAGCCTCGGTCTATAATGTCCAACACCCATTTGTCCTGGGTGACTAAAAGCCAGTTTTGCTTGAAGAGTGCCAACTTTCCTCCCAAAGGAGCTGCCAGACAGGCAGAATCTGGCAGCCGAAAATGCAGGTCATTGGGCCTGTTTACGAAAGGACTGGCCCCTGCCCTCACCTGTAGATTGTGCAGGTGAACTCCATGTTCTAGGCCTGAAAGTACTCTGAGCTCTGCCCCTACCACGTCTAGATCTACCCCTAGACTGTGAATCAGAAGAAGGATAAGCCCATCCCTTAGTAGGCCAATTCCTGCTAAACCTAGGAGGCTGCACCTGCAAAAAAACTTTAACAGTCTGCATAGACTTAGCCTTGTCTTCCATTTTCTTCAATACAGACTCCACAGGAGAACCAAATAAAACTTCAGACTGTAAAGGAGCATCCAAAATTCTAGTTTTAACATGATCTGACAAATTCTGATCCTTAAGCCAGGCGTGCCTGCGAATAACTGAACCAGTGGCAGCCACCCTGGAAGAAGCCTGTAAAGCATCGAAACCACACTGCAAAGAATGCTTACCCACCTGTTCAGAGGCATGTACCAAATCCTGTAATTCTTTACACTCTATGCCCTCTGCCAAAGCATCGACTTTAGATTTTAGTTGAGTAAGGAGAAAATTCTGATACTTTAACATATGAAACTGGCAATTCAAAGCCCTCATTGCTAAAGTGGAAGAGGTATACACTTTCTTACCCCATCTATCCAAAGCTCTAGCATCTTTATCCATAGGAACTGGATTCTTTACAACAGAAGCCCTGACACCCTTAGGTCCCTGGCTAATAGTTTCTGGGTCAGCCCTTGGACTCTTATACAGATATTTATGAGCCTCAGGTACCCTGTAATACCTGTCTGGCTTAACTGGCGCAGGAGGCAGAGAGTCAGGATTAAGGGAAGCCTCGGAGAAAACGTCCTGAACAACATCCAAAACAGGAGGTATAGCCAAGGGCCTATGTTGTGGTAAAAACAAAAATTCCCTAAGCCTCTTACGGGAATCTGAGAAATCCTGACCTTCCCATTTAAAATGCTCCCTCATAGAATGCAGGGTTTCTGAAAAAGAAAAATCCTCTGGAGGAGAAGCAGAAGGAGTGGAATCCTCAGCGTCTGAATCAGAATAAGGAGGAAAATCCTGAATGTCTTCAGCCGAAGACTCTGAGTAATCTGAAGCCTGCTCCAAACTTTCCACCTCTGGCTCTACCCTAGGCCTCTTATCAGGAGGGGGCATAGAACCTCTGATTAAAGAAATTAAATCTTCTGCCATTTTAAGCATGTGTTTTTTAGGCACAGAACCTGCAGAACTAGGACTGACACCCGTGGAAGGCAAACCAGGCCTGCCTTTGGAAGGAGCCTTAGAGATAGAAGGAGAAGGCCTAACCACCTTAGGCAAGGAAGGGAGAACAGCAACTTGAGAAGCCCCCTCTGCCTGACCTGACTCCTGAGAGGCCACATCTTGCAAAATTAAAGCCTCCCCCTGAGACTCAACTGAAACCTCGGCCAGATCCGCAGATTCCACCGTAGTTTCTAAAGAACCGGCGTCCGGAACGGACGACTCATCCTGCCTGGACTTTAAAGATTTTTCTTTGCGCTTCTTCCCGGTAGCGGGCGTCGGAGGATCCGACGGCATATTATAATTACACCGCTTACCGAAGACAAGCCTAGCGCAATCTAACCTACGTTTAATGGTGCGCTTATTAAACCTAGCACAAAAGCGGCACCCGACTACGTCGTGCTCAGGTCCCAAACAAGGAATACAAAGAGAGTGGTAATCCCTATGCGGTATCTGTTTCCCACAAGAAATACAATTATTCACTTTTTCTGACATCCGGAATTAACTGAGGCAAGAACAAACAAAAATATTCTAACGGGTACTTAGCCCAACTTGGTTTCGGTCTGAAACTCAGAATACGAAAATTTCAGAACGCCGAACGGCACTTGCAAACGCTGCTTCTGCATCGGACCACGCGGCAAAAAAGACTGAGGATATGACGTCGGTCATGCGCTTTAATACCCTGACGCTCTGATGTCAGATCTGAGCGCCCATGACCGACGTCAGCCTAATACTTTGGTATTCGGGCCGACCGAGGACAGCGGACTACCCATATGTAAGGACGGCAGCAATGTGAGATGAAGAACATCCTGGCATTCTGATAGTCTCCCTTGCTAAGCATGCCTGGAGAGGCAGGAAGGTATGCATGTACTTTGTCTAATCTGCAAAACAGGAAAACTAGGTTCTGAGTGGGCTGAAGGAAAGATTGTTTGAAAGTGACCAAGAACTCCAGCTGCAGAAGGAGGTTGACAGTGAACCTGAGGTGTAGTAATGGGGTCTGATGTAATGAAGCCTAGATAAGCAAATCGTCTAGGTGGGGGATTGTTTGTATTTCCTGTATCTTGCAAAATGATGACTGGGACCAGACACTTTGTGAAAACTCTGAGGACTGCAGAAAGCTGAAGGGCAAAGCAGAAAACAAAGTGATATCAGCCAGTACAGAATCTCAGGAATTTCTTGCAAGACGGGTGTATGGGAATATGCAGGTATGCATCCTTCAAGTTCAAAGGTACTAGAAAGGCTTATGGAATGATAAAAGGAAGAAGGCTCTGAAGAGAGAGTATTTTGAAAGTGGGTACCTTGAGGAAGGTTTTGAGCTGAGACAGGTCCATTATGGGTCTCCACTTTCCTACTTTTCTTGGCACCAGGAACAGCCAGGAGTAGAATCATCTTCCTACAAAATGAGGAGGGACTGGCTCTATTGTCCCTTGGGAGAGTAAGTCTTGTAGGATGGGAAGGAGAAAATGCAACTGGTTGTTAAGGAGGAGGTGGAATGCCTGTAAGAGGAGAGAGCTCCTTTCAGGACATGCAATAACCTTGTTTGATGATGTTGAGTCACTTGTCCGTAGTGATATTTTTCCAATTTGAAATCAAAACAGCGAGTCTTTTAAAAGGGGGTGAAGATAGTCACAGAGACTTATCTGTGAAGGAAGGCCTCCCACATCTGGGGTCTCTTTCATGTTTCTCTGGAAATCTCTTTCTGGATGCCTTCTTGTGCTTCTGAGAGGGTCTATGTTGCTCTTCTGACAAAAAAAAGTAGACTTGGCAGGGTAATTTCTCAGGTATGTGGTACAGATGTAAGTAGAATTTGTCCGCACTCCTTCATAGTCTTGTCTTGTTCTGCAAGGTCTTGAATAAGTTAGCTGCCACTTGTCCAAACAGCAGGTCCCTATCAAGAGGGGAATCTTGGAGCTTTGTCTTGAAATCTTCTGGTAAAGGCTGATTGCATAACCAGACATATACAGAGGCAGTGGCAGCAGCTCTGAAAGATGCCTCAATAGCATCACAGATGCATTTTATGTTGCTGTTTGAAGTATGACCCTACCATGTCAACAACTTTATTCAGGTTAGAGGATTAAAGACCTGTTAACGAGTTATTTCCTGTGGTCCAGTGGTGCAGGGGTTGATTGATTCCTTCATCCTCCATCACCTAACTGTGCAACTCTAAGCAAGTCACTTAACCAGACACCATTTCCGGGGTGAGTCTGAAAAAGGGTCATGGAGATGAATGTTCTATCCCAGAAAAAAATACAAATACAGTGTAAGCAACAGAAAAAAAAAGAAAGCAGTAACTATCCTCAAGGCAAGTCTACAGATAGCCAAAAAGAAAAAAAAATACTTTTACAGTTCCAATAAGATACCAAAGTATATATTTGCTGACAGAATAAAAATTACTTTATATCCATAACTGCTTCCTAGGGAATCTACAGGGAACTTAAATGTATTGTATTTGACAAATAACCACATGGAAGAGTCAGAGGATAAAAGTTATGGAACAAGTCCACTGGTGTCTTTACTCATTCTTGATTTATATGGAGACTGAAGTTTGTAAATATACACCTATGGGCTACACTGCAAAAGTATGTGTGTTGCCAGTGCTTACAGAATGCAACAGTGAACAAGGATATACCAATCACCCTCTTTTGCTTTGAAAAGATTTCTACCTCCTCCCTTTATATAACTCAACAAACTTTTAGGCTTCTCCCTTTTCAGCATGGATAAAGGGAGGGAACTTGTACTGCAGCAGTTATCTCCTGTTTGCACATCTGCTGTCATAGTAAGTTGCATGCACAACTAGTGATTATGGTCATCACAGTACAGTAGTATTCCTTACACTAGGGACAATACCAGAGCTATATAACTAGTACAAAGCGGTGCTCTACAAGATCACCTGCATGATGGCAAATATAAAAGCTTCTCAGCTCTTAGATTAGATATCTACCTTATAATGCCTGGATAAGGTGTGGCTAGACATCTATGTGGCTGCCTCACACCCACAATGGAGTGATACATTTCTCAAGAATGTTGCTGCTATAGACTGTCACTTTAGTAGAACATGCATTGCCAGTTATTTAATTTATGAATTTACAGCAAAAAGATTATAGATTTGGCTAGCCACTTCAAGGTTTGTGTGCCAATTAGCCAAACAAACCTTCAAGAATGTGTTCTTACATCACTTCACAAGACTTCCTAAATCATGTCATTCTGGTTGTAGACTTTGATAAAGCACAGAGATAGACCCTCTTAAAAGTGGTTATGACCTTCGATTTCAAAGGATCAGAGTTTATCCTCAGTCTTGGTGCTCCTTGATATTGGCTGCATCTGATACAATGGATCATGATACCCTGCTCAGGCACCTCTGCACCTTCTGTGGTCATACCCCAAAATTGTTCAAGTGGTTTTGCCATTTGTATCTTGCCTCATGGCTCAATCTCAGTGAGTTATTTCAGGTGTGAATTCATCTGGCAGATAATTGCTTGTGCTACAGCTTTGATCCATGCTTCTTTGTTATTTATGGTGTACATGCTACCATTAAGAAATGTCATTCCAAACAGAGGTATTTGTTACCAGTGGATGAAATACAGTTATACCTCTCCTTCTCTCAGGAACTGGTGTCTGGTTATAATGCTTCAGAAGAATGCATGCAGGTCCTCCAGTCATGGAGAGATTGACAGCTTTAACTTATCTAACTCAAACTATCAAAGACTGAAAGCTACGGTACAACATCCCACTGTGCGTCCTTCCTTGGCACCACTTCTCTCATCTTTTACAGTTTCCAGCAGACTGGAGTTTCATGCCTTATGTGAGAACTCTGTGGGGTGACACTAGACAACTTGCAGACACCTAAAGGTCACATGTCAGAAGATGCTACATCTCATTACCAAAATCCAACTCTGTTGGTCACATGAATAACATCTTGACTATGACATAAGATCAATCAGTGACCCAGTTACCAAAGGAGTCAGTGAAGGAGGGTGACAGTGAGTGGCCAACACCAGCTTGCTCATCTTAGGTTGAGGGAGGTCTAGCCCAATGCAATTTTGACATTTTGTGATGAAATAAGTGCCCAGCATGCAATATCAGGGATTAGGAAGCCACTGCCCTGAACACAATGCCCAGCGCATGTATCAGCCTTCACAACGGTTCAACTAAGAGGTGAACTCAATGTTCATCTAAATGAAGATTATGCCTTACATATCCAAAATTGTATTTCAAACATTTATATTATGAAGATGTCTTATTTTGAATTTGTTAACCAAGGTTGAGCATCGATCCCACTAGACCTACTTCAATTCCTGGCTGGATACACAACATACAAGGTGAAATACAAAATGCAATATACAGGTGTGCATGCACACGTGTTTGTGTGTATCGCACTACAGTGGAGAAACGACACATTCCCCTAGTCCACTGTACCATGACCTCACAGTGAAAAAAACAGTAAATTTCAATCAGCTGACTTTTGATTTGCTGTACACTTTTTTTCACCAGTAAATAAAAATGACTCACTGGTGAAACATTCTTTTCTTATGTGTATGCATGCAAGAAAAATGAATCTAAACTAGAGATTTCACTATGTGATACCTTAAACCTCCTGTAATGGAGACTTTTTAAGTCTTTACGGTTACCTTAAGCCTAATAAAATCAAACCAACTAGCTGTGCACATGCATGTTTCTATTACACCAAAGGCTTTATTGGCCTGAATGTCACCATAAAGACATACCTGTATTTAGGGTCTATATTAGATCAGCAAACGCTTAAACAAGCGAACGCTGATTGATCGACCCTATTTTAGCAAAAGTTAAAAATATCGAAAGAACAGAAACTCAAATTTTTTCCTAGGGAAAGAATTTGGTTGTCCGTTTCTGTTGCTTCGGTATTTTCAGTGCTGTTGTGGAAAGTTTTGGGTCTGATTTAGGTAAGTGTGCGATTGTGTGGATGTGAGTGTTAGGGTGGGTTAGGTGAGTTAGGGTTAGGGCTCGGGTTAGGTATGTGTGCGATTGTGTGGACATGAGGGTTAGGGCAGATTTAGGTGACTTAGGGTTAGGGAGCGGGTGAGGCGAGTGTGCGATAGTGATGGACCTTAGGGTTAGGGTTTGGGTTAAGGTAAGTGGATAGTTAGCGGTGTTTGCATAGTTTAGTGTAGGGTTAGGTGTCAGATTTTAGGTGTATGTGTGTGGATTTCTGTTTGTTTGGTGTGCTTGTGTTGTGTGTACGTGTTTTGGATCAGCGATTTTTTTCCCTAGGAAAAAAAATCACTGATCTGACAGTTCGAGATTGTAAGCTTTCGCTTACATAAGGTCGATCAATCAGTGTTCGCTTTTTTAAGCGTTCGCTGATCTAATATACCCCCTGTATTTATTGAGATATATATATATATATATATATACATACATATATATATATATATATATATATATATATATATATATATATATATATATATGCCTGGTCAGGGTGGTAATGAGCCAGTCATCTAAGTATGGGAACACATGGAATCCTTGCAGTGTCAAGTGAGCAGCTACCACTGCCATGCACTTGGTAAACACCTTGGGGGCAGCGGTGAGGCCAAAGGGCACTGCTCTAAACTGATAATGACTGGCTCTCAGATGGAAGCATAAATACCTTCTGGATCGCCTGTTCATTTTTATGTATGCATCCTGAAGGTCTACTGAACATATCCAATCATCCTTGCACAAAAAGGGAAGAATGGACTGAACCATAACAATCTGAAACTTTGTGTGTGAAACTGATTTGTTCAAGTCACAGAGATCCAAAATTAGTCAACAGTTCTTCATTTTCTTTGGCACTAAAAAGAATCTTAAGTCAGTTCCGGATTCTATCTCATCTGGTGGGACCTCTCAAATGACTAATTTTTTTTTTTCTAGCAGCTTTTGTATCTCTAGTGCTGCTACTTTCCTCTAACTGGGTGGAACATTAGGAAATATGCATATTGGTGGAGGAGGTAGGGAAAAGGGAGTTACATAACCTCTGGAAATAATCCTCTCCACCTATTGATCTTTTGTTATATCTAGCCAGACTCTCTGGTGCAAGGAGAGTCAACCCCCCGATTGCCCCCAAAGGGGGACAATCGGACCTCCTTTCAGGAGCGAAGATCAGGTCCATCACAGAAAGAGTTCTAGACCCTTGGTTCTGTGGGCCTTCTCTGCCGGGTGTGCACTGTCATGCATTCAAATTTCCTCTTCTGCCCCTGGTGGAACTATCTCCATGTGATCTTGGAAAGGATCCCGGGATTTCTTGAACCACATCTTTCAACCCCCACTTTCATCCTCACTGATTCATAGAAAAGTATCTCTGAGGAGTCGAAAAATGTATGCCCACTGCTGAAAGGGTCTTCTCATCTATCTCATACCTTGACAGTGTGTCCTTCACTTTTGGGTCAAACAACAAGCTGCCATCAAAGGGTCCACTGATGAGTGCTCCACAAATTCACACAAGCACATCCAGGCTTGTCTTCTGCTAGAAATGCCTGAACCCATCGTCCTTGAGGCACCTTCAGCTGCATGTGAGATAAGCCTCATGGACATAAAAATAGACTGAAGGGTAATCAACTGTGATGCTACAGTGGTCCTGGCAAGGGATTTTGAAAGTTCCTTGATCAAATCCCTTTGTAGTCCCGTAAACTGTGGCAAACAGCTCAGCGACTGAAGGGGAAAGGTTGCTGAAGCACATACATGCTTCCCAAACCTGTCCAACATCCTATACTCCCTATCAGGGGGATGGACAGAGGAATTCTGCTCAGCAAGCTCCTTTTTGGTGGCTGCCACGATGACCAATAGCATCTACGGACACCTCCTTTACTCCAGAATTCCCTACCTACCGGTGGAGCCAGAATCCAGTCTGGTCTTTTGGGGACTGGCTGAACTGAGTCAGGTGATTTCCACGTCTACCTACCGATTAAGTCAATGAGTCTATAGGTGGGTGGAATAACCCAGAAGGCAGAAGGGCCAGCTCCAAAGGCCACCAAGAATACAGACTCCTCTGGGGAAGGATAATCGGAGGACCAACCACCTGTCTAAGTATCTCAACAATGTCTCCAAATAAGATGTCTTCAGAAGGTGATAGAGGGACCCCTTCCCTTTACTGCAATCCATATCCTCAATGAATGACTCCTGAAGGGTCCTTTTGCACTTCCTCTTCCTGAGGACTTCCTCGGTGGGATGCTCCAGTGAAATATCAGAAGAGATAGTGAAACCCTGCAGGGTGGTCTGGAGACCTTGGGTTGGCTTTCCCTGAGGCATATAATAATGTGTCTCAAGGCGCAGAGACAACTTTAATCAGGAAGGAATATTTGAGGGGGGTAGGATTTGTCTGCTCTTTTCCATCTTAGGATGAGGGAGGTCTAGCCCAATGCAATTTTGACATTTTGTGATGAAATAAGTGCCCAGCATGCAATACCAGGGATTAGGGAGCCACTGCCCTGAACACAATGCCCCGTGCATGTATCAGCCTTCACAACGGTTCAACTAAGTGGTGAACTCAATGTTCATCTAAATGAAGATTATGCCTTACATATCCAAAATTGTATTTCAAACATTTATATTATGAAGATGTCTTATTTATTTTGAATTTGTTAACCGGGGTAGAGCATCGATCCCACTAGACCTTCTTCAATTCCTGGCTGGATACACAACATACAAGGTGAAATGCACCACTGTACCATGACATCACAGTGAAAAAAAACAGTAAATTTCAATCAGCTGACTTTTGATTTGCTGTACACTTTTTTTCGCCAGTAGATAAAAATGACTCCTTGGTTAAACATTCTTTCCTTATGTGTATATATAATAATGTGTGTGTGTGTCTGTGCATATATGTATGTATGCAAGAAAAATGAATCTAAAAGTACAGTTTTGTACCTACCATAAATGTAGATGTTCGAGTGTATACCCTGCTGCAGTCATCACACTTGGGTTATCCTGCCATCGGGCGGTCCCGCAGTCGGCCAGAATTCCAAAGTCTTGGTCTGGCGTCGGTTGCTGTCACTTCTTCCCTGATGTCAGAGCGCCAGGAGTATATCAGAGGCATCCGACAACATTTTCTTCAGTTTTTCTTGCCCCAGATGTCAGGTGCCCCTAATAGATAGATATATATATATATATATATATATATATATATACATATAGCTAAATGAAAAAAATAAAACAAAAGCCTTGGGCACAAGCAAATACACCACAGAGGTAGTATAGAATAGAGTGGTAGAGATAAGTTCAGCTAGTTCAGAGGGGATGGAGGGAGGGTAACCTGGACTGCAGCAGGGTATACACTCGAGCATCTACATTTATGGTAGGTACAAAACTGTACTATGTTCATCGTGTTACCCTGCTGCAGTATTCACACTTGGGTATAATCCCAAAGCTAAGGATGGGAGGTGGAGTCAAACAGGGTTAGAGGAGGCTAGAAGGCCCTGCAAAACTGCAGTGGCGAAGCCAGCTCTAGTCTTAGAGTAAAGTGGTAAGTGGTAATGTTTGGTGAAGGTGTGTACTGAACTCCAAGTTGCAGCTTCCAGAATATCCTTGGTTGGCACCCCCCTGAGGAAGGCTGTAGATATAGCTGCTGCCCTGGTAGAGTGGGGCCTTATGGTAGCAGGAATTGGTTTGCAATGTCCTATCCATTTGGAAATGGTCTGTTTTGAGATAGCCTTTCCTTGTGATGCTGTAGCATAGGATACAAAAAGCTGGTCAGATTTTCTGAAAACCTTAGTTTTATCCAAGTAGTAACGTAGCTGTCTGTGAATGTCCAAGGAATGCAGGAGTCTTTCTCCTTTGGATTTGGAAAGAAGGTGGGTAAATGGATGGTTTGATTTAGAGCCACACTGGATACCACCTTAGGCATAAAGGAGGGGTTAGTTCATAAAGAAACTCTGTCTTGATGAAAAATGAGGAAAGGCTCTACTGCCATTAGTGCCTGAAGCTCTGAAACTCTTCTAGCTGAAGTAATTGCTAGCAGCAGGGCAGTCTTCCATGATATAAACTTTAAGTCAGCTGAGAAGGCTGGCTCAAAAGGAGGTAAGGAAAATAAGGGAGGATCCGTGTTGCAGTGAGCAGAAATAGCTGAGGCGTGGATTTTAATAGATGAAAAAGAAAGCCCTTTGTGTAACATCTCAGTTAAATATTGCAGAATCTGAGGTATGTCTGGCTGAACGGTATTTTGGCCTTTAGCTTGGTTACAGGCGCAAAACCTTTTCCATTTGTCTGAGTAGGCTTTCCTGGTGCTGGGCCTCCTGGCCTCCAGAATAACATCCATAACAGCTTGTGAGAGAGGAGCTGGCTGGTTGCTTAGGTGATTTGCCATGCAGCCAAGTTTAAGGTTTTGAGCTGGCTGTGTACAATCTGATTGTCTTGCTGTGTGAGCAGGTGGGTAATTTGTGGAAGAATCCATGGTGGGCCCTGGGCCATATTCCTTAATAGTGGGTACCAGTGCTGGCGTGGCCAGTCTGGGGCAATGAGTATCATTCGGGGTCTCTCCATCCTGACTTTCAGTAGCACCTTTGTGAGGAGGGGTAATGGGGGAAAGGCATATACTGTTAGCATTTTCCAACTGAATGAGAGTGCGTCCACTTTCCAAGTTTGATGGTGATTAAGTCCTTGTGCAAAATTTTGTTAGCTGATAGTTTTGAGGGCTGGCAAACAGGTCTATGTCTGGGAGCCCCCATTTTTGAGCTATCATTGCGAATACTTGTGGATCCAGTTTCCACTCGTGGGGATCCATGATGTTTCTGCTTAGGTCGTCTGCCAATGTGTTCTTTTTTCCTGGCAGGAATTGAGCTTGCAATTGAACTTGGTAAGCAAGTGTTGTGTTCCACAAGGTCATTGCTTGCCTGCATAGAGGGTAGGAGTGTGTGCCCCCTTGTTTGTTTATGTACCACATTACTGTGGTGTTGTTTGTCCTTATGATAAGCTGTCCTGGATGTAAGAGGTCCTTGAAGGCTGTCAGAGCATTTTGTACAGCTAACATTTCTTTTTGATTGATGTGCAGATTCCTTTGATCTGCAGTCCATATGCCCTGAATGCACCGTTCTGCCATATGTGCCCCCCAGGCATAGTCCGATGCATCTATTATCATAGTTTGCCTGGCTGAGGGCAGGGTGAAAGGCTGACCCTTGTTGAGGTGACATGCCTGTGACCACCATAGAAACTCCTGTTGAAGGCAGGGAATGAGAGGCATCATTGTTTCCAAGCTGTGGCTGTGTTGAGTCCATACGCTTTTTAGGTACCATTGTAATTTCCTCATATGCAGTTTTGCAAATGGTATTAGTAGTATGCAAGATGCCATGAAGCCCAAGGCCTGCAGAATTTTTCTTGCAGGGAGTTTGGTCTTTGTTGCCATTGTTCTGAAGTATTGAGTTAATTGTAGTTGTTTGTCTGGCGTCAGATAAGCCATCTGGGCCGTTGTATTCAAGCTGGCACCCAGGAATGTCATATTTCGTGAGGGCACTAGTTTTGATTTCTTTTCGTTTACTGTGTACCCTAGGCAACTTAGAAGATATTTTACAAAAGCCAGGTGTTGTAAGAGAATGTCCTTGCTTTCTGCTTGGATGAGACAGTCGTCCAGGTATGGGTATATTTGAATTCCTCTTTGTCTGCAGTTACTGGTGCCAGGCATTCTGTGAAGACCCTGGGCACAGTAGATAAGCCAAAGGGCAGTGTAGAGAATTGGTAATGGGTTGAACCTGCAATGAAACGGAGGTATCTTCTGCAATTTTGTCTGATAGGGACATGCAGGTATGCCTCCTTGAGGTCCAACATTACTAGCCAAGCTTTCTTGCCCAACATGGGAAGAAGCTGCTGTAGTGTTAGCATCTTGAATTTGGGTACTTGCAAGAAGGTGTTTAAAATTGAAAGGTCCAGAATGGGTCTCCAAGCATTGTCCTTTCTGGGGACTAGAAAGAGCCTTGAGTAAAATCCTTGGCCTTGCTCCTGTGTAGGTACCAGTTGAATGGCTCTCATGTCCATGAGAGCTGTAATTTGTCTTTGTGCCTCTGCCCATTGATTTTGTGGCAGGTTTGGCATTCCTTTTATCCTTGGCAAGGTGTGTAAATGGAATCTGTATCCGTGTGAGATAATGTCTAGGACCCATTTGTCCTTTGTGACGATGCGCTAGTTGTCTGCAAAAAGTGCTAATTTTCCTCCCAAGGGAGCTGCCAAGAGAGTTTTGATTGGCAGTTTGAGGTTTAAGTCATTGTGTTTGCCTTCTAGTAGTTTGGGACCTGTCTTCTCCTCCCTTCTGTGTTGCAGTGCCCCATTGGCGAGATTTGTAAGGAATTTGTGCTTGTCCTCTGCCCCGTGGGTGCCTGTATTTACTCCTCTGTGGTCTGTCAGAAGCTGGAAAGGAACAATTTTTTGTTGGCCAATTTCTGCTGAAGCGTGGGGGCTGTACCTGTAAGAAATCTTTGACCGTCTGCACAGATTTTGCCTTATCCTCCATTTTCTTTAAAACCTCCTCTGCTTTAACCCCAAATAAGACATCCTGCTGTAAGGGTGCATCCAGTAACTTTGCTTTAACATGATCAGGCAGAGTTTGTTCCTTTAACCAAGCATGCCTACGTATAACAGACCCAGTAACAGCTGCTCTAGAGGAAGCTTCCAAGGCATCAAAACCACATTGTAAAGTATGTTTGCCCACCTGTTCAGCTGCATGCAACAGATCTTGCATTTCCTTGAATTCAGACTGTTGAGGGTGCGTGCCCATCTTTTGTTTTATTTGAGACATTAGGAATTGCTGGTATTTAAGCATGTGAAATTGACAATTTAGTGCACTCACAGCTAGAGCAGCTGAGGTGTAAACCTTCTTCCCCCACCTATCTAGTGCTCTGGAGTCCCTTTCTGAGGGTACAGGATTTTTAGCCATAGAAGCCTTAGCCCCTTTGGGACCCTGGGAGATTGTCTCTGGATCAGCAACAGGGCTTTTGTATACGAATTTGTGTGAGTCAGGCACTCTATAGTATCTATCAGGTTTGGCTGGAGCAGGAGGCAGAGAATCTGGATTTAGACTAGATTCTAAGAAATCATCATCTACAATGTCCAAAACTGGGGGGATAGCAAGTGGTCTGTGCTGAGGGAGTAAAAGAAACTCTCAGAGCCTTTTCTTTGAGTCGGAGTAGTCCTGACCTTCCCAGTGGAAATGTTCCCTCATGGTATGTAAGGTTTCCCCAAAGGAATAATCTTCAGGGGGAGAAGCTGAGGGGATGGAGTCTTCAGCATCAGAATCTTCATAAGGGGGAAAGGTGTAATCCTGTTCCTCAGAGGAGCCTGAGGAAACAGACACTTGATCAGAGGAGGCATAATCCTCCTCTTGTCTAGGCCTTTTGTCGGGGGGGGGGGGTTGGGAACCCCTGATCAAAGAAATCAAATCTTCAGCCATTTTAAGCATCTGTTTCTTAGGCATAGGGCCTTGACCTGGAGACTGAAGTGTAGGCTTTTTTGGTTTTAGAGGAGACTTAAGCTTAGCATAATATTTTATGGTGAGAGTAGTCGGTCTGAAGACACCTTCAGAAACCGAAGGTGTTTCTACAGCACCGGCTTCCCCTACTGCAATGTTGTCGGTAGGGCCTAAAGAAAATGGCTGCATCAGCCTAGAACTCTCTGCTGGGGGATCCAATGCAGCGGTAGCCAGGGGCTGCGTAGGCACCTCACTGAAAACCAGAGAACCGGCAACCGGCCCAGTCGAGGCCTCGGAGTCTGGCTTGGATCTAGGCTGCCTGTCTTTATCTTTGCGTTTTTTATGCACGCTGGTAGTCGGTTGCTCTGACGGCATAGTGTAATTAAATTTTCTACCGAAGTAATGTCGTGCGAAATCAAAGCGTCGCTTTATAGTTCGCTAGCACAAAACCGACAACCAGTGACATCGTGGTCTGGGCCTAGGCAAGGTATACAAAAAGAATGAAAGTCCTTATGATGTATTTGCTTCCCAGAAGAAATGCAATTGTTAACTTTTTCTGACATCGGACTGAGGCAAGAAAAGGTTCCCCAAAGGGGTACTTAGCTTTGAAGACTTCGGACTGAAACTCGATTCGAAAATCTCAGGTGTCGGCCGACCGGCACTTGCGAACTGCTTCTGCTTCAGGCACCGCGCGGCAAGAAAGACTGAAGAAAATGGCGTCAGATGTCTCTGATATACCCCTGGCGCTCTGACGTCAGGGAAGAAGCGACAGCAACCGACGCCGGACCAAGACTTTGGAATTCCGGCCGACTTCGGGACCGCCTAACGGCAGGATAACCCAAGTGTGATGACTGCAGCAGGGTAACACGATGAACATCTACAGATTTCACCGTGTGATACCTTAAACTTCCTGTAATGGAGACTTTTTAAGTCTTTACGGTTACCTTAAGCCTAATAAAACCAAACCCCACTAGCTGTGGACATGCATGTTTCTATTGCACCAAAGGCTTTATTGGCCTGAATGTCACCATAAAGACATACCTGTATTTATATATAGATATACATTATATATATATACATATATTTATATACACACACACACACACACACACACACACATATATATATATATATATATACACATACACAACTGTGTGTGTGAGCGTGTATGTACATCTATACACATGTACATACACACACACAGATCCATATACATACAAATATATATACATACACATATGTGTGTGTATATACACTGTGTGTATATATTTATATATGTGGACAAATGACATTCTTATAGTACTTAAGAGTTTGTCATAATTTTTTGTGATTATTCGTGTTGTGACAACATCATTAACAAACAAGATTGGCATGGGATGCTAACCCCAAATGGGAAAAGGGGAACAAAGTTCAAAAGAGAAAACTGTAGGGCTTGATGGCCATGGAAGTCTATGAGCAGGAAGATATAAAACAAAAAGTCATCTTACTATCAACTATAAACTACATCCCACATTACACACGTATCTTCACACATGGCCACAGTGGTTAATATGTCTTAGTATCTTCAATGTGGATTACTGTAAATTTTTTTTTTTTTTTTTTTTTTTTTTTTTTTTTTTTTACATTGGTCTTAGTGATAATCTTGCTCACCTTCGGATTCAGGCTGCAGAATTCCATAGTCACTGTGTTGACTCGTACCTCTGACATCAGTTGTATTTGCACTCTCTTTCATGATCTATAGCCCATTTTCAAGGCTTCAGTTCTTACCCTTCATGTTCTACACAGCCTGGGGTCCATTTCCTTGAAAGAGATTATGTCCTTTGTACCCCTGACAAGGCAGCTTAGGAGCTGCTAGTTGCTCCCAGTAATTCAGATGAAGATTTAAAGTAGTGCTTACATTAATATGTAATATGGTATTCATTACACATCAGCCACACTATCAAGGTCTTACTAATTCTTTACAAAAATACAGACTGAAAGGTTATAAATACATCTTAGCATGTCAAATACTGAAAATTACAGCACAAGGCAAGTCTCAACTACTTGGAATTTGGTACACAAAAGAAGGAGCAACTGTTACATGAGTGAAAGTTTAACTTCCTGAATTCTTTTTGAAACTTAAATCTTACTTTGTCATTCATCTGCACTACCACCTTTTGAAAAAAAGTACATTTAATAATGTATTAAATCAACTAGTCTGGTGGGATAATTCTGAGGATTAAGGTCAGGAGCTACCATTGAGTGCCATCCAGTAGTCTCATGGTTACATTCTGTCTGAACCGGCATAGCCTACAACTCTGAACTGATTTAACCTGACTGACATACCCAGGATGGTCTAAGAAGCAGCATTTGTATCCAGCAGAATTATTCAGCTAACAAAGGATCTAAAAACAGTGTTTTATTTGCTAATAAAGCTGTGAGTGATCTTGACTGTTATGTTAAAGTGATTGGTAAAAAGAAGTTATGCACTTACCACAATATTCCATCTGTGTTGTACAGTTTCATTCTTCCTCAACAGATGGGGTTTGGATCCGATACTTGATCCGATTTGGCTGTTACAACAGCTCGTGACCACCAAAAAACTCTCGGGTTCATCCCTTACCCACAATGCACCAACCCTCCCAACATACCTCAGATCTTGTTTGCTATCTTATAAAAAGTAGAAAGAGATATAATAAAATAAATTTTAACATAATAAGCCATATCTGGTACTCAACAAGAAGGCCAATGGTGTCCTTATAATCTAAATCTTCCAGAAATCATTTTTGAGCGAGGTTATGGGTTAGCAGGTGGGAAGTTGAAGAAGAATGAAAACAGACAACACAGATGGAATATTATGGTAAGTACATAACTTCTTTATGTGATATTATCAATTTTCATTCTATCTTCAACAGTTGGGACAGAGTCCCCAGCTATCTAAATTCCCAGGTGGACTCTAAGGAAGGATATTCCTGAGCATAGCTGAGCCAAAGTTGGCTCTACCCCTCAAGACCAAATCTAGTTTGTAATGAGTAATAAAGGTATGAGGATTAGCCCAGGTTGCAGCCGCAAATATATCAGCTATGGGAGCCCTAGATAAAAACTCTGAAGTTGTCATGGACCTAGTTGAATGGGCTCTTAAAGTTTTGGCAAGGTGAGACACAATTTGTTGTAGACAAATGATATACAGTCTATAACCCATCTGGCTAGAGTTACCTTTGCAAATGGTCTGCCCAATTTACAATCTGCAAAGGATACAAATAATTGATCTGTCTTTCTAAAATCTTTCATTCTGTGTAAGTAAAAATGCAATTGTCTGTCGACATCCAATAAATGTAACACATATTCACATTTGTTTCCATATTTAGGAAAGAAAACTGGCAGATTAATGGACTGCTTAATACTGGATTCTGGCACCACCTTAGGAAAGAAAGAAGCATTGGTACATAATGTAACTCTATCCTTATGAAAAATCAAGTAGGGAGGTTTAGTGGACAAAGCTTGAAGTTCTGAAATTCTCCTAGTTGAGGTAATAGCCACTAGAAAGACAGATTTTCAGGTCAGGAATTTAAGATCACATTTAGCTGCTGGGTCAAAGGGAGAATGGATTAAGGCCTGCAGCATCACATTTAAATCCCATGGTAGAATACAGTCTTTATGTGTAGGCCTCAGAAAGAGGATGCCTCACAAAAAGGCTTTACAAAACTTAGATGAAGCCAGGGAAGAATTCTCAAACCCAATACGGAAAATTAGAGATTGCTGCTAATTGAACTCTAATCATTTATTTATTTTATTTATTTATTTACATTTGTTGACTGGGAGTGTCCGACTGGACGTAGGTCCATTTTCAGCGGTGGCCCGTTGAGAAAAGCTCCACAGTTAAAATACACAGACAGTAGTGATTAACAATTTAACATAACAATTAATTACAAACATATTTACAGATGAAGAACATAGTACATCAGTAGACAACTAGAATCTTTATCTGGGAAGTACATAACAGACATTAACAAATGTTACAATAAGAAGTTCCTGCTGTATAATAAGTACAAGGCTTATGAGCATCTGAGCTTGCTATAATCAAGGTAGTTAGTGGGGTGGAAAGAAAGGTAGTGGTTGGATGGGGTGGGTGTGGGAGTTGCAAAGGCATAGCCAGCATGTTTTAGGTGCACTTTTAGTAAAGTTTTGAAGTGGGTGCATGATGGTATGTTGGTAATTGTGGGTGGGAGGAAGTTCCATAAATTGGCTTTGGTGCAAGAGAATAGTGCTTCACCAGCAGAGTTATTGGCTTTAGTGATCTGCAAGTGATTTTTGTTGTCGGATCTTAGTGGTCTGGTGGTGTGATAGGGCTGGAGTAGATTCTGGAGGGATGGGACATTTAGTGGATGGTTTACTAGTTTGTGGGCGAGTGATAGTTGATACCATTGAAGGAGGTGAGGGAGTTCAAGCCAGCCCAGTTCAGCAAGTGAGAGACAGTGGTGATTACGGTAGGATGGCCCTGTGGCGAATTTGGCGATTTTGTTGTAGCAGGTCTCTAGCTTGTTTAGATCGCATTGCCTTAAGTTGGTATATATTGGAGAGGCATAAAGTAGGGTGGAGATAAGGTGGGAATTTGCTATTGAAATCTTTGCTGCTTTGGTGAGAAGTTGCTTATTTCTGTATAACGCTCCTAGTTTTTCGTGGACTTTTTTTATGGTCATGGATATGTGAATGTCAAATTTTAGTTTATTGTCTATTTCCACTGCTAGCAATTTGGTGTGTTCAGTTGGGTATATAGTGGTGTTGTCTTTTGCTGTGATGTTAAAGTGACAGTTGTTTTGAGTATGTCTGGTGGGTTGGAAGATGAGTAGTTTAGTTTTGTTTGGGTTGAGTATTAATTGGGCATCGGATAACCAAGTTTCAACAGAGGAAAAGGCTTCCTGTGTGACTTTTTGCAGTTTGGGTAGGGACTGGGCTGAGCAGATGATGGCCGAGTCATCTGCGTATTGTATGAGTATGTCATGTTTGGTGGCAGAGGCTAGATTATTGGTGAAAACAGAGAAGAGTAGGGGTCCAAGGATGGATCCTTGGGGAACCCCTATGGAGACAGGTAGTTGGGGAGATCTGTCATTCTGCCATACAACGGACTGTTGGCGGTCAGACAGGTAACTCTGAAACCAGTTGGTGACTGATTGAGAGAAGGATAGGTTATTGAGGACAGAGATGAGTTGTTTGTGTGGGACCATGGCAAATGCTTTAGATAGGTCTAGGAAAGTAGCAGAGAAGAAATAGCCATTGTTTTTATGCTGAAGGATAGTGTTAGTAAAGGAGAGTAAGGCAGTGGTGGTGCTATGGTTTGGTCGGAAACCATGCTGAGTACTGGAAAGGAGGTTGTTAGTAAGGAGGTAGTCTGAGACCTGAGAATGTATGCATCTCTCTAGTATTTTGGAGAGTGGAGAGAGAATAGCTATGGGGCTACGATATAGCCAGTGGAGAGAGAATAGCTATGATAGCTATCATAGAGAAGCTAGCTCCCTCATTAGAAATTGTTGCCAGAAATTCAAGAACACTTTGTACAGGAGCTGAAAAGGGGTCAATGTGTTTCTGCTGTGCCCAAAAAACAAACCTTTTCCATTTACTTCTGTAAAGTTTTCTTATAGAAGCCTTATGAGAAGATACAAGTATGTGACGGACAGGGGAAAACCGCATTGGTTGTCTGGCTATTAATGGAATTGGAGAAACCACGCCAACAGCTTTTGGTCTGAGATATCCTTGTGAACCATGCATGTAGGGTGAGACAGGAGGTCTGGAATGGAATCCAGAATCCAAGTTGGGTAAGGTAAATGAGGCCAAACGAAGGGGAACCAAATCTGTCGAGGCCAATAATGTACAATTAGCATGACTCTGCTCTTCAACCTGGCAGCTTTCTGCAGAAATTTGGGGATCAAGGGAATCGGGAGATAAGCATAGAGGAGACCGGGGTGCCAATCTTGGAGTAGAACTTCCCTCACTGATTCCCCAGAGGGGGGATCTGGACAAAAAAGCTGCTGCACTTGTTTAGTGGAGAAGCGAAAAGATCACAGAAAAGCTGGCCCCATCGACAGAAAATCATTCTGTCATGTTCATGCTGAGAGACCACTCGTGAGGTAGTAGAATGGACCTGCTCAAATTGTCTGCTATCACTTTGGACTTGCCTGGAATGTGCGTTGCTATCAGAAAGTGGTTGGATGAAATCGCCCATTGCCACAATCTGAGGGCTTCTTGACATAAGGGGTAAAACCTAGTTCTTCCCTGTCTCTTGATGTACCAAACTACTGACATATTGTTTATTTGAACTGCAATTGTACTGAAAGGGAATAGGTCTTGGAAAGCCTGGAACACTAAGAGCACTGCTCTCATTTCCAGGACATTGATATCCATGTTGGCCTCTTCGGGGGACCAAGTGCCTTGGACTGTCTTCTCCAGGAAGTGCCCCCCACCCAATCTGGGATGTGTCCATAGCCACTATGGCCTTGGCTTGAGGGAGAAGAAAAGGACGGCCTTGTAGAACCTGATCTGATCAAATTCACCACAAAAGGTATTTTAAACATACCTGAGTGATTCTTACTTGGGCTGACACTCAATGATAAAAAAAATCGACAACTGCATTGCTAACATCCATTGAATAATTTTCATATGAAATTTTGGTAAGGGAACTAAGATAAAGGCAGCTGACATTTTGGTAAGGGAACTAAGATAAAGGCAGCTGACACTGATCCCAATGCTTGAAGAATCAACTGGGCTGAAATTTTGGTACTGTGAACTATTTTCCTGACCTGGAATCTGATGCTTTGCACTCTTGCTACAGAAAAAGAAGTGTCACTGATGCAGTGTTGAAATTTATGGATATCCTCAGATGAGAACAATTCTGGAGTACGTAATCTCTTGCTCTTACTACTAGATGCCTGGTCAGAGTGGTAATGAGCCAGTCATTTAAGTATGGGAACACTTGGAATCCTTGCAGTCTCAAGTGAGCAGCTACCACTACCATGCACTTGGTAAACACCCTGGGGGCTGCAGTGAGGCCAAAGGGCACTGCTCTGAACTGATAACGACTGGCTCTCATATGGAAGTGTGAATACCTTCTGGATCATCTGTTCATATTTATGTATGCACACTGAAGGTCTACTGAGCACATCCAATCATCCTTGCACAAAAAGGGAAGAATGGACTGAACCGTAACAATCTGAAACTTTGTGTATGAAACTGATTTGTTCATGTCACTGAGATCCGAAATTAGTCTCCAGTCCTCTGTTTTCTTTGGCATTAAAAAGAATCTTGAGTCAGTTTCGGATTCTCTCTCATCTGATAGGACCTCTCGAATGACTCTTTTTCTAGCAGCTTTTGGATCTCTAGTGTTGCTACTTTCCTCTAACTGGGTGGAACATCAGGAAATATGCATATTGGCGAGGAGGTAGGGAAAAGGGAATTACATAACCTCTGGAAATAATCCTCTCCACCTATTGATCTTTTGTTATATCTAGCCAGGCTCTCTGGTGCAACGAGAGTTGGCCCCCCCGATTGCCCCCAAATGGGGACAATTGGGTCTTCTTTCAGGAGCAAAGATAAGGTCCATCAGAGAAAGAGTTCTGGACCCTTGGTTCTGTGGGCCTTCTCTGCCGGGTGTGCACTGTCATGCATTCACTTCTCTCTTCTGCCCCTGGTGGAACTATCTCCATGTGATCTTGGAAAGGATCCTGGGATTTCTTCAACCACATCTTTCATCCCCCTCTTTCATCCTCACTGATTCATAGAAAAATATCTCTGAGGGAGTCGAAAAATGTATGCCCACTGCAGAAAGGGTCTTCTCATCTATCTCATACCTGGACAGTGTGTCCTTCACTTTTGGGTCAAACAACAAGCTGCCATCAAAGGGTCCGCTGATGACTGAAGACTTGAAGGGCTCCGCAAAATCACACAAGCACATCCAGGCTTGTCTTCTGAAGGAAATGCCTGAACCCATCATCCTTGAGGTACCTTCAGCTGCATGTGAGATAAGCCTCATGGACAAAAAATAGACTGAAGGGTAATCAACTGTGACGCTATAGTGGTCCCGGCAAGGGATTTTGAAAGTCCCTTGATCAAGTCCCTTTGTAGTCCCGTAAACTGTGGCAAACAGCTCAGTGACTGAAGGGGAAAGGTTGCTGAAGCACATGCTTGCTTCCCAAACCTGTCCAACACCTTATACTCCCTATCAGGGGGATGGACAGAGGAACTCTGCTCAGCAAGCTCCTTTTTGGTGGCTGCCACGATGACCAACAGCATCTACGGACACCTCCTTTAACTCCAGAATTCCCTACCTACCGGTGGAGCCAGAATCCAGTCTGGTCTTTTGGGGACTGGCTGAACTGAGTCAGGTTCCTCCTACGTCTGCCTACCGATTAAGTCAATGAGTTAGTAGGTGGGTGGAGTAACCCAGAAGGCAGATGGGCCAGCTCCAAAGGCCTCCAAGAATACAGACTCCTCTGGGGAAGGATAATCGGAGGACCAACCACCTGCCTAAGTATCTCAACAATGTCTCAAAATAAGATGTCTTCAGAAGGTGATAGGGGGACCCCTTCCCTTCACTGCAATCCATATCCTCGATGACTGACTCCTGAAGGGAGTCCAACTGCCTCCTTTTGCACTTCCTCTTCCTGAGGACTTCCTCGGTGGGATGCTCCAGTGAAGTATCAGAAGAGATAGTGAAACCCTGCAGGGTGGTCTGGAGACCTTGGGCTGGCTTTCCCTGGGGCATATAATAATGTGGCTTAAGGTGAAGAAACAACTGGGATCAGGAAGGAATATTTGAGGGCGGTAGGATCTGTCCGCTCTGCCAGAGCAGAGAAAACCCTCTTCACCACCTCAATGGCTGAATGTTCCAGGGAAACGGAAGACAACAGAGCCGAGAAGCTGGACTTCTGGCCCATTGAATCCTTCTATGCCGAAGGCAATATGTCTGAGGCAGAAGTCGGAACTGAGCTGTCTAGTGTCTAAAGGTCCAAGGGGCAGAGACTTCTCCAGAAACTTCAAGTTGACTCCAACATCGCAGAACTGCCAAGACCGCTTCTGCTCTGAGTGTCATACAGATCCAAAGATGCTGGAGCCAGTGCACTCAGAGATGTCTTCAGAGCCAAAGATGAAAACCATCTTCAGACCCAAACCAGACGGACCAGGAAGACTCAGATCCAGGGGATCTGAAACAATGGGTCAGATCAGAAAATAAATTATCGGGGAAATGACAGAAGGATGAAATCCCTGACCCCCTCCCCAGGGGTAGAATCTGGCATAACTCCCATCTGAATTTGTGCCATGAGAAATTTCTTTATCATCGTGTCCACATTTGCTTTGGATAGACTTCTGGAAGACTGAAAGGATGCCAAGGATGGGAGTTTTGAATGTCGAAGTTCCAGTAATGGAGATGGAACTCTGGACTGTACTGGGTCTACAGTTGGACAGTACCTAGTTCTAGGTAAAGATATCAGATCCAAGGTGCTCAGAACCAAAGAAGGAGCTGTTGAATCTGCACCGAAATTGTCAAGGAAATCTTCGGATTCAATTTCTTTTTCTTGGGCGGCAACAAAGAAGAAGAAGGAGCTGAACAGTTTGAGAGGTTTTAAAATGGTCTCCTTAGTTTTGGGTTGGGAGGGTTGAACTCCAGAAATCACTTCAGAAAAGGGTGTTGGAAGCAACCCCTTCAGAATGAGTTTACTTTTATGGTCAACAATAACCCGAAGATTTAAGTTTTGGCATATGTTGCAATCAACTTTCACATGATCAGGCCTAAACGGTATACGCATAGTGAATGCACATCCGATAAAAGCAATGTGTGCCCACATTTTTAACATTTCTTATACCCTGAAGGGCCTTTTTCTGACATTCTGACTACTTAAAACAATTACACAGAAAGAGGCAAGGAAACAATTTTTTTTATATGAATGTTAGAAATACCAACAATGGTAAAAAGATTACACAGAAGGTTTAGCTTAAATAGAAGGGAAAGAAAAAGGGAAAATACCTACTATAGTAATAAAAGTTACAGTTATTGTAATAGAAAAGGGGAGGAAATTTTTGAAAATATGAGATTTATGTAAAAGATTTAAAGAAACTTATCTTTAAACAACACTCAAGAGCTGAAATGGTGCACGTCTTATTTGAGAAGCAACAAAAGAGATCTGAGGTATGTTAGGTGTTGAAAGGGGCTGAGCTCCAGATCGTTTTGGTGGCCACAAGCTATAGTAACAGCAGAGTCAGATCAGAGGAGTGGATCCAAACCCCAACTGTTCCAGATAGAATAAAAAACTGACAGCATCAGATCTAATAATTTGTCCTAAAAAGGTTTTTCTTAAAAAAATCCCAACACCCACACACACATACATACACACACACACATACACACACACACACACACACACACACACACACACAGAAATTTTTAAAGTAACTTAGTGGTCATTCTGGCATATCCATGGGTGGGTGCATGGGTGTGTTCCTATGAAGTGTCAAAACATACTTCCTAGATTGCTGATGTTTCTTATGACACGTGGGGTTTATCAGGTGAGGTGCTAACAGCACAATTCCTGCATTCATTCTCTGTTTTCTATACACAAAGATGTTACATTTCAAATGCTGTACTGCTGTGATACTCTGCTACGTGTTCTGCAGAATAAAATGTGAAAGTTTAATTTCCTGCAATTAGAAAACCAACAGCACTTACACTAGCATTGAGATAGGGACCAATTTTCCCTAGGCACACTGTAGTATTGCAGCGAATTGGACCTTGATCATCCTTTGCTTGGAGACGTGCAAAATGTTTCATCAACTCTGCATTCAGGTTGTTTTCATTCAATTTGGGAGCGAGCAATAACATGGACTGGAAAAGAAAAATAAAGAGGATACAGATAATGTGCTAATGGAAAATGCAACATACAGTACAATTTATTTATTAACAACTTCAGCTGACAATGCCTTTATTTGTTTAGTGGTGAATCCCACTCAGTTTGTAATATCTTTTGTTTATTAAGAGGAAACCTAGAGAAATACAGATGTGTAAGTAAACTTACCATAAGAGCAAATGTTTGAATTATCACTGCTGTAGCAGCCTAAGCTATATGGGTAGATTATCATTTATTACAAGGGAGGTGGAAGGGGAAGGGTCCAGAACCCCCTGAAGAATAGTCCTAGCAAAGTGTGATGTAGACCTGGAAAATGAATCTATCTTGTAGTGTTTTGCAGAAGTATGTACGCAGGACCAAGTCACTGCTTCTAGAATACATCTAGAGTTATGACTCTCTGGAAGATCTAAACAGGAAATGATACAGTTACTTTGGCACTGTTAACCTGAAGAGACTGGTAATATGGACAGGTATCATGAATATGCTTTTTTTTTTTTTTTTTTAACCTCAGATGATATGCATTTAGTTCCTTAGGGACATTCATAAATAGACATATACATATAAAGGGAATGATCAATTACTGGATGTACACAAGACACTCGGTCACAACCACGAAGTACTCACTTTTCATACAGGTTTAGATTACCCTATAGAAATGCCTATTAGTGGCAAAGGAAAATACCTACCTATCTGGAAAGGCTGGACACATCCTTAGCAGTGCTCTCGGATCATTATCCTTTTCTATTACAATATAGCTCAACAGATTTTAATATGTTAGCTACTGGCGAGTGAACTTTTTTTGTTTCAGGAAGAGTAACTCAAGTTGAGTTTTGAAACTTAAACATCTCAGTGTTCTCATTTATAGGACAACTACGGCAAGCTGGACATTAATTCTAGTCTACCATTGCTTTCCCCCCCATCTACTGATCCCTCCACTCAAAAATGACATTACTGCTCAAAGAAGCATTTAATTTCTCTGCTTTTGTGATTCCGACTGGATGGCTATCGGCACTGTGAGCCATCTTCCCTAAAAGTTCACTCCCGTGCTTGCTAGATCCTCCGACAAGTTGCCCACCTGCAGGAACACAGATTTTGGTAGAATTCTGTAAAGCATGCCCTCCTCTTCTCGTTTCACCCAAGAAATGCCCACTATCTAATTATGCTTGCCATCTTTAGCATTTCTATTCAGTCTCGCCTGTAAACAGGCCTTCCGATGCGCTTATAAAACACCCTCACACAGAAGCAGGAACTTCTTCTACAGTTAGTTGTTGCTGCACGTGTTTGTTTTGTTTTATTGTTTTGCCTCGTGGAAAGAAAAACTCTGCTGCACGGTTCTGTGTAGCATTGCAGTAACTACTTAGCCCTGTAGTAGTAATTATTTATAAATTTAATTTGATTTCAATTAACAGCAGTGTATATTTTGCAGTAAGTGCGTCATTTAGAAAGATGGTTTGGCAATAGCTGGACAGATGGAGTGACACTGAAAAGCAATGTAGTTTTGGCATGCTGATTTTACCAATGTTGGGTTTCTTCATTAGTTTATTTGATTTTTAGCTCAGAGTGCTTACATGCTCAAATAATGATACAGATCAGTAAGGAGTTATCATTACATACTGGCATTTACAAAAAAATTGCCAATCTGTAAATGCCGCTTTGTAAATGCGGTATGCCGGTTTCGAAATGCCAGTATATAATGAAATAACTGAACTTGCAATGTTTTTTATCATTCTGTGTACAGCAAATCTAATAGGTCTTTGCAACAAGGTAATTTTTTGGAGTTCTTACAGCTGGACTTTGTAGCCTGGTTCCAACAGAAATGTGTTCTTTATTTTTTAATATTATTATATTGTAAAGCACACTGTGGTCATTTTTTAACTGGTATTATATATTAATGTAGTCATAATTGTGCACTCTTGTTTTACATATGTTCGCTATATTTCAGTGTTGTTGGGCTGCAGGACAGTAATTTTTTTTACTACATGCCAGAGTATGCTCTGCTTCAGATTTTGTGTGTGGGTTCCTTCATATTCTACAAAGAAAATAAGAGAGTGTTGGATCCATAGTCCCAGCCAGGGATGATGCTGACAATGACTTTTTTTTTTTAATTCTGCAAACTGCTTTATTAGGCAAAATACTTTGGTCAGTGACAAGGGGCAATTAGTTATACCCCCACTGATGATCATTGCTATCACTGCAAGCTATATTTCACATGAGCTTGTGTGGGAGTTGTTTTAGCTGTTATCAGCGGAGATTGTGCAACTCTCCTGAGTGGTGTGCTCCTGTTGATGGACTTTTACAAAAAAAAAAAAAAAACCATGATAAAAAGCTGGGTGCGGTCTCCCCATATGCAGTACTAATGCAACTAAGTTTAGTGTGTGTGCATGTTTTTTTTTTTTTTAATCCTTTGTTGACAGGGTACACCCGCTAGGCTAGTGGCCTCTTTTATAAGGGAGATCTGAGGTGGTATTTATACTGCTAGGGGAAATTTGGTCAGGGCATTGGCGACTTCAGTGTTTTTTTTGGTAGTTGCCATGCGATCTTTTATATCCACCTGAGCCAATTCAAGCAGATGGGACCTTAGTTTGAGGACTCATGCAAAGAGTGACGCACTGAGGAGTGCAGGAATATAACAATGAGTCTCTTTCAATAGTAGAATTACATAACAAGGATTAGTTAACTCCCCAGTCTGTACATAAACTAACCCAGTGGATAATGAGCCCCTACTGGCTATGCATGTGACTCCCCTGTGTACCCATACGCACCAGGCCTCTAATGTGTCCTTGAAAGTAGGCAAAGTTGTAAAAGACCAAACAATTAATTATAGACTATTCCATAGTTTATCCAACTGCAGATTAAGTGCTCAGTTGTTTAACTTGTTTCTGGTTATGTCTACTGTTAATAAAATAATTTTATTCATAATATTCCTGTCATAAGTTAATGATATTATGTTGAATTTTTGCACCTGTAACACTGTTATTAAATATTTTAAATACAATATCAAGGTGTCCTCTTAGCAATCTATAATTCATGGAGTACAAATTTAATGCTTAGTCAATTGATATCATGTTCTGGGCTTGATCCATGATTTCTACATTGATATCAAGACTTCTGCTGACTGTAAGGCAACAGTTCTTCATATCACAAGCATGATGGGATATGCCTTCCAACAAACAGACATCTCATAGGTATTAAACAATATGTTAAAAGATACAGCGACACCCAAGTGCTTATAATAATGTATAAGTAGAAGAATATTCCTGAAAGGCAAAGAGAGGAAAAGTCATGGAATTAATACAAAGTACACCCATTTAATGGTCCCTTAACAAAAGCAAACCTACTTTTTGACTACTGATGCACCAGCCATTATCTATTTTTTCTAACTTACTAATCTTTTCAATTGAATTTTCCAAATTAACTGCATTTCTTATGTATAATACTGTACATAATTTCTTATGTATAATTCTCAATTACTTATTACCTTATAGTTTTAATACTCTGTGCTTAGGTTTAGGCACTGCTTATGAATGCATTCTTTTTTAAAGGTGTAAGATTCTTAAAGTTAGGTGCAGCAGTAATTCTGCAAACTATCTTTCAAAGATTTGAATTTGATAGGTAAAGGTAACCTCAGGCTTTTTAAGAACTGCTTCATGCTAACAGCAAATTCACATGTTTTTTAACAAGAGCATAAAAAACAAGAGAGTAAGGGCAAAACTATTTTCAGTGTGGTCTGTACCAATTTCATCATTGTTTGGTTGAGACATATGCATTGATTGTCCTGTGTTTGTCAGTACATTGTTTGAATCCACACAAGTGTCCCTACTTTTGGCTTACATTTTTGCACTGACATAGGATCACAGGAAGTTACTAGGCTAATGGCCTTAGGGCCCTTGCAAGCCTAGCCAAGTTCTTAATTTATTTCCATGATCAGCACCTATTGCCCCTGTCCAAGAGGGGCACATGTGGAACCCTCCAGGGTGAATTTACTGTCACCGATCCAATCGTCCAGATTGCGTTTGAAGAGGGCTAGTGAGGTGCTCTGCTTGACATGAAGTGGGAGTCTTTCCAAATATGTGGTAACCTCTGGGAGACAAATCTGTCCCTTTTGCAGGTTTTATTAATGTCACATACCAGGTTAAGGTCTTTAGAGTGAGCAACCTGTGTACAATTTGACTTACAGATATGCAGCATTTCTAATAACGAGGGGTCAGAGATTGCCTTGTATGCTAGGCAGAGATCACCTCCGAGTAGTCTGTATGAAACAGAATAAAGTGACAGCGATTTCATACGATCCTCATAGGACAGATGTTGAAGACCTAGAATTTTCCTTGTAAGGACCCTTTGTGGTTTCTCCAATTGCTGAGGTGCTTGGAAAGGTACACGCAAAAAGTGGCATTGTATTCAATTACTGGCCTGATGAGGGAAGAGTACAGGGATGTTATAACTTCTTTTTTTCTAGAGCAATGCCCTTGCTTATGAGATGAGCAATATAGAATGCCCTTCTTACTACTGTGGAGACATGGTGGTCAAAGGTAAGACTGCTGTCAACCTGTGTGCCCAGGCCTCTCACCATTAAGTGCACACTTAAGGTGTTGCTACTGGTGTGGTAGTTAGCAGGAATGCTGCTCTTACTGAAAGGAATAATACATTTTTTGCATTGAATTTAAGGCCATGACTCTGGCACCAGTCATTTGTTTGTGTAAGACCCACTTGTAGGATTTTGACATCATTTGGAGATTCTATGACTCCTCCCAGTTTTCAGTCATCAGCAAATTTTGTCAGCCACAGACCTTTAATTTTTGCTTGTACTTGGAGAAATAGATCCTGAACAGTAGAGGTCACAGGACTGATCCCTGTGGAACACCACTGGTTACAGGTCTGCTGTTGGAGGTGGACTCCCCTAGTTTGACTATATCAGTTATATCAGTGAGTCAGTTAGCGACCCGTCTAACGCTATAAGTGTTGATGCCTAGTTGTCTGAGTTTGTCAACAATGCCTGAGTGGGGGTTAGTGTCAAATGCCTTGGCTAAGTCCAGGCAAGCTGTATGCACAGATTTTCCCCTCATCCAGGGCCTTGGGGCCCTGGTGACTGTCTCAAAGAAGTCCACCAGGTTTAACAGGCACAATCTCCCCTTGACAAATCCAAACTGAGGAGGGTCAAGTGTCTGGCGATTTCCTATATCTTTGTTGATAAGGTCCATGATAATTCACTCCATGGCCTTGCAGATAAGGCTAGTCAGGCTAATAGGTATATAGTTCCCAGGGTCAGTGGAAGCACCATGTTTGTGCAAGGGACTAACAGTGGCTGTTTTCCATTCAGCTGGTACGAAGCCGGTGCTTAGACTATGATTGAAAAGGGTACCCAGTGGTGTTGGTAATTCATGTTGGAGCCCATGTAGGACGCAGCCAGGGATGTTATCGGGTCCCATAGATGCTGTGTTTTTGGTCTTAGAGAGGGCATTTATGACTTGCTCTTTAGAGATACAAGGTAGGGGACAGGTGGTAGGGATGTCATGGGGTATGTGTGGCGGAGACAGGGGGACTGAAGTTTTCAGAGAACCTGTCAGCCAACAGGTTAGCTATGTCCACAGGCTCAGTATATGTGGTATCGTTAACTAACAGTTTGGCACAAATCTGGGCCTTTCCTTTTAGGTTATGGATGTAACTATAGAATTCCTTGTGGTTATCCTTTGTTGAGGAAGCAAATTTGGATTTGTAGTTTCCTTTGGAGGCCTTCACAAGAAGACTTATTTGCGTGATTAAGCTGAGGAGGGATTGTTTCCAGTTTAGGGCTCGATCCCTCTTACTCTTAGCAATTTTTTCCTCTTATTGTAACGCCTGTTACTGGAAGTTGTCCACCAGGCAGGTTTGCTCTTACTTCAGGAGCTTGTTTTGGTCCTATCAAGTACAGCTGAGTTGATGCAGTTATACAGGTGTTTGTGTAAATCATTGGTGTAGAGCTCGGCATAGTTGCCAGTTCTATCTGAGGGAGGAGGTGCAGTGAAGCTATTTATACCTTCCCATAAGAGGTTATAATCATAATGCATTGGAGAAGTTTTTTAGTTTAGTTACTGCTAGAGGGGGGTCAGGTGTGATGGTTACTTTGAATGAGACCGATTTGTTGTCAGTAGTAAACATTGTACAATCCATAATGATTTTCGAATAAGGTGTTGAATTCTCATGAACAAATAATGACATTTATCACACTTGACTCTGTTTAAAAGGGATGCCAATTCATGGATTCTTATTTTGTGAGCTTTCTAAGTAAGTAGTACTGCTACTTTGAAATGTTTCTGATTTGGAAGCTTTTTTCATGAGGATGTTGCTGAGAGGATTATAGATATGCTTGCAAGTGTACAACTAAGAGAAGCTGCATAAAGCAATAGTAACAGGAAGTAGTGGGCCACATAAGAGGCTTGGGAGGTTGTTAAGAAGAAACAAAACTATTGTATTGTTCAGCTTGGCATTACATAAACCTGTTGAGGTTAAGCTATGGCAGAATTACTATGCAAAAATAACCACGGGAGTAGCCAGAAAGCAATCCAAAGAAAATATATTACTGTGCATAGTTTAAGAAATTGATATATTGGCCCAAACTATGGATTGCTATTTGTTTTTTCTTTTCTTTTTTTTTAAATCAGAATTCCTGGGAAAGTGCTAGTATCAAAAATCAGGAGTAAAGAAAGATATGAAGGAAGAGTTTTAGTGGCACACCAGGCTGTAATTTGTTTGATGTCTATTGTCATGCAAATTTGACTAAGTAGCTGAACCGAACCAAGCTAGAAATGTGATATCCTGGCTCATTGAAGGAGGGCAGATGGGAGGAGCAACTTGGTCTGGAACTGAAATTAACAAAACTGCTCTTTGTAAAGTCTTTTTTATCTCAGTAATCTGTAGACACTTTTGTAAGCTTTTTTTTCAGAGAATGTGTACTGCATCAGTAGGAACAACATTTATAAAACTCAGTGCAGACCAGTCAATGACACTTGATCTGCAGACTCTTAAATTTGGCAGTTTTTTGGGGTTTTCCATTCTAAGTGAATAGAAGTCTAATCTGACATCAAATGATAGGGCTACTTTTTCTCACAATCAGGGCTGTCATACTGCATTTTGGGACAGTGTTTGCTTTCAAAAGGAAAAAACTCTCATCAGAATGTCTGTCCCCATGAGGGCACACAGGGGTAAAAAAAAATAAAATTAGGAATGAATACGTGTTTTGTGGCAAGCAGCTTTGAGAGGAGCAGAAATTCATGACTAGATAAAAAAATATGTTTTTTCATCATTTGCCCACAGTGGTCCTCTAAAGCTGCAGAATCAAGGTTTTATTCCAGAAAAATGTCACTCCACCAAAACAGACTGAGCAACGTTTCTAAGGTAAACTGTATCAGGAAAGCTGAAAGTTATATTTAGCAAGTTGGGAAAATATCAAGTTACTCAATCCACACTGCAATGCTATAAGGAATAGTATTAGTGCAGAACAGAGAATTAATGATATGCAAGATAAAACTGAAAAAATTGGATACATTTCTTAAACTAAGGGAATCTGAAGTTACTTGAAGTAATCTTGGCATTAAGACTGAGACAGCGAGAGTAAGGAGATTACTAAAATGAAGGATCACTTGTAAGAGATGCTGCAACATTTCTAGAGGTACATTAAAATGTTTTGCAATACTTTATGGACATTTGCATGTATTAGAAGTCATATAAGCTGTTAAGAATAAAGAATTATTTGAAAATGTTTAATTCTGTACATTTGAATAAGCTTAATCAACTCCAGGCAAACCCCTTAATGAAAGAGTTTACATTACAGAAAGTACAACAGCTGTTGGCTACAGTAGGTAAAGGTAAATCAGGTGGCCCTGACGACTTTGCTATACAAACTTGTCTAGAGGCTAAATACATTTTGAATGATTTCTTAGTAACGCCTAACCATGTTCTTAATTCAGCAAAAATCCTGGATTGAGTTATTAACCGTTGTCACTCTGAAACCTGGTAAAGATTTTCTTCATGTCGGTGGATACTGACCAATATCTATTCTCAACCATGATTATAAACTTCTCACTGCCTTTTTATCTAACAGAGTAGCCAGAATACTTCCTCACTGACTGATTTAGACCAAATGGCACTGCTACCTGCCGGAACGGCTCACAGCAATGAGAAAAAAAAAGTACTTACTAATAGAAAATGTGACGGCCGTGAACTGGCCCAGTAATCAAGGAGCCTCAATCTTCACCACTAACACCAGTGAGGGGCGTCCAAATTGGGAAGGATAACAAATACACATACAGTAAAATACAACTTCCCTTAATAGCACACAGAGATCAGTGTCAGCCTGCAGCTGTTTTTTCCCTTTCTCTCGAGATCCCCAATAAGACTCCCCACTGGCACAGCTACAGCGTGGAATCCTTAGCCAGGGTTCCAAGCCAAGTCCTCCCAGCACTCCATCTGTCCAACCAGTGCTTCATGTCCCTGTCCAAGTAGCTGACACATGCACGCACACTTTGAGATATGATTTATATACAACCACGCAGACACTCGTGGGGAAGTCTGGCACGGGTTCACTAGCTGTGCCCCTTCTTTCTAGATTGTAAGGTAGTAATCCACTGGCACCAGAAACCCTATTTATCAGCTACCAATAAGGCCCTTCCCAAAGGGGTCCAATTTTACTGTGCAATATTATTATCCAGTTAGTAAGTGTGACCAGAACTTTTAAGGCTTATTGAAGTGGCTTTGTACAGTATCACTATATATATGCAATGTACTCTACAGCTTAAATTATCTCTACACAAATCAACCACAGTTGAAAGGTTTAAAAATAATTAATAATAAATAATAAAAACACAATACAAATCTCCTCAATTCAACACAGTGCTACTCAAGAGCTCAGACATCACATGAAAAGGCTTAAAATAATACTGTACAATAGTCTGACTTACAGAAAACAGCTAGACTAAACTTACCATTTTCTATCTATTTTTAAGAGAGACACTAGAGTCTAAGATTCTACTTGCACACAGAGCAATGGCAGAGTACTGGTGACTGGATGCTCTTCAGACAAAATCCAAAAATGCTCCCATTCTCTCTGAGAAAGTCTTAAATTGATATTACATCACTGCTGTCACATTTTAGATTACATCACTCTTCTCTGGTTCCCAGGCTAACAGAAACTCAGAGTTTTAACATTTATTTGATCTTGCACCTGGCCAGGAAACCACAGCAATAAAAGACATGATACATGTAAAATCTAGCAATTAACTCTGGCCTCAAAACAATAGAAGGAATTCCTTGGTCCAGACATTCTGTCTCCGAGCTTTGAGATCAAGCAGTCATAAAATGCTTTATTTTATCAGTTTTCTTCCAGCAGAGTGCACTTTTTTACATTTTTGAAGTTCAACATTTAATACGGTTTTCTTTACATTTGTGAAACAGCCTGTGGATTTTATTAAAATTTACAATGACACTGAATTAGCTACAAAATTCTATCTAGCTGGGCTGGCAGACTTTCAGTTTTCCACATTTCTTCCCCCCTGAAAAACTCAAGCTAGTTTTTCAAGTGTCCCTTGAGAAACGCTGCTTGAGAGGGTTAGGTCTGTCTGAGTATACCTTACCCCATTCCCTGTCCTGACAGCCCATCTGCATTGGCGGTGCACTGCCATATCATTAGCTTGCAACACTAGGCTCCCTCTTTGCAACTTGGTCATATTAGGGGATTGTGATCTGTAACTACAGTGAATTTGTTTCCACAAGACAAGGCTGAAGTTCCTGCAGTTCCCACACTATGGCTTTCCATTCCTTTTCTACAGCTGCATAGCATTTCTCTCTGGGTTGAAGCCCACAACTGAGATAAACCACTGGGTGCTCTTCTCCCTCTGAAGAAATCTGGCTAAGTACAGCCTCCACCCCATGATTCAAAGCATCCACCTGCACAACAAATTCTTTGCTGTAATCTGAACTGTCTAACACAGGGGGTCCTGCCAAAACTTCTGGAATGCCTGCTCACATGCTGTGGTCCACACTACCTTATCAGGCCTGTTTTTCCTTTTCAGGTCTGTGAGGGGGAGCAGCTACGATACTATAACTGGGGACAAACTTTCTGTAGTATCCTGCTGTCTCTAAGAATGCCCTCACCTGCTTTCTGGTAATAGGTGCAGACCATGCCCGAATGGCATCCACTTTGGCAGGTTCTGGCCTGATCTTACCATTCCATGTCCCAGATAGGACCTCTGCCATACTCACCTGACATTTGCTCGGCTTAATAGTCAACCCTGCCCTCTGTCGTCTGCCCAGCATCTCCCTGACATGTTGAAGGTGCTCTTGCCAGGAATGGCTATAGATGGCAATATCATCTAGGTAAGCAAGGGCAAACCCTCCTGCTCCTGCTATGATATGATCTACCAGACTCTGGAAAGTCACTGGGGTATTTTCATCCCAAAGGGTATCTTTGTGAACTCATACATGCCAAAAGGAGTCACAAAGGCTGACCTCTCTCTAGCACAGGGAGTCAAGGACACCTGCCAGCAACCCTTGGTAAGATCAGTGGTGGTAAGATACTTAGGCCCACCCAGCTGCTCTAGGGCCTCATTTGGCTTAGGCATGGGTAAGCACTGGCTCTGTGTGACTATTTAATTTCCTGTAGTCTACACAGAACCTGGTGCTGCCATCCTTCTTTGGCACTAGCACCACTGGGGAGGCCCAGGGACTGTTGGACTCTTGAATTACCCCTAGTTCCAATATCTCCTGTATCTCCTCCCTCAGAGTGTCTGACTCTCTCAGACATCCTATAAGGTGCCTGCCTAATAGACCTTTGGGGTCCTGTATCCACCTGGTGCTGCACCAGGTGGGTGCACCCTAGTTTCCCAGTGAACATGTCCCCAAACTCCTGTAATACTGAGTTGTTTTTAGCGCTTTCATTCACTTTAATCTTCTGTGAACTTCCTCAGAAACCTGAGGAAGTTCACAGAAGATTAAAGTGAATGAAAGCGCTAAAAACAACTTGTGGAGTCTCATAATTTGCTGCTGGGTTTAAGCTGACTTCGTTTTTCCAGAGTTACTTGGTTGCAGTGTCTTTCTGTTCTCCTGTAATACTGCTCGGATTTCTAGAACCTGGGAAGGAGACAGCTGCTGGGACACTGCTAACCCTTCCACCGAGGTGTCAATCCTGGTCTCACTGAAGAGCTCAGACACCAGATCTCCCTCAAACTCCTCCCGCAATCCACTGCAAATACTAAGCACAAGGGCCTCCCTATCATGGTAAGGTTTCATCATGTTAACATGGTACAATTTGTGCTCCTGCCTGGCAGTTCTACCAGGTAGTTAATATCACTTGCCTTGCCTACCACCTTGTAGGGTCCCTCCCAGGCTGCTTGCAGCTTTTTGTGTCTCACAAGAATGAGAACCGCTACCTGCTGCCCTACAGCATACATTCTAGCTGTGTCATACCAGATCTTTTTTTGCTGTTGGGCTTCTGCCAGGTTCTCCTGGGCCAAGCCCATGAGTTCCCTGAGTTTTGCCCTGAGGTTTAGGACATATGCCACAACAGACTTCTTGTGAGTTTCACACACACCTTCCCACTCATCACAAATTAAATCTAGAGGTCCCTTCACCCTATGCCCATACAGCAACTCAAAGGGTGAAAAACCTGTGGATTCCTGGGGAGCTCCTCTGTAAGCAAACAGATGGGGCAAATATTTGTCCCACTCCCTCTTAAACTGGTTTGCAAATGCTTGCAGCATGGACCTGATTGTAGAGTTTAACCTCTCAACAAGACCATTAGTCTGGGGATGGTAAAGGGTAGTCTTCAGGTGCTTCACCCACAGTACTTCCACAGACAAGCCAGTAGGTCTGACATGAAGTTGGCACCTCTGTCAGTCAGTATTTCTTTTGGGATACCCTGCTGAAAATCTCTAACAAAGCATTTCCCACCTTTTCTGCCTCAATGGAGAACAAAGCCGCTGCCTCAGGGTATATTGTAGCATAATCTACTACCACTAGGATATACTTTTTCCCTGTGGAACTTGGGGTACTCAGAGGCCCCACAATAGCCATAGCTACCCTCTGAAATGGCTACTCAATTACAGGCAAAGGCATCAAAGGAGCTCTCACCTTGTCTCTTGCCTTGCCTACCTTTTGGCACTGCTCACAGATCCTGCAGTACCCTGTTAAATATCTGGAAATTCCAGGCCAATAGAAGTTCTGCATAATATGTCTCTTTGTAAATTTTATGCCCATATGACCTGCAAAGGGAATATCATGGATGATGGCTAGAAGCGCCCAATGGTAGGCTCTAGGCACTACCAACTGCTGTATCCTCTCACCTTCTAGCCCTCCCTCAGGGGTCCACTCTCTATACAGTAACCCTTTGTCCGAGAATACAGATTCTTGTTTCCCTTGAGAATCAGTTGCCTCACTAGCTACCTGCCTCAGGCCTTTTAATGTAGGGTCTGAGAGCTGAGCCTGTCTGTACTCTCTCTTTGTAACCCTTTCCAGCTCCCCTTCCACAGGAAGTCTGGTATCCTCTGACAACAGTGCCTCACTGTCAGCCTGGGTACTACTACTCACCTCTACCCTTGCAGTCACTCTGTCCGAGAGAACATCAGTACCCACTAGCAGCTGCGACTCACCTTCAGTCTCACTGCTACAGGGTAGCTCCCTCCCTGAAGTAACCACTTCACCAGTCCTGGCTGTAAGTGTTGTGTCTGTCTGGGTCTCCCTCAAACTGCATGAGCACATGGTACTGCATTATCAAGATCATTCCATATCAGGACATCTGCAGGGATATCCTCAAAAACACTTACTTACTGGCTTCCTTTTCCACACTCCCAGTCAAGTTGAACCCTAGCCAAAGGTATTTGGAATGGGGTCCCTCCTAAAGCTCTGCCTGGAGTAGACTGCCTAGGCAGGTAGTGCTCCTCTGTAACCACTGGCTTCACAATAGTTATGTCAGAGGCCGTCTCTCTCTTAGCAGCGGTCTCTTTGCCATTCACTATGATAGGATATAACCTCTTGTGATAGTCTGGTAACCCCTTGTTGTCTCAAGACAACCTGCTGTTGACATTTTGTCCTTCCCACTTACTTGCTCCCTCACCTTTTGTTCCCCACCTTGCCTCCATAAACATCTATATGCCACATGGTCCCACTGGTTGCATTCAAAACATTTAACCCTAGGTCCTGGACATGTACCTGGACTAGTGGTTTCCCCTGCTACTGGCAGATTCTGTTGGGGCAGTCTGAGCTGCCCACCATAGGTTCCTTTACACCCATGAGCAGTACTGGGGATCCCTTTCCTGTGCAGGGATGCCCTGCTTGCTAGGTATAGTTCTCCTTTCTTCCCCAATTCATCTGAAGCAGCACATTGTCCATCAGCTAACCAGATCCTCATGTCTTCAGGCAAAGTGCTAAGGGCTTGTTCCCTCACCAAAAGGTCAGCCAGCCCTTCAAAAGTGGTATCCACTCACCCACCTATGAAAATAAGTGCTTATTTCAGCAACATATTCACACACATTTTCATCTGCCTTGCGTCTATGCTCACAAAACTTTTTCCTAGAAGTTTCAGGTGTTAGATTAAAAAAAATCTAACAATCAGTTCTTAGCAGTACCAATCAAAAAATGCAAAATCAGAAAGTTTAGACAACATCGTTACAGCTTCACAATGGAGAAAGGGGGTCAGGAACCATACCCAGAGAATTTGGTCAACATCATACTGTTGACATACCCTCTCAAACATATGAATGAAAGTATCAAAATTATCTGCAGAAGAAATGTACTGACTTTGTGCTACTGGGGTCCAGTTATTCCCTTCCCCATTACCTCCATGACTCTGGCGAAGAGTCAGCATCTCCTTTTCGTGCTGCCTCTGCCTCTCCTTCTCTTCAGCTTCCAGGCATAGCAGTTATCAGTCTCCTCAGCCTGTAGACATCTCAGTCTCCCTGCTGCTTCTGTTTCCACACACCTGGCCTCCAACTCAAGTCTCTTTAGCTCCAGATGGATTTTAAGTCCTCTGCAGAAAGGCTAAGCTGTCCATTCTCTGAGTGTTGTACACCTCTACGGTCAGTCTGATCGTTGTCCTGATTGCTGTTTTCTGATGCAAGTGTGCCCAAAGCTGCAATCATGTCTGCCTTAGTCAGGTTTCCATGCACCAGTCCCTTAGCCTGGCACATCTCAGCCAACTGGCTCCTTGTCAGCTTGCCATACTCCTTTACTGACATGCTTGCCTGCTCTCCTTGACTAACTAAGCTAACAAAAGAAATAAAGCAATTACGATCTGAACTCTGAAAATTCACTGCATGGCTGATTTAAAGTACAAAAACACCTTCAGTGATCACTGTACACAAGCTACAGGAATTCACTATCCACACCACTACAAGCCAATTACCAACCAATTAATATGTGATGTGGATATCCCACCACTGCCAACCAATTAATATGTGATGCCCCTGCACCGACCCAGTAATCAAGGAGCCTCAATCCTCACCACTAGCACCAGTGAGAGGCATCTACATTGGGAGGGACAACAAATACACACACAATAAAGTACACATTCCCTTAAAAGCATGCAGAGATCACAGTCAGTCTAGAGCTGGTTTCTCCCTTTCTCTCCAGATCCCCAATAAGACTCCCCACTGGCACAGTTATAGAGTGGAGTCCTTAGCCAGGGTTCCAAGCCAAGTCCTCCCATCACTCCCTCTGTCCAACCAGTGATTCTTGTCTCTGCCCAAGTAGCTGACACACACACACATACAAACACACACACACACTTAGATATGATTTATATACAACCACACAGACACTCTTGGGGGAAAGCTGGCACAGGTTCACTAGTTGTGCCCCTTCTGCCCAGGCTATAAGGTAGCAATCCACTGCCACCAGAACCCCTATTTACCAGTTGCCAATAAGGCCCTTCCCAAAGGCGTCCAATTTTACTGTGCAATATTATTATCCAGTTAGTAAGTGTGACCAGAACTTTTAAGGCTTATTTGCGTGCTTTGTACAGTATCACTATATATATATATATATATATATATATATATATATATATATATATGCAATGTACTCTAAAGCTTAAATTATTTCTACACAAAACAGCCACAGTTGAAAGGTTTAAAAATATTTAATAATAATAAAAACACGACAAATCTCCTCAATTCAACAAAGTGCTAGTCAAGAGTTCAGAGATCACAGGAAAAGGCTTAAAATAATACTGCAGAATAGTCTAACATAAATATAGAAAACAGCTAGACTAAACATACTATTTTCTATCTATTTCTAAGAAAGACCTAGAGTCTAGGATCCTACTTGCATACAGAGTAAAGGCAGAGTACTGGTGAGTGGATGTTCTTCAGACAAAATCCAAAAATGCTCTCATTCTCTCTCTCGGAGAAAGTCTTAAATTGATAATACATCACTGCTGACTCATTTTAGATTACATCACTCTTCTCTGGTTCCCAGGCTAAAATAAACAACTTTTAACATTTATTTGATCTTGCACCTGGCCAGGAAACCACCACAATAAAATACATTATAGATGTAAAATCTAGCAATTACCTCTGGTCTCAAAACAATAGAAGGAATTCCTTAGTCCAGACATTCTAACTCCGAGCTTTGAGATCAAACAGTCATAATGCTTTACATGATCACCTTTCTTCCAGCAGAGTGCACTGTGGTTACATTTTTGAAGTTCAACATTTAACACAGTTTTCTTTACATTTGTGAAACAGGTTGTGGATTTTATTTATATTTACAATGACAGAATTATCTACAAAATTCTATCTAGCTGGGCTGCAGCCTTTCAGTTTTTTGCAGAAGACAGCACAATTAAACACCATTTATAAATAAGAGCAGATGCTGAAAAGCATTTTGTAGGGTAAGTTAGCAGTTTCTTTTTCAACAATTACTGTATCTGAAATTTTCTGAGGGATTTGTTACATTACTTCAATTACATTAAGGGGCTATGGCCAAAATAAAGGTAGGAAATAAACTGTCTTGAGTATTTAGGAAGAGGCATGAAAGCAATGATGACTGCTCTCTCCTACTTTTGATTCCTTTTTATTTGGAATTCCTTGCAAGCACGTTACAGCAAATCCCAACTAATGGATATAGATTACAGGAATTAACATACAAGGTTTCTCTGCAAACAGTTAATCTTTTTGCTTTATTATTTAATCCACAACAGGATTTGGCTCTTATTTTTCAGGAATTACATTTTTCAAACTGGCAGGTTATAACCTCTGGGTTATTCATATGCAAAACATAGGGGTTAAAAGCTATCACAGGAATGTATGGCTGGGCTTCATAACAACTGCACACATATATGCCCTAGTTAAGTACCTATGGACCTATAAAGTTAATACACTGAAAAGAGTTACATGGCTAAGGTATATTCCCTCAGAGTTGATGCCTTCAGACTGTCCCTTTCTGACAGAAGCGAATCATAAAACTTATTTGAATTTAATGTTAGCTGATACGCTGGATAGCGCTATGAAGCGTATCTTTTTTTTTTTTTTTTTTTTTTAGCTGATGCATTGGATGGAAATATAAGGCTAATTCTCAGGTATTTTATGGAGATTAAGGATTTTCATTAAAGACAGAATGGAATTTGTTCTTCCGATATGGCAGCAGACTAATGAACAGTATGTGTGTGCCACTCCTGCATTGAAAAGAAGGTAAATTTGAAACCAACCTATCAAGGGAGGAAAGAAATACTTAATTCTGCGGTGCAGAAAAGAAAGAAATCTCTAGTGAGGGCTGAGCACAGTACATGTAGGAAGAAAAACAATCAAAGAATAACAGTAAAGCACCCCCATTTGTGATGGCACAACGTAAACAGCACAACAAGTAAACAGTGACACTATTAACACTATGGTAAGTGATCCAAGATGTGATGCAAACCATGCAGGTAAATAGGCTTGCCCAAGAGAAGGAACTACAAGAGATTGAACAAGTTTTCACAGAACACGCAGATATAGTCCAGTATGTAACAGAAGAGAACACTGAGCTTAAGGCCAGACTTGACACCATGGAGGGGTTGTTAGATTGCCGGGCAGAAAAGTTGTTGACCATTCTGGAGGATAAGCCCTACCATAAAAACTTAAAGCTAGTCGGGGTTCCAGAGAAACATGAAAGAGAAGACTGTAGGAAAGCTGTGAACCATCAATCAGTTATTGTACTAGTAAACTGATATACCTGAAATTGAGATCTAGATTAACAGAGCTCACCACGTCGCCTGGGGATGAGTTAGGGAAGGGAAAGAAAAGCTAAGACCTATAATCATCAGGATACAAATCTATGCAATGAAGGAGAAAATATTAGCAGCAATCTGGAAGCCCAGAAAGAAGCTGTTGGTGGGTGAACAAGTGTTCATGGTCCATTATTTTTCTTGGAAAACCCACAAATGAAGGTAGGCTTTTACATCAACTATTAAAATATGCAACACTAGAGGTTTATGAAGGCAGTTGCTCTGCCCTGCAATATTGCAGGTATTTATACATGGTCAGATGTTCTTGTTCACAAACTTGGAAGGGGCCATGGACAGACCACAGAAACAGCCAATCACAGAGCACAGATGGATAACATCAGAGTTGAGCCAGAGATAGGGAACAAAATGGAAAAGACCTGCAAAGTCAGAGAGCTAAAGGGTTCTTCCCAGTATTTCAGAGGAAATAGCAACTAAAAGAGAAACTGAACATGCTGAGGGATGCCAGGAAGAAAAAGAAAAGTAACATTCCTAAGAGCAGATGAAGCATTATCAGGTTGGGCAACATATAACATGTATCGATAGCAAAGATAGCAGGCAGATGTCCCAGTAACTGATATGAAACTACCGAGAAAGCTATGACTGACTACACCAGAAAATGCAGAGGGCTTTCATTTATCATTGTATAAGAAAACATTGCAACAGAAGAGAAGAATAACAACAACAATTTGAATTTAAAGAACTTATGGATGCATGCAAAAATTAATATAATGTACTATTATTTAAGTTAAAAGGTGATACACACATCATATTGGACAATAAGTAGAACAGATATTATCAAAATAAATACTGAAGTTCTAAAAAAAAAAAAAAAAAGAAAAAAGAAAAACAGTATGTATAACATGCGTGTGTGACATGTTAAAACCAACTTCTGTTATTTTTATGAAACTGGAAGGGCCAAAACAATTAGAGAACATAATCCAAGTTGTCAGAAGCAGCACACTGAATCCCCATGTGCACTGCAGCAGCTTCTATTTTGTGTTCATTAGAAAGAATGGGTCAAATAGGTGATGAGAGCAAATATCAAGTCAAACAGGACTCTTAATAAGGAAGCATACACCATTATATAAAGTTATTGTTCAGGGCAGGAAGTTGTACAATAAAAAAATCAGAAAACAGGCTACTAGTCTAGAGGGACTAATCCTGTCAATAAAAAGGTATAAAAGATAAAATGTTATTTGACAAATAGTTTATTTTAAAGAACAATACATCAAAGGGGGTAGAAAATTAAAGAAGACAGACATTATGCCAAAAGTGGTACATGTGGAAACATGAAACATGATAGACACAACACAAGGAAAGTACAATTGTGTACACTTACCATAAATGTAGATGTTAGTGTATTCACTGTTGCAGTCATTACATTTGGGTAATCTGCTTTCAGGTTGCCCTCAGTCGGCCTGATTAACAAAGTCTTGGGTCCTGCGTCAGTTGCTGTCCCTTCTTCCATGATGTCAGGTCGTCAGGGGTATAAAACATGCAGCCGACGCCATTACGTCAGTCTTTCTTGCCCCAGATGTCAGGCGCCCCCCAAATGTGGAGCAAATAAAATTAAACACACAAAAATATACCTCCAACCAAAAGCAAATACACCAAAATGGCTTTTAAGCATAGTAAAAGAAAGTAGAGGTATAGTAAGAGAAAAACAGGGGGCTGGAGGGAGGGTAACCAGGACTGCAACAGTGAATACACTCGAACATCTACATTTATGGTAAGTGTACACAACTGTACTATGTTCTTTGTGTTTCACTGCTGCAGTCATTACATTTGGGTAGATTCCGAAAGCTATGGTTGGGAGGATGGATTTATACAGCATTAGGACCAGTATAAGGCCCTGCAAGACTGCAGTGGCAAAGTCAGCTCTGGATTTAGAGAAAATTGGTAAATGGTAATGCTTGGTGAAAGTATGTACTGAACTCCAGGTAGCAGCTTCTAGAATATCCCTGGTAGGAACACCTCTGAGAAAGGCTGCAGAAGTAGATGCAGCCCTGGTGGAATGAGATCTGATCCTCTGGGGGATAGGTTTTCCATGGTGCTTATAGCAGAAATGAATGCAATGGCTTATCCATTTAGAAATGGTTTGTTTTGAAATAGCCTTCCCCTCTGCACCGGCAGCAAATGCCACTAGCAATTGTTCAGATTTTCTTCGAAATTTAGTTCTGTCCAAGTAGAATCTAAGTTGTCTGTGCACGTCCAAGGAATACAGAATCCGTTCTCCTTTGTTTTGTGGATTGGGATAGAATGTTGGTAAATGAATGGACTGGTTAAGAGCCACACTGGAAACCACCTTGGGGATGAAGGATGGATTGGTCCTTAGATATACCCTGTCCACAAGAAAGATGTTGAAAGGCTCCACTGCCATAAGGGCCTGTAATTCAGATATCCTTCTAGCTGAAGTGATTGCTAAGAGGAAGGCTGTTTTCCAAGAAAGAAATTTTAAGTCTGCAGTAGCAGCTGGCTTGAAAGGAGGTAAAGTGAGCTTTTCCAAAACAAAGTTAAGGTCCCAGGCAGGGGTAGGAGCTCTCCTGGGTGGTCTCAAGTTCTTTGCCCCTCTGAGATACTGTTTGAGCAGGGGATGAGAAAAGAGGGGTGGTTCTGTGTTATAGTGAGCTGAAGCGTGGATTTTAATAGAGGAAGAAGACAGGCCTTGTGAAGCATCTCAGTTAGATATTGTAAAATCTGAGGTAAATTGGGCGATGCTGTGCTCATCCCTAAAGACTGGTTCCAGGCACTGAATCTTTTCCATTTGTCAGCATAAGATTTTCTAGTACTAGGTCTTCTCGCCACCAAGATGACATCCATGACAGGTTTGCTGAGGGATGCTAAGGGTGAATTTAAGTGATTAGCCAAGCTGCAAGGTTCAATGATGGGAGCTGAGGGTGCAGAATGTGGTTCTCCTGCTGAGACAGTAAGGAAGGTGTCTGAGGCAGGTGCCATGAAGACATTTGTGACACACTGCGCAGGAGTGGGTACCAGTGTTGGTATGGCAAGTCTGGAGCAATCAAAATCATTTCTGGTTTGTCCTGTTTGACTTTTAGCATAACTTTGGAGAGCAGAGGTAGAGGGGGAAAGGCGTAGACTGATAGGTTTTTCCAGCTGAAGGGCAGAGCATCCACTTTCCAGGCTTTTTTGTGAGGAGTCCTTGTGCAAAATTTGTCCAATTGGTAGTTCTGGGGGGAGGCAAATAGAGCTATGTCTGGGCTCCCCCATTTGCTTGTCAACATGTTGAAAATCCGTGGTTCCAGTTTCCACTCATGTTGGTCCATGAGATTTCTGCTTAGTCTGTCTGCCAGTGTATTCAGTTTTCCTGGTAGGAACTGAGCTTGTAGTTGCACTTGGTAGCTCAAGGCTGTGTTCCACAATGCCACGGCTAGTCTGCAGAGGGGGTAGGAATGTGTACCACCCTGCTTGTTTATGTACCACATAACCGTGGTGTTGTCCGTCTTTACCAGTAATTGTCCTGGATGAATGTAGTCCTTGAAGGCTGTCAGAGCATTCTGTACAGCTAACATTTCTTTTTGATAGATATGTAGGTGCATTTGATTTGGGTTCCATTTGCCCTGAATGCACTTCCCTGCCAGGTGAACCCCCCATGCATAGCCTGATGCGTCTGTAGTTAGGGTTAGGCGGCAGGGGGTAGTGTGAATGGCAGTCCCTTGTTTTGGTGGCAGGCCTCTGCCCACCATAGGAACTCCAGGAGTAGGCAAGGTATGACAGGAATCATTTTTTCCAGGCTGTGACAATGTTGACTCCATAGCTTTTTAAGTACCACTGAAGTTTCCTCATATGTAGTCTTGCATATGGAATTAGAAGAATGCAGGAGGCCATGAACCCCAAGGCTTGCAGTATTTGTCTTGCAGATAGCAGGATTTTTGTGGCCACTTGTTTGAAGTTAGTTACCAAATGAATTTGCTGTTCTGGCATGAGGAAAGCCATCTGGGCAGTTGTATTCAAGCTTGCACCCAGGAATGTAATCTGTTGAGAGGGTACCAGTTAGGATTTCTTTTCGTTTATGGTTTACCCTAGACAAGTTAGAACCCTTTTTACAAATGCCAGATGATTTATAAGTATGGCCTGGTTTTCTGCCTAAATTAGACAATCGTCCAGGTATGGATATATTTGAATATTTCTTTGCCTGCAAAATGCAATAACTGGAGCCAGGCACTTTGTGAATACCCTGGACGCAGTAGACAAGCCAAAGGGGCAGTGCAGAGAACTGATAATGCAAGTAGCCTGCTTTGAAGCGTAGGTATCTTCTGCAAGATTCCCCGATTGGGATAAGCAGGTAAGCTTCTTTTAAATCTAGAGTTGCCAACCAGGCATCTTTGCCTAGCATAGGAAGTAACTGGTGAAGAGTCAGCATCTTGAATTCTGGAATGTTCAGAAAGGTGTTTAGAGTAGACAGGTCCAGAACTGGACGTCATGATTTGTCTTTTCTGGGTACCAGGAAAAGCCTGGAATAGAACTCTTGTCCCTTTTCCTCTTCTGGTACCGGTTGAATAGCCCCCGTGTTTAAGAGGGAAAGTACTTGGTTTTTGAGCCTCTGCCCACTGATTTGGGGGCAGGTCTGGCCACCCGTTTGGTGTTGGCAACGTGTGGAAATGAAATCTGTATCCCTGGGACACTATATTTAAAACCCATTTGTCCTACGTAAGTGCTTGGTAATTTAAAAAAAAGTCATTGAGACTGTTAACCATAGGGGGGTGTCTTGTTATTTCCAGATTTGGAAGTGAAGGCCCCCCATTGCTTAGTTCTGAGAGTCCCTTGGGATTGCTTAGTTGACTGAAACCCGGTGCTTTTAGTGTGTCTGGGTTTGGCCTGAGTGGATCTGGAAGGAGCTGGAAAGGACCAATTCTTAGTAGGCCATTGCCTACTAAATCTTGGAGGTTGCACTTGTAAGAAATATTTTACAGTTTGCATAGATTTAGCTTTATCTTCCATCTTATTTAGAACTTCTTCAGCCTTATTGTCAAACAGGCGGTCCTGATTTAAAAGAGCAATCAACAATTTTGCTTTAACATGATCAGGCAGATATTGCTCCTTAAGCCAAGCATGCCTTCTAAGCACAAACCCAGTAACAGCAGCCCTGCAAGAGGCCTCTAAAGAATCAAAACCACATTGCGAAGTATGTTTTCCAACTTGTTCAGCAGAATGCAATAAATCCTGTAAATCTTTACTTTCCACACAGTCAGAAATCAACATAATTTTCTGTTTGAGCAGTCCCATAATATGCTATTGATGGCAGTTTAAAGCCCCGATTGCCAAGGTTGCAGAAGTATAAACCTTTTTACCCCATTTATCCAGCGCCCTGGAATCTCTATCAGAAGGGGTAGGATTTTTAGCAGTAGAAGCCTTAATGCCCTTGGGCCCTTGAGAAATGGTTTCTGGATCCGCAACAGGATTTCTGAAAAGGAACTTGTGGGACTCAGGAAAGTACAGTTGTGTACACTTACCATAAATCTAGATGTTCGAGTGTATTCACTGTTGCAGTCGTTACATTTGGGTAATCCTGCTGGCAGGTTGCCCTCAGTTGGCCTGAATTCCAAAGTCCTGGGTCCTGCGTCGGCTGCTGTCACCCCTTCCCTGACGTCAGGTTGTCAGGGGTATAAAAGATGTGGCCGACGCCATTTTCTTTAGTTTTTCTTGCCCCAGATGTCAGGTGCCCCCAAAAAGTGTAGCCAATATATATATATATATATATATATATATATATATATATATATATATATATATATATATAAATACACCAATATAAACTTTACCTTCCTCTACAAGCAAATACACCAAATAGGTTGTATAAATCAGAGAAGGAAAGATAGGTTCCATCAGAAGAAAAAGGGGGAAGGCGGGTGGGTAACCTGGACTGCAACAGTGAATACACTCAAACATCTACATTTATGGTAAGTGTACACAACTGTACTATGTTCTTCGTGTTTCACTGTTGCAGTCATTACATTTGGGTAGAGTCCCAAAGCTATGGATGGAAGGCTGGAGCTAAACAGCATTAGGAGCGGCTATGAGGCCCTGCAGAACTGCAGTGGCAAAGCCTGCCCTGGATTTAGAGTAGAGTGGCAGATGATAGTGCTTTGTAAAGGTGTGCACTGAACTCCAAGTAGCAGCCTCTAAAATGTCCTTAGTTGGTACTCCCCTGAGAAAGGCTGTAGGAGCGGCTATGAGGCCCTGCAGAACTGCAGTGGCAAAGCCTGCCCTGGATTTAGAGTAGAGTGGCAGATGATAGTGCTTTGTAAAGGTGTGCACTGAACTCCAAGTAGCAGCCTCTAAAATGTCCTTAGTTGGTACTCCCCTGAGAAAGGCTGCTGAAGTGGCTGCAGCTCTGGTTGAATGTGGCCTAATGCCCTTAGGCACTGGCTTGCCATGGTGTAAGTAGCAGAAACGAATGCAGTGGCCTATCCACTTTGAAATAGTCTGCTTTGAGATAACCTTTCCTTGTGATACTGCAGCATATGCCACTAGTAATTGCTCTATCTTTCTGAAAACTTTGGTTCTGTCAAAGTAGAATCTAAGCTGTTTGTGTACGTCCAAAGAATGCAGAATTATCTCCCCCTTGTTCTGTGGATTTGGATAAAAAGTTGGCAGGTGAATAGTTTGGTTAAGAGGAACAGTGGACACCACCTTAGGCATAAATGTTGGGTTTATCCTCGGAGAGACCCTGACTGGATAAAATATGATAAAAAGGTTCCACACCCATGAGTGCCTGTAGCTCTGAAACTCGTCTTGCAGAAGTTATTCCTAGGAGCAGAGCTGTTTTCCAAGATAAAAACTTTATATCAGCAGTAGCAGCTGGCTCAAAAGGAGGCAGGGTGAGTTTTTCCAAGACATAGTTGAGGTCCCATGCAGGCATTGGTGATCTCCTTGCTGGCCTTAAATTTTTGGCTCCTCTGAGGTACTGTTTTAATAAAGGATGAGAAAAGATTGGTAGCTCTGTATTTTAATGAGCTGAAATGGCAGAGGCATGAATTTTAATAGATGAAAAAGATAGGCCTTTGTCCAGCATCTCAGTTAAGTATTGCAAAATCGGAGGAATATTTGGCACAGCTGTATCAGTTCCTTGTGCCTGGTTCCAAGCATAGAATCTCTTCCATTTTCCAGCATAAGATTTTCTAGTACTAGGCCTTCTGACCTCCAAAATGACATCCATCACAGCTTTACTGAGAGGTGTGTTTTGTATGACTACATTAATCGCCATGCTGCCAGGTTTAAAGTCCTGAGTTGGCTGAGCAGGATCTGATTGTTTTGCTGGGACAGTAGATGAGGTATTTGAGGTAAGGTCCAAGCTGGGCATTGAGACAAGGTCTTTAGGATTGGAAACCAGTACTGGTGGGGCCAGTCTGGGGCAATCAATATCATTTTTGGCTTCTCCTGTCTGACCTTTAGGAGTACCTTGGGGAGGAGAGGCAGTGGGGGAAAGGCATATACTGATAGGTTTTTCCAGCTGAAAGATAGGGTGTCCACTTTCCATGCTTGTCTGTGATAAGTCCTTGTGCAGAATCCTTTTAGTTGGTAGTTGTGAGGGGAGGCAAATAGGTTTATGTCCGGGCATCCCCGTTTCTTTGTTATCATGCTGAAGACTTGTGGATCCATCTGCCACTCATGGGGATCCATTAGGTTTCTGCTTAGTTCGTCTGCCAGAGTATTTTCCTTCCTGGCATGAATTGAGCCTGCAGATGTACTTGGTAAGTTAATACTTTGTCCCACAAAGTCATGGCTAGTCTGCAAAGGGGGTAAGAATGCGTGCCCCCCCCCTGCTTGTTTATATACCACATGACTGCAGTGTTGTCTGTCTTTATCAGCAGTTGTCCCGGATGAAGTAGGTCCTAGAAGGCTGTCAGGGTATTCTGAACAGCTAGCATCTTTTTTTGATTGATATGTAGATGCATTTGGGTTGAGGACCATGTGCCCTGAATGCATCTTCCTGCCATGTAGGCCCCCTAGGCATAATCTGATGCGTCCGTTGTTAGTGTCTGCCTTGCTGGGGGTAATGTGAATGGCTGTCCCTTGTTTTGGTGACAAGCCTTTGCCCACCATCGAAACTCCTGTTGTAGTCAGGGAATAAGAGTAATCAATTGTTTCCAGGCTGTGGCAATGTTGAGTCCAAACACTTTTTAGGTACCACTGAAGTTTCCTCATATGCAGTCTTGCATATGGAATTAGTAGGATGCATGATGCCATGAAGCCCAAAGCCTACAGAATTTTTCTTGCAGATAACTGGGCCTTTGTTGCCAACATTTTGAAATATGTAGTCAGTTGCCTTTGTTTGTCTGGCATGAGATAAGCCATCTGGGCAGTTGTATTTAAGCTTGCACCCAGGAATATTATCTTTTGAGGGGGTACTAGTTTTGATTTCTTTTTGTTGACTGTGTACCCTAGGCATGTTAGAAGTCTTTTCACAAACGCCAGATGCTGTAGAAGAATGTCCCTGTTCTCTGCTTGAATTAGACAGTCATCCAAGTAAGGATATATTTGTATTCCTCTTTGTCTGCAGAATGCAATTACTGGTGCCAGGCACTTTGTAAAGACCCTGGGTGCAGTAGATAAGCCAAAGGGCAGTGCAGAGAATTGGTAATGCATTGAGCCAGCCTTGAATCTGAGGTATCTTCTGCACAATTGTCTGATTGGGACATGCAGGTATGCCTCTTTTAGGTCTAGAGTCACCAGCCAAGCTTTCTTGCCCAGCTTGGGCAGAAGCTGCTGCAAAGTCATCCTCTTGAATTTTGGTATATCCAGGAATGTGTTCAGAATAGATAGGTCCAGTATTGGTCTTCAGGTCTTGTCCTTTCTGGGTACCAAGAATAGTCTTGAGTAAATCCTTGTCCCTGCTCTTGCTCTGGTACTTGTTGAATGGCCCCCATGTCAATGAGGGATGAGACTTGTTTTTGTGCCTCTGCCCATTGATTTTTTGGCAGATATGGCCAGCCGTTTGCCTTTGGCAGTGTATGGAAATGGAACTTGTACCCTTGTGACACGATATTTAGAACCCACTTGTCCTGGGTTATAATGTACCAATTTTGAGAAAAAAGTGCTAATTTTCCCCCTAAGGGTGCTGCCAGCAGATAAGTGTGTGGTGCTGGCAGGGGAAAGTCACTGGGATTGTTTCCTGTATGGTTGTGATTTGTCTTATCCAACTTTGGAGGTAGAAGCACCCCATTGCTTTGCCTGTAGGAACCTTGCACCTGGGATCTCTGCCTCTAGGGCATCTGGATCTGCCACTTTGAGGTCTGTCTGACACAGGAAAGGACCAATTCTTTGTAGGCCAGTGTCTGCTAAACCTAGGTGGTTGTACTTGTAAAAAATCTTTGACAGTTTGCATAGATTTAGCTTTGTCCTCCATTTTCTTTAACACCTCCTCTGCCTTATCACCAAACAAAGTATCATGCTGTAAAGGTGCATTTAATAATTTAACCTTGACATGATCAGGCAGATTTTGTTCCTTTAACCAAGCATGCCTCCTAATTACAGAACCCGTAACTGTGGCCTCCAAAGAATCAAAACCACATTGCAAAGTATGCTTTCCAACTTGTTCAGCTGCATGCAATAAATCCTGCATTTCCTTGTTTTTTGCACATTCAGAGTTTAATAACATTTTCTGTTTAAGCAATGCCATGACATGTTGCTGATATTTAAGCATATGAAACTGACAGTTTAAGGCCCTTATAGCCAAGGTAGCAGATGTGTAAACCTTTTATCCCCATCTATCCAGTGCCCTAGAATCTCTGTCAGAGGGGGTAGGGTTTTTTGCAGCAGAAGCCTTAACGCCTTTGGGACCCTGTGAAGTAGTTTCTGGGTCTGCAGCTGGGTTTTTAAAAAGGAATTTATGAGAGTCAGGGACGCTGTAATATCTGTCAGGCTTAACAGGAGCTGGAGGTAAGGAGTCAGGGGTAAGACTAGACTCCGAAAACACATCATCTAAAATATCTAACACAGGTGGGATGGCTAGTGGCCTGTGTTGAGGTATTAAAAGGAAATCCCGGGGCCTCTTTTTAGATTCTGAGAAATCTTGGCTCTCCCAGTGGAAATGCTCCCTCATGGTATGCAAATGCAAGGTTTCCCCAAAAGAATAGTCCTCTGGAGGAGAAGCTGAAGGTATGGATTCTTCAGCATCAGAATCCTCATAGGGGGGAAGAGAATATTCCTGATCAGAAGAGGAATCAGAAGAAATAGAAACCTGATCTGAAGATTCATAGTCAGTCTCTTGCCTAGGCCTCTTATCAGGAGGGGGATGGGAACCTCTGATCAAGGTAATTAAGTCTTCGGCCATTTTGAGCATCTGTTTTTTGGGCATAGAGGCCTGTCCACATGGCTCTTGAGTTTCTTTGCTTTAGAAGGTGCTTTAGACTTTGCCTTTGAAGCTGAGGTTGGTTTAATGTAAAGATGTTTAGGTCTGAATAGACCCTCAGAAGCCGGTGCCTGCTCAGCGGCTCCAGACCCATCTGAAGGAATAGTTTCTGAGGCTCCAATACCTTGATTTTCCAGCGGCATGGCCGACTCCACGTGGGAGTCGGTAGCGGCCGTGCGACTCTAAAGTGGTGGACGTCAGGGGCTGCGAAAGCGCCTCACTGAGAACCGGCGACTGGCTTAGGAGAAACTTCGTCGTCGGTTTGGGGCCTCGGTTGTCTATCTCTCTTCTTTTCTTTGCGTGTTTTGTGAACTCCGGTAGTCGGATAGTTATCCGACGACATTTCTGGATAATTAAACCAGTGTCCAAAACAGTTTAAAGCAAAATCATACCGACGCTTAACAGTGCATTGGTTAAATCTAGCACAAAACCGACAACCAGCAACGTTGTGATCAGGGCCTAGGCAAGGAATAGAGTAAGAATGAAAGTCTTTATGAGGTATTTGCTTTCCACAAGAAATGCAATTATTAACTTTTTCTGACATCAGTCTGGAGCAAGAAAAAAGTTTCCCCAATGGGGTACTTAGCTTTATTGAAGACTTTGGATCTGAAACTCGAACACGAAAATCGCAGGAGTCGGCTGACTGGCACTTGCAAACTACTTCTGCTTCGGGCACCGCGCGGCAAGAAAGACAAAAGAAAATGGTGTTGGCCGCATCTTTTATACCCCTGATGACCTGACGTCAAGGAAGGGGCGACAGCAGCTGACGCAGGACCCGGACATTGGAATTCAGACCGACTGAGGGCAACCTGTCAGCAGGATTTCCCAAATGTAATGACTGCAACAGTGAAACATGAAGAACATCCCTGTAGTATCTGTCAGGTTTACTGGGAGCCGGAGGCAGGGAATCAGGGGCCATACTGGATTCTGAAAACACATCATTAACAATGTCTAGTACAGGAGGTATAGCCAAAGGCCTATGCTGAGGTAAAAGGAGGAAATCCCTAAGCCTCTTTTTAGATTCCGAAAATTCCTGACTTTCCCAATGGAAATGCTCCCTTAAGGTATGTAAAGTTCCCCAAAAGAAAAGTCCTCGGGGGGGGGGGGGGGGATGGAATCCTCTGCATCAGAATCCTCATACGTAGGTATGGACAAATCTAGGTCATTGGAAGAATTAGAAGAAACAGTGTCCTGATCAGAAGAATCATAGTCAAGCTCAGTCCTAGGCCTCTTAGAAGGGGGGGGGGGTTGACTACCCCTGATTAGAGTAATAAGATCTTCAGCCATTTTGATCATTTGTTTTTTAGGCATAGGGGCCTGAACATGTGGCCTGGGCATTGTTTTTTTAGATGTAGATCGAGATTTAGGCCTTAGAATAGAAGGTGGGGTCAGTTTAATATGCAAGTCTGTGGGCCTGAATACACCCTCAGAAGCCGGTGTCTGCCCAGCGGCTCCGGACCCATCCAAGGTAGAGACATCCGCAGGTTCCATAGGAGAAGCATCTCCCGGCATACCAGACTCCAAATGGGTCTCAGTAGAGGCCTGCGAGTCAGAAGTAGCGGGTATCAGAGGTTGCAAAAGCGCCTCACTGAGTACCGGCGAACTGGTGACTGGCTTAGGAGAAGCATCGTCGCCAGTTTTGGACCTCGATGGCCTGTCTCTGTTTTTTGTCTGTGTTTTTTCGGAATTCCGGTAGTTGGATGGCTAACGGACATAATTTCTGGATAATTAAACTGAGAACCGAAATATTTAGAGGCAAAAATGTACCGACGACAGATAGTGTGCTGATTAAATAAAGCACAAAACCGACAGCAAGGTACATCGTGGTCAGGGCCTAGGCAAGGAATACAGTACAAATGAAAAGCTTTATGAGATATTTGCTTTCCACAAGTAATGCAATTATTAACTTTTTCAGGAGTCGGCCGACCGGCACTTGTGAACTGCTTCTGCTTCGTGCACAGCATGGCAAGAAAGACTGATGTAATGGCGTCGGCTGCATGTTTTATACCCCTGACGACCTGACATCATGGAAGAAGGGACAGCAACCGATACAGGACCCAAGACTTTGTTAATCAGGCTGACTGAGGGCAACCTGCCAGCAGATTACCCAAATGTAATGAGTGCAACAGTGAAACACGAAGAACATCTAGTGAGATACGACGGAAGGGGAACAGTGGCTGTGATAAGCCACTAAAGTAGAACTAACACAAAATGGAGAGTTAAGAAGGTGCCACACTCATGATTATAACTCCAATATATCTTAATGGGAAGTAACACAAACCCTGGAATAGCAGTCTGAAATGTCAATGGTTTGACATGGCTATCTTCTAGCAGCAGGAGTAACTTGGGGAAATAAAAGAAGAAAGGGTACAGCTTTCAAGGACTGACAGGTGCTATATCAGCACAGAAGACAAAAACAGGATAATTAAGATAGAGTGTGAATCAAAATGGATTTTTAATCACAGATTACTGGGTGTTACGATGAAGATGGGATCCTCCAGCACTTTCCTCACACTGGAGATTGGAGAGATAAAATCAGCAAGAAAGGGAGAGTAGTATCGCTGGAACTGAATTCATCTTTAAGTCTTTGTGAGTACCTTCATGCGGTGAACCCTGTTTTCACATAAATATCACCAAGATGGCACTGATATATAGACTGTATTTTATATATCATGGAGACAGATAGGTTAAAAAAAAGACACTTCATTGTACAGGTCCCAGGATAACAAAAATGCCCAATCCAGGTACATGTAATGATGGCAGGACTGGAAAAAATGGCAGTGTAGAACCTTCAAGACACAGAAACATTCCTTCAATATTGTTAAGCCAGTCTCAGGAGGAGGATGGCCCCCCCATGACAGAAAGTAGAAAGTAGTAGTAGTAGCCCCCCCCCCCACCCCACAAAAAAAAAAGAACACAAAACACTAACAGGCCAAAAAAGAGCCATAAAGATGACAGAGTTGTCTACTAAGGATAAGGAAGGAATCATGTACTGTTGCTATTATGCAATAAGCAAGAAAGGCAATGCTGATAAAAAGCAAACTAATGACCAGAAGTCCAGCTACCACTCTTTATTAAATCCACAAACAAGAGAAAGAAAGCACATTAACACTTAACTTGATCACTGCGTTTCCAACTAATCTCGACAGACTTCATCAGATGAATACAGCATGTGTGGTGTCTTATTTAAACTTTCTAGTCCACTATAATTAACTAATAAAAATTTAACAGCAATCATTCAATTCACATCTAAAATCAGTATATATTAAAATCAAGCCATATAATAAAAATACCTATGCCTTAAATCACAACATATAAAAAAAAACATTAATCAAAAAGCTAAATTATAAATAAAAATATTTGAATGTAACAAAGTGTATAACACCTTGTAAATGCTAAATTTTAAAAACATTTATTCGAAAAACGATCAAGCGAGAATTATTACATGTTCTACACCTCCATCTAGTGGAAAAACTTTCAGATAAGACCAAGAACATACTACTAACCATTAGTGTTGACACAAACGTTTGTTTGCTGAAAAACATAAAAATTGCTCCCACTGCCTATGTTTTATGGCTCATAAGTCTGGAAGCGGACATGGACGAAAGATTGCTGCCCCTTCCTACACAAAAGTTCATGACAGCCACTAGGTGTACCTTTATACTGAAAAAACTAGTTCCATGCTGAAAAAATGAACTGAGAAACATAAGAATATCCAAAACAGAAGCAGAAAAAGGATCAATATTCTTCTGTAATGCCCAAATGGAAAATCTCTTCCACTTACTATAATATACTTTCTTGGTGGAAGACTTGTGGGAGGCAAGAATAATTTTTCAAACAAGAGAGGCCAGCCTGGACTTCTGTAGTATCACTGGAAGTGGAGAAACCAAGCAGTTAACTCAGTGATTGGAGACTGGGAAGCTGTCGTTCCAACGGATGGGAAATCAGATCCTGCCTGGGATCCACTATCAATGGAGGATATTTGTTGTGAGACCGCAGGAAGGGGAAGAGGAACCATACCTGAGACAAGGCCAGTAAGGGGCAATGAGGATTAGCTGGGTCTTTAACCTGTTGGTTTTCTGTAAGCCTTTGAGAATCAGGGGAATTGGAGAATAAGCATACAGGAGATCCGGGGAAATTGTGGACTAGAGCATCCCTGGGTGACTCCCCAAAGGGAGGAATCAGAGCGAAGTACTTGCTGCTCAGGGGAGAGGCAAAGAGGTCACAGGAAGATTGGCCCCAATGACTGAATATATGATTCGCTACTGATTGGTTCAGGAAGATTGATCTGCTCAGTCTATCCGCCATAATGTTGAACTCCCCCGGAATGTGCATTGCAATGAGAAAGCAGTTTGAAGATATTGCCCATTCCCAAACCATCATGGCCTCCCTGCACAACAGGTATGACCAGGTTCCCTCTGCTTGTTGATATATCAAACCACCAGCATATTGTCTGTAAGAATTGCAATAGTTCCCAGAGAAAGGCAGTCCTGAAAGGCTTGCAACATTAGAAGAACTGCCCTCGTTTCTAGTACATTTATGTGCAACATGGTCTCTGTTGTGGACCACGTGCCTTAGACCATCTTTCCCTGGAAATGCCCCAACCCCCACCCCAAGAGGGAAGCATCTGTATTCACTGTGGTTATAGGTGGAGGAAGGGTGAAAGGTCTACCTAGATGGAGGTTTTCTGCAAGAATCCACCACAGTAAATGACGCTGGAAATCGGAGTTAGCCTGACTGGAGTTGAAAATGGATGGAGCAGAATAGACCACTGGACTGCTAGAGTCCACTGGAGAACTCGCATGAAAAATCTGGCTAGCAGGACCAAAAGAATGACAGCTGACATGGATCCTAGGACCAGCTGAGCTGTCGGTGTCAGGGTGTCTAGCAACAGTTGAACCTGCTGTCTCAAAGATCTTATTCTCTGTGGAGGAAAAGAAGCTATATGTGTAGCTGTGTTCAATTGTCTTCCTGTAAATTCTATACCTTGTATGGGAGACATCTCTGATTTCACCAGATTCACTGTAATTCCCAGGCAACTGAAAAGTTGTAGCATGACCTCAATGGCTTGAAGTTGATGCCTTGTTGGTGCGGTTAGAAGCCAATCATCTACGGGCTATCAGACATCCACGCTCACCTGGGAATTTACTCTACTATATATCCTCCCAAATAATATCTCCAAAAAACAAGCAATTACCCTGATTAATATTTTTCTTTTAATGAAACTTTATATAGCTACCAACTGGCTTAACTCAACTAATAACTCATGGGATAATTTTAGACTGATGGTGACTAAACATCTATTAGCCCATAAAATAATAATTAACAAAAGGGACAAAAATATTAAACTTAGCAATTTATGGGAACACATTTTTAATATTATTCTTGCATAACCTACCACAAATTACCATACTTCATTATAACCAAGATTTTTCACAACATCTTACATCCCTAACTCCTAAAAGTGTCTTTTTCTCTTTAATATTTTACTTATAATAACCCTTGCGAAATTACTTCTTCTGCTCTGCTGAATTTTGAAAGCATCTATGTATATAGTGTAGATAGTATTGTTTGATTGATTAACCTCTTTTTGCATTACTTTCAATGTATGACAATTGTTTAATGTTCATGTATCTTTTCTTTATCTGTTACATTTCATTTACTGTTCTGCTTTGATGTAAAGAATAAATAAAAATTATTGAAAAAAAAAAAAAGAAGCCAATGATCCAAGTATGGAAACACCTGGAATCCTTGCAGACAGACGTGGGCTGCAATCACTGCCATGCATTTGGTGAACAGCCAGGGGGCAGTGGTGAGACCAAAGGACAGTACTGTGAATTGGTAATGATTGGCTCCCAGCCGGAATCTCAGATGTCTCCTGGAGCACCTGTTTATATTGATATGATTAACACCCGTCCTGGAGATCTGTCGAGCACATCCAATTGTCCATGCACAGAAGTGGCAGAATGGAGTGTACCATAACCATACGGAACTTCGACTTCTTTACAAACAAATTCAGATTGCTCAGGTCCAAGATCTGTCGAAGGTCCCCTGTTTTCTTTGGCACCAAAAAGAAGTGTGACTAAGTTCTGCATCCTTGTTCAGTTGGGACCTCCCGGATGACTTTTTCTTGAAATTTTTGAAATTCTAGGAAGGATTTCTCCCTCTGACTGGGTGGCACATTGGGGAAATAACTCCAGGAACTAGGAGGAGGAAAGGAATAGGGAGTATAGTAACCTCTGGAAATTATATTTAACACCCAGGTGTCATTTGTTATGTCTGTCCAGGTGTCTGGATGTAATCAAAGTCTGCCTCTGACTGGCTCCAGAGTAGGATAGTTGGGCTGCACCTCTGGAGTGCTGACAGCTCCTGTTGGAGAAGGGTTCTCTAAAGACCTGGTTTTGTGGACCACCTCTCCCTCTGGGGCAGCAAACATCAAATCCTCTGCCTCTAGAAGAGGATTCATCCTGCGAATCCAGAAAAAAACCCTTGAGACTTATGGAACCAAATCTTCTTCCCACTCCTTTAGTTCCTGAAGATGGTCGGTTAGGGAGATGAAAACTTGATCCCTACAGCAGGTACGTCTTACCTTCCTGTTTGCTGTGGGTGAGTTGTTTCTTTAACTGATGGCCCAAACAAAGATTACCGTCAAAAGGAGCATTAATGAATGACACCTTAAACGGGTCCACAATCCTGCACAGCCTCATCCAGGCACGTCTCCTGATGGCTATGCCTAATCTGGCTGCAAAAGAGGTTCCTTCCACAGCATGGAAAATTCACCTTATCCAGGAAATAGTGATGAAGGACAGTGGTCAGTTTGAGACACCCCTTCTTCAGGTCCTCCTCCGAAAAAGACTGTGTCAGAGAGGTTGTGATTTCCTTAATCAGGTCTCTCTGGGGGAGTGTACAGTGTGCCAAGTAATTTAATGCTCGCAGAGAAAAAGTGGTTGGGGTATACATGCCTTCTCATGCTTGTCCAAAGCCTGAGACTCGTTGTTTGGGGGGTGAACACAGGAGTTCTGCTCAGCTAGTACCTTCTTAGTGGCTACTGACACCACAATGGCATCAACTGGGATCACCTTTACTCCAGAATAGATGGTCACTGGGAGGACTAACGTATTTGTCTGAACATTTGGGGATGGGCTTTACGGTGTCTGGCTCTTTTCAAGTCTGTTGGGTGATAAGGTCAATGAGCTCATCTGCCAGCGGGGTCACCCAGGACATAGGCCAGTCCCGAAGACCTCCAGGAACACTTGACACCTCGGAGGAAGGGGGTTGGAATGACCAGCCACCCTTTTGCTTCAGTATTTCTAAGATATCCTCAAAGGAGATATCCTCAGGTGGAGATCAAAGGGACCCTTTCCCCTCACTAAAATCAGTGTTCTCTGTCAATGACTCCAAGGGGGAGTCCAGGTGCTTACTCTTACACCATCCCTTCTGAGGACCTCCTCTGCAGGATACTTGGGAGAGATTCGGAAGACAGGAGAACCTCTTATTGAGGGCCGGCCTGGAGGCTCTCCTGGAGGGGCTGACTACGGACAGGATAGAAGGGAACAAAGCTCTGATAAGGAGAGGATTGGACCTGTTGAAGAGGGGCCGCATCTTGCAGTGTGGAGAAAGCCCTCTGCTGCCTGAAAGGCAGACAAAGCTGGGAAAACCTGACCTCCCACCCTCGGAGCCAGAGCTGCCAAGGGGGAAGAAGGATGAGGTCACCCCCAGATCTGATGCCTTCAGAAGGCACTGGGCCCTCACTGTCAAGGGCAGAGGCCCCCAAGGGGAGAGACCGCTCCAAAAAAGTCGGAGCTAACATCAAAACCAAGGACATGACATCAATGTCTCAGGTCCGAGATCCATTCTGCTACGAAGATATTGGAACTGAGCTAGTCTGGGTAACTGTCAAAGTCGAAGAAAGGCATCTTCCATGCCCTGACAATGGCCCTCTTCGGAAAGCGAGGTCCTGGGACTTCGAAACTGAGGGTTGGATCAGAGGAGGAGACTGTGGTACTGGGGCTGGTGTTCTCAGAGATCCAGCATGGGTCAGAGAAGGCAAGACCCCAGCAGAATCTGGGCTATGAGAAAACTCCACATCATCCTGCCCATGTCAGAGTGGGAGAGCCAACAGGATCGAGAGGAGGCTGAATAATGTGTGGACCTGACCTGAGATGGACTGATCCAGACGGTCAAAACAGGGGAGAGAGCAGTATGATTCTGGGTTCTCCGATCTGTGTGCGTCTGACCCGAAGAAACTTGTTTTGGAGACGAGGAACTTTGGGTATGCACTACTTCTGTAGGATCCTACAGACTGCTCAGACCCAAGGAATGAGGATCCTACAGTGCAAAATTCTTGGCCCAAGCCAGTTTTACTGGATCTGAAGAGCTTCTCAGATCAGAAGAGAAGTGAGAGCAAGAGGGATCCGAAATGGACGGATCTGACAAATTTTTGGCGCTTCTCAGGAACTGAAGCCATGGACCCCAGGGCAGCACAAGCTGTACACTTCTTTGAAATGGGCATTTGAGCTCCAGAGGACAGAAGAAGGCTTCTTAAGATCAGCTTGTTACAGCAATCAGCAAGGGCTCGGGGATTGAAGGCCAAGCAGATACGGCACTGGACCTCCAAATTCCCTAGCCCAAGATAATACACGCACCTCTTGTGGACATCGGACTGGGGAATCTTATGCCCACAAAAGGCGCACCTTTCAAAACCAGTGGGTTTATCCGAACCCGCAGGTTTGCCCGACATGCTGAGATAACTCACACACACTAAAAGTATTCTAATAAAAAGTAAAAATACTGGGAACATTTTTTTTTTTTTTTTTTTTTTTTTTAATAAAAGGAAAGAAGAGAGCAGTTAAGGAGACAGGTGGAAGGTGGGAAAACAACCCTAACACCAGGCATAACTTTAATAAGAAACTAGTTAAGCAGGGAGGGGAGGTAACACCAGGGATAACTTTAACAAAAAACTACCTAAGCAGGGAGGGGAATTGCAAAAATGTACAGTTTTGTACCTACCATAAATGTAGATGTTCGAAGATCCACATTGCTGCAGTCATAACCTGTGGGTAGTCCGCTGTCCTCGGTCGGCCCGAATACCAAAGTGTTAGGCTGGCGTCGGTCATGGTCGCTCAGATCTGACGTCAGTACGCCGTGGTACTAAAGCGCATGACCGACGCCATATCCTCAGTCTTTCTTGCCCCAGATGTCAGAAGGCCTTAAAAAGAAAGGCCATAGCCAAAAATGGAAAAACACCCAATCACCCATGTAGAAACAATATTTACAACACAAACCACACAACCACCCCAAACTACAGAGGGGAAGGAGGGAGGGTAAATTGGACTGCAGCAATGTGGATCTTCGAACATCTACATTTATGGTAGGTACAAAACTGTACTATGTTCTTCATCTCACATTGCTGCAGTCATAACCTGTGGGTAGAATCCCAAAGCAAAGGTAAAGGGAGGTTGGCAAAATCAGAAAGCATTGGGAGCTGCTAACATGCCCTGTAAAACTGCAGTGGCAAACCCAGCCCTAGATTTGGAATAAAGAGGGAGATGGTAATGTTTAGAAAAAGTGTGCACTGAACTCCAAGTAGCTGCCTCCAAAATATCTTTAGTAGCTACACCCCTTAAAAAGCAGTAGAAGTGGCAGTCGCCCTAGTGGAATGAGGTCTGATTCCAGCCGGAACCTCCTTACCATGATAAGAATAACAAAAAGCAATGCAATGGCCAATCCACTTAGAAATAGTTTGTTTTGAAACAGGTTTCCCCTGAGAACCCAAAGCAAAAGAAATAAACAACTGTTGAGACTGCCTGAACCCTTTGGTTCTGCTCAAATAATAACGCAACTGCCTGTGAATATCCAAAGAGTGCAAAATTTTTTCCCCCTTATTTTGGGGATCAGCATAAAATGTAGGCAAATGAATAGATTGGTTTAATGCCACATTAGAAACAACCTTAGGCATAAAAGTAGGGTTAGTACGCAGGGAGACCCTATCCTTATGAAATATCAAGAAGGGTTCAACTGCCATTAGAGCCTGTAATTCAGATACCCTTCTAGCAGACGTAATGGCCAACAAAAAAGCAGTCTTCCAAGACAAAAACTTCAACTCCGTAGTAGCTGCGGGTTCAAAAGGAGGCAAAGTGAGCTTTTCCAACACAAAATTGAGATCCCAGGAAGGAGTAGGAGCTCTACGTGGGGGTCTTATGTTTTTTGCCCCTCTAAGAAATTGCTTAAACAAAGGGTGAGAGAATAAAGGAGGGTCACAGTCATAGTGAGCAGAAATGGCAGCAGCATGAACTTTTACAGAGGAGAAAGACAAACCCTTGTCTAACAATTCTGTAAGATACTGAAGTGAAACACTCAAATTAGGCACAGAAACATCAAAGCTCTTTGTTTTGCTCCAAAGAAAAAATCTCCTCCATTTATCAGCATAAACTTTCCTGGTACTAGGCCGTCTGGCCTCCAAAATGACATTCAAAACTTGTTGAGGAAGCTGCGACCCCCCAGGGTCTAAAACAGAATATGCCAAGCTGTCAGATGCAGGGACTGTATCCTGACATTGCGGAAATGATTGCTTGCCTGGGACAAAAGGTGTGGAACTGATGGCAAAGGCCAAGGAGGCTCCCGTACTAAACTCCTCAGCAGAGGGTGCCAGTGCTGACGTGGCCAATCTGGAGCTATTAGAATCATGCAAGGCTTGTCCTGTCTGACCTTCAAGAGCACCTTGGGAAGAAGAGGCAGAGGAGGAAAGGCATAGACGTGAAGGTTGTTCCAACTGAATGATAGAGCATCCACTTTCCAAGCTTTTGGGTGAAACAGCTTTGTGCAAAACTTTGGCAGTTGGAAATTTAGTGGAGAAGCGAACAGATCTATGTCTGGAGTTCCCCAAGCCACCGTCAACTGTTGAAATACATGAGGATCCAATTTCCACTCTGGGATCCACCATCTGTCTGCTCAAAACATCTGCTAAGGAGTTCTGTGCTCCCGGCAGAAACCTTGCCTGAAGAGTGAGGTGCAAACTGAGAGCAGTCTCCCACAAAATCATAGCTTGTCTGTAAAGAGGGTACGAATGGGTTCCCCCTTGCTTGTTGATGTACCACATGACTGTTGTGTTGTCTGTTTGAATCAACACCTGTCCTGGTTGAAGTAGATCCTTGAAGGCCATCAGGGCAAATTGGACTGCTAACATCTCCTTCATGTTGATATGCAAATGTAGTAGTCTGGGAGGCCACGTGTCTTGAACCCATTTCCCATTGAAGTGTGCTCCCCAAGCCATGTCTGAGGCATCTGTCGTTAAGATCTGACTCGCCTCTGGTCGGGTCACAGAGAGTCCCTTGTTTAGGTGACATTCCTGAGCCCACCACAAGAATTCCCTTTGGATGCAAGGTATTATCTGAATGACCGTGTCTAAATCGTGGCAGTGTTGAGTCCATACGCTTTTGAGATACCATTGTAGCTTCCACATATGCAGTTTGGCATTGGGAAGCACCAGAATACAAGATGCCATGAACCCCAAGGCCTGAAGGACTGTCCCTGCAGTCAGCCTGGACCGTAGAGATAATTGCTGGAAGTAAAGGGCAAGATTTCTTTGTTTGTCCGGGGTTAAAAACGCCATCTGAGAGGCTGTGTTCAGTCTCACACCCAGAAAGCACATGTCCTGAGAGGGTACTAGACTGGACTTTGTTTCGTTCACAGAATACCCTAGGCACCTTAACACTGTCATAACATACTGAAGATGGTGAAGTAACTTGACTTTGTCTTGAGCAAGAATCAGGCAATCGTCCAAATAAGGATAAATTTGTATTCCCCTTAGTCTTAAGAAGGCTATCACCGGACCCAGGACTTTTGTGAACACCCTGGGTGCAGTAGATAAGCCAAAGGGCAATGCAGAGAACTGATAATGAAAAGTGCCAGCCCGAAAACGTAGGAACCTCCTGCAGCTGGGCCTGATAGGAATGTGAAGATAAGCCTCTTTGAGATCCAGAGTTACCATCCAGTGATCTTTGCCTAGCAGAGGCAGAAGCTGTTGCAAAGTTAACATCTTGAATTTGGGAATGTCCAGGTATGTGTTGAGAATAGGCAAGTCCAGAATTGGCCTCCAAGTGTTTCCTTTCTTTGGTACCAAAAACAGGCGAGAATAAAATCCTAGGCCCACTTCTGACGGAGGGACCCCCTGGATAGCCCCCATTTTTAAAAGTAAAGAAATCTGTTTGTGAGCCTCCAACTTTTGCTGAGGAGGAACGTCTGGCATGCCTTTGAAAGGAGGCAAGGTGTGAAAATAAAACTTGTAGCCTCGGTCTATAATGTCCAACACCCATTTGTCCTGGGTGACTAAAAGCCAATTTTGCCTGAAAAGTGCCAACTTTCCTCCCAGAGGAGCTGCCAGACAGGAGGGATCTGGCAGCTGGAGATACAGGTCATTGGGTCTGTTTACGAAAAGGCTGACCCCTGCCCTCACCTGAAGATTGTGCAGGGGAACTCCACGTCCTAGGCCGGAAAGAACCCTGAGAATGAGCTCTGCCCCTACCACGTCTAGATCTGCCCCTAGACTGTAAATCAGAAGAAGGATAAGCCCATCCCTTAGCAGGCCAATTTCTGCTAAACTTAGGGGGCTGCACCTGTAAAAAATCCTTAACTGTCTGCATAGACTTAGCTTTGTCTTCCATTTTCTTCAAAACTTGACTCCACAGGAGAACCAAACAGAACTTCAGATTGAAGGGGAGCATCCAAAATTCGAGCTTTAACATGCTCCGACAAGTTCTGATCCTTAAGCCAGGCATGCCTACGAATGACTGATCCAGTGGCAGCCACCCTGGAAGAAGCCTGAAGAGCATCAAAACCACACTGCAAAGAAGGCTTACCCACCTGATCAGAGGCATGAACTAAATCCTGCAATTCCTTACACTCTATGCCCTCTGCCAAAGCATCAACCTTAGATTTTAACTGACTTAGGAGAAAATTCTGGTACTTCAGCATATGAAACTGGCAATTCAAAGCCCTCATTGCTAGAGTGGAAGAGGTATACACTTTTTTACCCCACCTATCCAAAGCTCTAGAATCTTTATCCACAGGAACTGGATTCTTTACAACAGAAGCCCTGACACCCTTGGGTCCCTGGCTAACAGTTTCCGGGTCAGCTCTGGGGCTCTTATACAAATATTTATGAGCCTCTGGCACTCTATAATACCTGTCTGGCTTGACCGGGGCAGGGGGCAAAGAATCAGGATTAAGGGAGGCTTCAGAAAAAACATCCTGAACAACATCCAAAACAGGGGTATAGCCAAGGGCCTATGCTGTGGTAAAAACAAAAATTCCCTAAGTCTCTTTCGAGAATCTGAGAAATCCTGACCTTCCCACTTAAAATGCTCCCTCATGGAATGCAGGGTTTCAGAAAAAGAAAAATCCTCTGGAGGGGAAGCAGAAGGACTAGAATCCTCTGCATCTGAATCAGAATAAGGAGGAAAATCCTGAATGTCTTCAGCCGAAGACTCTGAGTAATCTGAGGAATGCTCCAAACCTTCCACCTCTGGCTCCACCCTAGGCCTCTTTTCTGGAGGGGGCAAAGAACCCCTGATTAAGGTAATCAAATCCTCTGCCATTTTCAGCATATGCTTTTTAGGTACAGAACCTGCAGAACTAGGGCTGACGCCAGAGGAAGACAACCCAGGCCTGACCTTGGAAGGTACTTTAGAGACAGAAGTAGAAGGCCTAACCATCTTATGCAAAGAAGGGACTACAGAGACCTGAGAGCCCCCCTCAGCCTGACTCGACTCCTGAGAGGCCACATCTTGCAAAATTAAAGGCTCCCCCTGAGACTCAGCTGAAACCTCGGTTGGATCCACAGATTCCACCGTAGTTTCTAAAGAACCGGCATCCGTAAAGGACGACTCATCCTGCTTGGACTTTAACGATTTTTCCTTACGCTTCTTAGCGGTAGCGGGCGTCGGAGGATCCGACGGCATATTGTAGTTACACCACTTACCGAAGACAAGCCTAGCACAATCTAACCTGCGTTTAATGGTGCGCTTATTAAATCTAGCACAAAAGCGGCACCCAACTACGTCGTGCTCAGGCCCCAAGCAAGGAATACAGAGGGAGTGGTAATCCCTATGAGGTATCTGTTTCCCACAAGAAATACAATTATTCACTTTTTCTGACATCCGGATTTAACTGAGGCAAGAAAAGACAAAAATATTCCCCAACGGGGTACTTAGCCCAACTTGGTCTTCGGTCTGAAACTCAGAATACAAAAATTTCAGGACGCCGAATGGCACTTGCAAATGCTGCTTCTGCTTCGGACCATGCGGCAAGAAAGACTGAGGATATGGCGTCGGTCATGCGCTTTAGTACCACGGCGTACTGACGTCAGATCTGAGCGACCATGACCGACGACAGCCTAACACTTTGGTATTCGGGCCGACCGAGGACAGCGGACTACCCACAGGTTATGACTGCAACAATGTGAGATGAAGAACATCTAACACTGACTAGAAAATAATTAAGGGAACTCAGAAAGAAAAGGTAAGAACTTGCTAAAGACAAAGGAAATGAGAAAAAAAAACACTTATCTGAATAGAGGCTGTCTGTGCTGGAAGGTGGCAAACAAGATCTGAGGGGTTGGAGAAAGAGTGGGACATTATCGGAAAGAGAGGAGTTTGAGGCTCAGATCATGTCTGGAAGAAATGGCCAAGTCGGTTCCGAGGTCAGATCTGTGGACCCAGAGGTGATGCATAATGAAATGGACAACATCAGATTTGAATGATTACGATATGCTGTGAATCATCAGTGTTCTGATACTTTGATCAACAGTAAAAATAAATGTTAAAAAAAAAAACAGAAGGGAACTTACTTGTATACAGCACACAGTATACAAAGTACTACAGTGGCTCATATGCCCTTACAATGTATACCTGTAGAATATTTTTTGCATAATTAAGGAAAGCTACAGCTGTATTTACTTGAGCAAGATAAAAAACAAGACTGCCCTTTAATATAATTTCTCTTCAAACAGGTCCTAAAGGGAAATAGGGGATTCCAGATTGAGTTGTATAGTATTGGCAGCAATGTTAAAATTTAACTGGGGCTGACATCCAAAGACTATGAAGCTAGTTGTAAATAAGTTTTAATTTTAAAATTAAGGAGTTGTAAAAGGGTTTCATTATATACCAACTAAAAAAAAAACGAGATTATGTATATACCTAACAATAAGAGGAGGATTCAAAGCCCTGTCACTATACTCTGTATCCTACAGACTGCTAAGAGGAGACCTGTGTCTGGCATACAAGGCATCCTCCAACTTAATACTGATGGATTTATTGATCAGCAAGTCAAATGACATCAGAAATACTCAGTCTACGGATCTAAACCTCTTCTGCAACATCAACAGAATGATTTGGAGGGACAGGTACATTTTGCAGGGGATACTGCTGCTCCTGTTCATTTTCAAGAAGAACTTAGATCTATGGATGGGAAACAAAAAAATTCCCCCAGGACTGCCCCCTGTACTACTGTTGGTCAGAGGCAGCTCCTAAATGCTTTATCCCAAGCATGGGTCTCATCAAATTACCTATGGTATTATCCTAGTTATTCTTATTATGGGTAAGGCCAATCTATAATGAAATGGGACTGGTTATTTTGAGTACAAAAAGGGAAAGTGGCTAGGCTTAAAATGGCCAGCAAGGGCAAATAGCCTAGTACTTAGCTATGAACCAATGTAGAAGACTAAGGGGAAAAACAGTTATGTATCTACTAATGCTAATTAAAAAGGAGATAAAGAAAGCTAACACAGACAAAATGGTGTAAAGAATTATTGCCCACTAATATGGCAAGAGAGTGGAAATTAAAGACTGGGCAAGTCATAAGAAATTTGACTAGATTTCCAAAACTACTACAGGCTGCTATTCTATAAATGTTGGATCAATTTAAGAAAACTATAGGGGGAAATGTAATTCCTGAAGAAATCTTTGATTAACTGCTGACATCTCAAGGAGTTGCACTGTGTCTTTGTGGACTTAGAGAAAGCATATGACAGGGTGCCTAGAGAGGAGTTGTGGTATTGTATAAGGAAGTCGGGAGTGGCGGAGAAGTATGTAAGAGTGGTACAGGATATGTACAAGGGTAGTGTGACATTGGTGAGAACTGCGGTGGGAGTGACGGATACGTTTAAGGTGGAGGTGGGATTACATCAAGGATCAGCTCTGAGCCCTTTCTTATTTGCAGTGGTGATAGACAGGTTGACAGATGAGATTAGACAGGAGGCCCCATAGACTATGATGTTTGCAGATGACATTGTGATATGTAGTGAGAGTAGGGACCAGGTTGAGGAGACCCTGGAGAGGTGGAGATATGCTTTAGAGAGGAGAGGAATGAAGGTCAGCAGGGCTAAACAGAATATATGTGTATAAATGAGAGGGAGGGTAGAGGAATGGTGAGGATGCAGGGAGTAGAGTAGGTAAAGGTGGATGAGTTTAAGTACTTGGGATCAACAGTTCAGAGTAATGGTGAGTGTGGAAGAGAGGTGAAGAAGAGAGTACAGGCAGGGTGGAATGGGTGGAGAAGAGTGTCAGGAGTGATTTGTGACAGACGGGTACCAATAAGAGCAATAGGGAAGGTCTACAAGAGGGTAGTGAGACCAGCTATATTATATGGGTTGGAGATGGTAGCATTGACGAAAAGGCAGGAGTCAGAGCTGGATGTGGCAGAGTTAAAGATGTTAAGATTTGCACTGAGTGTGACTAGGATGGACAGGATTAGGAATCAGTATATTAGAGGGTCAGCTCAGGTTGGACAGTTTGGAGACAAAGCAAGAGAGGCGAGATTGTGTTGGTTTGGACATGTGCTGAGGAGGGATGCTGGGTATATTGGGAAAAGAATGCTAAGGATGGAGCTGCCAGGTAAGAGGAAAAGAGGAAGGGCTAAGATAAGGTTTATGGATGTGGTGAGAGAGGATATGCAGGCGATTGGTGTGAAAGAGCATGATGCAGAGGACAGGAAGAAATGGAAACAGATGATCCGCTGTGGCGACCCCTAACGGGAACAGCCAAAAGAAGATGATGATGATAATCTCAATGAAACATTATCTACTGTCAAGGGAGATGATTAGTCATTATGGGGTAGTGTGGTGGGTTGACACACAGCAGGAATAAAACCACAGGGGTAAATTTATTAGCACTCTGTATAATACAGTTTGCAGAATGAAAAAAAAGGAAGACCAACACATTTAGACTGGTGCAGAAGAGATCTATTCATATCAATAACACAACAAGGATGAAGGAAAACAATGTTAGTAATTACCAGATCCCAAACTTTTTTTTTATTTTTTTGGCAACGTCTGTTTAACTATTTTTGCACTTCAGTCAGACTTGCCAGAATGTTTATCACATCAAACCCAAGCTGTTGCAGGTATAATACTGGCAGGCATACATAACAGTTCTTTGCAAAATTAGTATAACCACCCTCTGCTAATCTGTAGCAAAAAGCTACAGATCTTTATCCAGACTGTATTTAAGCAGTCACAAGACTGTGGCAGCTCACATGATTACCATGCTTAACCATCACTTTGCCTAACACAGTCACGTATAAACACACAATAGAGGCCACAATGTGTAATGACCATAATATATTAATACCACAATGTCTGACATAGTCTAAAAACACAGAAGGGCATGA